>NC_059074.1:121036781-121663326 GCF_020497125.1 Mauremys mutica
TCAATGCTAGTTTGAGACTTGATCTATATGATAGCAGAGCTGCGTATTGTTCCCATCTAGACAACATAATTCTTACTTGGTATGCGCATTGTTTAAAAGTAGTGCATGCACACACATAGTATGCCACATGGCTGAAATGCCACCTTTTTATCTTGGTTCTTTTGCACTAAATGTCTTGTATTTGGGGCTTTCCCTCGAAGACATTGTTAAATAAATAATCATGGAAATTGTATGGATAGAATTAACTATATGAGTGTGAGATGTAATCATACTTTCTTGTAATGTTTTATTAGTGAGCAGATATTTCAGTAGATATTATATATAATGGTTTGATTTTAATTTTAATACTTGAAGGATAATTTTTAATATATTGTAGTACCATAAAGAAGTTGTTCGCCTGATGTCTGGAGAATTCAGGCAGAAAATTGGAGATAAGTATATCAACTTTGCCAGAAAATGGATGAATTATGTACTAACAAAATGCGAGAGCGGTCGAGGCACGAGACCCAGGTAATGGTTAACTGGGCACCGTATCACAATATGATGTGTTGCTCTTTTCTTAAATATTATGCGGGATATTTCTGCATTGATCAATGAATAATAGCTACGTCCCATCGTGAAATTTTCCATAGTAAAAGTACAAAGCAAATTACTACCCAAACTGCTTAATGAGTTTTTCTTTCCAGACTCCTTGCCCTGAGTGTTAGCTGTCACAGAAGAGAGAGAGAAGAGGTATCTGAGATAACTAGGGCCCAAACCATTCAAAGCTTTCAAATTAAGGGCTGACACCTTGATGAAAAATTACTATTTGGTCAGGAATCAGTAAAGATGGCAGAGCATTAGTGCAACATGCATTCTTTGGGGTGGTCCTGGTTAGACAGGTGATGGTGTTGCGTGGCGAATTACTATGTGTGCAGCATTGGATGACTTTTTCCTCAGTAAGAGTTCTTTGTATTAATCCAGCCTGAAGGTGACAAAAGTGTGGCTCACAAGTGACTAGGTCTTCTTCTAACAGGAAAGGCTGGGCAGTCTTCTAACTAGATGAAAATGATAGAAAGCATTTTGCCATTGTTTGATATTCAGGGACAACAAGAAATCTACCAAGACCTTGGGACTACATACTATTTTGAGCATTGGATGGCAGGAGTCTTTGAATGAGGGTGTGGTCATAGTTCTTCGAGTGATTTCACATGTCCATTCCACTTCAGGTGTGTGCATGCCCAGTGTACCAAAGTTGGAGATTTTTCCCTTAGTGGCACTTGTCAGGGCAGCACACGCATGTGTGTGCCTTTTGTGGCTTTGTACTGCTGTGTGATTTATTTCCCTTTATGCCACCCCTCTGCCCTTTGTACCACCCTTGCGCTCTCTCAGTTCCTTCTTACTGCCGTTGTTGGTAGTCTTGAGTGTGTTGACTTGCTTTGCAAGTGTTTTCCCCATCAGGTAATTTGTTCTCTTGTATATAATTAGTGTACTCATCTATAGTTAGTTAGCTAAATATTTAGAGTAAATTTCATTTGTTGTTTTACTTAATTTGAATAGAACATTTGGGAATCAACACACTAAGTACTAACTCCCAGTACCAGGGCATGCCTCAGTCTCTCGACTTTAAGGCTTACACCAGCTGCAATAAGTCTGTGCTGGTGAGTGACCCTCATTCCAGGAGTCTAAAGTGCCTCAGGGAGGATCACATCAGGGACTGTTGTCAGATCTTCCGGGACTTCAAGTCCTGGACTAGAAAGGATAGGGAGTTGAGACTGGGTAACCTTTTCATGGAGTCCACCTTGCATCCATCATCTGAACCTTCCCCCTTAGGATAGGTACTGAGCACTTCTTCCATCAGAAGTGCTCCTCCAGACATAGCATAGTCTTGGTACTGTTCCCCTTCCCCAATGTCCAGGAAGGAGCATAAAAAACATACCTCAAAAGTATGCCCGGTTCCTCCACAAAATCAAGGTCTTTGGTACCGTCTGCCAGCAAGCAAGCTGGATGGTAAGGTAGAGTGTCCTCCGATGATTGACAGGTCCCACTACCGACTTCGTCTTGTCCAGGGTTATTGACTCCATCACCAGTGCTGTTGAGACTGACTCCTACTGTGGAATCACCCCTTCAGTGCAACAGCCTCAGGGGGAACCTCGTGGTAATGACAACACTGAAGGCTTACGCTGTGGCATGAGATCTGCTATGCCTCTTGGTACTGGGTGCTCCCGCAGTACAGGAGACAAGTCATCCGGTACTGATATATCTTCAGTCTTTGTTGGAGTTACCTGCTAGTAAGGTCCAACCCTCGGTACCAGCGTAGCCGACTTCAGACAGTCCAGTGCCACCTTGCTTGGTGCCATCTAGAGGCAAGCCAATTATGCTGTCCCTGGTACCAACATCTTTGGGATACACATCACCAGTCTTCAGCACTGCATAATACCACGTCTCCCTAGTCGGGTGACTCAGGGTCTTCTTCAGAGTCTGCTGTTGGCTCCTGTGCCCCTCACTCTTGGAATAGAAGGTGTCATTCACCTTCATCGAGAGGATTGTGCCCCTGGTATCTGACAGGTGCCACAATGGTCCAGGGACATGGATCCTTGGGCTGATAGAGGTTAGGCTCCAATACTCTACCATGGTTGTATTGGAACCCATGGGATTTCCCCACCACCAACCTCTGCTCTCCAGATCTCTGAGCAAACGATGGGATAGCTATCATGAGGCGTCTCAGGAAGTTACCCTGGTATCCATGCCAGTACTGAGGAACAACCTTCCATGCCACAACTTACACCTGGGGAGGTACAGGAGAACTCCAGCTGAACCTTTTTTACACTTGCCCTCCTCTTCATCTGATGAGGTGGTGTTGAATGGATTGTCCTCCGTTCTTCAGGATGACTGCAGGGCCTACTAAGAGCTCCTAAAGAGAGTTGCTTCCTCTCTAGATATCTGGGTTGAGGTAGTGCAAGAGAGTTCCAATAGACTGGTGGACGTACTGGGGTCAGCAGAGCCTTCCTGTCTTCCTCTACCTATAAATGAAGCCATACTAGAATCTACAAGATTGCTGTGGCAAACACCCTCTCTCTGTCACTGACAGTCAAGAGAACTGAGTGCAGGTATTATGTCCCTTCTCAGAGCTCTGAACATTTCTACACTCATCTCTCACCAGGTTCTTTGGTTGTCTTGGCAGTAAATGAAAGAGCTTGTGAGGGATGGCCATCTTCTACCCCAAAGGATAAAGGAGCAAAAAGGCTCAACTTTTTCAGTAGGAAGATTTATTTCATTGCTGGCCTGCAGTTTCATATCTCTAAAGCGCAAGTCTTGCTGGCAAGATATGATTACAATCTCTGGGATAATGTTCTCATGGACAAGTTAAACAGAGGATGCAAGATAAGAGTTCCTGGCTGTCTTGGATGAGGGTAAACTCATAGCTAGGACTTCTCGCCAAACTACGTAAGATGGGGCAGATTTGGCAACCAGAACTATTGCATCCGCAATAATGATGCGCAGGCGTTCATGGCATCAATCCTCTGGTCTTCCACAGGAGGTCCAGCAGACTATACAGGATCTTCTTTGTGAGGGCCCCACCGTATTCTCGCAGCAGACTGAGGAGAAGCTTCACAGTCTCAAAGACTCCAGGACTACATTGAAATCATTGGGGATTTACCCTCCATTCCCTATAAAGAACCAGTTTCTCTCTCAGTCGAACCAACAATACCCACCTTTCCTGCCTACACAAGCTTGACCACTCCAGGAGCAAAGGGGAAAAGCTACAGGATGAGCCCTCCACTTCCTCATTTTATATCTTTGTCCAGACCTTCTGGAGAATCCAGAAAGACCAAGCAATGTGTTTGACTACCTTGTTGAGGGCAAAATATCAGTCTGTCTTGGGCTACTTTCTCCTACCCCTGTTTTTTCCAACAGCTTAGCCCACTTTCAGTGTGCTTTGGGCCTATATTACCACAGACCAGTGGGTTCTAAGCACAGTGGAATGGGGATACACCCTTCAGATTTTCAATCCTTCCCTATCCCTCTTCAGAGACCTCCTCTGTGAGGTCCAGTCTCTCCTCCATTTGGGAGCCATGGAGGAAAAGGATTTTATTCAATTTACTCCCTGATCCACCTCAGTCAAGCAGTATACTTACCAACTTTCCTAAGCCCCATTCTCTTCAGGATGAAGAGAGACTCCATACCTGGAAGTTAGAAGGGTGTTAGTGTTTTACTTGGACAGAACTAGGTCATTTAGGTCTTCCTCCCAGCTGTTTGTGATGGTTGCAGAGAGGATGAAAGGCCTTCCAGTCTTGCCCCAGAGAATCTCATCCTGGATTTCTGAGTAGTCTGTCAGTCACTGTTCAGGTAGACTCTGAAACCCACCTCCAGATTGAACTTCTTGTGACTCACCTGAAGTGGCATGGACATGTGCAATGACTCAAAGAAAGGAAAAAATGGTTACTTTCCTGTTCTGTAATTGTTCTTTGAGATGTGTTACACATATCTGTCCAGTAAGAAGGAACTGAGGGCATTGGGGACAGCCCTGCCCTTTATACCACTGTGCAGCAGTATGAGGCCGAAGAGTTTGCATGTTCTGCCCCAACAGATACCGCTAAGGGAAGAATCTGACTGTTGTACTGGACACACACACACCTGAAGTGAAATGTTCCTGTGCAACACATCTCAAAGAATAACAGTTACAGAACAAGTAACCATTTTTTCCTGTAGCTACTCAAAGTGCTTTTTTCTTCCTGCCAACTTCACCTCCTTCCCAGATTTAGCTTAAGCCAGCTTTCTTTCATCCATATTCCAGTTTTATGCAGATATTTGGATTGTTGGGCAGTAGGATTGTCTGCTCTGAATGAGAAAGATTTAGGCTTGTGTGTTATCAGCATATTGTTAGCAGCGTTGTCCATGATGTATCTCAATCTCCCCCTATGTTCAGTAAGAGGGGTAACAAGATTGAACCAGGTAGAACACCACACCTCAGACCTCTTGAGGAGGAAGACAAGCTACCCATCACCCCACTCCCAGATTGATCAGGAGAATTGGGACAGCTGACCTAGCATAACTGCACCCTCACTTGGCTTCCATAGATGGGACAGCAGTATTTTGTGATGGTTGATGTCAGAAACCTCTATAGGATTCAGTCACTTCTGAATGAATGTCTCGTGCAGATTACAGCTAGAAAGAGATCATCCACAAGTGACAACTGCACTCCTTAGTGCTTCAATCTGAGCTGAAACCCAATTGGAGTAGGTATATAATATTAATACTGGTCAGATTCTGCCTAAGTCTATGTGCTAGTACCATGTCTTTGATTTTGCCCAGAAAGGAGTTGTTGGCAACTACTTTAATAAGGAGTCACTAAGATCTTATGTTGTGGGCTGGGCACTTTAAAATATATTGTGGGGAATGTATATGTACTACTTAAAACATTAATGGGCTGAGGTGTATAACCAGGCCTGAAGAAGGTAGCCTACTATCTTTATTTGGTGACATCCATATTAAAAGTCCAGAACTCAGAATTTCATGTCCATTTATCACCTGGCTAAAGATTAATCCCTTAGCAAAAGCCAGGTACTTCACTCTGTACATAAATCCAAACTGTTATACAGAACTTTTGTTAATATATGCAAGTAAACAGCAGTCATTGGGTATGTCTACACTGCAAAAATAAACAAACAAACCTGCAACAGTGAGCCACAGAGGCTGGGCCTGTTGACTTGGGCTTGCGCTATGGTGTCAAAATAGCAGCATAGACATTTGCGCTTGGGCTAGAGCCTGTGCTCTGAGATACACATCTGCCTTGCAGGGTTTGAGATCCTGGGCTCCAGCCCGAATCTGAACATCTGTACTGCTGTCCTGTAGTGTGAGTCCTGCAAGCCCAAATCAGTTGATCTGGGCTCTGAGACTTGTTGCCAAGGGTCTTTTTTGGCAGCGTAGACATACCCATACCCATAACCATGTATATTAAGATAAGTCACTAGAACTCATGTGACGTTTATGTAATTGTTTTTAGCTAATGAACAATTATCTTCTGCTTGACAGGTGGGCAACACAAGGTTTTGATTTTCTTCAAGCCATTGAGCCAGCCTTTATTTCAGCTCTGCCTGAAGAGGATTTCTTGGTACGGAATTAATTGTTCTCACATTGTAGCCCAACCTGCTTCCAGTTCAGTTTCAGTCAATAAAATCTATTGTCTGTCTGTTATCAGGGATATTTTCTGTGCTCTTACATCTGATTAATTGTTGTTCTGAGACTGTTCTATATAAATCTAAATGCTGATTACTCTGATTTAACTTGCAAAATTCTGAATAGTGCATACTAATGACATCAATATACAAAAAAAATAAAATTGTGTCATATTTCTGCAGTACTGAAGCCTTTGTATAGTAACTACATTCACAATCTGGGATACTTGGCAGCAGTTTACTGATGAGCTGTTAATTTACACTCAACCTAATATTGCTTTCTATTGGATGCTCTGAAATGTATCCTTAATAGCCCTAGTTCATGTATGGCGCAAACACAAAACATTACAATCTAACTGTATTTCTTAGCTAAATCATACTAATGTACAAGATTTAAAATTTGAATCTTGCCTTGTTACTGTTAAATTATATGGTAGAGAATAGTTTGTGTTTGGTTTTGGGGGGCAGGGGTTGTTTTGTTTCTGTAAAACAGAATCCTGGAAGCTTTAGTTTTGTAATCTGGTATGTTTTAGCTCTGCAGTGGAAGTGAAAGTACAGCCCCCACAAAAGTAGCAGAACACAGAGAATAATATTGATGTCGATTGATTTGTCTGCATTTATTTAAAGAAAAGGACAGGTTACTAAAAGTAATGTGACCGGAAGCCTGTCCCACAGTCACTATATCATTATCTCTGCAGCATTTTTCAGCTGTACTGTTTCAGGAGGCAAAAGAGCATTGATCCCCAGTGGTAACACACTGTAGCTGAGCCACTGTTAATTAGGAAGCAGATCATTATGAACAAATTAAAGATACATTATGAAATACTAGGGTACAGTAATCTTATTAAATAAATACTGAAACTATAGCATTCATCCTTTTCCTTTAATATTATATTTAAAACTAAACTGGCTTTTAGCACAAAAATCCTGAAGCGGACTATATTCCAATGTTTGCATTGCTGGGAAACATAGTGCTTTTAAAAAATTCCAGTTCTCTTTAAATATGATCTTGATAAGCTTGAGCATCATGGCTGATACGTCACACAAAATGTAAAGTTCTAGCTTTAAAAACTAGCCCCAGCCTGTTATTTTTTCCCCAACTTTGATGCAGTTTCTAAAGTATCTATAACAGTTTGATGGATAGTACAAGTTTTTTTTTTTTGTTTTTTGTTTTTAATAATCTAGTTGTCCTGGCACCTTCTCATGTGATCTCTTCAG
This sequence comes from Mauremys mutica, assembly GCF_020497125.1. NCBI lineage: Eukaryota > Metazoa > Chordata > Testudines > Geoemydidae > Mauremys > Mauremys mutica. The sequence continues at coordinate 121,044,158 of NC_059074.1, forward strand.
TTCTCAAGCTCAGGAAAATCTTGTGTCAGTATTTGGATCAGAGATGTCGAGAAAACAAATATAAAGTGGTTTTGGTGCTTTACAATCATAGTATTCTTTCCTATGAATGTCTATGGAACCAACACCTCAGCTAGTCTTGAGGGGAGCATTGTATAGTGTGGGGAGCTATTTATATGATAAAACCTGACCACTTGTGGTTGTTGAAAGATAACTTGGCACTTTTTCAAAAAGTGGGATTTGCAGTGGGAACTGCACACAAACATCAAGAGAGTACCCTAGTAACATTCGGGATAACTGAGCTAAATTCAGACCTGGTGTAAATAGAAAAAGGCTGAGTTGAAGTCAGTGGAGGTTGTGCCATCTTACACCCAGTTTCAGTTTAATAGATTTTTACAGTGAGATGGGACATTATGCTCTAGACTTATCTCCTGTATAACACAGGCCATAGAACTTCACAGAGGAATCCCTGTGGCAACACGAAACTCTCTGTTTTGAGCCATCTATATATATTTTAGAAAGTTATCTTGATTTAAAGATTTAAAGTCTTCAAGTGTTGGAGAATCTATCACATTCCTTGATATTTTCTTCCAATGGTTAATTACCCTCACTGTTAAAATACATCACTTTATTGGGGTCTCAGTTTGTCTAGTTTCAGTTTATTATGCCTTTGAATTGCTGGAGGCATTTTAGCAAGGTGGAATAATGTTTGTCTGTACTTATGACCCTCACAGCAGTTGTAACTGAGCACATTAAAAACATTAATAAATTTGTCCCCAGAAAATACCTGTAAGATAGTGAAGCATTAGTACACCTGTTTTACAGATGAGGAAACTGAAATATAGAAAGATTGAGTAACTTGTCCAAGTTCTCTCACACACTGTGTAGCATCCCAGTTCAGTGCCTTAACCCCACAAGACCATCCTTTCGTGAGAGAATTGCTGATGTTGTGGGTGGACAGAAGAGCTTACATTAACAAAAGCAATTTTTCTGGGTCAGTGTTGAGCACTATATCTCAGAGTGAACAGTATCTTTGAAAGTTGTCAGCCAGGTCTAATACTTACCTCTGTGACATAGAACACTTTTTTTTTTTTTTGGTAAGATAACGAAAATAAGGCAGTTTATTCAGTAAACATGATACTTAGTTTTATGGTCTTTGTCAATGCTTGCATATAACTCCTACTAGCATTATAGTAAAGAGGGGCTGTTTTATTGTATATCATTGTTGATGCAGTGTTGTTACAGCCATGTTAGTCCCAGGATATTAGGAGAGAGACGGGTGAGGTAATATCCTTTATTGAACCAGTGTTTGTTGGTGAGAGAGACAAGCTTTTGAACTTACATAGAGCTGCTCTTCAGGTCTGGTCAGGTTTCCCAGATCTGAAGAAGAGCACTGTATAAGTTGGCAAGCTTGTCTCTCTCACCAACAGAAGTTGGTAGTATAAAAGATATTACCTCACCCAGCTTCTTTCTATCACTGTTCAGTCTTTTTAACTACTTAATTCTGGCAAGTCCATTGCCGGACAGGAGTGTCTAGCAATGAAATCCTAACTTTTGGCTCCAGAGATTTAACTTAATGGAACAGATAGAAGTAGTAGTATCGCACGTGACAGATTATGCATGTATTAGTACATTTTAAGCAATAACACCTTGCCTTTGTGGACTTCACCCCAGGATAATTGACTGTTAGAGAAATCATGTTGTAGTCATTGTCTAAGCTACCTCATACATTTACAAATATATTTCAGTTAGCGGCATACATAACTATATAGATCATATCCGTTTGAAGAAATTTATTTTGGGGATTTGGGATTTTTAATGTCTGAACACAAATTTAAAGGCTTGATCAAAATTGGAAAAACTAGTAAACCAAATTTTCTCCAAATCTAGATAAATGATTTTTTTGGCAATTATCTTGTGTAGTGTACAATACCATATCTTTAGTTTGTTCGTTTGTTTGTTTCTCTCTCCTAGAGTTTACAAGCTCTGATGAATGAATGCATCGGCCATGTAATTGGAAAACCTCACAGTCCTGTTACAGGTTTGTACATTGGTAAGACAGCAGTTCCTGGCATTACTTCTGGAACTTAGCTACTGTAGTTTGTATAAATAAATTTGAAAAATAACAATTTGATTGTAAGTTCATTTTAAAACATTAAAGTTAACAATAAAAAGGTACTTTTAAAGCTTTTCCTGGTTGTTCTTATATGAACATTACTGTCTGAGTCATCATTAAACTGTGGAAGTGTTAACACAAGTAATGTGTAAAATGACAAAAGTCCATATTTTCAGGTAGTGTTTTTTTTGTTGTTTTTTTTTAAGTAAATCACTCAAGTGATTCCTCTGACTAAGGGCAAGTCTACACTACAGAATTAAGTTGACCTAAGTTATGTTGATGTACAGTCACTGCAGTAATTAAATCGCTTTTGCATGTCCATGCTACGCTCCTTGTGTTGGCAGTGTGCGTCCTCGGCAGGAGCGGTGCACCGATTTAACTGTCAGCGTGGGGCATTGTGGGACGGCTTCTGAAAGGCAGCAACAGTCGATGTAAGCCACACAGCGTCTACTCTGACACTGTGTCAACCTAAGTGCTCCGCCTCTCCTGGAGGTTGAGTTCTTAAGTCGGTGTAGTGGGGGAGTAACATTGGGGGGGGGCTACATTTTAGTGAAAACACTTACAGAGTTAGGTCGATGTAAACTGCCTGTAGTGTAGACCAAGGCTAATTAGTGTCCTTAAATGGCTCCCAATAGAGTCCCATCAAATCTTCAGAAGAAAATATTATGGCTGTGAGGAGTTACAGCTTTGGGGAAAGTCAGGGCTCTATAAAGGCCTCTACTGTAGTTGATCCCATTGCAGACAGGGGCAGCTCCAAGTGCGTGCTTGGGGCGGCAAGCCGCAGGGGGCGCTCTGCCGGTGCCGCGAGGGCGGCAGGCAGGCTGCCGTGCTTGGGGCAGCAAAATCCCTAGAGCCACCCCTGATTGCAGATAAGAATAGAAGAGTGAAAGGGTGGCTACAGCAGAATTTCAGATTCAAGTCAGAGGCAAATGTTTGTAAGAGCAAGCTAATTATTCTAATATAGTATATTATTCAGTTGGGGGCTTGTCTGCAATGGCAAGTCACTGCATGGAAAGACAGGGTCTGAATCTACAGAGCAGCTCTTTGCCATGCAGTAATGTCTTGTGTGGATACTGCTAAAATGCACTGAAAGCCAAGCCATATTCCAGGACTTTTAGTGCACTGTAGCAGTGTCCACAAGTGACATTACCATGTGGCAAGCTGGTACACTGCAGATTCATATCCTGGATTGCCACACAGTAACTTGCCATGTAGACAAGCTCGAGTGATTTGGTGTGTTCTGTGGAGCAATTTCCTTGCAATGCATTTTTTATTTGTTTATTTTTATATTTCATGGAAGCTTTGTAGACACAAGTGGTAATGCAGATATTTAAATTGTTTGAAAATAAGCTTTAAAATGTTTCTTGTTGTTTAATCCAGTTAACACAAAACAAACATTTTGCCAAATCTAAAATGAGCTACTTCCCATGTGGGCTCATAACCTCCATTGAAGTATTAAATATGGCATTGTATCCTTGTTTACAAATCTACTTCTTGCCTAAAGTTACTATTTTCATTCCTAACTAGATATATATTTCCATGTAGCGAGTGTCATAAAATTATGCCAATTTATTTTTTAAAAGACAAATATTAATATTACATTAGTTTGCATTGAACATCTACTGGTTGTAAATATTTTCATAAATAAGATTATCTAATGACTAACGAATTAGTCTTCTTACATTTATTTTGGTTTAGTATTAAAAATGATTTCTATTTATTTGTTAAAATAATCGTATTCAAACGTGATTCTGGATAAAGAGTATACAGCAATATGTTTGTAATTACCATCTACAAGGGGAAATAGGTTGGAAACCATTTGAAAGAGCCAGAGTTAAATGTTAATCTGTGTAAAATGTTGATACTGTAGCTGCAGGCTATTGTGAATATCTTTATTAATTGTATGGCCTAAGAAAATGCAGTGTGATTCTTTGTAAAATATAGATTAGAAGAAGAATTGCCAAATTTGTAATTCAGTGCATCTAAAATTATCATCAGCTATATTATTGACTCAGAACTTTAAACTGAAGTAAGCAAATGTTAATTGCAGAGTTTTTCTTTGATGTTGCTATTCAGTAGTGTTGCTACAACAATAGAGATGTGACATTCAGTTAGGCTTTAAATGCAACCAAACTGCCTTGCCAACAGAGTATTTCTGATTGTACCTGGAACTCTTGTAAACCTTCTTGTGATTTGTCAAGGTTAAAAATGTCCTTTGTTAAAAAGGTAAACCTCTGTGTTGTGGTATTTCATGCATGAGGAATATTAATTTTTTTTCACACATATGTTTCTATCTTATGTCCTTGTAGGAGACTTCTGTGCTGATGTCTGGTGCAGTACTTCCAGTATCTTTGTTAGATTGGGGAAGATATAACTTCCAAAATCATTTTGGCTGCTTACTGCCCACACTGCAATTATTGTTTCATTTTAGCACCATTGTTGCGGTTAAGAATGCTATCTAGTAATTTCTCTCATTTCCCGCCTCCTTGCCAGTGCAATTAGTCATTGTTAGGCATTCGTAACTCTCATTTTTCCTGAAGTTGCATACTGGTCCCTCATGTTTTCGCATAGTCTTGACACACTTCACATGTGTTAAGGCATAACATGGAGTAGGGGGCACCTGCTGGTTTCGAAAGCATAAGCAACTCTTCCACACCATGATGAATGAGGGCAAATGGGTTTAGATGGCAGGGGGAATGAAGGGATCAGAGGAAAACAGGAGAAGGAAGAAGCATGGGTATTGTGAAAAGTACAAAGAAATGGCATTGGGAAGAGAGAAAGTAACAGGGTTGAGCTGAAGATATCACACAGGGAAGGAGGGAGGGAAGCAAAAGAAGTACAACTGGAGGAAAAAGCATTGTCCCTTTGAGTTGTTTTAAGTTCCGTGAATTTAATATCAAAATAGGACACTTATTTGCAAGTAACAAAAAAAGATAAAAAAAACTTTACTACAAGTATCTGTTTAACTGATTGTGACTGTAAACAGGGTATAAAGTTCAGTGTGTGTGCATAAGTCTTTGCAGTATTGGGATAAAACCCTGTATTTAATGTACAGAAAGATAGATAGCGATATACCGATATCTAACTTCTTTAAACTGGAAGTGTCCAACTTTTTGGTCAGTTGCACAGTATTAATTATTCATTTTGGTTGCTGGGAGGTATGTTTTTTATTATAGCAGGGTAGCTGACTCCTGTTGTGATCCCCCTGTCTGCAGATCACATATCAAATGTGCAATTTGAAAGAAAAATGAGCAGTGGCCTTCTTGAGTCTAGAGCTAGGGTTCATTTTATTATACATCAGACCAACAATTTGGGTTGTAAATTTACAAGCTACTTTTCTGTCCACAGAACCCTTATCCCACTCTGTGCTTTCCTTTAGAATGGAGTTGTTAATGTACAATAAATACTATTTAGAATAACTCAATTAAGTGTTCGTGCTCTTCATATAAGTCCTTAGATTCACAGTGAAACTAGTTCAGAGATGAGACTAATGTTCATTTTGGTTAAAACAATGGTTTTAGCATGCATATGAGCCCAAATACTGAAACACTTGCAAATGCTGCTTCAGCCATGACTTGGCTGACAACTTTTAATACTGATAAAACTATTTTATTTAGCTTACTGCGTATATGCATGGCATTTGACCAGCATGCTTTGCTTTTTATAGTTGTCTAGAAAATTAATATTTCTGATACCAAGAGCATCTTATAAAGCAATAGTGTTGGCATTATTCAGTTTTTAACATGTTGTTTATTTACTGCATAAAAAAAAGTAATAAATTAACCCTTTCCTGTGAAGTTGAAAAAATGAAAATACAGTTACAGTATTTTCATTAAATGCACATCCTGTTACAGCTATTTTTTCATTCCCTTGATTGTTTTTAATGGCTGTTTATATTTTATAGAAGCCTGATGCTGAAAGTTATTACTATGATTAGTATTACCTTTATAAGTGATTTATTTTAAATGAGTTTTTTGGGTTTTGTATCTACAAAAGCAATAAAATATTTTGACGTAAATAGAAGCTGAATTTATATTATATAATTGCTTAATTTGTGGGGGGAAATCTTTAACAAAATCACATAACATCATTATTTTAAAAATTTTTCATAACCGGTGTTTTTCCTGACATTATAATAATATCTGTGTGTTGACTTCTACCATTTGCAGCTATTCATCGAAACAGTCCTCGTCCTGTGAAGGTACCTCGATGCCACAGTGATCCACCAAATCCTCACCTTATCATCCCAACTCCTGAAGGGTTCAGGTATTCAGCACTTGTCCAGATCCTTAAATGTCAGCTTTCTCCCCTTTCATTGAAAGTTTGATGTTACTGAAGCTGTTTAACTCAGGGAACTAAATATTGTTTCTCTAAAATATTTGTTCTGATAAAGCCAATACTTCTGTTTTTGCAAGAGGAAAATCAAGGAGATTTTTTTAAAAAGCGTAAAAGAAATCTGTGTTTTAAAGGCATGCCTTTGGAGATGATGCATTTTCTCATTTGTTTAATCTTTGATTGCTGCATGCTTTCCAACTTTAAAGTCATTCTTTGTTTCCTCCTTTACAAAATTGCTTTGGGAAAAGAATATTTTATAATGAGATTCAGTATTTTAAATACTGGTAGTTAACTAGCTTTTTCCCTTCCCCTGAGTGAGTGAGCATGTAATGCCTCTGACTTTGCTTCTGTAGTTTAGTTTACATGAGATTTTCAAAGATAACATCCTTGAATATGGTGGCATTTCTGTATCTTAGTGTTAAATAATTTTCAAACTATATTCACATAATTGTTTCCCATTAAAAGTTTTGGTCTAGAAATAGGGCAAAAAATTAAAAGCTTCCAAACTAATTTTGCCATACAGCCTTCCACATAAACAAAATAAAGTGCTATATTTTCAAAAGGGCTGTAGCCCAGCCTCAGAATATGGATCCAAAATTTTTCAAAACCAGGTATTTACACACACAAATTGGGAGCTATTCTAGAGGTAACTGTTGAAATGTTGGCCTAAAATATTAGGTGATTGTTTGCCCATTGACTACTCTGCTTCTAAAACTTTTGGGACCAATTTTTTTTTTTTTGGTAAAATAAATTAATTTTTCCCCCACATGAATAAACTTTAAAAATTGACACTGTTTTTGATTGTTTCGCTATCTTATTTTTAAATTAAATTTTCAACTCCATCCACTTTTTCAACTGTTTCCTGAAGTCTTTCTTCTCATCGCAGCACGCGGAGTGTCCCTTGTGATGTACGGAACCATTGCAGCGCTGCTGTCAGTCGCCCCGCTCCCATCAGTAGCGACTCAGCTCAACCAAAACCTGTCAGCAGTGCAAATGATACCAGGTAGTTCCACTCCGCAACGCAGAAGTCTCATTTCTGTTTACATCACCCATGCAAATTGCTCCCATTAAATACATTCCATTAGATAATTTAAACAGTGAAATTCCATCCCGTCATGTGCTCTGTTCCAGTGGCTTTTTCATCTGTGTTCCAGTTCTGTGAAATTATTATACTATAGAAGTGCATGTTTATAAGTCTGCACTGAGCTAAAACAAGATGGTAATTTGAACATACAGTTTTGACCTTACATATTGGTCAAAAGACTATACATTAATTTATGCAGTAAAAATACTCTTGCAGTTAACATATATGCCATTCAGTTCCTCAGTAGATTAGCTTTGATAGGTTTATTAGTAATTGATAAATGTTCCCTGCACATGTATTTCTCAAGGAGGTTTTAATATGCAGCTTATTGTTTACAATTAAATTGTAAGAATTTTTAATATAATACAGAACTGGGGGGAAATGATTTTTAGTGAAGAAAAATACTTGTGAAAATTTCCTGGTGGCAAATACAGAGTACTACAAATAAGTTTTGTGGGTGGATTTCTACCTGTGGTTTCTTATACCTGTGCAGAATAAGAACATGACCAAAGATGACTTTCATTTTTCAGAGCGGTACCATTTTCAAAGAATGTCAGTAAATTGCTGGACAAATCTATTCCAGTATCTTCCCATTATCAGGCTTGCAACATTGGTGTCACATTTTTCTTTGTCCCCTCACATCTGGCCACTTCCAAATGCTGTTGGTTCCGCCACAGTTTTTAAGTCTGTTTTTTCCTCTGTATCCTGACCACAAAAATCCTTGTTGATGTCTTGGTAATCTCTTGCCTTATCTACTGCAATCTTATCTTTTCCGGCCTCTCCTTACTCCCCTGCAGTCCATCCAAATAGTTGCTAAAGTCATCCTCCTCTCCTATGATTGCTGTCACTTGCTCCTCCTTGCCTTCTGCATCAAGTTCAAACTCCTTGTTCTCATATTCAAGTGTCATCCTAGTCCCCCTCTCCGTACCTTCCATTCAAGCCTTCCTTATATCCTTTCCACCCTTCTCCCCTCCACTCTTTCCCCTCATACATTTCTCCCATGTCCATGTTCAAGCTTCTTTCCCCTTGCTTCCTGTGCCTGGTGTAATCACATTCTTACTGTGTGCTAACTGACCACACCTTATCCCCACAAAAAACCTGCACTGCTTTGAGTGTAGGCCAGCTGTCTTGCATCATTATTGTGTTTGTGACAGATATAGCAATTTCCTGCAATATCCTGAACAAACCTTGTTGAATTACGTTTAAGTAACTTAGAAGTTCATTTTATTAAAAATGCAAAAGTTTGTGTTACTGTGGGATTGTATGTAACGTCCCTAGGGAGGAGACATGACTAATGTAAACCCTGAGAAGTGTTATCATAGAATCACAGAATCTCAGGGTTGGAAGGGACCTCAGGAGGTCATCTAGTCCAACCCCCTGCTCAAAGCAGGACCAAACCCAACTAAATCATCCCAGCCAGGGCTTTGTCAAGCCTGACCTTAAAAACCTCTAAGGAAGGAGATTCCACCACCTCCCTAGGTAATCCATTCCAGTTCTTCACCACCCTACTAGTGAAAAAGTTATGAGCTTCAAAGGACTGTTTGAAACATGTGCCAGTCAAGAATGAACATCTAAAGTTAAGCAGGTTTCCCAGGAAATCACTAGTGGGAGGTGAATACGAATATAACTCCTCCAGTTTTGCAAGAACTTAGCCTTTTGAAGCTTCACCCAGTTGGAAGGGACCTTTATCTGCTGATAACCTGTTACATGAGGATAAGATCAGAGGCCCGAAGGAGTGACTTACAGATTCATGGGTGTCCTTATTCTGAGCTAAGGTGGTCATGAACATCACAGAAACCCCCCTGGGTGCAGTTCGAAGGCCTGTTCACCTGCTAGAGCCCTTGTTGGAGTTGGGGTGATCTCTGGTAAATTTATTAGAATGCGTGTAGGTTTTTATTGTTATGTTTTCTCTGTAATGCTTTCACTGTACGAACAAATGTTCTTGCTTAGGAAAAGCTGCGTGGTAGTTTATAACGGTGGGTAATTATGCTGTTGATAGCCTCTGAAGAGAAAGCAAATCAGGCTTGCTTAGGCAGTCTGACTGGATGGAGAACTCACAGCGAAGGCAGGGAACTCTGTGGCCTGGAAAACACTCCAGTCAGGAGGGAGAGAGACACGGTCCCACCCAGGAAATGTAACAGCGGGGGAGCTAGATGCCTGAAAGTGGTTCCCTTGCTGGATTGCAAAGGGGGAATACAAGTCTGGTGCCCCGGAACTATGACAGTGTTATCTAATTCAGCTTGCAGGCCCCTTTTGGCTGAGACCACATCTGCCTCCACAGCTCTGAGCACTGTGACAATACTCAGCAAATAATCTTGGGAGTAGCAATATCATTAGTGTTCTACTATTGCCACCTTCCTTATAGTTCAGGCAAAAAAAAAAAAGGAAGGGAACAATCTGTCAGTGGAACTTTCATATAAGGACTGTAACTAACTTCCTGTGTGAGTTGAGTGGGAAAGAAATGAACTTCAGTTTTAATTGTTCAGCAATTTTCTAGCAATTTTGTTAACTTGCATTTTTGTGGTACTAAAATGTTCATCACAACCATCCTTTGAAATAACATCTGTTAAAAGCATGAGCCACACTTTTAATTACAGTAGCTAGTAACGGTGCAGAGTTATGATTGAGTTTGTAAGTGAATAGCAGATATTGTTTAAGACCTCTTTAGTATTTTGACATTAAGAGGATTTATGCAGTTAGAATACTGTTAATTATACTAGTCAAACAGTGACTGTATCTGGAATCTCAAGATTTCTAAATACCTCATGGGTCTGTCTTCTTTTATTTGTATGGGCATAGTGCCAAGAGCTCTGTTGTGCTAGTCATCATACACACCTGCTTCATGCTCTGAAGAGGTTACAGACTCATTTGAAATAAAATGCAACAAGCGAATGTAGCAAACATTAAGAAGCGAAGGGGAGGGAGAAAGAACAAGACAACAGTAATAAGATTGCATGGTTACTTAGATGAACTATGCATGCAACTTAATTAGTCTGAACTATTCTAAAGTTTTTTTTCTTATTTTTAATAAATAATATCAGCTATCTGCTACTCAACCAACCATCCTGGTTAGCTCATTTGTTATAGATGGCACAATAGAAGCAGGTTTTGAGATATTTGGAGCAGAATGGATTGTGGCCTTGCAGATAATTTCAGGGGGAGTGTTCTAGGCATAGGATGACAGTTCTTTTGACATAAAGCTCTAACTAGCAGATCTTGAAAGTGTCTTGTCACTTCACATTCTGTGATTTTTATGCTAAAAGTTTTGATTTGCATCCCAAAATGGTCTCTACATACAGAAGCTGGCTGTACAGTACACTCTGTGTTCACTAAAAGAACAGACCTGGTCTTTGGAAGAATACTTCTGGATGCTATTTGTGTGTTTATCAAACATTCTCTGTACAGAAGACCCAGTAGTAGTGATCAGCAATGCCAAGCACTTTACAGATCCTTTTCATGGTTTACAGACAGAAGCTCTAGCAGTTTCAGAAATCAAGAGAGCTGTGGTTGAGTAGTATTTGTGGTTTCTAAAAAACACGTATAGAATCAGTCCATTATTAAATATTCCTCTTATGTTACAGACCACATAAAACCGATTCACCCTATTCTCCTTCTGTCCTGCCCCCGTCACATTTCCCCTGGAGCATGTGGGTTACTTGAAGTGTTGCCTGAGCAGCTGCTTTTTGAACAGGAGCAACTGAGGGATACGATTATAATTTTTGACTATCTTATGCTTTGGTGTGATGTTATACTATTGCATGTAACTGGGACAGACTTGTAAATCATGTGTGATGGCGCACCCATGTACTATGGCATCTGTAACAGTTACCATGTGTGTGTTTCTTATTTTCATTTTTTAAAAACTGAGTAAAAACAAAAGAATTACACAACAAAATGTTTGTCAAACTACAAAAGAATCGAATGATCAACAATAGTTGATGGAAGGAAAAGAAATAAGAAATATACATTTCAAAGAACTGAGACTTCACTTCCCTTCACTTCACTTCTTAAGAAGTTTGCATGCTGTTCTTGGAGCCATCTACCTTGCAACTCTTTTGGGAGTTAGGAATAACAAACTGCAATGTTTTCTTAGAATCATAGAATCATAGAATATCAGGGTTGGAAGGGACCTCAGGAGGTCATCTAGTCCAACCCCCTGCTCAAAGCAGGACCAATTCCCAACTAAATCATCCCAGCCAGGGCTTTGTCAAGCCTGACCTTAAAAACCTCTAAGGAAGGAGATTCCACCACCTCCCTAGGTAACCCATTCCAGTGCTTCACCACCCTCCTAGTGAAATAGCATTTCCTAATATCCAACCTAGACCTCCCCCACTGCAACTTGAGACCATTACTCCTTGTTCTGTCATCAGGTACCACTGAGAACAGTCTAGATCCATCCTCTTTGGAACCCCCTTTCAGGTAGTTGAAAGCAGCTATCATATCCCCCCTCATTCTTCTCTTCTGCAGACTAAACAATCCCAGTTCCCTCAGCCTCGCCTCATAAGTCATGTGCTCCAGCCCCCTAATCATTTTTGTTGCCCTCCGCTGGACTCTTTCCAATTTTTCCACATCCTTCTTGTAGTGTGGGGCCCAAAACTGGACACAGTACTCCAGATGAGGCCTCACCAGTGTCGAATAGAGGGAGAGGCTGTGAATTCTTATGTGCACAATCTGTATTTTAAGTTGAACTCTGATCACCCATGAACTAAATAAATAGTAGTTAAAAACTAACTATGGAAACCGGAAATCTGTAGTATTGTAGTAGCATTGAAGAGAATTGTAAAAGCAGCAGAGAGTCCTGTGGCACCTTATAGACTAACAGACGTATTGGAGCAGGAGCTTGGGTGAATTTCACCCACGAAAGCTCCTGCTCCAATACGTCTGTTAGTCTATAAGGTGCCACAGGACTCTTTGCTGCTTTTACAGATCCACACTAACACGGCTACCCCTCTGATAATTGAAGAGAATTATCATTCAAGAATGACTATAATGATCTGCATACAATGTAATTCACTGAAAGTGAACTTCAGTTTGTAATGAAGTAGAATGAGCGTCCCAAACTTTTCCAACTCAATCTGCAGATTGCTGTCTTAATTGTAGTTATCCTCACTTATAGTGAAGTTATTCTATGAAAGAAAAAAATGTCTCTTCACTAAGGATGGATGCCCAGCCACTGGAATAGCATAGAAACAAAGCTTTAATCTGTTCTAAACATTTGCATTAGGTGCATACAATTTATAGAATATCAGAACTTTCTAAACCAGTTGCACTAAGCAATGTGTGGTGCACAAATGCTACCATAGTTCATTCAAGGTTGTTCTTAAAATATTCTTTTTTTATGTAATTTGAAAATTAAATGCAAAGCAATTTTAATCTATTAGTTTATACTGAGCTTTTTGACAGTTTGAGTCTGCTGTTTCTATACTAATTTTTCCAATTTAATTGTTGAATGTCCAACGTCGGAGACGGTTGTGGTTGATCATTTTGTTTTTACCCAGACCTAGTATTTGAGCAGATTTCCTTCTGTCTTTCTCACTGTTTCTTTACCTGTTTCATAATTTGCATATACACAGGCTCATAATTAATTTGTGCAAGACAGGGTTCCTGTTTTGTCTTCTGGTAGTATTTATCTTTTAAATAGAACTCTGAGTGGATGGTGTTGAACCCCCGCAGATCCCATTTTAATCAACAGGAGTTTCAGATGCTTAACACTACATAAGATCCAACCTTTAGATTGGTGGAGTGGGACAGCTTCTTCATCCAGGATTTAAATAATGTCACGCAGAGAGCAGGAAAGAAAATGCTGAAGATATACATTACTTCACTTTACTTCCGAAGAACTGGTTTTGCCTTTGTGTGGTTTTCATTAATGGGACCAGGGTGGATATACTCGCCCCCTAAGCTTTAGAGGTTCTGTCACTTCAGAAGTGCAATTAAATTGCTAATCAGTACAGTGGCGCTTTTTTTTTTAACAGGGGTTCCAGTGTCCCTGAAAATGATCGACTGGCTTCAGTAGCAGCTGAGTTGCAGTTTAGGTCCCTGAGCCGTCACTCAAGTCCCACCGAGGATCGAGAAGGTGATTATTTCGATAATAGATTGTGATCTGGAGCTGCAAATGATTCCTGTGATTTAATATATTGTCTCTGTCCTGACCCAGGTCCATCCCCCTTTTAAAAATTCCTTTATCAACTCTTTATTTCTAAACAGGTCTTTACTGTGTTAAATTTAAATTAAGGACCAAATTGCCTATGTTTTCCCAAATATGTATGTGTGGGGTATTTTTTTTCCAGGTGTAGCTTGGGCACCTGTGTTTAAGATCGTTGCTTGTTTGGCTTTTTTAATAGACCCATGGGGTGTTCCACTACAGCAGAGGTGGGCAGACTTTTTGGCCTGAGGGCCACATGGGGAATAGAAATGGTATGGCGTGCCATGAATGCTCACAAAATTGGTATTGAGGTGCCAGAGGGGGTGTGGGCTCTGGGGTGGGACTGGGGATGAGGAGTTTGGGGTGTAGGAGGGTGCTCTGGGCTGGGACTGAAGGGTTCGGAGGGCGGAAGGGAGATCAGGGCTGAGGCTAGGGTGCAGGAAGGGGTGCGGGTTCCGGCTGGGGGTGTGGGCTCTGGAATGAGACTGGGGATGAGAGGTTTGGGGTGCAGGAGGGTGCTCAGGGCTGGGATTGAGGATTTTGGAGAGCGGGAAGGGGATCAGGGCTGGGGCAGAGGGTTGGGGCGTGGGGAGAGGCTCAGGGGTGCAGGTTTCGAGCAGCGCTTTCCTCAAGTGGTTCCCAGAAGCAGTGGCATGTCCATTCTCCGGCTCCTACGCGGAAGTGCAGCCAGGCGGTTCTTCACGCTGCCCCATCCGCAGGCACCGCCCCTGCAGCTCCCATTGGAGCGCATAGGAGCGGGGCCATGCCGTGGTTTCCGGGAGCTGCCTGGTGCAGCCCCTGACCCTGTGCCCCAGACGGAGCGCCGGAGCAGGGCCCAGCCACATGGTGCAGCCTCCGACCCAGCACCCCGGCCGGAGCAGGGCTAAGCCGTGTGGTGCGGCTCACGGGCCGTAGTTTGCCCACCCTGCACTAACAGCGTTCAAAATGAGATTGATACCATAGTGACATTTTGTTGACATATCCCCTGTATTAGTGACTGGATCTACCTTTCTCGCACACCTTCTCAGCACAGTAACCTGGCTGTGAGGTGAGGATTTCTCAGGCTGTGGATCAGAAGCAAAGACTGTAGTTGCAATTGCAGCATCAGTGTTACAGAAATCCCCAGAGCCAGTACTTGCGCCCACCACTAGTGGGGAGAAATGGCTGGATCCACATGTTGATAGATCGATTGGTCTGGGCCACTCCTCCTCCTCAGGTTTCTCTGATGCCTCATATGCTTAGGCATATACGTGAAATATATTTAAACAACTTCCTTGGAAAATAAACTTGTTCATTAAGATGTTTCATTTTGTATTTTGTATGACAGACAATGAACTTGTCAGTGTTTCAGCCATCACTTATGACTGGAGTTTGAATATAGTAGATTGTGTTGTCTGTTTCCAAATTGGAAGAAACGTTTAACAAACAGTTGAACTTTTAAAGTATATTTTTGATTTGCTTGGTTTGCCTGATCATTGCCTTTTACGTATTGAAGGGGAGACTAACTAGGTTGGATTGACTATTTATAGTTAAACCATTTTGCGATGCAAAGTCATTTTTTATGTATACAGATGCTGAATTTCTGCCGTGTGTTATATATAACTATTTCTAAAGACACCAAATTGTCTTAAAGTTTAAAGAATGTAACTAGCTGTGGTGTTGCCTCAAATACCATAGCAAAGATCAGTGTGAGTTGTTAAATCAAGTGTTTTAATCCTGAAATGTAAAATGTAAGATTTTGTTGTTAAATATGGCAACATTGTTAATACCTTAAAAGTAGTATGAAAACAAACAATTTTTAGGCAACATAATTTCTCACATTACTGTTTTTACAGAACCATTGTATCCTAAAGGAGACTTGAGTGGATCAGTCCGAAGGAGTTGGGAGCTTCGAACTCTCATCAATCAGACCAAAGGTAAGAGACAAAGGAACACTACTTAATGCAATATATTTCAAGCTTAGCTAAGTCTGTATATTTAAAAAAAAAATCCTTAATGTTGTACTTCAGAAAAATACTGATTTCTGATATCAGAGGACTCTAACAAAAGAACAGTATGTATTCTTTGTGGTATTATCTATTGTTCTTGATATACAAAATTAGTATTAATAATTGCCAGCGTGCTTATTATCATCAGTTGATAGAAGACATTTTTGAGAAGTTGGGGTTACATGAAATTTCTAGATCTAGAGGTACATAAAGAACTGAGAGGTTCACACAGCACTTCAGAATTATTTAAATTTGAGAAAAGTTCTCAAATCTACATAAAGTAAAACCTTAAAATTCTTCCTTCCTCTGTTTCAATATGGTAATGAACTCAACTTTATTAATACCCAAACTAACTATCAGTGATTTAATTAAAGGCTAAATGAAGATAAATCATACTGTAAGTTTATTACTTCAGTGCAGCTAACATCTTTGAATTATGTTAGTCGGAATTAAAAATAGCTTAATATTTTCATCTAAGTTGCGAAGTAAAAAGTTTCATATGAAACCAGAACATGTATTTTCTGCTTTCCTTAGTTCCAGCTTGCTTATTGTTTGAACTTCTGTTAAGAAAACAGTTGCATTGTACATCATAATACTTGTTCAACATGGTCTCATAATAATACAGTAGTGGCAAAGGAGTAAACATGGAATTCAAATGTAGGGGTGTAGGTTTCTGAATCAATGAATTTGTGCCCTGCTTTTTTTAGATACTGCTTCCAAGCAAGGACCTATTGATGCTGTTCAGAAGTCTGTCCGATTGTTTGAAGAAAAGAGATACAGAGAAATGAGGAGGAAGAACATCATTGGCCAAGTCTGTGATACCCCCAAATCTTATGATAATATTATGCATGTAGGTCTAAGGAAGGTGACCTTCAAGTGGCAGAGAGGAAACAAAATTGGTAAGTCTGTAATGGACTTGTCATGTACCTTAAAATACTGTATTCAGACTTTGTTTCACCTTAAGATTTGCATTTGAAATCTTGCATCTTGGTGTAGCTATTAAGGTTTCTTTTACTACATAAGGAAAATTTACAGAATATTAAACACAGAATGCTATTGCAGCTAGCATTTCCTATATAGCATTTACTGCGAAATCTTCACTGGTCAACTAGTTAGAAACAAGAATTGATATGACATGAATTAATTCAGTAGCATGTGCTGAACAGCTTCATTTTGTGCTTGATCCTGCAATCTCTGAACATATTCAACTCCCATTGATGTTTTAGGGCAGTGGTTCTGAACCTGTGGGCCGCCTGCAGCCCAATCAGCACACAGCTGCAGCACATGTAACATCCTCAGGGCCGTACAGGTAGTATATAGTGTGGATGCGGCCCACATAACTCATAAAGAGCTGCATATGTGGCTCACAATGATAAAATGGGTTGAAAGCCACTGTTGTAGGGTATTCTGCACATGGAAATATCACAAGGGTTAAGTGAAACACATGTTGGCACTAACGTCAGTAGACTAGTTTCATTTACTGATGTAGTCACTATTGGCCACACTCAAGAGAGAGGATTATTTCCCCACTGATTCTGACTGTATATGTCTCAAACTATTACTGCATAATCATGAGAAGGTTCTACTCCAGATAAAGCTTAGAGTTAAAGTGTTTAACTTTTAATCAATTTAAACGTAGGATTATAATTGCTTTATTATGTTGAACAAGCATTACAAGTTTAAATTCTTTTGAAATAAAAAAGGAAATCAAGGAAGAAAATCTGCTAGGCTGAGAAGTGTGTTTGAGGTGTTCACTGTTTTTATTGTAATTCTATAGGTGAAGGCCAGTATGGGAAAGTCTATACATGTATCAGTGTTGACACTGGTGAACTGATGGCAATGAAAGAAGTGAGTACATTACCTACAAGTGCCACTGCTATTTAATTTTAAAGATGCTTATGCTGTTTCCATAACCACATGTGCATGAGTTTAGTTGGCAGGTCTCCTTGTCAGAGCATTGTTGTCAGATGGTTAGAGCAGGGAAATGGGAATATGAGTTCCTGCTTCATATAGGCTGAGTCATATAACTTTTCTGAAAGTCCAGGATAGACCTAAATGTTCAGTATCTACGTCAGTAAATCTGTATATGAATTGAGGCCTTCTGACTGTTTTGTATTACATTCTGCTTAATAAGATATTTGCCAGTCTTTAGTTTTTTTGCATTCATCCTTATACTTACATTTGGAAGGTTGCTTTGGTATGAATGGCTCCCAGCAATTCCTCTGACAGACACTTGACACTAATGTAATTACAGGTTTTGGGCCCAATTCTGTTCCCAGATTTGCATGTACAATGCTGTTGTCTAACATTTGTATAAAAAGGCGGAATTAGGCCCTGTTTCTATTGTTCCTGTCCCAGTATTCATCCACTGAGCTTGTAACACTGACTCCCAGAAGTTCACCCTGTTGTTGTTTAAGGGGAGGTTATCTTTTCCCCATCCAGAGCCCTCCCTATCCCTCTTAGCCTTCCTAGGTGCAATTAGTTAATTTTCTAGATATCAACATATATGTTCATTCAAGAGAGTGCCTTGAGCAGAGACTAAGGTTAATACAAGAGAGACCCACACTTGTTGATGGACCTCACATTGATGGGTTAAATATTTAGTACCGGTATATTATTTTCCTTATGCTGTTTTCTAGCGCTTAGAATCTTATTCCTCACCAATTGTTTTCAAAATAGTCATTCCTCATTGAGGATTATATACAAACTATGGTTGAAGTTTTCAGTACCAAGTCTCCCTGAGTATAAAAAAGGTTCAGAGGTTTTTGTTTGTTTGTTTTTTTAATACTAATTGAAAAGCAATCTTTTTTTCCCTCTAGGTGTTTTTTCAGACTTTAAAAAAGAGAGCCTTTCTGAGTCAAGGAGAAACTTTTGAAACTTCAGTCCAAAATATATTTTTAGCAAAGCTTCATAAACCACTGAAATAAGGGTTAGAATAGATATCTCAAATATCACGAACATCAATAAAAATGATGGGGAGTGCTTGTTTACAAACACACAGAGCTTCACAATTTTGAAACTTTAGAAAAGTATTTGGCAAAGAGAAGTATTTGAACTTTCTTTGTCACTTTTGTTACCGTTTTATATTTAAGTTTATCACTGTTTACCAAAGTATGAAACCTCATGTTCTGAAATTGTTATACGGAAGCAACCAGTCATAATGTCCTTGCAACACTGTGTACGTTTACTTTTTCCTAGGGTTGTCACTAACTTGGTGTATTAATTTTTTTTTCTGATCTCTGATCACACAATAAAAATCGCACCACATCTCATTTTTACTAAACATTTTGTTTGACTTAGTTCTATGTTGACTAGGAACATAGGAGATCACTTTTACAGAAGAATTTTTTTTTTTCTAATTTGTATTTGCCTCCTCCCCTCCCCCCCTCCCCCAAAAATCCATCACAAGGCATCATAGGGATATTAATGAAAACTGCTCTTTTAGTCAACGCCTCCTGACTCTGTGCCTCCTTCCATTTCACACCTTACTCTTGGAAAAGCCTCAGCGCATGAAAGAGACTCCTCTTCCAAATCCCTCTTGGTGGACTGCTTCTTCATGAAGCCTTTCTACACTGATCTCACTGGTGTTGTTTCAAGGCCGCCTTGTATTTAACCTGTTGTGTTCTAGATCATATCTGTCTGAGTTAGATTGCAAGCTCCTTAAAGCAAGGGCCTTGTTTCGTTTTTTGGTTTTTTTAAGTGACGACACCCTATTCTTGTAGATGTCTATAAATTATATCCCCAAATCTGTTCCTAGAAATATCAGAAGAAGTCTGTAGATGGCTTCTTAGCTGTTATTCCTTTCTTGGTGGTTTTTCTATTTCACAGTTACGTTAATAGCAGCAGTAATGAAAAATAATCACTTTTGCAGATAAGATTTCAACCGAATGATCACAAAACTATCAAAGAAACTGCAGATGAACTGAAAATTTTTGAAGGCATCAAGCACCCTAATCTGGTTCGTTACTTTGGTGTGGAGCTCCACAGGGTAAGCAAATGTTCATCACTGGATTTTCTTAAAAGTTAGGAGAGAACCTTTATGAGTTCAGAAGTGGAGTCGTGTGTTCTACATCACAAGTTATCCCACTTCTGAGAACTGTAATTTTGCCTAATTATCCAGGAAATCTCCATGAACTGCATCATTTCTGTCTTCCCTGAATCTAGAATTCTTCCTGAAACGTAAGTTGTAGAAAGCTGTTAGACATCAAAGCACTAAAACTCACCCTACTCTAGTAATAGCAAAGGACACACCAGTGTCTTAACACTCCTCCCCGCCCCCCAAAAGCATGTTAGCTTGTATGAAATCTTCATGTGCAAATTAGCTATGTAAACACTTCAAAAAAGCCACCATTTTCAAACAGCTAATATTTGTTACCTATAGTGACCGTACCACAGACATTTTCAGCATCTTTTCATGAGAAACTATAACTGCAAAATAGTGAGGAGTTAGAGAAATGAGATAGCCTCAGTAGAGGCGCAGAAACTGAAAGCTGGCCCACAGAGCAATTGAAACATTCCATCATTGCAGAACCTGCAAAAGAGGGGATAAAATTACTAATCTTGTTTACTTCTTGCTAGTTTACAAAATTTTCTTTTTAAAATGTGACTATAGTTCTTAAGCTATGGAAACGTGGGTATATTATCTTATTCTAGTATTACAAAGTGCTCTACTTGCTATTTGGGCGGTGCCAAGAACCCCTCATCTATAACTTGCAGTATTTGGTGTCACAGCTAACTTTATAGTTACAGAATTACATGCATGGGAGATCTTATGCACATGTGAAAGAGAATGTAAAATTAATTTGCAGCAAGGGAGATTGAGGTTAGAAAGTAGGGAAAACTTTCTGACTATAAGGATATTAAGTACTGGAATAGGTTACTGAGTGGAACTGTGGAATCCCTATCACTGGAGGTATTTAAGAACTGGTTAGAGAAATGTGTCAAGGATGGTCTAGGTATACATGGCCCTGCTTCAATGCCAGGGGATGGACTCTTGAGGTCCCTTCCAGCCTTCATTTTTATGATTCTATGATACAGATGTTCAGTCTGTAATTTTAGAAGAGCACAACGAAATTTTCATGAAGGCCTGGTTTATTAGTCCAGGTTATCCCAATTGAAACTGACCCCTCTCAAAAAGCAAACAGACAAAATCAAAACCCCTGCCAGTGTAAAAATAATGCAGGCAGAAGTCTTGCAGCATGGGGCCTATCTGGTTTATTGCACAGAATGCAGCATGTATGATTACTTGCCTTGTGGGCAGATGGCAAGCAACTCGTGGCCCTTAGAGACCGAGTATGGGCTCTTGAGAGAGTGGTTGAACTGGAGGAGCTAAAGGAGACAGATGTACAGAAATGAGACTTTCCAGGACACAGTAGTGAAGTCCCATCCCCAGTTTGACAGCCTCTGTGCTGTTGAGAAAGATGAAAATCTCATGGAAGGAGAACCTCAAGCAGGGTAATGATCCCATAGTTGGGATCATCCTTCCAGATGATGTCAGGGTGTCCTCTTGCACTGAGGGATCCCTCTCTGGGAGAGGGAACCTCAGTTATTAGGAAGAAACAGGTAATTTTGATTTTTAGAAATGAAGATAGCTGGGTTTGGGATGACCGGGAGACTGCATGGCACATTGTCTGCCAGGTGCGAAGACTGTGGACCTCTAAAGAAATCTAGATAGACCTATGTGCAGAGCTGAGGAGGAGCTGGTGGTCACCATACATGAAGGTACCAGTGACATAGGGAAAGGTAGGAGAGAGATCCTGGAGGCCAAATTTTAAGCTGCTGCGTAAGTGATTAAAGTCCAAGACCTCCATGATAACATTCTCTGAAATGCTTCCAGTTCCATGTGCAGGGTCAGTTAGACAAGCAAACTGCAGGGTCTCAATGCATGGATGAGACAATGATGTTTGGAGGAGGAATTTAGGTTTATTAGCAACTGGGGAACCTTTTGGGAAAGGAGGAGCCTATGCAGCAAGGATGGGTTCCACCTAAACCAAAACAGAATCAGATTGCTGGCATGTAAAATTAAAAAGATTGTAGAGGAGTTTTTAAACTAAGGGCTGGGGAAAGCCGTCAGATGCAGAGGAGCACATGATTCAGACAGACCTATCCCTTAGGGGAGGATTTATTAAAGGGGATACTCCTATGTTCTGAAGAGGAGTGACTAGAAGTTGAAAAAGTACAGGTAGGAACTGAAGAGAAACAGTGAAATGAAAGAGTCCCATTCAGTTACATCACATGAAGGCAGACAATATTGATACATTTTATAAGTGCTTGTATACAAATACAAGAAGTGTAAATACTAAGATGGGTGAAGTTGAGTGCCTGCTATTAAAGGAGGATATTGATATAACAGGCATCCAATAAACTTAGTGGAACGATGATAATCTACGTTAGCCAGTAATACCAGAGTATAAAATACATGCTCCAAAACGTCTGTTAGTCTATAAGGTGCCACAGGATTCTTTGCTGCTTTTATAGGGATGACAGAATAGGTTGCATTGGTGGGGGAGTGGCACTCTAGGTGAAAGAGAGCATAAAGTCACATATAATAAAAATCTTAAATGAAACAAACAGTACCACAGAATCTCTATGGATAGAAATTCCATGTTTGAACAGTAAGAGTATAGTAGTAGCAATATCCTACCAACCACCTGACCAGGATGGTGACAGTGATTGTAAAATAACCAGGGAGATTAGAGAGGCTACCAAATAGAAAACCCAATAATAAAGGGGGGATTTCAATTATTCTCATATTGACTTGGGTGAATGTCATCTCAGGATGGGATGCAGAGATAAAATTTCTAGACACCATTAATGACTTCTTGGGGCAGCTAGTCCTGGAACCCACAAGGGGAGAGGCGGTTCTTGATTTAGTCCTAAGTGGCACACAGGATCTCGTTCAGGAGGTGAATAGAGCTGAACCACTTGATAATAGTGACAATAATGTAATTAAAGTTAATATTGTTGGCGTGGGGGGTTGCCAAAGAAATCCACCACAGTGCCACTTAATTTCAAAAGGGGAAACTCAACACAAAAATGAGGAAGCTAGTAAAATGAAAATTAAAAGGAACAATCATCAGAGTGAAATGCCTGCAAGCTACATGGGAACTTTTTAAAAACATCATAATAAAGGCTCAAACTCTCTCCTCTATATATATATATACCCCAAATTAAGAAAAACAGGACCATAGCTAAACAACAGAGCTAGTTGCTCTTCAAACAAGAATTTGAAGAGCAACTAGCAAAAGACACAAAAACTAACAGCCAAAAATGTAAGCACATCAGAAGCAGGAAGCCTACCGAACAATCAGTGGGGCCACTGGATGGCATAGGTGCTAAAAGAGCACTCAAGGGGGTCTGTCTATACTGCAGATAAAAACCTGTGCTAGCCCTTGCCAACCTACTCAGGCTTGTGGGCCTCGGGCTGCAGGGCTGTTTAATTGCACTGTAGAATTCCAGGCTCGGGACACTCCCACCTCGCAGGATTCTAGAGCCGTGGCTACAGCCAGAGCCCCAAAAGTCTACACTGCAATTAAACAGTTGCCCAAGCCCCGCAAGCCCAAGCCTAATTGCATTGTAGCCATACCCAAGGAAGACAAGGCCATTGCAGAGAAGCTAAATAAATTCTTTGCATCAGCCTTCACTGCAGAGGATGTGAGGCAGATGCCTACATCTGAGCCATTCTTTTTATGTGACAATTCTGAGGAACTGTCTCAGATTCATATGTTAGTAGAGGAGGGTTTGGAATAAATTAAACAGTAATAAGTCACCAGGACAATATGGTATTCACCCAAGAATTCTGAAGGAACTCAAATATGAAATGGCAGAACTACTAACTGTGGTATGTAAACTCTTGCTTAAGTCAGCCTCTGTACCAGGTGACTAGAGGATAGCAAATAGGACACAGATTTTGGAAAAAGTCTTCAGAGGCGATCAGGCCGGTAAACCCACTTTCAGTACCAGACAAACTATAGAACAGAATTATCAGACACATAGATGAACACAATATGTTGGGGAAGAGTCAACAGAGCTTTTGTAAAGGGAAATCATACCTCACCAATCTACTAGAATTCTTTGAGGGGGGTCAACAAGCATGTGGACTAGGGGGATCCAGTGGATATAATGTACTTAGATTTTCGGAAAGCCTTTGACAAGGTCCCTCACCAAAGGCTCTTAAGCAAAATAAGCTGTCATGGGAAAAGAGGGAAGGTCCTTTCATGGATTGGTAACTGGTTAAAAGATAGGAAACAAAAGGTAGGAATAAATGGTCAGTTTTCATAGTGGAGAGAGGTAAGTAATGGGGTCCCCCAAGGATCTGTCCTGGGACCAGTGTCATTCAGCATATTCATAAATGATCTGGGAAAGGAGTAAACAATGAGATGGCAAAGTTTACATATAATACAAAATTACTTAGGATAGTTAACTCCAAAACAGGCTGCAAAGGGATCTCACAAAACTGTGTGACTGTGCAACAAAATGGCAGATGAAATTCATTGTTGATAAATGCAAAGTAATGCACATTGGAAAACATAATCCCAACTATACATACAAAATTATGAGGTCTAAAGTAGCTGTTACCACTCAAGAAAGAGATCTTGGAGTCATTGTGGACAGTTCTCTGAGAACATCCACTAAATGTGCATCAGTCAAAAACCTAACAATGTTAGGAACCATTAGGAAATGGATAGATAATAAGACAGAAAATATATAATCACGGTATTAATCCATGGTATGTCCACATCTTGAATACTGAGTGGAGTTCTGGTCATCCCATCTCAAAAAAGATATATTAGAATTGGAAAAACAACAAAAATGATTAGGGGCATGGAGCAGCTTCCATATGAGGAGAGAGAAAAAAGACTGGCACTGTTCAGCTTGGAATAGAGGGGAGATATAACAGCGGTCAATAAAATCTTGATTTGTGTGGAGAAACTGAACAGGGAAGTATTTACCCCTTCACATGACACAAGAACCAGTGATTACTCAATGAAATTAATAGGTAGCTGGTTTAAAACAAACAAAAGGAAGTACTTCAACATACAATGTGCAATCAACCTGTGGAACTCATTGCTAGGGTATGTTGTAAAGGCTGAAAGTATGACTGGGTTAAAAAAATAATTAGGTTCATGGAGGAAAGATCCATCAATGGCTATTAGCCACAATGGTCAGGGATGCAGCCCTGTGTTCTGGGTGTCCCTAACCGTCTGACTGCTAGAAGCTGGGTCTGGATGACAGAGAGAGATCACTCGATAAACTGCCCTGTTCTGTTCACCACCTCTGAAGCATCTTGCACTGGCCACTATCAGAAGACAGGATACTGGGCTAGGGGAACCATTCATCTGACCCAGTGTGGCAGTTCTTGTGACCCTGTTTCACAAATAGCAAGGAGGTGGGAGGAGGCTATGGGTAAACATTAAAATTTGAAAAGAAATTAAGATATCAGAAATAATACCAGCACAGGCACCAAAGAAATCTAATTTGGTTCCCACAACAGGAAGAAATGTATATCTTCATGGAGTATTGTGATGAGGGCACTCTGGAAGAGGTGTCAAGGCTGGGCCTTCAGGAACATGTCATTAGGCTCTACACGAAGCAAATCACAATTGCTATCAATGTACTACATGAACATGGTATAGTTCATCGGGACATTAAAGGTAAATTGTTTTTTTAAAAAAGTTAAGGTAATGTGGCTTTACAGTGTTGTAAGTAAGATATTGCCTAAATCATCTGTGGGGATTTAAGGTAGGCTCTCTGCTCTAGAGCAGTAATTACGTTAACATACCCTGCCCAGGCACTGGACAGTTGATAAGCTTGCATTAGTGGCTGTTCACTTTTATTTAACGCATTGAGCTTGAAATGTTGGCACACAGGGTTGCAAAATTAGGGACAAATTCTGCCCCTGGGTGCACTTATGCAACTTTCTTTGAGTTCAGAGGAGCCCTGTGGCTCCATCCAGGGACAGAATTTGGTCCTTACAGTAATACTAGTGTTAAAGTGTAATTTATCTGGTATATTTTTATTCTGGGCTTTTCAAGAAATGATCGAATTCTCTGGGAGCGGAAGAGTATCAAAAAGATAATTTGATCATAATATTTTCTCTATGGTTCTCAGGGCGCAAGAAGGGTTGTAGGATTTCAAAGGGATAATGGAGTCGTCATCGTGGTGAACGGCTGCTGTTTTACGTTAGAGAGATTATGAAAACAAATAGGTTTAAAATTAGACCTATCCAATGATTCTCTGATGCATGTTGGTCTACACACGTTTCGCTCTCAGCCATCTCTTACAGTGAACAGGCTGGAGCTACAAAAACTGCAGAATTTTTTGGCGTGCTCATAGAAACGCCCTCTATCTCCAGCTTCACTCCTTTTCCCACATGATCAATAGCACGGCTTCTTGTCTCCTGCTCCTTTCAAAACATTCTCCTAGTCTAGCTGTTCTATTTTTGTTTAGTGTGACTTGTTTTCCTCAGCAATGGTAGAGAAACAAGAGAAGGAAAGGAAAAAACTTCACACAAATTATTCCCTGTAAATGCTCCGTTAACAACAAGGCAATGCAACCCAACCATGCTGGGTTTCTATGTCCCTCTTGCTCACAGGGTTCTGAATCATCGCAGCAGTCTAGGAGATTCCCAGTTGCTCTTGTTCCTTTGGCCTCGTGCTCCTCAGCTGGGAAAGAACTGTCCATGACCCAGAGGCCTCCCACCCAGGTAGGCCACTCTTGAGTCAGCATTGGCTTTTTTTTAGGAGATAATTGCTCTCTCCTCTCCTCCACTACCCTCCCCTAGCATTCTTTCCTTTCCTGTTCTCCCTGCTGGCCAAGGCTTTTTGTCCAGGTGTGAACTCAGCTCTGTATTCCCCATAACCTCATATCTATGGTGGTCATTCCTTGTTTAGATAAGTATTTAGTAGACAGTTGCTCCCTCCTGGAAGACCAGGTTAGCTTTGACAAAACACAGGGCCTGTTACAGAAACTGGGCCTCATGAACAGAGTCAAGATTCCTTTTGCACCGGTGCAGTGTTTCGTTAACCTTGGAACGTACTTCTAGACTGACAAGGAGAGTGTCTTCCTCTTGAACAAGAGAAACACTGAAGTGAGAACTTTTATCCAGCAGTTCAGGGAGCTGTATCACTGCATCATCCAACAGGCTCTCCACTGACTGAGCTTCCTAATGTCCAGTATTACAGGAGTGTTCCTTGGGGACATTCCAGCTTCAAATGTTGAAGCTATATCTGATAACAGTCAGTGCTTGGACTTCCCTAATACTTAATGTTAAGGTAGTGCTCACATGGTGACACCAGGAAGGTCAGCTATACAAAGGAGGCATCTTTGCACCACTCCTAATCTGTAATTTCCTTGGATAAATCAGGTTAGGGATTTATGTAGGTTGCCAGATGGCACATTGTAAATCATCTACCCCGAACTCATGTTATATACACATGTTCTCAAACTCAGGGCAGTGAAGCAGGCTCTATTCTGTTGTCCTACTAGGGTCCCTGTAAAACAAATCAAGTGGTCAAATGCTTCTATTTTTATGGAGAAGGGGGGAAAAATCATATAACAGAGAGGCTGAGCTACAGCACATTCCCATAGCATTAGATCCCTAGTGCCCAGCCGGCATCATCTTTTGGTGAATCTTTCTGTTAGCAATAAACACCCAGTTCGTCTTTGAGTGATTGTCCGTATGTATTCCACTCTTGGTGTTGGATTGGAATCTTTTGGCCACTAGTGTCCTTTAAGCAATGCTTGCACCCTGACTGCGCTTGTGTCCCCCTGCCCTTCCCCACCACTTGAAGATATAAAGGGCAGAGGGGGGCCGACAGTCTCTCAGTTCCGTCTTTCTGTACATGGCTGCCAGGCGGAACTGCAAGCAATGCCTCTATCTTTTGCACTTGGCTAGCATTATTTGTATACAGCTACATATTTTGGCATACACAGAAGTTAATTAGTATTAGTAGGTATGGTTTTACATGTTTATATCTGGTACTAGGCTTCAGCCCTTATGGCTGAAACCAAATCTCCCCATCTAAAATATTGTCCCTCTTGGGAGGGAGCTATCCCCTTCAGTGATGGGAATACAAGATGCCTCTTTTGTCTGGGGAAAAAGGCATATTCCTGAAAAATGTTCAGTCTGCAGATCATTTTCAAAACAAACATGGATGGTTGAGGGGAAGCGCCTCTGAAACTTTTCTTATTTGACAAGTCAATGAGACCTGCCTCTGATCCTGGTAAACAGGCCCCTCCAGGGACAGAGCAGTCTTCATCTAAGAGTGCTCCAGTGAGCTGTGGCTCCATTGTTAGCTCCCATGTATCTCCTTCTAAAGAGACCTCTTCTGTTGTTTCTCCTCTCAGGTCCTTGTCATCAGCTACTGAGAGTTGTGGGAGAGAGCACTACTCTACAAAAGAGTGCAGGCATAGGTCAGCTTCCGAGGGTCTGAGTAACAAGAGGCACCTACAGTTGCCTCACTTATTCTTATCAAAGCATAGCATATGGCCTGTGGCAGCATAAAGGACTTTAGTCACCAAGGAACAGTTTCAAGCTGCATCCATTTCTGGAATTGTAGTAGCATCAACGGGGCTCTTAGTACTGATGCTGGGACTTTTGGTGCTGGAACCAACATTTTTCATACCAACCTCTTTGGCACCTCCCACTCTAGTGCTGTCTGTTTCCAGTGTGGTGCTCATGGTACTGACTTTCTTGGCACAGAGATTCACAATACCAAGTGACCTCACGGTATCAGTGTTTCCTGAGTCACCACTGTTAACATCTGGAGCGAGGGTACCCCTCTGAACTGACTGCTGGATTGATATTGGTACTGAGTGTTTCTGGGGCACAGATGAGGGAACTCCTTATAGCACACCAAGGGACACCTAGAAAAACTTCACTAGCACTCAGGAGCACTCCTCTGAAGCTGACAAGAAGGGTAGAGGAGCCTGTCCTGGATACTCCCGAAGATCTTAGTCTGCTTAAAACCCATACACATCTGATAGAGATTATAGGTCCCATTAACTATCACAGGCAAAGGGGATCTATAGAAAGACAGTCCTCTTGGTATTCCCCTCCTCCCCTCCCCCCCGCCCTTTTCTCCTGTGGCTCCCAACCCTGGCCATATTGGACCCCATGAGGGTTACACCCAACAAGGAGACTCTCCTCAACAGCTTTTTCTCAGGGCAGGGCCTAGTCCTCCAGTAAGATCCCTTATTGTGCAACATCATCATCAGCCCCCAGGGCCTCACACTGAGCCTCAGCAACAACCACCACCATCTGATGAACATCAACAGATAGCAGAACTCATCCCCGCTGCTCTCTTTTCTTCATTGCCTGACGAAGCTGTGGCTCCTGTACTTCATCCTATCCTGACAATTATAAAGCTTTAGAGGACTTTCTGCATAGGATGGCAGATGCTCTGGAAATCCCTGTGGAGATTGTACAGGTGAAGTCCTATAAGCTTTCGCGAATTCTTCGCTCCTTCGTGCTGGAGAGGTTAGCTAAGGCAATCAGAGAGATCCTGTGGAGCCAGCACAACATCTATGGCAGACACCATAATCAGTTCCACTTACATCCAAGAGAGCTGATAAATGGTATCAGGGCCCTGTCTGTAAAACAAAGCAGAAAAGTCTGCCCAAGACTGATGTATGCAGCTAAGTGCAAAAGATTTCTATTTAGGCAATGCTGCAGCACCTCTCTCCTTTGAAGAATCTGATCCTCTGTGTTTTGGACTATTTATTATTTTTCAAGAACTCTGGATTATCTGTTGTTTATATCAGAGTGCACCTCTCAGCAGTTTCAGCCCATCATATTTCAGTCCAGGGCCACCTGAGATTCTCACACTCAACAGTAGCTAGGTTCCTCAAGGGCCTAAGTCGTGCTTTTCCTCCAGTGCAGGAGCTCCCTTCTTCCTCAGATCTCAATGTAGTTTTAGCTAGGTATTGACAGGTCCACCTTAGCATCGTGCTCTCGATACCATCTTTGAGTAAAAACAGCCTTTTTACTAGCAATCACATCAGCTCAAAGGGTAGGGGAGAAGCAGGCAGTCATGACAGACACTGTCTTCCACGAGGACAAAGACCCCATCCACTTTTTTTTTTTTTTTAACCTAAAGTGATCTCAGACTTTCATCTAAACCAGATAAGCCACTTCCCTGTGTTCTTCCCTAAACCACACACCAATTGGGGGAAGCTAGACTTCATACCTTGGAGGTACTCAGAGCCCTCTGCTTGTACCTCGATAGAACCAAAACATTCTGGGTATCCCCTAGACTGTTTGTTGCTTTTGCAGATAGGGTAATGTCAAGGGTAGGTCAAGAATATCATCCCAAAGGCTTTCTAAATGGGTCTTCTATGGTATTAAATTATGTTAACAGCTACCTAGTGTAGACTCCATCCCAGTCAGGTCTGGGGTTGCTAGGTGTCTGGTCCCCACCCCAGGTGCCGGTTCTGTAGCTCCCATTGGCCGGGAACTACAACCAATGGGAGCTGCAGGGGCAGCGCCTGTGGATGGGGCAGCACACAGAGCCGCCTGGCCACGCCTCTGTATAGGAGCCGGAGTGGGGACATGCCACTGCTCCTGGGATCTGTTTGAGGTAAGCGCCACTCGGAGCCTGCACCCCAATCCCCCTCCCTTCCTCCAAACCCCTCAATCCCAGCCCGGAGCACCCTCCTTCACCCCAAACCCCTCATCCTCAGCACCACCCCAGAGCCTCCACCCCCAGCTGGAGCTCTCTCCACCACCACCCCCAGTCCTGATCCCCCTCCCTTTGATCCCAGCCCAGAGCACCATCCTGCACTCCTAGCCCCACCCCAGGCCAGAGCCCTCATACCCCCCACACCCTGCCCCAGCCCTGATCCCCCACCCGCACTCCAAACCACTCAGCCCCAGCCTGGAGCACCCTCCTACACCCCAGGCCCCTCATCCCCAGAGCCTGCATCCCCAGCCGGATCCTCACACTCCCCGCACCCCAACCCCCTGTCCCAGCCTGGAGCCCCCCCTGCGCTCCAAACCCCTTATCTCTGGCCCCACCCTGGAGCCCACACCCCTTCCTGCACCCCAGCCCCCTGAACCAGCCCAGTGAAAATGAATGAGTGAGTGAGGGTGGGGAGAACAAGTGACAGAGGGAGGGGGGAATGGAGTGAGCGGGGTCAGGACCTCGGAGAAGGGGTGGGGCCTTGGAGGAAGGGCAAGGCAGGGGGCAGAACAAGGGTGTTTAGTTTTGTGCAAGTATAAAGTTGGCAACCCTAGTCAGGTCAGAGCTCATTTGACTAGAACACAGGTGTTGATAGATATTTGGTTGCGTGTGTGTGTGTTCACTCTGTATGCTGCCCCAGCTCTGTGTAGATAGTGGAGAGAGCAGACTTTATTGAACTGCCCAGTAAATCCACAGACTCAGTTTCCAGCGAAGGAACTTGCTCAGGTTTGTTGCCGACACATATATTCTTGTGCCAATGGACTGGCTCAGTTAGTGGCGTGACTGTCCACTATCCCCTTGGGCAGACAGAGACGCTTCCTTTTGATGCTTCATTTTATACAGCAATACAAACAAGTTACATATTGCCTCTCTGACATGGGTTACCACCACCCATTACCGTGTACATGTTGGTTTGATCACAACACCTCTATCCGTCATCCTGAGCTTATCTTTAAGAGAGGTCAACGTGTTCTTTTTCTCTTTGGGGAATGTGTTTGTATCAATCTGGTATTGGGGTTTTCTGGTACAGTAACTCCTCTCTTAACGTTGTAGTTATGTTCCTGAAAAATGCGACTTCAAGTGAAACGATGTTAAGTGAATCCAATTTCCCCATAAGAATTAATGTAAGTGAAGTGGTTTGGTTCCAGGGAAATTTTTTTCACCAGACAAAAGACTATATATATATACACACACACACACACACACACACACACACACACACACACACGTATAAGTTTTAAACAAATTTAATACTGGTACACTGTAATGATGATTGTGAAGCTTGGTTGAGGTGGAGGAGTCAGAGGGTGGGATATTTCCCAGGGAATGTCTTACTGCTAAATGATGAACTAGCAATTGGCTGAGCCCTCAAGGGTTAACTATCTCACTCTACAAAGCAGCAGGAATGGAGGGAGGGGAGACAGCATGGCAGACAGACACACACACCCTGTGTGAGAGAGAGATGCGCATTTCGTACGCTGACCCTACACTTATGTATACTGCCTTGTTAATTAGATCAGCTTGCTGAGACCGCAGCTGCTGCCAGCAAGCTCCCTCCATCCTGAGCCCTGTCATGTATCCCCCTTGCTCTATTGAAGATGGGGGAGGGGGACACCCTGACATTAGCCCTCCTCTTCTTCTTCTCCCCCCCCCCCCGCGCACAGCAAGCAGGAGTGTTGGGAAGCACAAGGCAGAGGGCAAGAGCAGGACATGGCAGTGGGGGGAGGGACAGCTGAACTGCCAGCAATTGGTAGCCTGCTGGGCAGCTGCTGCACAGGGAACTTAGGGGAGTGAGGAGCTGATGGGGGGGCTGTCGATCTACTCTGGTTCCAAGCCCCCACCAGCCAGCTGCAACGAGCTGCTCTTTCTGCAAGCAGCGGACAAAGCAGGCGGCTGCCAAACAATGTTAGAAGGGAGCATTGCACAACTTTAAACGAGCATGTTTCCTAATTGATCAGCAACGAAACAACATTAACCATGACAGCTTTAAGTGAGGAGTTACTGTACTACCCTTCTGGAATGTGTTTGCCTGAGTGTTGTGTCTAGCACTTCTCAGGAATGTATGTTTCTGCACCGACAGCCCTGTTCTTGCTAGATTCTGTGAGCAGGGCTTGCTTCTTGTTCACAGCCTGACTTTGCTTTATATCAGCAAAGTCTTGACCACTACTTTAGTTCAGGCCTCAGGCCTCTGATACAAGGCCTTATATCTCAGGCTCTCTTTCTACTACAACAGGCAGCATCTGTGGCTTCTTTGAGCAGTGTAGCCATCTCTGAAATGTGAAGGGCAGCTACCTTGGCATCAATAACATACATTTATAGAATACTGTTCCCTTGTAGGGGCATCATGCTTGTTTTGGCAGAGCTGTCTTACAGTCACTGTTTGGGTAGACTCCAAGCACCCACCTCCTACACATCAGGTCACTGCTGAGAGTCATCAGAAGTGGAATACATATGGGCGAGTCCCTCAAAAAAAAAATGGTAACTTACAGTAACTGTGGTTCTTTGAGATGTGTTGTCCACATCTTTCATGACCTATTCGCCTTCCGTGCGCCTGTGGAGATGGTAACACCTGAATTATGTATCGGCAAAGGAACTGAGGGATGGTTGGTCCTGCCCTGCCTTTAATGTCCTCTGGTGGGGGGAGGGTGCAAGGACATTCAGGGCACAGACCTGGCCCCAGTGGATACAGCTGGCCAGAAAACTGCAATCTCAAGCGCAAGGGGCACGTGCAGACAGAGGACAATACATGTAGCTGACACATTGCTAAAAACCACAGTTCCTGCAAGGTAAGTTACCATTCTTTCCCAAAAGGTACAGATTCGGTTAATAATCAAAAGAAGCCTATAAATGGAATTTATTCATGCTACTCCTTTTTTCCTTTTAGTGTTATTAAGCATATAACTTCTCTGCCTCCTTTATCTTAAATAATATCTAAACTTTGTTTCTAAATGCTTTGATAGCTGTCAAGGAACCCGCTGTGAGGAGAGTCCCAATGTACTGGGACTGCACTGCCTTTCCGTAAACTGAGCATTTTCAGGACTATTTACATTTCCTTTCCGGTTTCTTGGGTTTCTTTGTGGAAGAGCTAAAAATCCACTAACTGGAGGTTGGAGAATATTTTAGATAGGTACAGGAGACAAAGGGTCCTGCACTGCCCCTTGTGCAACACAGAGCAAAAGTGGGGAACGGGTGGGAGAATATAGTGCCTAGAGGAGCACAAAAGTACCTGTGTGAGATATGGATAGAAGGCCAGTGAGCGTGGATAAACCTGAGACAATGCTGGGATATACCATTTGCAGGGAGCCATTTTGTTGATCCATGTGTGCCACTCATTTTTCATCAAGAAAAGTCACCACTAAAGTTACAGCATTAAGGTTTCAGCATCTCTGCTGAGAGACCCACCACCAACCCGAGAGCTTCATTGTGATCACTCACTATTACTCAAGATTTTGCATGACTTGCATAGTGTGCAGCTGCTTCTGTACTTGTTTGCTCTAATCATGTGGATTGGCACGATATTGAAATGAAGACGAATGCTGGTTACCAAGGGCCAGGTTCTCCAGTCCACCAAGTTCACTTTCCAGCTCTTACATGAAGCAAAGTGAATTTAAGATGACCAGTGATTCCTCCTGGAGAACTCTTCCACTCCACATAGTGGGAATCTTCACTCATGAAAGGGGGCGGTGGCACAGTAGTCACCTCCTACAACTAAGCAACGTCTCTGGCTATGGAAAAGGGACTGTATCAGGAGTGGGCTAGCAGATAGTGGTACAAAACTCCACTAACCCTGATCACTAGGGCCCTACCACCTTCATGGTCCATTTCGGTCAATTTCACGGTCATAGGATTTTAAAAATAGTCCGTTTCATGGTTTGATGTTTACATCTGAAATTTCATGGTGTTGTAATCCTGGAGGGGAGGGGGGGACACAAAGCACTTGTGGGGGGATCGTGGGATTGCCACCTTCACTTCTGTGCTGTGGAGCTTCCGGCAGCCGGGGGAAGTACCCGCAGGTGGGTATGATTTCCCCCTCCCCTCCCGGGGTGGTTGTGCAGGGGCAGAGGAAGTCCTGTCTCTCCCCAGCCTAGCTGGGACTAGAAGCTAGGAGCCCCCGGCTGGGGGAAGATCAGACCCACTTCTGAGAACCTCTCCCAGCTGCAGGAAGCTCCATGGCTGCTGCCTTCAGAACCCAGCTGTGAAGGCAGTTCAGCGGTGGAGCATCCTGCAGCGGGGTGGGGGAGGAGGTGGGTCAGATCTCCCCCGAGAGTGGTCGTGCAGGGGAAGAAGAAGTCCTGTCCCTCCCTAGCCCTGCTGGGACTAGCAGCTGGAGCCTGGTGCACGGGAGGAGCTAGATTTCATAGGGAAGGACTGATATCACGGTCCGTGACATATTTTTCATGGCTGGGAATTTGGTAAGGCCCTGATGATAACGCAGTGGTGTAAGCTCCATTAGCCAGGCTGGCCACAGTGGTGAATTGGGACCCAAGTGCTTTAGATATTAGGGTTCCATTATACTGCAGTGTCCTATCTAGCTCACGTGAACTGAGCAGATCGTTACAGCAAGGGATGCCATGATGAGCATGTATGAGCCCTTGCAAGGGAACCCATCATACCAGATTTTGAGCTCTCACTTAACAGAGCACCTGGCAGCAGTCCAGTTATGCAGCTCTCATTCTGGCAAGCTGGTAACTATTTCAGACGTAGGATTATAGTGTTAACTTCCTTCGCATTCTTAATGGAGGCCAATTTTGAATCTGTTAACCATGACAGAGGCTTCTTAAAAGTAGGGTTAGATCAGTTAAAATCTTAAAAAATCCCACTAAAAATAGCTCACTCCTAGGGACAGAGTGTGAATGTGATTTTGTGAAATGTGCAAGCAGCAGAGCATTCTTTCCTTTGCCAAAAGGAATTCTGCATTTACGTTGAATAGAATGAACCAGGACTCCTGAATTCCTAGGAGGGTGGTTTCATTCTTGTCAACACCCAATATTTTGTTCACAAGAGAATGAACACTTTTAAAACGTTTGAATTTTTCATAATGTTTATAAAAAATTGAGTAGCCATGACCATTCTGGGCTTCCCTACACAAGTGCACCACTGCATCTCATTCCTGACTGATGGTCTTGGGCCTGCCAATACAGGCAGATTTTTGTGGTGAGATTAGAATGAAACTCCCCAGATTCTGTGTGCCATAAAATGGCACAAGAACACAGGTCTCCAACATTTGTAAGACTGATGAATTAACCCACTGGGCCACCTAGCCTCCTGGACACTGTTTTGCTTGGTCATGAAATTTAATTCTTAGATCATACTGACGTGCTCTGTGGACTTCATCGGTATGCCTAGCCTTAGTGTTTACAGAAGTCTCCCAGCAAAAGGCCGGTTTGTGCTAAGAATGCATGGTCTCTGGAGTACTGCCAAACACATTTGTCACTTTCTATATGCAGTTTGTCTTAGCACACTGTGGTGAGATGTCCCGACCTCTCAATTAAGCAGAAATTTAACAAGTTGTTTAATTTGTTTTGTTTTGTTTGCACGTCCCAGGAGCCAATATCTTCCTTACCTCATCAGGCCTGATTAAGCTGGGAGACTTTGGTTGCTCAGTAAAATTAAAGAACAACACACAGACAATGCCTGGAGAAGTGAACAGTACTCTGGGGACTGCAGGTGAGGAAGCGTGTGCTAAAATGCTGAAGTGTTATGAACATGTTTAGCGCTGACTAGTGACACCTTCTGTGGAAAGACAGTGCTGGGGACAAATTTGAGTGGCGCTTGCTGTGACCTTATCGGGGAGGGGGTGCCTGGGGCAACTTTACCTGATAGCGTGTATATAGAGATGAAGGCCCAAAGTATAGGACAACAAACAAAAGTTTAAACGGCACAAAAGAAGTATATAGCTTCTGAAAACTCACTCATATGAAGTGGAAAGTGGACATAGCTGTACTGTTCTCTTTGACTAGATAAACATCAAATCATCTTTGCCATACTTTCTATTCTTGACACACAGATTTTTTTTGCATCCCTGTTATGATTAAACACGATAGCTTAAATTAAGACCAGGGGTAAGTAGCTGCAACTCTGTGAAAGTCCCAATTACATCAGTGCTGAATTTGGTTCAGTGTATTGAATATGGGCCCAGTCCTGTGTGTGAACTCCCACTGAGTGCACCTGGAGGACTTGGCTTTAATTGGGTTACAGACTTCTAGAGAAGTAAGACTGCATCAGCACGGGAAGAATGTGTAACTACATTTCATAGGAGTGGCCCCTTTTTTCTATTTAAGAAGGTACCTTCCTCTGCCCCCTTATGGAAATGGCATAGGGTTCTTTTGCATTGGTGTTGAATTTTTTTAACGGAAAGGAACTGAAAAATATGTACTGTTTCAGCCCTGTTAACTATTATACTTAAAGATGAAAAATATTTTATGCTGGGACTATTTCAGAGAACTCAAGAAGCCAATAAATGATATCCTAGAACAGAAAGGAATAACCAGTGGTAATTGACTGCAGATGTATTGAAAAGCATTTGATTGCTCAGTTTAATCACTTTATTTAGGTACATTCTGTTCCTTCTGTTGTATAAATTGACGCCACCATATGTGTTGTTTCAAAGCATACATGGCACCTGAGGTAATTACTAGAGCTAAAGGAGAAGGGCATGGCCGTGCAGCAGACATCTGGAGTCTGGGTTGTGTTGTAATAGAGATGGTTACTGGCAAGGTAAGAACATTTCACATACCAGACTGCTTCAGAATACTCTATAATACAGGCTCAGCTATTTATAAGAGAGGCTGGTGCAATCGTCCTCATTGAACAGCATAAAATGGATATTCATTTATTAGTTAGCATCCCCCAAAGAAAAATCAAGTTTGCAGACTTGTATATGTTTTTATTTCCAATGACTAAGACTGACGTGGTGTTGCAGGGAGGTTGTGGAATCTCCATCATTGGAGACTTTTAAGAGCAGGTTAGCCAAACACCTGTCAGGCATGGTCTAGATAATACTTAGTTCTGCCGTGAGTGCAGGGGACTGGACTAAATAATCTCCTTCCAGTCCTATGATACATTGACATTTGCGGGATGGAACAGTCATTTGTTTTGACCTAGAGCAAGGGAGATCTTGCTGTTATTAGGTCTAAATGTTTAATAACTTCTTGACCATAGCATTTTCTCTTCCTCTTGTATAATTTTTGGGGTGTGTGTCATCATTAAACTATGTCCTATGATCATTTCAAGACCGTCACTATGGGGTCACAGACCCACTTACCAAACCTTGCATTTAGCCATTATATTATTTGTTGCAGAGACCCTGGCATGAATATGAGCACAACTTTCAGATCATGTATAAAGTGGGGATGGGTCATAAGCCTCCTATCCCTGAAAGGGTAAGCCCAGAAGGAAAAGACTTCCTTTCTCACTGCCTGGAAAGTGATCCAAAGATGAGATGGACAGCTAGCCAGCTCCTTGATCATCCGTTTGTCAAGGTTTGTCAAGTTGATTTAGCGCCAGGATCATAGTAGATAGGAATGAGAGAGATGTAAATTCATTGAATGCATGTACAACTGGAGGGCATTGGCTCCTGATCGTTAAGCCAATACTAGACAGAACACAAAAAGTAAGACTTAAAACACACATGGTTTGCAGGCACTATCAAATATCAGAATGAAAAGATCTTCAGTTATTTTCATAACTAATAATTTAGGTTGGTACAGCCATGAAAGCTCATGCTCCAATACATCTGTTAGTCTTTAAGGTGCCACAGGACTCATTGTCGCTTTTTACAGATCCAGACTAACACGGCTACCCCTTTGATAGTTGGTACATACTTTTTTAAAGGAGTGTGGCTGCAGCAAACTTGCAATGGTGTCTCTGTACTTCTTATAGTACACTTTCTTCATTGAGTTTGAAGGGCTGTTACTAACTTACTTATACACAGATTAAAGCAACTTTGACATGGATCTTTAAATTTTAAAAACACCTAGTGAGTTTAGTGGTAGTACCAGTTGTGCTGTTAATGGGAATTATACCTAAACTTTAGAGAGCACATTTACAATGACTTGAGTAATGCATAGATGACAGTCCATTCCCTAGCAATTTAAATTGTTTATGCCAGAGAACTATTTATGACAGGGTTTAAGTTTTATTTAATGACTACTTTCTAGTTTCGTTTTTTTCTAGTGGTTGGGGTTGGTATTGGTTTTCGAGCACCTGAAATGGAAGTGCCCTGTCCATTTCAAAGACTATGTTGTTCAGTAGAATGTAGATTTTGTTTGGTTCATATAAAATTTATATAAGCTGTTCCAATCTTTTAACTGTTCATTATTTAAAGATCTTTTAACATACAATTTAAAATGTATTAATAAAATCAGAAAAACAAAGTAAGCCATCTATCCTCCGCCACTGTTTGAATTCGCTTAAGAAGCTTGCAAAGTCAATGTGCATAATCCACACATTTTGGCTGCTTCCCGTTGGTGATACTCTATAGCCAGGCATGCTACAAGATGACCATTTGTCTTATCAGATTTAGAATAATGAAATTGGATCAGTCATGTCAGCAGAAAGCACTCGTATTCATGGGGAAGTTTTTTGATGGGTGGGGATAGCATATAGAGGCATTAGCTTGTATCATCATATTGTCAGAGTGTTATGAAAAGAGAGGGAGTTAAACTGTAAAAACACTATCCACTTGGTGCGTGGGAAGAAGAGGTGACCTGATTTCTTTACTGCAGTGTGTACAAATTAGAATCCTTTTAATTGTGACTTAGCGTCTTGTGTCCTCCTTTCACAGGTTTGCACAGATGAAGAATGAAGTTACTCAATATGTGGCCTCTGGCGAAGTATCTGCTACTCACTACTGTATGTAATATTTACATAAAGACTGTGCTAAGAAACAGTATAAAATTTAAACTTACCATGACTGAAGACTGCACAAGTGACAAGCGTCACTTTTACTGCTGCTCCTGTATGTTTTACTTGGCACATGTTGCTCATGTGACAGTGTCCGCAAGTTTAAAGAAGCTGCATGTTTCAGTGAAAGTGCCATTACTACTGTATATGGACCATTACCTTTTTGTTCTTCTTTCTTTAAATGTTTCTCATTTAAGTGAGAACTGTAATGTTAATATGTAGTATTTTTGGACTTTCTAGGTTCGAAAAAAGTTGTAGTGTTATCAGGCGTTCTGGACCTTGTTTTTTAAATCTCCTATTTGAGTGCACTGACTGTGAACTTTTACTCTGTTTTTTTGCCCAGCTTCAGATTTGTTATGCAAAAGGCTGATTAATGAAATTACAGAAAAAGTTTTTCTCAATAAATGGTTTATTTTAGGAAGTGTTTTTGTGCGGTTCTCTCTTCATTGTTGAAGATACAAATATAACAACCCCAAGAAATTCTGGGATAGAACATCCACTCTGAAGCATTTGAAAGGCAACAAAGCTTGGACTGAAATTATTCTGAAATAACAGCTGTCTATGCCAGTGAGTTCTTCTGGATAAGGTACAAATGCCTGTTGAGTTCATCAATATGCAAGTAATGGTAAGAGTATTGAACATTTGTACCACTCATGCTGTTTGTCAAGGAAGTATGAATTGTTCAGTGGTTACAGCTTTATTCAATATGGCCAATGCATTTTTGCAAGTACACAGCATCTGCAGAGAGGAAAAAATACTAGAGCTTTTGGCACAAATCACATAGGTGTTGATCTTACTTTGTGGTGCATGCAAAGTCTCTAATCTGAACCTGAAATGTCACTGATCACCTAATTTTTGACTCCTCTCTGGCTAATCTCCCCCGAGTATGTGCAGAGATCACAATAGGCAGCAAGCCTACATATGTGATGAAGGCTATTCCACTATCCATATAGAAGGGAAATTTAGACAACACCAAGCAGGGCCTACAGGAACAACAGCCACCAATTCAGAGTTTGCATTGAACTTCAGAACATACTTAGGACTGCTAGCAACAAATATAGAATGCTGATCAATGTTAGGAAAACAAAGCAAACACAGCAATGTTGACAATAGGTACACAGCTCTATCTCAAGTGTTGAAACAAGTGAATAGTTTCCTCTATTTAGGAAGATACACCTTGCAGTGTTGTCATCTATCTCTTGATTTTTCAAATCAAATTACACATCTGTGTTAGTGTCAACCCGGCTGAAAGAGCCAGATACTTCTAGTAGACTCAGAGGATTTGAGCTTTGGTGGTGCTGCATAACTAGAACTGTGAACAATGAGGTGATGAGAGAGATTAAGAGAGCACAATGACTTAAGACCCTATATAAGAATATTTTTCTGCAGACACAGGGCATTAATCAGGCAAGAGTGCATATAAACAACAAGGAAAGAGATCCAGCTTTGTTAGAAATATGTCCAGATGCACTAGCACCCTAGATAGAGAGTGGATGTTTTACAAGGCTGCTGCATCTGTGGAAGATGGAAGTTCTGAAGGTAGTCAACAGCTATAGTGGAGCTGCCACCTCAAAAGGTTTCCTAACTGTTTTGAAACATTTCTCCACAACGCAGGCTGTGGAAAGTTTACCAAGGCTGCTCTGCTTCCTTGAGTGAGATACAGGAGGTAGAGTTTTACATTCTTTTCTGGTCTAGAGAGCAGAGTAAAGCCAGTTGTGTAACCTAATAAAAAAAATGAAAAAACCCTCCAATCAAATATACCTTTTTAAACAGGCCAGTGATGCTGGATTGAAACATCAAACTTTCAGGGTGTTGTCGCTATGACTGGTTAAGAGCACCGCAGACTTCACCATAGAAATGATACTACTTACAAGCAATAGGACAACATCTAAAGGCACAGTATCCACCTGAAGCTCATAGAGGTGTTTTGAGAAACAACAAAAACACATTTTATTTGGCTTCACTTTAACAGCCTTCACTCCATGTCTGCAACAGATTGGGAAGGAAAATGTTAAGCAACCCTCAGATAGTGTGTTTGGTATCAGCTGCATTAAAAATTCCCTGCATTTCAAAGACAAGTTTTGCACTTTAACTCTTTATTGTTTTGTATAAACAAACTTAAGACTACTTTTGTTAAGGCCATTGTAAAACAAACATACAGTTGCTCAGGGGAGGGAAGTAAACACTGATGTCTGACACTGTCATTCTTTTAATACAATAAACTAGTTGGGGTTTTTTTGGCAAGTACCTTTTACAGGCATTCCAGCAAAGCCACAAGAGGTACAGTGCTGATTTCAGAAACAAGGGCAGGATAATCAAATTTATGTAGAGCTTTGGAAGGTCCAGTCCTTGTGCATTCAAAATTCCCAGTTAAATCTGTCTCTTTCATTCCATGCACTCCCAGGAGTCCCACTGATTTAAGTGCTTTAGCCTAATCTAATCTAGTGTAACTCTCTCTCTCAGAATAATTGATATGTACTAAAACACTCCACAATTACAAACATTTTTTCATATTAA
This sequence comes from Mauremys mutica, assembly GCF_020497125.1. Lineage (NCBI taxonomy): Eukaryota > Metazoa > Chordata > Testudines > Geoemydidae > Mauremys > Mauremys mutica. Next base: position 121,085,925 of record NC_059074.1, read on the forward strand.
CATTAATATAAATACAAGGGCTGCGTACCTCTGACCTAATACCCATTTCTTGTTCAGCAGTGAGGCCCTCCCCCCTTGCTGCCCTCACTTTCAAAATGAGAGGAAGGGGCTGTGCAGCCTTATGGGGGGTGGTTGTGAGTCAAGCCATGCCACGCCACAGGGGCGTTCTGCACAGTACTGTATTGGGCTGGGCATCTCCCATGGTGGAGTGTTCTGGTTAGTACTGTTATCCTTCTCTGCCCCAGGACTGTACTATGGCAAAAGCATGGCAGCAGCCTCTATTCTTCTCAGCATGGCCACAGCGGTTACTCCATTTTAGATGTAGAAAAGGCCTAAGGAAGCCTGCAGTCATGGGATCTTTGTACACCCAAAGTTCACCTTCGTTTCACTGAATGGTGTGAGCCTGGTAGGAATGCAAGCATAGGCCCCATCCTTAGCAGTGAGTTTATACTACTCAGAGCTCTTTAAGGCTGTGTGGGCATGAAATCCTGACGTCTCAGCCATTATATACCAGTAAAGTGAACAAAATTAATCTGCCTCAGACATTCCGATTCCTTCCTTCAGATGCCACATTTTTCTAACGGCCATGAGTTTCAAACCCATTCCCTGCAACTGCCCTTCCACTAAAAAAGTAGCACTAGGCCCACTTTCATTTAAGAGAGAAATATTTCTAACCTAAAGTAAGATTTGAACTACTGAACAGCAAATACCTCATTCAGGGAGTTGTTTGCATTGTTAGCCCTGTTTCTTTGAGTATCCCACTGCATGCTTTCACCATCTAGTACAAATAAAACTGCTTGAGAGGCTTTCCCCAAATTCCCTTTAGAAAGCCCCTGGGGGGTGGGGGTGTCCCAACAGTAAATGGCACTGTCTAGTACAGATAGGGCATTTCACCAAGCCACAGCTCCTATGCCCAAATCTAGGAGATAAACAGAATAGTGGCCTTCAGGTATTCATGGGTTGCAAAAAATCAGGAAATTTCCACAGGTTATGATGTTTAAAAACCAAGATGGCCCAAAGGCAGCAGAGCTAGGATAGAAAAGCAAGCCTAGCTTAATGAAGGACAGATTTTTTTCCAAAAAGCAAGGGCCTGGAATCACTACCATCAGTAAGGTTTTGTCACTGCAAACTAGATCAACTCCATAGGGCTCTGAAATGCAAGGCATGCCCAGAAAACAACATCTAAGGAAATCATCTAGCTTCAAGTTGTCTTAAGCTGCACCCTCTGAGGCTAAGTGTAGTTATTTCTCAGAAGAGGCCAAAGCAAATGATTCCCTAACTTTGTTTTGTTGACAGACATACAGCTGCCTTTCTTTCCTACCACTGTCTGAAGGCCCATACTTTTTTGTAAGCTAAAATAATCTTATTACCTCTCCCAAAATGTAAACAGTATTCAGTCTAATCATTGCATACATCAGTGCTCTGAAGCTAATCCAAAACTGCTTAGTAATTGTAAGGAATGGTGATGTGCTAGGTATATTTGTCATGTCTAAACATCAGACCCATGTTCAAAATTCACTGGGCCAAATTCTACCACCAGTTACATCACAAAGACCCCAATCTTGCAGTGTGAGCTGGAGGGACAGACCCTCATACTCAGTCCAATTCAAGCTAATGGGTGCAGGGACTGAGTGGATCTCATTGTACAATTAGGACCTAAATTGGAATAGCTCATCTGAAACCTATTTTCTGTAGGGGGCCTGGTTCAATTTGATATTTCTCTAACTGAGCAAAGCATATTGAAACAGATTATGGTCATTAAACTGATAACATGATCTAGATATACAAAAATTCCATTTTAATTTTCTTATACCACCATTTATGATCCATTCCTTACAGCATGTTGAGAAAAACTTGTATCCCCCCCACAGCCAACTGTTAATTCCCATGTGGACCTATAATATCCCACTAGATTTTTTTCTTCCAAATATAAGACACTTCATATGAAAACCAATAAACAAAGGCCAACCTGTTCTGAAGAGGTGAGATGCAGAACACCTTTCAGCAAGTCTGAAATCTAGCCCCAGCCCCAAGGACACAAAATGGGAGCACAAATTCAGTTACGCTCCTCCTCTCACTTGAAAGAGCATGATGTGCAAGTAAAGAGTTTTCAGAAGTTGCATTTGTTCCCTCGGTATTGAAGCAGTCTCTGGAGATATTACATTTGTTTCTGCTTGTTGTCATTGTTGCCGTAGGTAGAGCCCTTGTTAATTTCAGTCACCCCTATCATCCATCGGACACCAACAGAAGCTGTAAAGAGAAAAGAAAAAGAAAATTACATAAAACTTGACTGCCCCCAGGGAGTGATTACCATGTAAGCCACAAGGAAAAGCTTTTAAAAGGCTACATGAGGCCGACTGTATTACCTTGCTGACAACTGTAATTATAAAGCACTTTTTAAATCCATAGACCTCTGTGCTTTACAAAGGAAGGTAAGTTCACTGACCGGAAATTAGAGCCATGCAGTGACTTGCCCTGGGGCAGACAACAGTTCAGTGGGAGCTGTGGAAATAGAACCCAGCCCTTGCAACCACTGGCCATGCTTCAGTCCATACGCCTCTTTATACACTTTTGCATACCAGAACACTACTGCTGTTCCTGCGCTAATGAGCACCACAGCTACAAATGTACTAAGAACTAACCACATTTCAATAGTTGAAGTCCAGTGTCAGCTTCAATGTTCTGCATTTGAAGGAGCAAGTGTATTAATATGATCCATTTGCAATATTTGGACTAGAAAGGAATTTCATTTCTCACAAAATAAAGTGAACAGACTTATTTAAAGTGTATTGGAAACCCTCATTCCCTCACACTCACTAATAAATAAGTACACCGGGGTAACTGCTAAATACCTTCATTTTTTCAGCTAACATTGCTCCAGAATGTGTGGTGTAGCCTGGGTATCCCTTGATAGGTTATCAAAGGCTGCATTGAAAAGATTTTCAGATGTGATCACTGCATCCTATAGCTCATTGTAGAAAGGGGAATCTGTCTCTGAAAGGGCAGGCTTAATACAGGTATTTAGGTGTCTTAACGCTCAAGTGACATAGGAGCACAAGCCTCAGTGCCCAGCCATGGCACTTGGAGCCTGACCCAAAGCCGACTGCAATCATGGAACAATTCCTACTGATCTTTTGAAAAGCCCAGCCCCTGCTGTGGTTTTGGCTGAGAGCGAAGGGGGAAGACCCTACACCTTTTTCATATCCATTATTTTTCTATCGTCATTTGCAAGAGTATCATTAAATTCATGTTTATCACCACAAGAATTAACCCTGAACAAATTCCCCAAGTCCAAACATCCTGCACACGGTAGCAGAGGCCAGTACTGGGGCACCCTTCGGTGAGGGGAGAGGTGGGATGGCAGCACCTACTGGCATGTAGTAGTAACCACAGTTTCCCTGCACCCCTATCATTCTCCAGCTGTTTCAGCTCATTGGGGCCATTGGCAAGCAACATAACTTACATCAGCCTTTAGGCTGCTCTGGCTTATGCTTGCACACAGTAGCCCCAGGAAAAGGGGAGTATAAAGGTGAACTTTACAAGGCCATGTTTGTACCCTTGCTGTGCACTCCGTGGCCACAGCAGAACAACTGGCCCATTATCTGAGAATGTAAAAGAAAACAGTCATACTTAATGTAACAGCCTTGTTTAAAGGGCCCTAAGTCAGTGGGAGACCTTCTCAGGGTTGGTCCCATCAGATGCTGCAGCAGCAATACAAATCACCCAAGACAAATGGAAGCTGAGGAAACTTTCCCATGTTACTTTAATCAACGCCAGCTTGAAAAAGTGATTTCCACTCTTACAACACAATGGACTTATCTCATCGAGGCGCATTACCGCATGTTTCCCTTTACTGGAATGATAAAAGCCATTTGATATAGGTATCACATCTCCCCCACTGCCACAACATGCCAGCCAGGTGTAAAGAACCCCCCCCCCCCCAATTTCCTACACAGGGCAGTAAAAGGAAAGCATTTGCAGAACAGGTTAAGGGTTCTTGAGCCCTGGAAACGGCCCAGCTGAAGAGATGATGGGATATGCCTTACTAAGGAGGTATTGAATACAAACATACACTTCACTTTGTCTCTTGGAAAGGTGTGTGCAGTTACTACCCTAACAAGCTCCTGCTCCTTGATCACTGATCTAGAGGGGAGTTTTGCTATTAGCCTCCGTGGGGATAAAATCAGGGTCTTAGAAAATGGGACATATTGGTCAGAAATTCCCTAGATGGTTTATAACAGGAAGAAGCACAAGTTGATTTGACAGTAGGTCAAAAATAATCAACTGATTAATAACCATATTCCTGCTCCCCAAGCATAGGGATGGCAAATCAGCCCAGCCTTTACATGGTCACAACAAGCCCCTCCTCCTTAGGAGACTAAGGGGGGATATGATAGAGGGATATAAAATCATGAGTGGTGTGGAGAAAGTGAATAAGGAAAAGTGATTTGCTTGTTCCCATAATATAAGAACTAGGGGCCACCAAATTAAATTAATGGGCAGCAGGTTTAAAACACATAAAAGGAAGTTCTTCTTCACACAGCGCATAGTCAACTTGTGGGACTCTTTACCTGAGGAGGTTGTGAAGGCTAGGACTATAACAGGGTTTAAAAGAGAACTGGATAAATTCATGGAGGTTAAGTCCATAAATGGCTATTAGCCAGGATGGATAAGGAATGGTGTCCCAGCCTCTGTTTGTCAGAGGGTGGAGATGGATGGCAGGAGAGAGATCACTTGATCATTGCCTGTTAGGTTTACTCCCTCTGGGGCACCTGGCGCTGGCCACTGTCAGTAGACAGGATACTGGGCTGGATGGACCTTTGGTCTGACCCGGTACGGCCATTCTTATGTTCCCATTGAAAAGACTAGGGACATGGTCCAACAGGGGAGTCCTCACCCTTGGCCTGCTCCTGCAGAGATTTTGCAGGAGGAAATGCTCAAACACCTGCTTCCAGAATGACTAATATGATTCCATTTCCCCTCCCCAGCATCCAGGCAGTTGTTTGCATAAATCCCAAGAAAAAGGGATTTGCAGTTATTCATCTGGGATCTTCTCTGGACACCTCCCCTCATTAAGATAATTCTAAGACAAATCATTAGCAGGTGCTAATTAAATTAGTTCCTCTCATATCAGAATATGAAACTCAGAGCAAGAGTTTTGTTTTTACTGAAAAGCACAGTTGGTAGCAAGCTTATAGCACTAAGCCTATGAGAAGCATCACAAGGAGGAAAAGGCTTCTCTGACAAAAAGCTCAGCACTGCCACTCTATCCCGATCCAGCCAGCCCCAAATATGAATAATTTCCTCAAGTCTTATGGGCAACCCTAGGGAGCTCAAACGATTTCACTTACTATAGTCAAGCCCTCATCAAGGTCTTTTAGCCACCAAGCAGCATCTAGGAGAGAAGGAGAGACAGAGGAACAGACAGAGAGAGAGAGAGAGATCCACACACACACATGCACAATTTATTAGAAATACATGCTCTCATGCTCTGTTAAGGCCCAATCCAACACCCACTGAAGTCCGTGGAAGACTTCATAAATACTGATCAAGTTGCTTATGAATTAATGATTTTTGTACCAATCTGAAGAAAGCAAGAAATAGCTCAGCATTCTTCCCTAAAGCATCAGCACATCCCTAACCAATCTGAGCAAATACAGCCAGCATGACCAAAAGCAGTGGCTACCTCTTGTCCACCTTACAGTCAAGGCCACTCAGCTAACTTTACTGATGGGGAGTAATTAAAAATAACTAGTTTCTTTTTTGCTGGAAGTATTCCCTGACTGGTTTGCCCACGTTGGCAAGACAGGGCCAACAATGGTTCACAAGAATTGCTCATTTGAAACATCGCTGAATAAAGTAAAATCCTTTTGTTGAGAAAGGCACATGGGAAAGTCAAAAGGGAGCATTTTGCCTACAGGCTTGATTTCTAAAAGGAGACGGAAGGAAAAAAATACGGTACAACAGGGATTTTTCAAAATCTCTTCAAGAGGTGAATCTATAGGCTGGAAATAAGCTTGCAAGACACCCTCATGTAGGAAGGCATTAAAAGAAGAGACCAGAAATGGCAGACCTTTACAGCTAACCTCAGTAGTTGGAAAGACTGTAAAGTCATTGATTACAGACAAAAATAGGAAAATAACTGTACAAGCATCACAATGATAGTGAATATGGATTCAAAGGGAAGGTCAGAATTAAATAATATCTTTTAATCACAGTTTGAACCTCCAAGGATGAAGCCACAGATGATCTACCTGAACCTTCAAAACAGGTTTCATCAGTGGAAGGATGTTGTAGTAGTTGGATCAGGCGAATGACACACAAGACTGCTGGGTTCTTTTCCCAGCTTCCCCCTCCCCCACAACTCACCATGTAACCAAATTCTACACTGATTTACACCCCCACTGATGTAATGGAGAGTAAGTCCATGGATAATTTGGCCCATTGCACTTCATTTTACCAATCTGTAAGAAAGACCAACAATAAATAATAATACACCTGGCTGGGGTATAGTGAGGTTCACTGATTATATGGGATACGCTTTGAGCTCCTTGGACGAAAGGCTAAGTTAGGCCAAAGTATTTCCTTCTAAAATGTTGCAGAGAGAGTGCGCTAGGGTAAAATGTTACAGGAGCAAAATATCAAGTGAAGGGCTGGTGGAATGAAATGTCCAGCCCCACCTCCTCCTGCTCCCTTTCAGGCAGCTATTGCCCGCAGGGAGATCCATGGTCCTCAGCGATGCTGCTGTATATTTCTGCACAGCAGCATATGGCAGGGAAGGGAGAAGCTGCCTTCAGGTGGCCTCACCCGTGCAAACAGAGGCCGCGCTCTCACTCTGACTGAAAAACGCCGGTAACACAAGACTCAGTTCAACCAAACACAAAATGGCAACAATGATTTTGGCTTCAAATGGTCAAGAGCTGGGAAACAGAGTGGAGAGGAAGAACCAGAGGATGACACGTGAGCTGGGATAATGACAGAAACTCAAACCATCACTGCGGTGTCTGGCAACAAAAAAAAAAAAAGAGAGGCAATCAGCATGTGGAGCTGTATAAACAGAACATAAATCAGGGCGACTGTATGGCAACCAAACAAACTACTTCCCGGGGCTTTTACACAGTTGTGGGCGCAGTGCTGTACCTGCTACAGGAAGGCTACTGCAGAATTGAAGAAGGTACAGTAGAGGGGAGTTAGAAGGATGAAAGGGCTGGACAGGGGTGAGGTAGTCATGCTTAAGAGAGTATTAAGAAGTGCTCAGTTCTGAGGTTTATGTGGAGGAGATGGATCCCAAAAGCTGCCTGGGGAGGATGGAGGGGACAGAAAGGAAAAGAAATAATAGCCCAGCACTTGAACCTTTGAAGGCAACACTGCATGGACAGGGACTTGTATTTAATCCCCAAAGGCCAGATTCTCTTTACTGAAGTTCTCAACCTGAGCCCAGTAGCAAACAGAGTAAAAGGGTTTTGTCCAAAATCTCTATTCAAGTTTGGGGCACGGAAGGCCCAGCACCAGGAGCATGCAGAGACAGGGTGCAGCTGCTACTGCAGCCCAGCCTATGGACTGGCAGTAGAGAGTCCCAGTTCCTGCCACACAAATAGCTTTAGTTCCCAGTTCCTCCACCCACTATAAACTATGGATATGGTGCGAAGGGAGCACAGTCACTTACACTTTACCCTCTTCATGCAAGGAACGAGTTGCTTTAAGATCTAAAATGTCCATTTAAACAGGTACAGGATTTGAGCCCAAGATCTCACTCAGGCAAAACTCTGAAGGACTTTTGACAGAATAAAGAATGGAAGACTGGGCTCAAAGAGTTTGTCAATGCGATGAGAACCTGCCACAGGCAGCAATACATGGTACAACCATCATGGTATTATAACGAATCCCTGGTAACCTACAGCTTCACAGTTAGCCCCCGTCCCCATCCTCCTCCCCAAGGAGGACTTGAAATTTCATGGCTATAAGGGGATTAAGTGGAAACTTCCCCTATGGAATATCTCTCATCCCTGCCTCTGAAGCACCTCAAACTTGCCATTTTGCAAGACAGACAAGACATGGGACCAGATGGATCCCTGGTCTAATTCAATAAGAATCTCTGTTAAGTTTGACTTTACAAATATTTTATTTAAGTTTTTGACTTTTCCCCTCTATATTATATTCTTTAGTCCCCCCCCCCAAACTTTGAGAGACACTTAAAAATAATTCTACAAAAAAGAACCTTGACATTCCAAACTACTATCCATTTGTCATGATGTACATTCATTGAGGGGGGAGGAGGAATTACATTTGTGCCTTTATTTTATTTTTTTAAATACCCTTCACACATTGTAAGATTATTCTTCACATTTCTTTTAAATTTCCACGTACAGTGGGAGTGCTCTAGACAACCAGGGATAAAACATGCAACTCGGACAGTTCTAAGATATGCTTTTTGTAGACAGAATGTGAACCAGAGCAACCAGAATTTAAACAGAGCCCACAGTTCAATGTGCGGCACTCTCAGAAAAGGATTCTCTAACAGAGCTCTCAACCACAAGTACAAACTCTTTGGCATTCTCTGAATTCTGTTGTAGCTTATAACGTAACACTGGTTTTTGAGTCAATTCCAAACTACAAGCAAAAGTTATAATAAAATTAAAAGGCCTGGTCTTACATTGAATAGTATTGCAAATATTTGAGTCTAAGGTAACACTAAGTCAACTTTTCTTTCTCTCTCTTATACCTTATGTTTCAAGGAGAGGTGGGATATGGTGTTTTTATTGTTTGCCTGCAGAACATTTTTATTGACTTACTACACTCCTGTGAAAAAGAAAATTGCTAACTTGGGTATTTCCAACCTTGCTGTGACTCAGTCATATTTAAGGTTGTAATAATAAATAAACAACAAACAACAACAACAGCAGCTGCAATGATAGGAACACATGCTATCATTAAAGAAGGGGAAGGAGTAACAATGCTGTGCTTGCTACGGTGTCGTTCCAGCCTTTCTAATTTGCCACGAAAGTTTAAGTTATCTCAGAAAGATGATAGAGGGGAAGTCTATGACTGGTTGGTCCCAGGGAAACCAATTAAAAACAAACAAACAAACGATGAAAACCAGGACAAGGCTTCCCCAGATCAGTGTTAAGGATGGAGCTGGGCTCAGACTGGTTGGCTATGGCCCCAGACCAGTTGAGCCATTTACAGGACTATTAGGGACTTGCTCTCTGATTGGCAGGGTGCTGGCCAGTGAAACTATTCACAGGAATTGAAAAGCTCGTCAGTCTGAGCCAATTCTGTGATCTTTGCACTATGCAATTAGTTTTAATCCTAAGAAGAGAGTCTCAGTACAGATCCTATTTAGTAATATACAGTATTTAAAAATATGTTAATTCCCCCCATATCAGTTAACTCCTGGAGTTGCCCCAGCATAACTGCTGCTGTAAGCAACATGTCAGTACATTCTCGGTAGGTATAGGGAAGTTCCATATTTATTTTACAATATATCCGTAAGTCACATAGCTAACATAACTGACATGCAACAGCATTTGAACAACCAAAAGCTGCTTCATCAAGATTTCCACTTGGTCTAGTCCTGAATAGTATAAAAAAAAGTGAACACACACAGAAATCAGGGAGTTGAAAAAGGGCAACTTTTTCAAAGCTGTGTGGCTAAGTTGCATGCACAAAACATGCAGCTACACATGCGGAAAGTGAAACTACACACACAGATTTCATTCTGTGACAAAATTAATTGCTTCTGCAGACTCTAGAAGGTTTTTAATTTACTGACAATACTAGGGGCCCATTCTGCCCTCAGTTACACTCGTTACAACACCAGTTTTGCCACATAGAAGAGTTTATTTTAACCTTTTAAACTCTGTTACAGTCCATATTGGAGCTGTTGGGAGTTATGTCAGTAGAGATCCACTCCTGTTTCCACTGCAGCCAATGGTAGCAGATCCCATGACAGCACTCGCACACGTATAATAGAAACATACACAAGCTCATGCAGATTTTAAGAGATCTCATTATTACTCATGCTCGTTTTGAACTGTACAATTCTCTTGCCTGTAAAAAGATACTTTATGGACTGGAGCCATGTCAGAAAGCCCAAATGTTATGTTTTTAGCATTAGACATTTAAGAGCTATTTCCCCCTTAAAACCCAAGAGCAATCCTTTATTCTCCTGCATATGAAATCAACTTTCCCCCTTTGAAAAACAGCTGACAGCTTCTTTACTAACAAAGAGTATACTTTGGGTATAACAAGAACTGGTCTTTTCCATACCAAGTGTAGAAATCCAGAACATGACCCAGTCCTGTGTTCTGTCTGAAGTCAATAACCACATGAACTTAAATGGGAGTTCTTCCAATAGAGCTACCAGAGTTTGGTTTAATCAGCCCTCATTTCCTGTTCTAATTCCATTAAGTAGAAATACCATAGGAATTAAGTGTAAAATTTTCAATAGTGCCTTAGTAATTTAGGAGCTTAAGTCTCACCAAAAGTTAATGGGACTTAGGCCCCTAGTCACCTTTGAAAATACAATGTAGGTATTTTGGGATTTTAAGTCACTTAGATGCTTGCTCTTTGGGACGGGGACTCCCATAAAAATAACACCACAATCATTTATTTAATTATTTTTGTGTAACACAATGAGAGGGGATGGCTCAGCATTCACAGTATGGAATTATAAATCACACTTCGGGCTTGAAGAGTTCAAGCTGAACTGATGTAGTTAAATATAGTCCAGTTATCTATTGCTCCCATCTACCCAAGGCAATTATAGCATTCTAGTCTACTATAATATTATTGCTCCGATTTAACCATAGAATTGACCATTTCTCTTATACGATTATTTTCTTCAAAACACCAGGTGCTGAGATTGCAAGCAAATATTTTTATTTCTCCATAATGTGATTGGTCAGAGTGTCTGGAAGAGAAAGAGGGAAGGTTTGAAGCAGAATTCAGGATTACAGGCAAGAGAAGCACTCAAATACCTCATCTCTTTCCCCTCGCCGGATGCTTGCTCATATCAGCTCTCTTACCTTGAGCCCATTATAACAGAAAGACATGACAAACCTGGCTCTGAAATTTCTGCTTTGACAGAGTGCAGTAAATCTATGATCAGATATTATGGACTTGGGTGGTCCAGAATCAGGAAGCTTATCTGTGAAATATGGGACACAGAACAATCAAACAAAAATACACCTGTGTATCCTGGATGCCACCTTTTGATCTAAAGTATTTTCATTAGTAGAATGGAAGAACGAACTGCATCCTAGATGAAATATACCTAGCAATTTTAAAAGTCTATTATAGCATTAGGCTACGAACAATGGTAAATTGCCTTCAGTACATTCCACTAACGCCCGTTTACAATAATACAAGCTTCCTTTGGCTGAGATATGTTAATACAGCTGGGCACTAGATCTCTGACTCACATTGCTAATGAAAGCAGAGAGGCTAATGCTGTGCAAATATTGTATGGATGTATTACATGCTGCATCTGCCAAATAAACAGCTCTACTTGGTGCAAAAGGTCATGAGATTTAACAGTTTTGTATTGTTCTTCCATCATCTCCTGGAGGGGAAAAAAAAACCCACACCACACAAAGGGCTTCTTTTGTATTTGCAGTACCATAATCAGCTTTCATAGAATCATGGAATATCAGGGTTGGAAGGGACCTCAGGAGGTCATCTAGTCCAACCCCCTGCTCAAAGCAGGACCAAACCCAACTAAGTCATCCCAGCCAGGGCTTTGTCAAGCCTGACCTTAAAAACCTCTAAGGAAGGAGATTCCACCACCTCCCTAGATACCCATACCAGTGATTCACCACCCTCCTAGTGAAAAAGTTTTTCCTAATATCCAACCTAAACCTCCCCCACTGCAACTTGAGACCATTGCTCCTTGTTCTGTCATCTGCCACAACTGAGACCAGTCTAGATCCATCCTCTTTAGAACCCCCTTTCTGGTAGTTGAAAGCAGCTATCAAATCCCCCCTCATTCTCCTCTACTGCAGACTAAACAATCCCAGTTCCCTCAGCCTCTCCTCATAAGTCATGTGCTCCAGCCCCCTAATCATTTTTGTTGCCCTCCGCTGGACTCTCTCCAATTTATTCACATCCTTCTTGTAGTGTGGGGCCCAAAACTGGACACAGTACTCCAAATGAGGCCTCAGCAGTGCTGAGTAGAGGGGAATGATCACATCCCTCGATCTGCTGGAAATGCCCCTACTTATACAACCCAAAATGCCATTAGCCTTCTTGGCAACAAGGGCACACTGTTGACTCATATTCAGCTTTTCGTCCACCGTAACCCCTAGGTCCTTTTCTGCAGAACTGCTGCCCAGCCATTCGGTCCCTAGTCTGTAGCAGTGCATGGGATTCTTCCGTCCTAAGTGCAGGACTCTGCACTTGTCCTTGTTGAACCTCATCATATTTCTTTTGGCCCAATCCTCTAATTTGTCTAGGTCCCTCTGTATCCTAACCCTACCCTCCAGCGTATCAACCACTCCTCCCAGTTTAGTGTCATCTGCAAACTTGCTAAGGGTGCAGTCCACACCATCCTCCAGATCGTTAATGAAGATATTGAATAAAACCGGCCCCAGCACCGACCCTTGGGGCACTCATAAGTCAGCCAAATAGAGGGGAATGATCACGTCCCTCAATGGGCTGGCTTTCTTTGGTCCCTTCCTCCCTTATTGTACAGGAAGAAAATATGATGTAGTAGTAAAGGCACTAGGCTTCACCTTGGTCACTCGACTTAGACCCATATTTTTAAAGATATTTAGGTGCCTAACTCCCATTGATTTCAGTAGCAGTTAGGTGCCTAAATACCTTTAATAACTCAGCTTTAATCTTTCTGTGCCTCAGTTCCCCATCTGTAAAATGGAGCTTGTAGCACTTTCCTACCTCACCAGGGCCTTGCAAGGGTAAATGCATTAATGATTGTGAGGAGCTCAGATACAATGGCAATGAGGGTCATATAAGTACCTCATATAGATAGTAGAATGATGTCAAATGCCTTAGGTTATAACCTACTGCAAAAGGACTACACAAGCACCATCCACCTAGACAATAACCCCTCTACCTCTTGATTGGAGTGTCAAGTCCCCTCCAGGATGAAGGAATGCTTAATGTGGCTCTGCCTCTCTTTTCTTAGACTCATCCTTCTCTCTTCACCTCCCTCTCCCCTTTTGAGCAGCTGACTGAACATGGATGTCTTTCTGCAAGAGAAGCCCTAGCTCCAACCACAAGTTATTGGATTAGATGCAGGAACCACAGTGTGTCATGCAAAAGGCAGACTGGATGGCCATAGTGGGCCGTTCTGGCATTAAAAGTCCATGAATCTATAAACATTGCATTTCTTTGGACCTGATGTAAAACTCAAAGACCAGGAGAAGGCATTTGCAACAGTTAGTGTCACTGGATGCATAACTCAAAAGAATGAATTAGCATTAAATTCCTCTCCTGGGCTTTCATGATGTCCCCAAGCCCACACTCTGCAACAGGGGTCGGCAACCTTTCAGAAGTGGTGTGCCAAGTCTTCATTTATTCACTCTAATTTAAGGTTTTGCGTGCCAGTAATACATTTTAACGTTTTCAGAAGGTCTCTTTCTATATGTCTATAATATATAACTAAACTATTGTTGTATATAAAGTAAATAAGGTTTTTAAAATGTTTAAGGAGCTTCATTTAAAATTAAATTAAAATGCAGAGCCCCCCGGACTAATGGCCAGGACCCGGGCAGCGTGAGTGCCACTGAAAATCAGCTGACGTGCCACTTTCGGCACCGTGCCATAGGTTGCCTACCCCGGTCAATAGGAATACTCATTTGTGCATGACAGTGCTCTGTAGCATGGATATCAAGCAAGACTAAACAATGACATTTTCAGATGGTGTGTTTCAACCTCACAGCCACCAACAAATAACCTTTAGCCACAAGAATGAGGGTCTGGGGTGGGACAGGAAGGAACACGCTCTGAGTGCTGATTATCAATATATTCCATTGATTGTTCAGTGCCCGGTAGGGCCAATCAAACTGCTTTAAATGAAAAAGCAATTCAATCATTTTCCCAAACTCTGGAGTTTTGCACAAGTATGAACAACAAAATTTCTTCAGGATTTTGCTGAGAAATTTCCAGCTCAATTTTGCAGATTCCAGAAGGCCAGACAGTTCAGAGAAGCAACTTGGGGAGATTCACTCATTATTGTAAGGTACAGTGCAGCTGTGCTCACATCCACTAACCCAAACCCCCAGTTCTCACATGCACTGGAACAGCATTGCCTCTGGACTGGTCTGTCTACAGCCCAAATTTTAAATCTACACCCACATTCACTAGCAACTAAATGGTGAGTGTAAGTCTGGAGACCTGCACCCTAATTACCTGATTATAAGTGCAAATATGCACCAGGAAATTACATCTTATTTGCATCTGGAAATCCATTAGGCAAGTGCAAATAGTACCTGCCAAAAAATTGAACGATGGGCCTTTGCCCTTTTAAAGAGCTATTCCTACAAGCGATCTTCTAACAACTTACCCACAATGATGACAAAAGCAAAACTAGCCAGCGTCAGTGATGATCCACTGCTGACCATGTTGATAAGCAGCTGGAATAAAGGATATAGCAGCAATAAGGCCCAGAAAAGCCAGTTCAAAAGAGTCCATGGCCGCCGAGGTGGCACTATGGGAGTAGCGGGATAGGCTCCTGTTCTGTAGTATTCTTCTTGAAAGGCATCCTGGTTAGAACAAAGAAACGTAACATTTGAATCCCTATTGGATAACAGAAGCAGCCTTCTATAATTCTGATATTTCTCTTGCTGAACAGTAGTTATTCTGACAGGAAGATCAAACATCAAGTGATGGCTGGACATCTTGTGCTTTTTAGTCAATGAAAGCTCATTCTCCTGAGTACATACTGATTAGCATTCCCTTCCCTTCCTTTGCTCCTTTAGATGAATCTACATTCCTGCAAGTCTGCAGTTTTAATGAGGATCCAGTCTGACCGACACTCAAAGAGGAATGTAATGTGCACAATTGTGTGTACATTCTTACACCCATAGGTATAGGATTGCTGTACCTACAGGCAGCAGTGACAGCCATCAGTCAAATACCCTTGGTACATCACAGAAATGTCTAGGAATGCTCTCGTCACCAAACCCTCTGTTTTCTAATGTTTTCTGCAACATGCATCTAAACAGTTTCCACATTCCAGCTGAGAGTTCAGGGTAGTACCAGCTGACCTTTTACTCCAAAGAATGTTATTCCTCAACACCTACCTTTTTGGCAGTAGACTGATGCTGCAAGTGTAACTCAGATTCACAGAGCATGGGTCTTTATCCTCCCTGTAGAGCAGTGGTGGGTAACCGGCAGCCCGTCAGGGTAATCCGCTGGTGGGCTGCAAGACAGTTTGTTTACATGGACCGCCAGCAGGCAAGGCTGCCTGCAGCTCCCAGTGGCCATGGTTTGCCATCCCTGGCCAATAGGAGCAGCGGGAAGCAGCACGGGCCGAAGGGACACCACTTCCCGCAGCTCCCATTGGCCGGAAATGGCGAACCGTGGCCACTGGGAGCTGCAGGTGGCCATGCCTGTGGATGGTCAACATAAACTGGTGGTCTGCTAGTGGATTACCCTGATGGGCTGCATACGGCTTGCAGGCTGCCCACCACTGCTTTACAGGCTTGTCCACATAAGAGGTTTGACTCTCATCTGGTTTTCAACTACAGGACTTTTTCCTGTTACCTTAATTAGGAGAGGGTTGTGCTTGTAGCACTGAAGGTCTTAAATCCAATGCCATCCCCTACATCATAGAACAGAGAGAAGCATGTGGCCCTTAGCTACTTGCTCAGCTCAAGCTCGCTACTTTACCCATTCCCACTGAAATCAATGGGGGAAAAAAACCCCTCCAACTGGCTTTGGGATGGAGCATCCAGCCCTTGCAGCAATGTTTACCAGGAAAAAAAAAGAAATCCGCTGAAGTGGATGGATTTACACCAGTGTGAAAAACATTGTAAGAGAAGTCAGAATGAGGCCTTACCTCCCTGTCCATCAAGTTACATTGCCAGCTTTGTGACAGAATTCATTAATAACTCTTCAGCAGCCAGCATTGCCCCAAACAGCTTAGGAAAGGTCATTTAATTTCTGCTCTTTTACATGTACTTAAACTGTAATTTACACTAGTAATTCTTTAACCAATATTAATTTGAGCAATTACAGGCTACTGCTGTTTTATCCAATTCCAAGTGAACATACAACTTTCAAAAGATTATATAATAATTAAAATGTTATTCTCTCTTTTTAGGGAGATTAGAGAAAAGTATTGCACTCTCTCTCTTGCCTGTGAACTAGAATGTACTGAAATCATTATCGTCAATTAATTGTCTTGGGCAAATTACCCAAATTAAGATATTTTCCTTAAGTGCCTTGAGGGTCTGGCTTATGAGCAGGTTAACCTAAAGCCCCTCATCATTAGTATATTAGGTCATGTCACACATATAGTTATGTTTCTAAATACCAGCATTAGTCGGGAATTCTTAATTTTCCCTTGCTGTTAAGACACCACCACTAGGGGGATTCTGCACTACCTTTCTGCACTATGGCCAAAAGGGCTAGCATGATCCCTCGATGCCGAAACAGGGGAATCTCTAGTAGGAGTAGGGAAGTTGTATTACCTGTTTGGCATTGATACAACTGCTACTGAAATACTGTGTCCCATTCTGGCATCCCGTACTGGTCTCTTTCTGTCAGGTACCAGCAAAACCCACATGCCTACTTATGTCCTTTTAAACTGTGTGGATTTAATTCAACATGGATGGACTCAATTGATTTCAACAGAGTCACTCCTGATTTATACCAGTGAGAGAGAAGGAATGGGCTCAGGGGATCTAAAAGTATCAAAAATATTTAACTTGCTCCTTTTATTATCCCAAAATGTATTTTCCACTTTGACCTTCAGATGCTGGTGTCATTAATACAATATGGTATATTTAACACAAGTAACTTTACCCGATGAAAAGTCAAACTGAAAGAACTGAAATTTATTTTAATAATCACAATTTTGTGTACAATGAAATTATGAACCCGACCTCCTCAAAAGAGCTGAATATCCTCAATTTCAACTGAAATCAGTGACTCAAGGGTGTTCAGTACTTCCCAGGAGACACTCAGCAGGATCAACTACTAAATCTTGAATTACATGAGTTTTGTTGCTCTATCTGCTTTCAATTTATTTCCAGTTGCTAAAGTGCTTTAGGTTATTGTTTTTACATCAGAACAGAAATGCCTACTAATGTTTGTCCTGAAGCCTATGACAACTGCCTCCTGAATAATGAATGGGACAGATGTATATATAGAGTCACCAAATTTGGGCTGTTGCGACCTTCAAATTCCCCTTGGTCTGAAAGTTCCAAAGTCTGAATCCTCTTTGGGTTAGTCAGAAATAAAAATTGGAGAAAAAAAACCATATCCAAATCTTTTTATACATATATAAAGACTCAGATATGTTTTTTCTCCAATTTTTTATTTCTGACTAACCCAAAGAGGATTCAGACTTTGGAACTTTCAGACCAAGGGGGGGATTTGAAGATCGCAACAGCCCAAATTTGGTGACTTTCTGAGCATTCTGAAAGATGTATCTGCTTAAGGGAGGTCCAGGATTAGGGGCTCCAAGTATCCCCGCATATGAAGAAACCCACAAGAGGGGAAAATAGTGTTCTCCTGTGGATTACCCCATTCTCCTATAGATGTACGTTGCTAACTCCACCATTAATCTCCATGGCAATTTGCCATCCATCTTCTTGCCAAATTGTGTTGTGGGAGCACGTTCACGAAGAACTGGGGCAAGGCCAATAAATTCAACATCCACCTGTGTCTATGCCACGTGCACTCTGGTGTTCAGAGGCTGCAAGGCCATTGCATTAATTCTCTGTGCCACCTAGTCTATTAGCAAAATATGCCATATCCATGAAAGATATAAAATTTTGCTACTCCAGAAGAACCAACTCTACAAGCTTGATTAACAGATTGCTCCACTATGCAAATGTGTTCCTTGGACTGAATTACTGTCTCCATCTCCTAGTAATGTACATAGTTCAATTAGAAAGTTGAAGTTAGAAAAATCAAATCTTTTACTAGTGCTCAATAATATGAACATATTTTCTTCTGACCTACACTCAACATCCCATTTGTTCAGATAATTGGGCTGCCACAGCTGCCGCCTATTTGTTTAATCCCTCAGTTAATTCACCCAGGAAATAGGAAAGCATAATCACTCTTGTAGAACAGAAAGTGCCCCATTCATCCGGGAATGGCATCCACAGGAGCATATGGGGAAGGAGCAAAAGAAGGTCAGAACAATAAAAGGCCATTTTCAAGCACACTCCTTTGTTTTGGTGGAGGAAAGGTTCTCAGGTTTCAGTGTTTGTTGAGAGTTAAAATTATCTTTGGGCTCACTGAAAGTGGAGTGTTTGCTGTGGAAAAGAAATGTTTTGCTGATTGTCATGTTGCCAACTCTCAACATCCAAAAAGCAAGAGTCAGCACCCAAAATTGTGGTTTTAAAAAATAGTTTATGTTGGGGTTCCTTAGATCTGCATCCTGTGTTGGAGCTGTGACCCTAACAGCATCCCAATGCTCACTCGTATGGGTAGTGACTTTCAGCTGGCCTGACCAGTTGAATGTACCCAAACTCACTAGGGTCATAACCCGTATTGAAAACATATTGTGTAAAATATTAATAGAAAGTTAATAGCATACTGATCATTAATATTAGTACATGGTGTATGTGTGGAGGACAAATTCAACATAATTTCCAAGACATTTATAATTTCTGCTAGGAATAAGTGGTATTTGTTTCCATTACCATTTATCTGCAAAGGCTGTGTTTGTTGGGTCTGCTATAATGGCTAAAACAGGAAATTAACCAAACTGAAATGGAAAGAACCCCTGTATTTATACTCTACACACTACAGTAATAATCTTTGTGCAAAATATGCTTTGGGAGGTATCATTTGAAAACTAATATCTTGAGTGTCAATATCAGGAAGAAATGTATGAAGCAACATTATACATAAAATTATGAATTCCCCCTATATAATATAGTTAGTGTTTACCACAATTTACATACAAGTAGTAAACAGGGTCTTTGAGTCAGAAAGGAGGGAAATGACAGGACACAAGGCAAGTCTGCATTTCAGCATACACAGCGGAAAAGAAAGAGCCTGGAGCCACCTTCACCAAACTCCATGTCACCTTCTTCACTGTTTTAATAAATTTTGTTTCGAGGGGTAAGTCCCAGAAAAATCTACTTCAAAGGGTGACTGGACTGTAAAAGTGAGGGCAAAACCACCCCAAGGCATCTCTCCATAGAATATAGAAGTGTAGGACTGGAAGGGACCTTGAGAGGTCATCTAGTCCTGCCTCCTGCACTCAGGGCAAGACTAAGTAATAATTAGACCATTTTTTACCAGTGTTTGTCTAATCTGTTCTTAAAAACCTCTCTCTCTTTCACCTAAGACTATAAAGCAGGGGTAGGCAACCTATGGCACGGGTGCCGAAGGCGGCATGCGAGCTGATTTTCAGTGGCACTCACGCTGCCTGGGTCCTGGCCACCGGTCCGGGGGGCTCTGCATTTTAATTTAATTTTAAGTGAAGCGTCTTAAACATTTAAAAAACCTTATTTACTTTACATACAACAATAGTTTAGTTATATATTATAGACTTATAGAAAGAGACCTTCTAAAATGTATTACTGGCATGCGAAACCGTAAATCAGAGTGAATAAATGAAGATTCGGCACACCACTGCTGAAAGGTTGCCGACCCCTGCTATAAAGGAACCAGCCTTTTGATGATAGGGGAAATCCTGACCTGAGAATTTGGTCATCACTGGTGCTGGGAACACACGGTAAAGATTTTACCTTGATCCAAGTCTAGCTTGTTAAGTTTTAGCCACTAGAAAAAATTTTATATTTATTTCTCCTGTAACTATTTCTGACTTTAATGCCTTATATTTGTACTGACTTAAAACCTCTCTCTGTAGTTAAACTTTTTTTTTTTAAATTAAAATTAATCCAGTGGTGTGTTTAAACTTAACTGTCCAGTAACTCCAGTTAAAATAGCAAACTGGGCAGGGACAACAGACCTTTAGTATCTGGAGAGGGCTAGGCAATGCAGAACACACGTTTGGGGCAAAATCCAGGACTGGGAGTGTGTTGGGGCTACCCTGCAAGTAGTAACCCAGGCTGGTGGTAGCCAGAGTGTGACTGGAGTGTTGCTGACAGGCTGCTGAGGTCAGAGCTGCAGCTCCACACAGACACTCAGGGTGTGACCTGCATTGCTGGAAGTTGATTTGTGAGTGGTCTAGGTTGGGAGCAACAACAGCAAAGCACTGTGAGGCACCCAAGGTTGCAGGGCAGACAGTGATAACCCCTCACTGGTCTGGATTGTATCCCAGAATGCAACAAATGGCATCTCTGATTAGAAAATGCATAATTGAAACTTGAGAAGAAGGTGATAATGCAGTAGAACCTCCTTGTCTAAGGAAACAGGGTCATGTCCACTGGTTTCCATTAACTACACTGAAAATTCCCTCATGTATTCAAACCCATTAATCCAAACAACATTGAGGACATTTATAGATATTGTATGGATTTAAGCCTGGATCCTGCAAAGCAAATATTACTCTGTCCTTGATTCATGTTTTACTTTAATCACTTGAAGGTGCAGGATCAAGACCTAGTTCCACTAAGATCACTGGTACTATGCAAGTCAAAACTGGAGTTTTCTCATTGACTTGCACGGAAGCAAGATCAATCCCTTACGCAGGTGTTTAAAGCAAATCCTCTGCTTGGATGCTTTGCTGGATCAGTGCTAGAGTGCTCAGCTCTTTGCAGGACTGAGTCCTTAACATTTAAACAATAGTTCTGGCATGCCCCAGGTACACTGTGACAGGCCAAAGAAATGCATTGCCTCAAGAGCAATAAAAAACAAACAACATACAGTAGTATGTCCAGTAACACAGGACATGCAACAGGAAGTAAACTCAGCAGCTAATAGATGCCCACCTTGGAGTGCCTCACCTCATTTTTAAAACATATCCCACTCATATATAGGTTGGCTGATAAGTACATATCTTGCAGTGCATTATTGCCCTTTTAAATATATCATTTGTTAAGTTTTCAAAAATAAATAATCTGAAAATATTAATCTGCAAAAGAAAATGCATTTTCAAATATTCCTAATGTGGCTCTATTACTTATTATCCAACTTAAAATATATATATACACACTTTTTAAAAAATTGTGGTACAAAATTAGAGGGCATTATGGTTTTTCCTCCAGTTTCTTGAGGAAGCAATCAAGAGTTCCTTTATCTCAAAACTCTCTGCCTCCAGCCCGGGGAAGAATATGGATTTTGAGTAAGAGCCTGATTCTGCTCTCACATACACTAGTGAAAGTCAGGAATAACTGCAATGAAATCAGTGGAGTTTCACTGGAGTAAAAGAGGCATGCGAACAGGGTCAGACCTTCCTCTATCTGAGCGGAATCCTTCAAGAGATTAAGAATTGGCTGCACAGAACTGCATAGTCTTCCTTCCTATACTTAATGGAATATTAGGATTTATAACTAACTGGGTGTAGCCCAGCATATATTTGGTAGAAGAAATTATACTGTATACCCAGCCTATTTGTGAACCTAGTACAGGATATTTTTAGACTGTTTCCTGGCATTGCCTGAACATTAGCCTGTAAGAAAGATCAATAAGACATTTGATAAGTAATACAAAGCTGTGATGGGGAGACAGAAGTAGGGGAGGAACTGGAAAGCAATAATCACCACCTGGTTCAGTTCAAGTGTTCTATTGTCAATTGACTAGATATTGTCTTGGGGACAGAAATTCCAGGGAAGAAGCCACATGGTAGAGAGTAGTAACAAGTGGCACGTTAGTGACCCATGAAAGAACCATGTGTGTTCACTTTATACCTTCCACAAGGTCGTAATGCAGAAGGTGACTTCATATCCTTATTGTGGAAATATACCATTTCTGTCCCCACAAACCATGCCTCAGTACCATGATTTTGGAGCCGGGGGTGGGGGCAGGGGCGAGCCCAAAGACAAAGCTGACAGAACTATGTCTACAAGATCTTGAAAGTAATTTATACTGTATGTCCATATTAATAAGCTGCTTAAAGGAGTTATGGATGAAGCCAAGAACGGGGCTAGAACTTAACCAGCTCAGGAAAAATGTCCTTACACAAACAGTTTGAATACAGAAACACAGTAAGTGGTATAGCAGGTGGCTTAGTATTCCATGGATATGTTGTACATAGAACAGGTCTTGGCAGACCCCATAGCCATCCCTGGGTCTGAAAAGTCCCTATATTATAATAATTATATTATATTACATCAAAAGATGTCACTCATACATTTCCTAGCTAATCAAGCTCGACCCACATTCCTTGCACATATTGACTCCCATTGACTGAAATGGGAGTTTTGGGTGTGTAACTAATAGACCGGCAAAACATTGCCTCCTATGTTTATAGACTAGGAAAACTCAGAAGCTGAGCAGTTCTATCACTCTAAAGATGCCACACTCAATTAACAGAAAGACACTGACATACCTATTTATCATTAAAGTGTCCTACATTAAAATTTGTATTTTAAAATGTATGTCTCCTACACATCCTGTAGCAGAGATAGCTGCTCAGCCTATTCTGCTAAAATTATTTTTATGACTCTTAAAAAAAAACAAAAAAAAACAAAAAAAACTATTCCCAAAATCACGAGTGGGAATATTGAATCTTCCATCTGCCGTGTACCCAGAGAGAATCAGTTATGAGGTTTTCTTGCATACAGCACTTTTAAATGCCTTCTCCATGATTCAGAGGTGTGTGTGTGTGTGTGTGTGTGTGTGTGTGTGTGTGTGTGTGTAAAAACTGAACACCTGCCCTACTAAAAAGCTCTGATACAGTATACATGATAATATTAATGTGAATTATTTATCACCATCTAGTGGTTGCAAACAATAAACCAACCTTTTCTTGATAGAGTTTGTGAAGCCACTTAGAACATTCCTGTTCGTCTTCTGGGACTTCCTCTAATGGAATCCGTCTGCAAACAGTAAAGAAGAGATAGCACAGAAAGAGTACAACACACTCATATTGTTTGATGTGGGGCTTAAAACTGAAATCTAATTAAAATACTACTCATTTACTTTACTAATTATTTTTTCCTTTTTGTTCTGCCTTTTGGAGGTACAAATACTGGACATAGTGATGTGTAGTTTCAAGTGTAAGAGCCATATATAGTCTTTAGAAATATCTGGAGCTAGAGATACACTGTAAAAATTGCAGCTCAATGAAGACCTCTTCCAGTTAATATGATGGTTTGCATTTTTGTATTTCTAAATAAAAGTTTCAAATAGGTTAACTTCCTACCACACAGATTACGTCATCCCAAAATTTTGTTTAAATAGCTGAGCACTCAGAGGTAAAACTTGTTTCACTTTGCAATTAGGGTCAATCACATTTAGTGCTTTTGGAACAGCTATTCCCAGTGCTTAAAATGTCTTTATAAAACATTTGTTTTATTATAATTGTAATTTACCAGTAAGAAAAGGAGATAACTATGAAAAACTACAACCATTTCTGGGAATGAAAATTACATTGGCCTTGGAGAAGGACTTGACAATGTTCACTTCTAGAACAGTGCACAGAGCACCTGCTAACCTAAAGCACCAGCGAAAATTTTAAAATCTTATATCTCATAAATCACCACCACCAGAAATGCATGTCCTGTGTGTTTGGAAAGCTGCAATTTTTTGGGCTTTGTAATGGTATGAAGTAGCCATTCAAAGTCCCAGCAATTCACAAGATACCAGAAAAAAAAAACACCATTCTGATTAACGTAATTCCTGTCCCCCCCAAAACTCCAATCCTCCCCTCTTGAGAACTGCTACAAATAGAAACTAATACTTTCTTCACTATTGGCGAGCTGGAGTGCAGGCTTTCAGTGGAAAACATTCTTTTCCCTCTAGAAATCTATGAGACAGCAGCTGTTAAAGTGATATGATAATTTAAGTAGAAACAAACAGATAGGTCATTAGAATCTTAAAAATGCAAATTGTTTCATGATCAGCAAGACCTTGAAACACTTTGCTGGGCAAATATGATGCTTCCAGGATCAAACTTATCAGTGTTGGTCCTGAAGCAGTGACCGGAAAGTTTAGTGCCCAATCCTAGGCTTACTTCAGGATCTACACAGGAAGTTCAAAGGGGCGGAGGAACAGTGGACTAATGAGGGCCGCGTACAGCAAATCTGTGTTCCCAGAGCCACCCTGCAGGATGATTCAGGGCTCGCAGAATGAAGAAAAAGGAAAAGGAAGGCATGCAGGGAGACATGTCCTACTTTAAAAGGACTGTTGAACACCTATGGTTAGAACAAGCTGCTCATTTGTGAGCAGTATACCACCTGACCACATTCTTCAGGCAGCACACAGAGATTCTAAGGTGCGCTAATGGGTATGGTAGCAACCTCTCCCCTCCAGATCTCTTGAGAGCTTGTTGCTATCGATATTTTTCACTGGCAGTGTGTGGATACTCGGGGGTGTGTATATAAAGTGGCTTCCTATTAGAGCTAGTTGAAAAATTCTGAAGGGGAAAAATTGTGCTACAAGTACCATTAAAAATAATGAAATGCATAGCAGGGTACCTATCGCCTGATGTTTTGTGCTCATGAAAGTAAATCCCAAAATACAAACAAAGGAGCATTAGCCAATTGAATTAACACAACATTTAAATTCACAGGGATTCCAGCTACAGATGGAAGCTTCAGATTGCAGCCAGGAGCTCAGATTCTGCTACTTGGAAGTTGCATCTGAATCAGCACGTCTCCCTTTTGTGGGCAGTGCCGTAGGTTTCCCAGTACAGCAGGGAATACAGCATTATACTTCCACTTCTGGGGGACTTTCTAGCTTCAGTGGCCTGCCACCTAGATTCTGCTGGTGGAACCTAAACTGTGAATAAGGTCCTATATATTATCACACCTCTGCAGAGTGATAGCAGATTATGGGACCTTGCTGGTTGGTAGAGAAATCCAGGACATGGAGTCCAGGTATTTCTTAGTGCAACTTGTTTTATTTACACTATATGTACTAGTACCTACACAGACGTGGTCACACAAAACACAGGCCGACCCCTCTTTCAGGATCTCACCCAAAACAACAATGGCATGTCCACTGGTAGCAACTAACTAGACAATTCTTGGGGCAGACAGACTAAGGCAATGGGCAAACTCTTCCACAGTTTACAAAAGCTCCCCCAAAATAAAAGTGCATCACAAGATAAACAATACAGCATTTCATCAAAGATGAAACAATGCTCTTGTGCTAAGGAAAAATTAACTTGTAAAACTATGTGTAACAGTGCACTCTGGAGACTCCTACCATATAGTGACACAATTTGAAAACAGAGCTATAAATGTTCACCTGAGCTCCTTTGAAGAAAGTTTTACACCAATTTGTTATCAATTACCTGCAAGAAAAACCATTTCCCTGCTTGTTAGTAAATACACACACACACAAACCATGAGTACGGATAACTTGCCTTACATATAAATCTGCATGGTATTTCTTCCCATTTAAAACTCCCAGCAAAGTTGGATTCTCATTATTTCTAAAATTGAGCGTAGAATCATACACAGCTGACACTACAAGGGGGAAAAAAAAGAAGCTGTTTTACTGTTTGTAAAATCAATTTTCAAAGTTAATAGGGTGGTCTTGGTTATATTTAAGGCGCATTTGAAATGACATTTCATGAGCAATTTCAATTTTCCATATTCATTCTCTCTCAGACAGTGGGTACATTTAAACATATAGCCTCCAGCAGCAGCTGACAATAGTTAAAGTTGTAAGCAATGTCAAGATGACATGGACAATTCAAATACACATTAGTAGAAGCAGAGCATTTAAGCATGTTTTTCAAGACCAATACCAACAAAATTTACTTTTTTAAAGGGTTATCTTTTTCTCCTATGATGAACAGGTGGGTGGGTGAGAGAGGGGAAAAGAGAAGAAACTAGAGGTGATTAATACAAGAATGAGAGGACACCCAAGGAAATTGAATGGTAAAATTAAAACTGATAAAAGAAAATACATTTTTGCATTAAGTGAATAGTTGAAGTCACTGCTACAAGATAGTGAGGTCAAAAGCATAACAGGATTTACAAAATAAATTAGTCATTTAAGTGACTAACATCCACAGCTGATCTAGAAAGCATAAAGGTTTATCTGGGATATGAACCCTCTTGCTTGACAATATAAAAGTTTAGGAACAAACCTTCCCCACAGTTTTTCCATCCACTATGGGGGTCTGTAGCGGGGTGGCTACCCGCTCCTGTCCTGACAGGGTTAAAAACAGTCCAGGAGAGGGCTGTGGCTAGGGCAAGAAGCCTGGACTGATTGGGGAAAGTAGGCTCAGCTGTGGCCATGCCCCAATCAGGCCCAGCTGGCCCCTATAAAAGAGGCAGTGAGCCAGGAGCCCACTCAGTCTCCCTATGCCTGTAGAGGGAGAAGGGCCTGGCTGCAAGGTGCTAAGTATGGACCCTAGATTGGAGCAGGGCTGGGGAAAGGCCAGAGGAGCTGGGACCTCCGGCCTAGGAAAGCCCCAGGATGCAGGCCTGGTAAGGCCTATCAGGTATTGGGTTGCAGGGGGCAGCCCACAGGAAGCCAGAGGCAGCAGGTCCAAACCCCTTTGCCTGTGATGAGTGGCTTATGCTGCAGTCTGCCCCAGTGAACGGGGGCTAGATGCAGACTGGGCAGTAGCTAAGACTGATGCAAAATGGGGATAGTGGGCGGGGGTTCCCCTGGGTGGGGGAGACCCAGAACTGTGGTGGTACTGCCAGGGGGCAGCAACCAGTTAAAGGGGCACTAGGGTCCTGGGAAGGACACAGGGGCCAGAGTGAGGCAAGGTGGATCACTGGCCTGCAGAGGGCACTCCTGGCTGGAAAATGAGCTAATTCCCCAACGATGACCAGCAGGAGGCGCCACAGGGGTGAGTCACATACCCTTACAGGGTCTTGCAGCCTCTTCTGAAGCATTAGCTACAAGCCACTGTCAGAGACAGGATACCAATTTAGACTCACTATAGGCTTATCTAATCTGGCAATTCCTATGTAGGCACATGACTAAAATGAGAATCAGTGGGACATGCATTTCACAGAAATGAACTGCAGCCAAACTCTCAACAACTAGGGAATGAAACTTTCTAGAATTCATGAGATGGCCTGAATATTTCCCAGCAACAATAAAAAAAATGGTGAAGTCTTCTTAGTTCATTAAAATAGAATGTCAAGGTACAGCTTAGAGAAAGGGCACAGGAATAGTTTACAGAGATGGAGAGTTTTTATTTTATTTTGAAGAGCAATAGACTTCAGAAGTCCAGAAGCTAAATACAGTAGAACCTCAGAGTTACAAACAGACCGGTCAACCACACACCTCATTTGGAACTGGAAGTACACAATTAGGCAACAGCAGAGACAAAAAAAGCAGCAAATAAAAGTACAGTATGGTGTTAAACCACTAAAAAAAAAAGTAAAGTTAAAAAAATTAGAAAAGATAAAGAAACTGTTTCTGTGCTTGTTTCGTTTAAATTAAAATAGTTAAAAGCAGCATTTTTCTTCTGCATAGTGAAGTTTCAAAGCTGAATTAAATCACTGTTCAGCTGTAAGCTTTTGAAAGAACAACCATAATGTTTCATTTAGGAGTTACAAACATTTCAGAGTTACCAACAACCTCCATTCCCGAGGTGTTCGGAACTCTGAGGTTCTACTGTAGATTGATACAGGAGTTAGCCTTTGAGACGCTATTTCTCTGCTGGGTCATAGAATTGGCAAACAGAAATTGGTTTTTCTGACCTGATCTACTCCCATTTGAAAGGGGAGGGGCAAGGTCCAAAAGCACGAGGGAACTGTCAGTGTACATCAACAGGGGTCCCAGGGACACAATATGTAGCAGACTAGTGTGGGGTAGATTTACATCCCAGTTTGCCACAAATTAACTGTCTGTGTGGACGAGCCCTAAATCTCTTAATTCTCTCTCCTGGAAACATGCTAAGAATTCTGACTTTGCACTGCATAGAATTTTTCCTGGAATTGTGGGATCAGACATCCTGCATGAACAGGTATTGAGCTGAAAAGCCTAATGCCTGCTCAGCAAACCCAAACAACATGGCTCAATTCTCGTCCCACTTATTCCTGGCCCTGGATACATCCAGAGTGATTCCAATAGGTGTAAAATCAGTTGAGAGAAGAGAACTGGGTTCATAGCATGTAGGAAGTTTGGTTTGATCTTTTAGAATTTAGCATAGAACTGCAGGGCACAGTTCTGCAATAACCAGCCACCATATGCAGACTATTTAGATTCCACTCTAAAATCCAACCCAGCCCTGGTTTTAAATGTTCATGTTCACATGGTGTTTTCAGCTGATTCTTTTTATTGGAAATAAAAAACAAACATGAAACCCCCACTGAAGCACATTCCCAGCAGCATATTTGCACACTAAAGATAGGAATGATCCATCTTTTCAAGGTCTCATATTTTAAAAGCCTCTTAGGGTAAGAAGCGCTTATTAATCCCTGTAATACATCTTTAAGGATAAATAGCGGTAATGAGACAGTTTAAAGCTACTTGTGTAATAAGGAGTCTGTTAGGTTAATCATTACTTAGCAGCACAGAAATCATAAAAACAGGATTCACCCAGCATTCATTCTGTTGTCTTACCCTATATACATAACATTTAGAGCTTGTCTTCAGAGAAAAGAAAATAGATTCCTTTTCAGTCTGACTAACCGAGAGTATGATAATCAGTCCTGAGGGGAATACTTTTTAAGAATATAAGCTCATTTGCTGTTTGCACGACACTGCCAAATAAAAGACATAATTAATACTGTACTCAGGATTAACACTCTTATTGGGAACTGAAGTAACTGTTCAAAGCTTTTCCACTTTGTAAGCACAGACAAGGCACAACTGTAAATTTATAAAACACAACAATGGAGGTGTCAAAGAGAAAGATTGAACAAGACCAGAAGTTGCCGGAAAGTGTCTATAAATAAAGTGGCATTAATACAAGTTGTGTTTTCTTATTCAAGAATTGTTCAGGTTTGTGCAGCATATGGGAAACAGGTTTTACTTTAAAACAAATTAATACTTTACAACCCATAACTTGAGTTCAGCAGGAAGTGGTTTTCCCCTCCCACACAATTTTCCCATGCCGAATCTGGACCAATAAATAAATAAAATAAATCAAAATATTAAAAATTTTCAAAAACAAATTATTGCAACAAAAACATTTCAATTGACCCAATCAAAAACCTTTTTTCATATAGAACAGAGAGGATTGGATTCCTCTCATGGAAATCCTAGCGGCTGGCTGGCAGCGGGCACTCACTAGGATGTGTGACATTAGTGGTGGCGGCGTGTGTGGGATCGATGACAGTGGGGAATTACCAGTAAAGTGCCAACAGCAGTGAAAACAAGTACTGCAGAAGGGAAGAGCAGAGAAAAGTCTTGGTCTATTCAGGAAAGGAATAGCAAAAAGAGGCAGGGAAAATGAGTTATGAAGAGCTGAAAAAAAAAAAAGTCAATTGGTTGAGACATGCAGAGAAAGGCAGGTCAGCACTGAGGAGTGAACAAAGGCACCAGTAGCTGACCTGCTGTTCTCAGAGGGCCAAAAATGAACGATGGTCCAGAATCACAGTAAACATTTAGCCCATTGGCAGAGTCCAGCAAGCGAAACCTCAGAGATACTTTCCTAGAGGGATGGAGGGAGGAGGCTGAGAGGTCCCAGCAATGATTGAGGACAGACCTGCAAGTAGACCAAGAGAAGCTGCAGACTATCTAGAAACTCAGTTGTTTGAAGCCCAGGAGCAAGACAGAGCAGATGGAAGAAGCAGCACCACTATGAGGAGAGAGGGGAGGACAAAGATACTTAGCATCAACTCAAAATGAAGAGATTGGGCCAGCAAAACCCTAATCTGGTAGATGGAGCCAGACCTCATGTGCCTGTCCCAGTGGGTGGTGTAGACTCCAACTTATTTCCTTGTTTTGGGGAGGGCTATGCCATGGATGTGTTTCGAAACACTTTGAAATGAGGGTGCAAATTGAACTGGAGGAAGCAGGAGGACATAGTATGGTACCTGGCTCCACACAGTCAAGGATTAAGTCCCTCAACATTTTCATCCATATGGACAGAGAGGACTACAGTAGAACCACCGAATTACAAACACCTCAGGAATGGAAGTTGTTCATAACTCTGAATTGTTCTTTCAAAATTTTACAACTGAACGTTGACCTAATATAGCTTTGAAACTATGCAGAAGAAATATGCTGCTCTTTTTTTTTTTTAAAGTAGTTTATGTTTAACACAGTACTGTACTGTATTTGCCTGTCTTTTTTGGGAGGTGCGTGTGGGGGGGTTGTGTTGGTCTCTGCTGCTGCCTGGTTGTGTACTTGCAGTTCCAAATGAGGTGTGTGGTTGACTGGTCAGTTCATAACTCTGAGGTTCTACTGTAAAAAGATTATGGGTGATGTAAACAAGCTTTTTAGTGAACCCCTGAAACGTAAAGATGACAGTTTTGGGGAGTTCAGAAGAAAGGGGATCTGACCTAAGCTGAGATATCAAACCAAATTAGTGGTTTGGTAAGAAAATGGGGAACTAGTTGAGTAGTTTCCAGGGAAGATGAGGCCTACAAATTAATGGGTTTAGAAGAATTCTACAAACTCTGCCCTTATGACCTAAAATCATGGTTAATGGACAAGGACAAGAGAAGTAACTATAGCCAGGAAGTGGGCAATATGCAGATAGCTGGCCCAAGTCTGATGAAAAAAATTCAAGGGACAGTGGCACAAAGCTGAATGGAGAAGGGGAATGGGCTAAATCCAGACCTGTGGGGGGAGCCAAACCCTAATCAGACCCAACGAAGGAACATGGAGATCTGAAAAAGCTTTTACTGTAACAAAAAAAGGTCATAAGATGTTACACTGTCCAGTGCTGGAGAGACCAGGGGCTAGTGATAGCCTACAGTGGGTCCAGGTGGCAGTGACCCTACCAACGGAAAACCCAGATCCAACCCTGACAGTCAGTAAACCTGATTTCAGACCCAAAAGATAATCAAAAGTTTCACATTGGAGTTGCATTTGCATCTTCAGCCAGACATTGGAAGAGAATGCGACCCACGTAAGCAGCATGCTTCACAGCATTCACACAGCAGGCCTGACTGTAAAGATGGAGAAATTCAAGGCTGGAATGGCAGAAGTGGGATTTCAGCCACAGAGTGGGGATGAGCTGCATAAAACCAGCACCTGCAAGGAGTGGAAGCCGTTAAGAATTGTCCCACTCCCAATACAAGGAAGAAAAGGTACAATCCTATATTGGGATGTCAGGATATTACAGGAGAGTCATCCCTCACTTTAGTACCCTGACTGCCCCATCACTGATCTATGTAAAAAGGGTGAACCAGAATCTGAATGCTGCCAACAGGCCTTCTGTGAACTGAAGAAAGCCCAGAGTACAGACTCGGTTCTGGTAAGCCCAGTCTTTGACACATCATTTATGGGTTTTAGAAACACCTGTGCCATGGGGCTTAGGGCTGTAATGATGCAAAGTGATGAAAAGGGGGAGACACCTCATTGTGCATCTGAGCATTTTCCCTGAGAGAAAAGCTATGTAATAACTGAAAAAGAACATGTGGCAACAGTGCAGGCCCTCAGCAAATTGCAGCCCTATCTTTTCAGATGATATTTCACGGTGTGTACTGATCACTCACCTGCTTGCTTCAAATGAAAAGACAAATGCCTAGTTGTTAAAATGGAGCCTGGCATCTCAAGATGATGCTATGGAAATGCTTCGGGTTAAAGGGAATGCAAATTTGGTCACTAATGTTCTGTCCAGGAAATAAGTCAGTGGGGTCCCTGTGGTGTGGCTGGACAGCCACCCTTGCTAATGTTCACTTGTCTAAGGGGGATGTGAGACAGATGTGAGACTTGGAGTGTAAATAGTTCAAACAATTATATTGAAATGTGCCAGACAAGCATGGCCTTTGGGGACAATAAGCATGAACTGGGTTTCCTGCCCAACCTTTTGAAGCTATGCCCTTAGCACAGGGCCATTGACCGGTGATTACCAGTCCAGAGTAAGCAAAAACAAGTTAGCAGAGCTGCCTCTGTGAATTTTGCAGTACAGTCCTAATCCCTTAGTCTTTGTGAGCTGGTAGAAATATAGATCAACGGGAATTCTAGTTTAATTTTACAGACATACATTCTAGAGGAAAAAGAACAAGGCAGGATGTTAGCAGGAGACTGAAATGATCGTTTAGAATTCGCTCTGTGTGACTTTCCTTACCTACATTTCTCAAACTTTGCACGGTGACAGCAAATCCCTTTGTCCGGGGCAGCAGATGATACTTGAGTTTAGGCAGGCCTTTGGCTTCAGCAACCTGCATGCTGATTTGGTGCTTCTGCTCTGTGAATCTCGTGCCCTCACAGTGTATCAAGAACTGAAAGCAAGACAGGGCTATAGTTAGAAAGCCAGCTCATACATTGATCACAAAACAAACATTCATTAGTTTGGGTTTCTTTAAACCTTCCTTCTTGTTAGCTGTATTTTGGGAATGAAGTGGGTGAAAGGAAACAAAAATCTTGAAAAACCTTACTTTCCTCCTGATTGCTCTTCTGTCTGGTATTACTGCTCAGACTGCTGTGGTCTGCAGAATTTTGAGCAAGAAATGCAAGTGTTTTTCAATAAAACCACTCCCTTTCTTATCACAGCAGACCAAAAAAAAAAGTTCTCCAGTGATAACACGAAGGCTGGTTACCTTGAGGAGCACCAAGGCAGTGCACTAGGACTTCTGTTCTGACTGAGTAGTGTACGTGTTATCATCATCATCTCAAAGGGGATGCACTAGAGACAGGTCCAAACCAGAACTTCAGATTCCAACGTCCCTCAACTATGGGAAAGTTCAAATCCAAATCTCAATCCATATTTCATGGCTGGCCTCTCAGGCCCATTCCCAGTAAATATTTAAAGAAGGGACCGACCTGTGATAGTCTATATTATGTTCACCAAGACTATGATAAATTATGTACAAAGTATGCCTTGTGAGGTATCATTTGAAACATCAGCCTGCTGAACATTATTGTCCTGGTAAAGTATATGTGGCAACACTATATAAGAGGTTTAAGATTCTACTGTATGATTGTTACTCAAGTATGTTATAATTCAGCGTAACACCCACAAACCAGTTTTTCAGAGACAAAAAACTCACTGGTCCCAGCCAGGTGTTAAAGAGCTATAACCAGCTTAAGCAGCCATTCTTCAGCAATGGGAAGGTGCAGACGAGAAATTTACATTTCGTCACAGAGATGGTCCAACCCTCACATCCGCAAAAGACTACTTGTTGCCTGCACCCCAGTCGGGGGTAATTCTCAAAGAGGGGAGGGTGGTATAGATGAGAGAGAGACCTTCATTTCACCTCTCCTCCATGACATCACTGACTGTCAAAGAACTGAACTAAGCGGGAAGAGTCCCAGGCATATGGTGAGATAAAACCTTTGCTTTTAAATTCATTTAGCTTAAGATTTTAGCCTGCATTTTACTCTTATTTTCTTTTGTAACCTTTCCTGACTTCTATGCCTCATCATTTGTAATCACTTAACATCTATTTCTGTAGTTAATAAAAACTTATTACTGTTTTATCTTAACCAGTGAGTTTGGATTAAAGTGTGAGGGTCCCTCCATCTGGGATAACACTGCTAGTACATAGATCATTTTCCTTTGCTGAAATGATGGACTGTCTATGAGCTTACATTGCTCAGTAGTGCGCTGGACAGTACAAGACACACATTTATGGGGGAACAAGGCTGGGACTAAGAATGTGCAGGTGTTGCCCTGTATGTAATTCATGAATGACTGGTCCCAGGGCTCATGTATTTAGCTGGGGGTGAATTTGCATGCTGAAGGCTGTGAGAACAGGCCAGGAGGGGATGTTCTCATAGCACAGCAGTTTAAAAGGCACCTCAGACTAGAGAATTAAGAGGACACAGCTGCTCAACAATCCAGATTGTACCCTGGCTAATGTCACACCATCATCACTTATTTTCCACCAGGATGTCATTTTCTTCCACCTTTTAAAGTTCAATAGCACAGACAGCTACAAAGATCCATGGGCTGTAAGATGCTGAGGAGGAAATAGCTTTTTGGGGAATAATCACATTCACATTCCATCCATATAAACCATACAACCTGAGGGTTTGATACCTGAACATAGCCATGACACAAACTGCTCCCAATAATATAACAAAGATCAGTTATTTTAATTTCCATAGAGAAGAGGAGATGTACTAACCTGCATCATGGCCCTTTGGAGCCCCCCCCCCACTATAGCACAAGTAATTACATGTAAATGCATGTTTCCTAGTGGTGATGGATGTGGACAAATCCTGGCTCTTAAATTGCCTTGGTGCTAGAGAGGAAATATATGCCATCCAGCGGTTAGGGTACCAGCCTTGGGAGAGCTGGGTTCAAGTCCCTGCTCTGCTACGGACTGCCTGTACGACTGTCATTTAGTTTCTCTTCATCTCATTTCCCCATCTGTAAAAAGAGGATAACAGCACTTCCCTACTTTACATGGATGTTGTGAGGATAAGTACATTAAAGATTGTGAGATGTACAGATACTGCGGTAATGAGGGCCATATAACGTATCTAGAATAGGCAGACAGGATTCTGGCAAGTCTTTAGGGGAGCCTGTCCTTCTATTGTGTCCCAAGAATCTGACTACACCCTTCACAGGAGTGTTGTATGCAAGACAAAGTAGGTAATTGTTCCACTTAACACAGCACCGGTGAGGCCTCAGCTGGAGTATTGTGTCAAGTTGCATTTATGTTCTTTGTCCCTCGAGAAACAACAGTGCCCTAAACTCCACTCCCCTGTCACCACTTACCCAAAATTTTTCAGGGTAATCCCAGAGATTGAGCAAGCTCTGCATGACAGTTTTCCGATCTTCCTCCCATTTACGCTTGCAGAAGACTATCTCTAGGAAATACCACATCCAACCAATGATAGGCACGTAAGAAAGTTCCTTTTTTGCAAGCACTTTGGAACTCTGCAAGAAAGAGCATAAAAAAAGCATTACATAGACTTTTAAAAAAAAAAAACAAGAAACTGTTTATTGAATTTTAAGGGTACATAAGACACAAAGGGCCATGTGTCTCATGTACCCTGACTCATGCTGAATAGTATCTTACTGCACAGCTTGTACCATTGGTTTTAACAATCAAGGGTTCTTTACAACATCTGGTAGGGAGCAGAATTTGGCCCCAACTATGTGAATCAAAGGAAGTTGTATAAAATTTAAAAAACCCACATAAGCTAAATTGTTTTGAAAAGTGAGGAAGTCATGCAAGGGATTAGGCTGCCAACCACAAAGAATTAAGTTCTTGATTTATCCAGAGAATCAATACATCATGGGCAGTGGCAGCACAAGTTCCTGCCAACATGCTTCCATGCTGAGCTAACAGGATTAGATATTAGAAGTGAAAGAGTAATTCTTTTTGCATGTCTTTGTGATTGAATCTGAACCATCTGTTGCATCTTTTGACTGCATCACAATCAGTCTACCCATACAACTTACAGAGTTCATAGGGGAAAATGTATTTACATATAGGCTTTTCTATAGCACTCATCACCGTATTCCCTCAGCACCACTCATACGCTAATGAATTTCTCTTCACAATATCCCTGTAGAGAAAGGAAGCATTAGCTCCATTTTATAGATGGGATACAAAGAGATTCAAGTGACTTGTCCAAGGTCATGCAGATGGTCTATGCTGTAGTCAGTAATACTACTCTGAAGTCCTAGTCCAGGGCCCTAACTGCAAGACTATCCTTCCTCTCATAAAACAGATCATGGAAAGGTTTTTTGCTGTTCCTTTCCTCCCTTCCTAACCAGCTCAACTCTAAACTAGCTTGCAGTTTGTTTTGTTATGTAATGGCCAGAATGAATAAAGCTGCAAACAACGTGTGAAATGTTGCTTCAGCACTGACTGGAAAAAAAAAAGTCCCATTTTCTACAGGGTACATGCAGCAATAATGGGTCATTGTGCATTTGTTCTATCATCAAAAAGCGCTGGAGCCCAGTACTTGGACATCAGATTTGACTAGTGACAATCAGTGAACTCGACATTCAAGTAATGACTATTAGAGATACATTTGCTTTTTTCATTACAATGCCAAGAGAGACAACTTAGTTCTTGTCTTCTCCTCATCTGTCTTTTCTGCTCTCCCCCTCTTAGAAAATTTCTGCAAATAATTAAGCTACCTACAATACCCATGAGACTAGAAGGCAACTATAGATCATTTATCTTTATTACAGGGCCGCCCAGAGGATTCCGGGGGCCCGGGGTCTTCGGCGGCGGGGGGCCCTTCCGTTCCGGGACCCGCCGCCGAAGTGCCCCGAAGACCCGCGGCGGGGGCCCCCCTGCCGCCGAATTACCACCGAAGCGGGACCCGCCACTGAAGTGCAGCCCGGTCTTCGGCGGTAATTTGGCGGCGGTGGGGGGTCCCCGCCGCGGGTCTTCGGGGCACTTCCGCGGCGGGTCCCAGAACGGAAGGGCCCCCCGCCGCCGAAGACCCCGGGCTGCGCTTCGGCGGCAGGTCCCGCTTCCCCCCCCCCGCCCCGGCCCCAGCCTCTTACCCCCGGCTCCCTCCTCACCCGGAGTCTCAGCGCCTCGCCGGAACAGCCGCAGCGTGTGGCCGGCGGGGCCTGAGCTCCGTCCCACTCAGAGCCACGCGGTGAGGGGGCGGGGCTGGGAGCTCCACGCCGAGCGGAGGGAGCTGAGCTCCGCCCCCTCACCACGCGGTTCGGAGCGGGGCGGAGACTCGGCGCTTGATGCGCTGAGGCTCCAGGAGAGGGGCGGAGGCAGGAGCCTCCGCTGTTCTCTTGGGGGCCCCTGCGGAGCCCGGGGCAAATTGCCCCCTTTGTCCCCCCCTCTGGGCAGCCCTGCTTTATTAGTAACAGCCACACAGAAGCCAAAGAGAGCAAGTGGGGGGAAGTCAGCTTCCAAAAACTGGAAATAGGAATTTAATTTTTCCTATCATTGAGACTGCCTCACACAGACCCTCCCTCTCCCTCAATACTATTAGTTAATTAGTAGCGATGGGCCCAAAGCAGAACCCTGAACCCTCTTCCCTCACAGCTTTGGGGACGGGGGGGACGGGGGGGCGGGTGTTAGCACCAGGATCTGAACTTCATGGCTGAGGCCCAGTTCTGTTGGTCAGTGATCTGATGAACACCCGGTTAAGAACCAATTTGTGCATGAATCGGGCCTTTTTTGTTGCATTCATATTTGTACAAATCTGACTCCAAAAATCAGTCCAGATATTTGATACTTAAAATAGCCCCTACCACACTGCAGCAGCTATGCTGAGCATGGCCTGGCTCTCTAAGGCCCCTTCCTGCCCCTAGCATTAGTCCTTCCCATATAATTGATAGCGCCTTCGTCTCTTTCTCAGGATACCCCTGTATCCATTCCCAGCCATTAGGATACCTTTCTACCACCAATACTCATCACCTACTACCTAAGTCTATCCCTCTTCTCTATGTGCATCCTTGTTTCCAGAATTCATATTCAGCATTGCTGGATACTGGTATGTGTTATCTGGATTGTCAGGAGCCAGGTACAATGATCAATCCACTACACAATATTTCATAATTATTAACCAACAAACCCTTCCATCCCCAAGGGAAAAAAAAAACCTGTTGTAAACATTTGACAGACCTAACATATTTAACTTCAAAGGGACACATCTTTTTTAAGTTCAGTTTTCTGGTAGAGACCCTTGAAATGTGGTGATTTCTAAACTAATTGCTTAGAAAAATAAGGGTTTTTCTGCTAACATTCAGAAGAGTCTCTTAGATGGGTCTGAGCGCGCAAGAGTAACAAACATACCTAGCTTCACTTTCCTTCTCCTTTCCCTTCCCCCACACGCTGGCCTGATGCCTTTTTAGTTTCTACTTCGCTATTACTAGTAAACACCCTCTGGCAGAGCCTGGGAAGGCTCTACATCAAGAAACCAGTGAAACTTACTATACACTAAGTGATCTCAAATGCACCAAGTACAGTAAACAAACAAAAAATTAGACATTTTTCTTCGTTTTTCATTATTTAGGGGTTACTTCGAATAGTAACTATTTTCAGATGGAAGTGCGATTTTCAAGTTGCTTGTGTCTTTCATATAAGATTACAGTTCTTACAAAAAACAAAACTGTCTAAAAGAAAATGCACAGTTAAGGTCAGATGTCAACTACACAACCTGAACTCTGTCCCTTTAGCAATACTTGCCCCTCTTGTTTCCAATCAAGTGCCGACCGGGGAAGACTGGAAAAGGGCAAACATAGTGCCCATCTACAAAAAGGGAAATAAAAACAACCCAGGAAACTACAGACCAGTTAGTTTAACTTCCATGCCAGGGAAGATAATGGATCAAGTAATTAAGGAAATCATCTGCAAACACTTGGAAGGTGGTAAGGTGATAGGGAATAGCCAGCATGGATTTGTAAAGAACAAATCATGTCAAACCAATCTGATAGCTTTCTTTGATAGGATAATGAGTCTTGTGGCTAAGGGAGAAGCGGTGATGTGGTATACCTAGACTTTAGTAAGGCATTTGATACGGTCTCGCATGATATTCTTATCGATAACCTAGGCAAATACAATTTAGATGGGGCTACCAGTGGGTGCATAACTGGCTGGATAACCGTACTCAGAGAGTAGTTATTAATGGTTCCCAATCCTGCTGGAAAGGTATAACGAGTGGGGTTCCACAGGGGTCTGTTTTGGGACCGGCTCTGTTCAATATCTTCATCAACAACTTAGATATTGGCATAGAAAGTATGCTTATTAAGTTTGGTATCATCTGCAAACTGGGAGGGATTGCAACTGCTTTGGAGGACAGGGTCAAAAATCAAAATGATCTGGACAAATTGGAGAAATGGTCTGAGGTAAACAGGATGAAGTTTAACAAAGACAAATGCAAAGTGCTCCACTTAGGAAGGAACAATCAGTTTCACACTTACAGAATGGGAAGAGACTGTCTAGGAAGGAGTACGGCAGAAAGGGATCTAGGGGTTATAGTGGACCACAAGCTAAATATGAGTCAGTGTGATGCTGTTGCCAAAAAAGCAAACATGATTCTGGGATGCATTAACAGGTGTGTTGTGAGCAAGACACAAGAAGTCATTCTTCCGCTCTACTCTGGTCAGGCCTCAGCTGGAGTAGTGTGTCCAGTTCTGGGCACCACATTTCAAGAAAGAGGTGGAGAAATTGGAGACTGTCCAGAGAAGAGCAACAAGAATGATTATAGGTCTAGAGAATATGACCTATGAAGGAAGCTGAAAGAACTGGGTTTGTTTAATTTGGAAAAGAGAAGACAGAGGGGACATGATAGCAGTTTTCAGGTATCTAAAAGGGTGTCATAAGGAGGAGGGAGAAAACTTGTTCACCTTAGCCTCTAAGGATAGAACAAGAAGCAATGGGCTTAAACTGCAGCAAGGGAGGTTTAGGTTGGACATTAGGAAAAAGTTCCTAACTGTCAGGTTGGTTAAACACTGGGATAAACTGCCTAGGGAGGTTGTGGAATCTCCATCTCTGGAGATATTTAAGAGTAGGTTAGATAAATGTCTGTCAGGGATGGTCTAGACAGTATTTGGTCCTGCCATGAGGGCAGGGGACTGGACTCGATGACCTCTCGAGGTCACTTCCAGTCCTAGAGTCTATGAATCTATGAAAAAGGTTGCGAGGGTTACTTTGTGTTTTTGGAGCATTCTGGGATCCTCAGATAGCAGTTGCTATAGAAATGTAAAGGACCACAGCATTAAATGGGAAAGAAACCTCATGGGTGTGTAGAGTGCAGT
Source organism: Mauremys mutica (assembly GCF_020497125.1). Classification (NCBI taxonomy): domain Eukaryota; kingdom Metazoa; phylum Chordata; order Testudines; family Geoemydidae; genus Mauremys; species Mauremys mutica. The sequence goes on from NC_059074.1 coordinate 121,125,874, forward strand.
GTAAGGAAATGGGATGTATTGTTGAATACATTAATTAGAAGCAGTCACAAGCTATGCATTGCCACACACTAAACAGTTATAGAACTACACATCCACGTTTATAGCATGCCTGTTGGGTATTGTCAAGGTGTCTGCAGCCAGACAGATGTATTTTATAAATATATTAAAGCCTTCCTTTTCCCCCTGCAAAAGCTCAAAGTGGGCCTCGCACTGTACCAAAAGATCAACAAATCCAGGCTGTTTCACACCAGCAAAGGAAGAAAATTTCAGCTAACATCCCTCCCTGACAGTACCCTGACCCTGGATATTTAAATCTAGGAACCATTAAATCAGGTTCCTCAACTAATCTCAGCTGCCACAGCCATAAAGGTGGGGAAGAACGGTGTGTGGTATTTCAAATAGCCACACAGCTTTACAGAACAAAGCCAAGCACCTTGAATTGCAGCTGGAAACAAAAAGAAAGCCAGGCCAGAATTAGGTAGGCAAACATGTTGCCCAAAAAAGGGAAAAAGCCTATCGTCTTATAATACACCGGTAATAGTCAATGTGTACTGTACCAAAAAGCAGAGACTATAAGAAAAAGGTAAGATTGCCCTGCAACAAGGCCACTGCAACACAGCTTCAACGACAATTATTGGGCTCAATACGAGGGTAACTCGGTGAAATTTTGTGTGCTATGCAAAAGGTCAAAGTAGATGATCTAGTGATCCCATCTGGCTGTAATCTGAGTCTACAAAGGTTATGCCTCCAAAGCACAATTAAGGTTCTAACCATTTCTTGTCACCAACTACTGTTTAATTATGCTTTCTTAGCATATGCAAAAACTCTGACAGTTGCATGCAGGGGTAAATTCTCTACTCTTCCCCCATTTTTGATTAAATAGAAAATGACATGCTGGTAGGATGTTTTAAAAGTATTTAAGTCATTACCTATGCTGGAGATGAGGAACGTATGCTGAGGCAATTTGGACACTCGAATTCTGTCCAGTATGTGGATATTCAAGGCTATATTGGATTTGTTTCTTGTTTTCCTCTGCCAACAGCTTCCCGCAAAAAGTTCTTTTTGGCACTGGAGTGGATAATCTCTCTTAGATGCACATGAAGAGAAACTAAAGCATTGTATGCTGTTTTGTGCCAGAAGTCTGCATTAAGTGTAGAAGGAAGTCTCTAATTACAGAGAACTAACTACAGGAAGGAAGTTTTTCAATGAGTTACATTAGCAAGAAAGACTGTTCTCTTGTGGGAGGAATAAATTAGACTTGTAATATACAAATTATCCCCTCCTTTTCCCCAGTACATAGAACTAGAACCTGCCCTGTGCATATAATCATATAACATGCAGAAGAACGGGGGTGGGGGGGGGGAAGAAGGCATCCACAGAATTTATTTTATCCTATTCTCTCTCCTTTTAATGAACTGGTTTTTGTAACATACTAATCCTCTCCTGTAGCCTTAAAATTTCACCTTCCCTGCAAGAGAAATTCTATTGAACACCACTGGGTGACTGCACATAAGATATTGCCTTCCTGCAGTAAAGGAGGGATTTTAAGGCTCCAGAGCTATATTACAATCACATATGTGACTATAAGGATGCCTGCTGGGATTAAAGCTGGATGATAACAGAAAGGATACATTTCTTCATATACTCAATCTAGCTCTGAAATGAATTAGCTTTGGTTGTGTATGAACTTGTGTGTTCAGTTATAGACACCTGTGTGATCAAGTTCCACTTGCATGAATAGCTACAGAAAGCAAATTTCAATTCTACATATACATATGAGTAACCACAGAAACTGAATTTTAGATTTGTGCAAGTGTTTGCATACTTAGCCACTTAAAGAAAACCCCTTGTTACTTATCTGTGCAGTCCCAGCTAACCAACCAACACAGCTTGAACCGTGACCACCACATACAGACAGAAATCTAAACCACTTAAAGAGCCAACAATTTGTTTCATAACTTCAGATAACAAAATTTAATGAAACTGTAAACTGCTAGCAGCAAGTAGGCTAAATCTGACTGATAAATTATTTGCCGTGAAATGTTTTGATGATCTGGTTTGCTATATTTCAAAAACATAGCACTCCCAAATCCAAAACAATCCAAGGATACTAGAATGGAGTTGAGGGAGTATTTCCTTAGCGCCCGCCCCCACACACACCAGTCCTCACAGAACCTCAAGTACACTTAATTTATAAGGCTTTACTTTCCTGAATTTAGTAATTCTTCAAAGTTAATGTTGCAATAATATTTTCACACACACAGAGATCTGAGTGACAAAACTTGCACACACCTGCCTCCATGAGTCCCACTTTTGTTTCCTGCATTCACTTTTATAAATAAAAAGTGAGTGCTCTCAAAAAACGAGCAATTAACATTCATATTAGCCCTGGGTCGCCACTGGACAGTGACTTGGCGACAAACACACAGTATCGATCCCCCCATCCGAGTCTAGGATTATGCTCAATGCCCTTTCAAGTCATCACAACTGTCCAAAAAGTAACTTCCTTATGTTTCATTTTCACTGCTGTGTGGAGAGACTTGGAACAATTAACCAGAGCTAAGAAGAATAATCTGACCCATCTGCACTCCGCAGGGATTCTTTTTTTAAATGAGAAAATTAAATTAATTTAAAATTATGGTTCTGTACCAAAGAATTTTCTTCCCAGATGATCAAGCTCTATAAAATTATGACTTCCCCGCCTTTAGGAATCTATTTATATTGCAGCCAATATTATGAACTGCTCAGTGGGTAATGTACACCAATCTGAACTTGATGCTTTGCTGAGGCAGACAGTCAACTAGCATTCAGACTGCCACCACCATTACCACATATTATACAGTACTTTCCCATCAGTAGATTATCAAAGCACTAGGCAATGGAGGCCAATATCCCCATTTTAACCGCAGGAAACTGAGGCACAGAGAAGTGAAGTGACTTGCCCAAAGTCACCCAGCAGGCCAGTGGTAGAGCCAGAAATAGAACCCAGATCCCCTGAGTCCTGATCAATATGGATCCTTCATCTCTTATTATATATAAACAGCAATACATCTTTCCACTTTGAAAAGTAGTTCCTAAAAAAATGAGGCATCAGAGAAAAGGGTAGAAACACCTTATCTCGCTGTTATGCATATATTTGTTATCTGTTAAAAAAACAAAAATAAAAGGTTAGAGCAAAATAAGGTTCCCTGTATTATACAAGGCTCACCTCCTTGCAGTTCAAAAACCCAGGTGGCCTTACAGAATGCTCATTGCCCAGCAGCCAATATTAGCTTTCTTTAAAATAAAATAAAAAAAGAATATTGACCTGTTCCTAATTTGACTTTTACACTAGGAAACTGGTTTAAAATGTCTGAAAGGGCCACAAACTGCAACTTGACACCTTGGTGCAGAATAAGGGAGTGGGCATTTAAAAACTGACATTTCCCTCCTCCCCCTTCAGTCGCTCACTGCCAAATCCCCAACTACCGCTCTTCACCCCATTCCAGCAGGGTGCCAACTTACGTTTTATAAATGGCAGTTTAAGGAATTAAGAATAATTTTGTTGATGCTGTCCATGCCCTCTACTATACTCTTTCCAGGGAAACTGTCAAACGTGATTTGTGTGATTCCATTCCACCCTCAGAAGTCCTCCACATTGACAATGAATTGTAAGCCTTTTCCTGACAAATTTTCAAATTCCTGAGACAGCAGAGCTGCAGGTAAGGTCAGGAGGCAAAGCAGCTATTAATGGGGAAACAAAGAGGAGAGGAGGAAACTTGTTTCCAGGTTTAACTGCCCGTGCAACATAAAAAATATCCCTACAGATTTTAAGTACCACTTAATGAGAGCAAGGAAGAAGGGATATTTAAAAATAAATGTGCCTTCACCCATTTAAAACACAATAGTCACAGGGTTATGTATTTTCTGTTTGTGTGATGAAGTTCAAACTAGGTAGCACTGAAAGTTTGCGCACAACTGTGACATTGTTAAGAATCATAGCTCTGACACTGAAGATCTGAGTGCTTTCAAATCCTATTGAAATTAATGGGAACTAAAAAGCACTCAGGACCTCAAAAGATTTTGGCTCTGTGAGTTATGAGCAGCAACAGTGGAGCAACTATTTTGTACAGTGAAGCACCCAAAGACTGAAAATCTGAGAGGAAGGAAAATAAATTCATCCCAAAAAAGTAAAAAAGATACAAAAATTCAGTAATTAATTTAAGAAACCAGGCCAAATAAGAAAAAAACATTGATCTAGTGCAATATAAATAGAGCCCTACCAAATTCACCGTCCATTTTGGTCAATTTCACAGTCATGGGATTTTAAAAATCGTAAATTTCATGATTTCAGATATTTACATCTGAAATTCCATGGTGTTGTAATTGTAGGGGACCTAGCCCAAAAAGAAGTTGGGGGGGCGTGTCAGTACTGCTACCCTCACTTCTGCGCTGCTGCTTGCAGCTGCGCTGCCTTCAGAGTTGAGCGGCCAGAGAACAGCGGTGGCTGCTGGCCGGGAGCCCAGCTCTGAAGGCAGAGCCACCGCCAGCAGCAGCACAGAAGTAATGGTGGCATGGTATGAATTGCCACCCTTATTCCATGCTGCTGCAGGCAGGGCATTACCTTCAGAGCTGGACACCTGGCCACTGTCGCCGCTCTCCGGCTGCCCAGCTCTGAAGGCAGCACAGAAGTAAGGGTGGCCCATGACCCCCCCTAAAATCACTTTGCAACAACCCCCCCACCCCGCAACTCCCTTTTGGGTCAGGGCCCCTAATTTGAGAAACACTGGACTCCCTCGTGAAATCTGAATAGTATAGGGTAAAAGCACACAAAAGATCAGATTTCATGGGGGACGACCAGATTTCATGGTCCGTGATGCGTTTTTCATGGCTGTGAATTTGGTAGGGGCCTAAGCATAAAGTAACTGCTGGACAGTTATACACAGTGTAGGCAAGACTGAAACTAAACAGAAAAACTCGTTACCTTGGGAAGTTGTAAATTTTCTTAGTTACACTAGTGCAGTCCCATTCAGCAGCGCTGCACCAGTGTAATCGAGTGGAGAATTTGGGCTTTAGATATTAGTTCTATACAAATCAATCAATCATTCTCCAAACACAAATAATGCTTTATAGAAGAAACTCTATGTCCTATGTTCCTCTAAGAATACAAATTTAAAGCATCCATCTACAAGCTTCTTGGTTCTTTTATGTCTGCTTTCTGAGTGTCACGAGTTAGTAATAGTGCAGAAAGGGTTAGTACGTAGGTATACAGCACCTGGTGTATTTATGAGAGGGACAGTTTTCTTATATGGTTTCTTACATCCATTACCTTCCTTGAGAACACAGCAAGTCCCAAGCATGGTGAAAAGGTTATAAAAAAACCCTTCCAGAGCAGCAAGAAGCCTATAGCTGATTCAGTAAAATGCACAGCCTGAGGAGTTTGGCTAATAATTTTCCCCATTTTTTCCTGCCTCTGAGTGTGACAAGGGCATTTTTATTATTAGGTCCCTTTATCATCTTTTACAAGATTTGCACTGTTGCCTGTAAAGCACTACAGAGGCTCAGAACATTCTCTCACCTCACAGTGTTATTCCCCATCTCCCATACTCCAGCACAAAGGAAATGTCAGACCAACACTAGTCCATTCTAGCGTAGAGGCTTGGACAGTGGTCAGTAGCAAATGCTTAAGAGGAGGATATAAGATCAATGTAATGGACTATTGTAACATGCTTATGGGAGGCGGAGGGTAGGGGGAGATGGACGCTATCTTTCCCAACCCCTAGCAGTTAAGGTATGTCTTCACTACAGAGTTAATTCAGTTTCCAACTCAGATGTTGCCCTTAATCTCCCTCCCACCACAACAAACCAACCTCTTTGAATTTGGAGAGGTTTTCTGTTTGGACTAGCTGGCTCATTTGGACTGTAGGCTAAACACTGAGTCAGGGTTTCACTCATGCTGGTAACCCACTCACTTTGCAGTGAGGACGCGAGCTAAATCTCTCAAATGTAGATAGTCCTCCAATGTCTTCCCACAATTCCCTTGTGTGTTCAGGACAGACAAGATCTCCTACAATTCACTGGGAAAGAATTGTAGAGCACCTCAGTTTACACCAACACAAAGAACCATGGGAAATGCCCCCAGAAATCCTAGTGAAACACAAGGGAGTGCAGCACCAGTGAGGACACAGTAACTTGAGGATGGCTTTGCAGTGGCGCTGCTCACACCTAGGCAAAGCTGAGCTGACCCAGACCCAGACGCTGATCACCCAAGTAAATTCTGCAGCGAAGACATACTTTAAGTGGTTGGCTTCTGTCCTGAATCATGAAGGTTAATATCCCATGTAGTAATAATTGTCGATATTTTAAACCATATAAAATGTTTAATCCTTTTAAACTTTACTGAATTGTTGAGCTCAGTGAAATATGGTGGCAATGAGTTCCACAGATTAAGTTCTACATTAAAAATATTTCCTTTTATCTGTTTAAACTGTGCCATTTTTGGGGATACCCAAGTGACCCTCTCCACACCATCATTCATTCTTCTGTATGCCTTCATATCACATCACCTTTTATTCATCTTTCCTCTGGATAGTTCTAACCCTGTCACTCTCTCCTCCTATGGAAATCTTTCCAAACTAGGAAAGGCAGCAAGATGAAGGGGAAAAACGCTAAGATGAAATAATGCCTGCACAAGAGCTGTATGAAATTTAGACACAGATCTGGTTATTTACTAAAATATGAATGTTTTCTGTACAAGTTAATGGTGAAATTTAATTGGTTTAAATGCTAATCAGAACTCACCCCTAAAACCCCAAACCTTTCACAAAAGTTCCAACCACAGAGAAAGTCGATTTCATAGTTGTGATTAAGGATTACGATGGCATTCTCTTTCCCGTACTTGTGGTAACTCTCTGGGTCAGTGTAGAGGGTGCAATCAGTGCCTGACCACCATTCCAGCAACATCACCATCTCTGGAACAAAACAACAAATACATGAATATATAAAATACATGTGCGCCCACAAATCACTTATGTGCTGAAAGCATCACTTGCCTCTTACAGGACATAGCAAAAGAAATCACTGCAGCTCATCTAGGCTGAATCTGCAATCAGTCACACATTCATGCAGTTGGGCAGAGAGTGGGGGTGCAGGGCTAGATGGAAGATAAGTAGAACACCACTTTCTATGGTGCCCAAGTTCTTTTAAAAAAAGCTTTTGGAAGGAAGGCAGGCATCTGCTTCTATTTTGTGGGAGATCTTGCCAGCACTCTAGGAACTTCTAAGGCTGAGGTCAACCAACAACCTATAGTTAGGCTTGTAAGGATGAGATTTTTATCGGTAAATGCCAGTAAATGTCGATTTCACTGTACACACAACCCAATGAAAAAAATATTTCCATCAATAATAAATCAAAATTTACAGATAGGCGAAGAAAAATGCTGCTGGAGAACATAAGAGTTTGATTTAAGGATATTTACTTCATATATTTTGACATGTGATTTGACAATTTGCATTTTAATGGTTATAAAGCTTTAACTTTTTGCATCTCAAATGTCTACTGTCATTAAATATTGTCTGAACCTGCCATCATCTGACCCTCCCCTCCAATTATTTCCCACAATTGTAAAAGTTTAAATGGATAAAAATAGAAAATACACATATGAATAAATATCCACATTATCCATCAAAATTGTAAAGAAAAAAAATCAAATTTGGCCAAGTCTACCTATAGCACGTAGGGCCTGATCTCAGCAGCCTTCTGGGGGCGCTCAGAATCTTGCTAGATCAGGCTCAAATTCTAGGGCTCTTAATCTCATCTGCAATTATTTTGTATTAGGGTGTTCATAAGGTACCATCCATTATTACCACTCATGATAGCCACCTCCTGAGCCTCTGCCTCTTCAGATACGTAGAAGAGAAGGATGAATACCCACTCCCCAGATCATACCCCTATAAAAATACACAACAAAAGCTTGTTTGGTAACAGGTGACTTCTGTGCACACACCAAGAGGTCTGTCCTTCTGTTCAGGCAGCCAAATCAAGAGTGCTGGGCAGAGAGGCAGACAGGTGGGACCAGAGCCACAATGTTTTCCCCTTGGGTTGGGCCGGGCCGCAAGTGCCCACAGCAAAAAGATTGATGCGAGTGAAATGAGCAGTGATGATTGTCACTTCAAGCACTCGTCCAAACCAGGCGGCAGTAGCACTGACCCCATTCTCTGCTGAGCCAGAGACCCTCTCTGAATATGGCCCTGCCTATTGCTGACAGACAGGAGGCAATCCTTCCAGCAGTGCTAATACAGTGGCGGGAGGGGCCAGTCAGCTAGCATGTTAGCAGCTGCACGTCAAGTATTTTACACACTGGAACAGCTGTCAGTTGGGAAGGCTCATTCTCTGGCAGGGTGCCCGTTTCACAGAACCACTCTCTGTTGCCAGCTTTGTCTAAGGTTGCGCATTCTGCTACTCAAACAGCAGCTCTCTCAGAAGACCCCGCTCCATGTATTTGGATCAGAATTAGGGACCCTCTCCACTTTCTGCTGTAGTAAATGGAAAGGCTCCCTCTGGATTTGATGGGAGTTGGATGAGGCCCTAGATGGACAAGTCAATAGCGTGGGATGGTGGGAATGATGGGGAAGTGAAATTTAAATGGACACTTGTCTGTTTATAAATAATTTATTTGCAAGAAGTCATTTCCTACTTCACTACCATACGTTATTAAAACAAAAAAAGTAATTGTTTAATTGTCTCTTCCCCACTTATGCTCTTTGTTTACTTTCTGAACTTCTCTCAGCCTGGACAATGAAAATAGAGGAGTCAATTTCACTTTGGTTTACAGTTAGTTACTCTGGTGCCCATGGAGAAGCCCAACCCTACAACGTTTGGGTTGCAAACTCTGTGGAAATGTTTAAGTGCAAACAAAAATTGGTTTCAGTCTCAAGAACACACACTTCTGTTAGGAGCAGATTCTGAAACCACATGAAACCAGTTTAAGTGTGATTTAAACTGAAATACGTTCATCTTAAGGATTTTCACTGGTACAAATTAAGTGATTTTATATCATTTAGTGACACTAGTGCAAGTTTTCTAGTACACCTCTACCCTGATATAACACTGTCCTTGGGAGCCAAAAAAAAAATCTTACCGCGTTATAGGTGAAACCGCGTTATATCGAACTTGCTTTGGTCCACCGGAGTGCACACCCACTCCGCCCCCGGAGCACTGCTTTACTGCGTTATATCTAAATTCATGTTATATCGAGTCGTGTTATATCAGGGTAGAGGTGCATAGGCCTATGGTAAAATTTTCAAAACCACCTAAATCCGTTTTCAAAAGTGCCTAAGTTCCACTGACTGCCAATGAGACAGACTCATTAGTGCCTAAGTTACTTTTGATAATGGGTTTTAGGTACTTTTGAAAATTTTACCCCTGGCCTCAGATTGCATAGATAAAGATGTGGTTAGAGAAAGAGGGTCACGTTCAGAAGCATGGGAAATGTCAATTCAACCTAATTACACTAACTTAAATACCCTTACATTCAGGGCTTGTCTATATGATGCCAAAGTACACTAGAGGTGAGAGATTTTTAAACCACACAAACATGCTGTGCTCTACCTACCCTGCATAGACCCTGCTGGCATGCTATAAAAAGGTACCTAGTTCACATCAACACAGACTACAACATCAACACAATGAGTGAGTTGCACTAATCATCATATCATATACACATCTGCTTGGAATTCGGCCCAGAGATAGATGCCGGCACTGCTTTCATATGCTTGCAAGCAACCAATGTGAAAACTAGAGTTTAGCTGTAAATAAAAAGGGACAACTATTTGCTTCTAGGTTGCTACCATCTATTGGTCCAATGTTGCTCGCGTTGAAGTCACTGCAGTGTTGCCTACTATCACAGTTGTATCATGGGTCTCAATATCTGGTGTTTTGTTTTAAGCTCAAGCTGCTGGATTCACAAGCTTGCATGAGAATCTTGACATGTATTTATAAAAAAGTTTCTAGCTCTCCTGGTTGTGGAAAAAAGCTTGAAAATGTGACTGGAGTGCATCCTAAAGTCTCAGAAACTAGAAGGCAAATAAAAACCTCAACATTTATCTATTTGTATAGTTTCATTTTTGAGTGCTTGGGATTGGCAATACAAAGACAAAACTCTTGTTGACTTCAGTGAGAGCTAAATTAGGTCTTGTGCTGGTGTTTTTCCTCAGGGAAAGATGCTAGAGCTAAGAACAATTGCTAAGAACAGTGTTGAGTGGTTGTCAGGGGAAACAAAGGAGAAAATTTGGATCAATTAAAAAAAATAATCAAAATCACACTTGTATACAATAAGGACACATGAATGACCATACTGGGTCAGACCAATGATCCATCTAGCCCAGTATCCTGTCTTCCGACAGAGGCCAATGTCAGGTGCTTCAGAGGAAGTGAACAGAACAGGGCACTTCATCAAGTGATCCATCCCTGTCATCCAGTCCCAGCTTCTGGCAAAGACGGGAACCAGGCCAGCCTTTGAAACACTTTTGAAATCTTTTCAGTGTAGTTTTCTAAACCAAGACAACCAGGAACAGCCAAGAACAAATATATTCCTTTTTCAGTAATCAATTAGTAATTAATTGCCTGAAGCTTTGGGATGACATCGTTCGGGGGACGGAGGAGGGGGGGAGGGGAAGGGAGAATAACATTAGCACATACAATGTGGCCTAACTCAAGCCTGGTCTACACTACGCGTTTAAACCGGTTTTAGGAGCGTAAAACCGATTTAACGCCACAACCGTCCACACTAGGAGGCACCATATATCGATTTTAATGGCTCTTTAAACCGGTTTCTGTACTCCTCCCTAACGAGAGGAGTAACGCTAGTATCGGTATTAAAATATCGGATTAGGGTTAGTGTGGACGCTGATCGACGGCATTGGCCTCCGGGAGCTATCCCACAGTGCACCAGTGACCGCTCTGGACAGCATTCTGAACTCGGATGCACTGGCCAGGTAGACAGGAAAAGCCCCGCGAACTTTTGAAATTCATTTCCTGCTTCCCCAGCGTGGAGATCTCATCTCATCAGCACAGGTGACCACGCACAGCTCATCAGCACAGTTAACAATGCAGTCTCCTGAGAATCGTAAAAGAGCCCCAGCATGGACTGCACGGGAGGTACTGGATCTGATCGCTATCTGGGGAGAGGATTCAGTGCTAACAGAACTGCGTTCCAAAAGACGAAATGAAAAAGTATTTGAAAGAATTTCTAAGGCTATGACGGATAAAGGCCACAGCCGGGACTCAGTGCAGTGCAGAGTGAAAGTTAAGGAGCTCAGACAAGGCTACCAGAAAACCAAAGAAGCAAACGGAAGGTCCGGGGCAGGTCGAAAAACATGCCGCTTCTATGCTGAGCTGCATGCAATTTTAGGGGGCTGCGCCACAAGTACCCCACCCCTGATGGTGGATTCCGAGGTGGGGGTTGTAATCTCTGCCATGGCTGAGGATTATGCAGACAGGGAAGATGAAGATGAAGAAGAGGAGGAAGACATAGCAGAGAGCACACAGCACTCCGTGAGCCCCAGCAGCCAGGAGCTTTTTATCACCCTGACGGAATTACCGTCCTCCCAGCCCTCACAAGCCACTATCCCAGACAATGACGCCATGGAAGGGAGCTCTGGTGAGTGTACCTTTGCAAATAGCAAACATTGTTTTTTAAGCAAGCCTTTTTTAATGATTGATTTGCCCTGAGGACTTGGGATGCATTCGCAGACAGTATAGTTACTTAGAAAAGTTTGTTAACATGTCCGGGGATTGAGAGGAAATCCTCCAGGGACATCTCGATGAAGCGCTCCTGTAGGTACTCCAGAAGCCTTTGCAGAAGGTTTCTGGGCAAGGCAGCCTTGTTCCGCCCACCGTGGTAGGACACTTTACCACGCATGTAGCAAGTAATCAGGTATCATTGCGTGGCAAAGCATAGCAGCGTATGGTCCCGGTGACTGCTGGCATTCAAGAAGCATCCGTTCTTTATCTTGTTCTGTTATCCTCAGCAAAGTGATATGGTTCAGGATAACCTGGTTAAAAATCAGGAATTTAAGTAAGGGGGGTGGCCATTTTTCTACTGGGTTCGTGGACTGCATCAGCTTAAAAAAAAAACTTTCCTGCACGTAGCGAAGCGGGGGGAGGGGAGGAGTGAAATGCCGATGATCTTTTCTGTGTTTGGTCACCGGCGATCTTCCCCAAGGTACCAGACACGCAGTGGGTGGGGGGGGGGGGGAAGGTTGTTGATTAGCAGGGAGCTAGCGTGGTATTAGCCATGCGTTGGGGGGGAGGGGTACATCACTACAGAAGCAGAAAGACAGTGGCTTACCATGGCCGCATGCAAGCTGAATTCTGATGCCTGGACCTGTGTCTGAGATCTGTAACTCCAGAGCTGCAGGCACTCACTATTAAGATTAAAAATGCGACCTTGTAGGGAAATCACATGTGCTAGGTGAATACTTCTTTTCACTGTGAAAGAGTATAATCATTGTTCTGTAAAATGTATCTTTCTAAATATTTATCTCCCTCATGCAGCTGCAAATTTTTCAACCATCCCTCCTCCATCCCAAAGGCTAGCACAGATAAGGCAGAGGAAAAAGAAGACGCGAGATGAGATGTTCTCGGATATTATGGAAGTTACACGCAATGAAAGAGCTCATCTGAATGAGTGGAAGGACGTGGTTTCAAATTACAGGAAAGAGGCCAGTGAACGTGAGGACAGGAGGGATGAACGTGAGGACAGGAGGGACAACCGAGATGAGAGGTGGCGGCAGGAAGACCGGCAGGAAAATCAGCGGTGGCGGCAGGAAGATCAGCGGTGGCGGGATGCAACTCTGGGGCTGCTGCGTGATCAAACTGACATGCTCCGGCGTCTTGTGGAGCTTCAGTAAAGGCAGCATGATCACAGAGTGCCGCTGCAGCCCCTGTATAACCACCCTCAACCCTCACCTTGTTCCACATCCTCCTCACCCAGACGTGTAAGAACGCGTGGGGGGAGGCTCCGTGCACCCGCCCACTCCACCCCCGTGGACAGCCCAACCAGAAGGCTGTCGTTACTGTGAATTTTTTTTTAATGGCCTTCTCCATCCCTCCTATCCTCCTCCCAAACCACACCCTTACTTCTCTCCCTCTTTTTATAAGGAATCAATAAAAAATTCATGCTTTTTAAATGAGAGTGACTTTATTTGCATAAGTAAGCTGTACTCGAAGGGGGTGGGGGAGTTGCTTACAGGGACTGAGTCAATCAAGGGGGTTGGGTGTTCATCAACAAACACAGCAGTCACACTGTACCCTGGCCATTGATGAAGCTCGTTTTCAAAGCTTCTCTGATGCGCACCGCTTCCTGGTGTGCTCTTCTAATCTCCCTGGTGTCTGGCTGCGCGTAATCAGCGGCCAGGTGATTTGCCTCAGCCTCCCACCCCGCCATAAAGGTCTCCCCCTTACTCTCACAGAGATTGTGGAGAATACAGCAAGCAGTAATAACATAGGGGACATTGGTTTGGCTGAGGTCTGAGCGAGTGAGTAATGTCCGCCAGCGCGCCTTTAAACGGCCAAATGCACATTCCACCACCATTCTGCACTTGCTCAGCCTGTAATTGAACAGATCCTGACCACTGTCCAGGCTGCCTGCGTATGGCTTCATGAGCCATGGCATCAAGGGGTAGGCTGGGTCCCCCAGGATAACGACAGGCATTTCAACATCCCCAACTGTTATTTTCTGGTCTGGGAAGTAATTCCCTTGCTGCAGCCGTTTAAACAGAGTAGTGCTTCTGAAGACGCGAGCGTCATGAACCCTCCCTGGCCATCCCACGTGGATGTTTGTGAAACGTCCCTTGTGATCTACCAGTGCTTGCAGCACCATTGAAAAGTACCCCTTGCGGTTTACGTACTGGGTGCCCTGGCGCTGCGGTGCCAAGATAGGGATATGGGTTCCATCTATCGCCCCCCCACAGTTAGGGAATCCCATTGCAGCAAAGCCATCCACTATGGCCTGCACGTTTCCCAGAGTCACAACCTTTCGTAGCAGCAGCTTAGTGATTGCTTTGGCTACTTGCATCACAGCAGCCCCCACAGTAGATTTTCCAACTCCAAATTGATTCCCGACTGACCGGTAGCTGTCTGGCGTTGCAAGCTTCCACAGGGCTATCGCCACTCGCTTCTCTGCTGTGAGGGCTGCTCTCATCTTGGTATTATGGCGTTTCAGGGCAGGGGCAAGCAAGTCACAAAGTTCCATGAAAGTGCCCTTACGCATGCGAAAGTTTCGCAGCCACTGGGAATCGTCCCACACCTGCAACACAATGCGGTCCCACCAGTCAGTGCTTGTTTCCCGGGCCCAAAATCGGCGTTCAATGGATAGAATCTGCCCCATTACCATCAGGATCTCCATCAGGGGCCCGCCGTTTGAGAGAATTCTGTGTCTACGTCCTCATCACTGTCATCGCCGCGCTGCCGTATCCGCCTCCTCCTCGCCTCGGATTGAAGGTCCTGGTTCACCATAGACTGCACTAGAGTGCACGAGGTGTTTAAAACATTCACGATTGCGGTATGGAGCTGAGCAGGGTCCATGCTTGCTGTGCTATGGCGTCTGCACAGTTCACCAAGCAAAAAAAGGCGCGAAACGGTTGTCTGCTGCTCAGGGAGGGAGGGGTGAGGCTGTACCCAGAACCACCCGCGACAATGATTTTTGCCCCATCAGGCACTGGGATCTCAACCCGGAAATGCCAAGGGGCGGGGGAGGCTGCAGGAACTATGGGATAGCTACGGGATAGCTACCCACAGTGCAATGCTCCAGAAATCGACGCTAGCCTCGGACCATGGACGCACACCACCGATTTAATGTGTTTAGTGTGGCCGCGCGCAATCGATTTTATAAAATCTGTTTTACAAAACCGGTTTATGCAAATTCGGAATAGTCCCGTAGTGTAGACGTACCCTCAGACTAATAGCGTCCGCCATCCAGACAGCGGCATCTTAACATCTAAGACTAGTTAGTGTCTTATACAGTTTACTAGCGACTTCCCAGTGTTTCCTGCTTACTCATAACCACAGCAAATAACTATTTCTCTGTCAAAAAAGGACAAAGAAATGTCCTGCTAACTTTTGTTGCAATGGTTAGAGGTGGAGGTTATTGTAAGGTGGGCCTGAGCCATGTTAATGGAATAATGCTTCTAAATGTCACTGTTTCGGACAGCATCAGTTTCCAACAAGGACCAAAGTGTTTTATCTTCGAGAGAATGCTATGAAGATACACAAATGAGTAAAATAAATGCTGGTAAATGTCCAGAAATGAACTGCTAAGAAATTCCCTGTAAGAAACAATCCTTTATTATCATTCAAAATCCTACATCTCCTGTAGTTTACATTTTTGCTTAAATTAAAAAAAAAAGTACGGAAACTAAAGCCTGAATAATTTGATATGTCTAAGATTATGTAGCAGGGGCAGAACAATAAGGAGCACAGAGAGGAAGGAATTTGTTTTTTGCGCTTGCTCAGCTTTATATCCAACGGAGGAAGGGGGGGGTGTGGATATTTGCTAATTCATTCCCTTATCCTCTATTGCCACCAAATTAATTGCTTAAAATTAATCATTTATGAAGTTCAAGGGAATAGATAATTGTGTATGATGTTCTCCAAACACGCTACACTTTATCTAGATAAGAACCTTTTAATAAAGGTCATCTTGTCTTATTCCAAAGGTCACTCTCCCCCCCCCCTTTTTTTTTAAAAAGAATCTGAATGGAGCTAATAAATAATACATCACGACGTTCACTATACATGTACTTCACATGCATGTAGCATTTTAATTACATGTTTTCAACCTCAAATACATTCCATAGCTGAAAGACTCCATCTGTGCTACCTGGGTGTGATCCTGTATGATTTTTGCCTGAGAAAATACTGCAGAACTAAAACTTTTGCCTCCTGCTTGCCTAGTTATTTGTCATCAGTGTATTTGTTCAGCTGCTGCAGAAAACAAGTCCCAGAGTAACACTATGCTTTTTTATTAAATGCAAAATAAATAAATAAAATAAATTTAAAAAGCAGTATCTGAAGTTCTTAACATTCTCCCTATTCTTCCCACTTTTTTTTTTTAAATTCCTCTAGACCTTTTCCCCTTTGTGGTTGTCAAGTGACACTCCCTAGTGCCAGTTTGCAATAAACTAGCATCATGCTACCAGCTTAGTCCCACAGACCACCATAGCCATTTATTATTTAGCAACTAGCTGTGGCAGCTCAACAACACAAGGTCATTCTCACACACACTCTGCCCACCTCCTCTGAACTGCTGCCGACCAGTGCAAATTAGCTATAACCCTCTCACCCTTCAATTAAGCCTTCTTTTTGCAAGTCAGCCATACTGTAAACCACACATCAACTTGTTGAGAAAAACATGGCCTCTCAAGTGTGCAGCTAAGGCCGATTGTAGTCTGAAAATTTTCATTGTTTTACAAGATTTTTCAACAAAAAGTTTCCACTTTAGAAAGAAAATTTACACTTTTTAATAAAGAGAATCAAATGCCCTAAATCCAAAACATTTCAGATGGGATATGCTGACACAGTGCCTCACAGGAGTTGGAGTTTTGTTGCTTCATGTCCCCATTCTGCTCTACAGGCTGGAGTCCCCATCCTGACTACATGTCCCATGATGCACCACCTCCCCTCCCCAAAAAGACACCTTCAACTGGGAGCCATAGAACCACTCCCTCCACAACACAGAGGACGCAGTTTCTACTCTCACTAATTCCTGGTACAAAAGAAGTCTGGCAGTTGGCACCCCATCCTAGGCCTTCGCAATCTCAACAAATTTTTCAAACTACATTTCAAGATAGTCACCCTATCCACCATCATCCCAGCACTGGAACGGGAGGATTGGTTCTCGGCCCTCGACCTATAGGATGCACACTTTCATATTGCAGTACACCCTGATCACAGACCTTTCCTATGATTCGTTGTTGGCCACAGTCACTACCAATACAGGGTACTGTCCTTCGGACTATCCACCGCTGCGCCAATCTTTTCCAAAGTACTCTCAGCCTTCCTCCACAAACAAGGCATTTCCCCATATCTAGACGACTGCCGTCTCAAAGCGCCAAAGAGGGGATTGATGGGGACCGGCGTGTTTGCAGCAGTGGGGGATTACCAAATTCTGCCCTATACATGGCCCAGGAGCCCCAATATGGCCAATTGGGGGTGGGGGAATATATGGTTGCATCCATGGGGGCCCCTGAAAAGGCCAGGTGCCCATAACTGCATCAGGGTAAGTCTGGTAAGTTGATGTCAATTGCCCTGATGTTGATGGGGCAAGAGAGAGTCTCGATAATCACTCTCGTCCTCCTTAACATCACTAAGGAAAGGAGGTGCTGTTCCTGTGGGAGAGCATGACGAGTGTGTTGATTGAGAAGTGGGTGAGACTTTGGGACACCGCCTCTCTGAGGAGTGGAGAATCCAGAGTGTCAGATACAATGAGGTCTGACAGCTGTGTGAATTCCAGTGGGTGATCTCTCCTCAATGCCTGTGTTGAGCACAGTGCCAAGATGTGATATTGAAAAGAGTCAGCAGATGGCTCAAGAGAGCTTTTCAGAGCAGTGCCTTTAGTAGGAGTTTGCAACCCTGCTCTAGTCTCTCTCCGAGTTGAGAGCGTCGATGCTGTGTGCAGCGTCGGGGCCAAGGGCTTCACTGAAGCCAGCTGTTTTGCAAACTGTGTCCTCAGAGCCAGAAATGGACCTGGAGCCGCCAAAGAGGTAAAGGACTCGCTTCAGTCACCCACAACAGGAGGTGGCACAATAGCTGCTGTTTCGCCCTGGCACAGTCCTTAGACTTACTCTCAGGGGCTGAGGTAGTCCTCAACTTGCGGCCCTTGGACCACTTGCAGCCCAGTCAGCACAGAGCTGTGGCCCATGTGATATCCTCAGGGCCATACACTTAGTATTGGATGCAGCCCACAATGGTAAACAGGTTGAGAACCACTGGTCGAGGAGCAGCCTCATGTCTCTTGTCAGAAGCTGTCAGCACCATGGCTGTAACTGGAGACAGCATTCCTGTGGTTTGTGCCTCAGGAGCTGAGAGATGGACCGCTCTCTTCTTAGTGTCAGCCTGGTCAGAGGATGGATCTTCCCTTACTCGGGCGAGGGGAGTGAGGGTCAGCAGACTACCTTGTTGAGCGTGAGGGTCTCTCCGGCGAGGAGTAAGAACCGGGGTCTGATGCTGGTCACAGGGACTTTCCATACAGAATAGCTTGAGTTTAAGGTCCCTGTCTTTCCTTGTGCTTGGCTTTAAGCCCAGAGAGCAGGAACACTTCTGGGAAACACGTCCCTCTCCCAGTCAGCGGATACACCGTGTGTGGACGTCCATTATAGAGAATGCAGCCCGCACAACACACACTTCTTAAACCTGGAGGAGCCAGGCATAAGGGTGAGGGATTAGATTCCCTGACAGGAATTAGGGGGGAAAAATTTATTTGAAAGGATGAAGGAGAAGAAAATGAAGGCGCTAACTAACTATGAAAGGGAAAAACAGGTAAGAGTCTATCTAAATAATGAAGTGGGCTCTGCTAACTGTTCCATTCCAGACTGCAGGTGGTAGAGAAGGAACTGATGGCAGTCGGACTGCTCAGCGCTATTTATAATACCTGCGCACAGCACCTGGGAGGTGCGCATGTGTGGTCCGATGGGCACAGCTATTGAAAATCTCCGACTCCAGATGCAAAGGCACTGCTGCACCTACAGTGGAGCACCCATGGGGACATCACTCAAAGAAGAGCACAGTATTTGATGGCACTGCTCAGGAAGTTTTACTGGTTAAATCTTCACACATCCAGTTACATAAAAGAGCCAATACTACTTTCTACTCATTTATATTATAATACAAAGGCAAGCCTCACTGGAACTTGGCAAAGAACAATCCAACCCACAGCACTCTCTCCTGAGGCTCCTCCTAAGATGGCAAAACTCTGCATCACTCTCAACCCAGAGCTGTGTGTAAAAACTTAGACCCCAAGGCATGCAGAAGTTAAGGTTCCAACAGTAACATTAACTTGGACACACCGTACATATGTGGTAGTTCCAGTGTGTGTTTTTCTGGTCACTGTGTAGCGTAATCTATTATTGTTTAAGTCATAAAAAAGAAGCTCTAAAACTTTTTCATAGTGTGGACCTATCTTAATGGAGAGATGACAGTATTCAAGTATTCAAAAATCAAATCAGGCCCTTAAAAAAAACCCACATACGATTGGCATAAAAATTATGAGCTTTTAGAAAAAATAAATTTGTGGTTAGCCGCTGGGCAACAGGGGACCCCAGAGCTCCCTGGGGATCCCACAAAGCTCCCACTCGCTGCAGGCAGCTGGGCTCCCCACAGCTGCCCAGCCACAGTGAGCAGCAGAGGGAGGACAGGGGACCTTGCAGCAGCCCAGATGTACATCCTCCCCATTTTGTCAGGGATATTTTTAGTAAAAATCACAGACCTGTCACAGGTTTCCATGAATTTGTTTATTGCCTGTGGTCTGTGATTTTTACTAAAATGACAAAAATCTGAACCTTAACTATGAGAGCCAGAAACTTATTCTTCTGTTTGAAATGAAAGCTGAGATTCTCACATAAACGACATGACTCTTAGAGCTAGATCCTTAAGAAAAGAAACAAGATTTACAATAAAGTAATGAGTTTGCAGACCCACCCATTACTGCTTGGATAATATACACCTATTTGTGATTACACAGCAACCCTGTGACAACTACAGCAGGTGTTCACAGGAAGATAGTAGTATCAAGGTAATATTTAATGCCCCTGAGAAGCTGGAGCCAGCACCATGAGATCAGCCAATTTTCTATAGGTAATTTCACCATCCATTAGTGGCTCCCAGAGCAGAGTTTGAAAAACTGGTCTTCTAAAGTGTACACCACGGAACAAACAAAATGTGTATTGTGGTCAAACTAATGGTGCTATTGGACCCTTAATTTTTGTATTTCCTGGTTGATGATTTTGACTGTACAACCTTAATGCTGCAATACTAATTTTTTGTAGTTCGTTACACAACCTACATTGTTACGAGCAAAAGCCCAAGTAAGTACATCAGGATATGCCATCATGGGATTATGTTTTCATGCCTAATGAAATGCTTCTCTAAGAATGCAAAATTTATTGGCCAACACCACATTCAACACCTCCTCCCATGTGGAGCTGATTTTTAAATGCTCCATTAGTGCTTTAAAACAAAATACTCCAGGAAGTGGGACTCAGCATTTTCAAGTTTTGTTTTGGTTTTTTAACTAGCCTTTATCATCACACCTAATGTTACAAAATACTCATTGCTTCTGTGTAAAAGTAGGTTGTCTTCTTCAGATTAATCCAAAACAGAACAGAAATTAGAGTTTGAACAAGAGACGTGTTGTAGTAACCAAGCAAGGTACTAACAAACTTCAACAGGACTTTAAAAATAAAGTGAAAACCTCTTTACCAAGCTGCTGCTGCACCCTCAGTAGCTCTCACTCAGCCTCCTCCACTCCTCCCCCTTCTTCCTGTTTCCTATCCTTTTAGACTCCCAACAGCCAGTGCTCCCAGTTCTAATAATTACAAGCAACATCTAAACACCACATTCCCTCCTCTCTTAAGAAACTCTCCCAATTAAAATAAACGTTCTAACCACAGGAACAAATAGGAAACAAGATACTATACTACTGGCAGAAATACTACACTGAAAACACTGTAGATACTACGTAAGTGTCTCTAGTCCAGACAGGTGGTCGTCTGGGTCTCTCAAGCCCCAGTTCCAGTGCAATGTCCTGTTGTGTTGATACTATGGTGAAGTCATCAAATGCAGACTGGGTGTTGGTATAATCTCCTCGTGGTGCATAGGCAGGTGCAAGATAAGAAGCATTCCATACCCCGCCCATCAGAAAGTCGATAGGTGTAAGGTCCCTTCTTCTCTATGATTTTAAGAGGAGCTGTGAATTTATGGTCCCCTTTGCGTAAAATTCCAGGTTTTCGTATTCTAAAGAAGGAACCACACACACAAACTTTGGTTCCTTAGCACCCCACCGCTTGTCTGTGAAAGCCTTATACTTTGCTTGGTTCTGTTTGACTGTTTTTCCTCACATCATCCTCGGTTGGGGCCTCAGGTCGTGCCTTTAACAATGCAGCAATGTTCAGTTTAGTATTCATCTGTTTCCCATGCAGTAACTCTGTGAGTGATCTTTGTGTTGTGGCATGTCGTGTGGCCCAGTATGCTTGCAAGAAATCAGCAGTGAAGGTTATTCACAATCACCCTTCCAGTTGAGCTGTTTGCAAACTCTTTCAAACTTCTGTTAAACCGTTCGATTTCCCCATTGGCTTGTGGGTAATATAGGAATGACCTTCTGTGTAAAATGTTCCTCTCTGCTAGAAAAGTTTCAAAATCCAGGGAAGTAAATGGACTATCATTATCTGAAACCAGTTCTTTGGGGGTACCTTCCCTGCTAAAAAGTGAAGAGAGGAACTTAATTACTATAGCAGAAGAAATTTGTGATGTAAACGCTACTTCAGGCCCTTTAGACTATTTCAGTATTAAAGTGATGACATAACTACAGTCAATTGGAGCAGTATCAAAGGGTCCTACAATGTCCAGCGCCACTTTTTCCCCATGCAGATTCAGGAACAGGCTGTAATGGAGGGGTATATGTCACTGCTGCTTTCTTATGCATTTGGCAAGTGACAGGATTTTATGAGTGCTTCAGTTTGAGAGTCCGTCCCTGGTCACTAATACAGATCCCGTAGCCGTTGTTTGGTTCTGAGAATTCCTTGAGGAGTATCATGTGCCAGGTGTATGAGTTTTGACTGTAATTCTTCTGGCACAAGTAACCGGTGTGTACCTCATAGCACACAGCCATCGAGCAAAGAAAGTTCATCCCGAACTCTAAAATAAGGCAGCAAAACTGGGCCAAGGTTTTTAGGGTTACTGGGCCATCTCTGTCAGAAATGCCCATAGTTATTGTTGAATTGGACACACTGAACAAGTAGCTTGAAATTGTTCTCTTGTAACTGCAGTAAGAGTGCTTGTAATAAAGCACAACTACTACAGCCTCATCCTCCGGTGGACCATCTGGTGAAGGCAAAGGCAGGCGAGAAAGGCAATCAGCTACCACATTTTGGTTTCCAGGCTTATATTCCAGTTCATAATTGAAAGAGAGTAGTCTTGCAGACCATCTAGCAATACGGTATCCTGCTCTTCCCAGTCCTTTCATGGTGAGCAATGTCGTCAAAGGGCTGTGGTCTGTGCGCAACTTGAACGTGCGGCCCCACAGGTAAGTTCTCCATTTTTCAGTAGCCCAGACACAATCAAGTGCTTCTTTTTCCGACTGTAGAATATTTTCTCTCAGCATTACTTAGTGTCCTTGAAGCAAATGCAACAGTCCTCTCTGTGTTGGCCTCATGAAGTTGTGTGAGGACAGCCCCAAGTCCATAATCAGAAGCATCAGTAGTTACAATTGTGGGCAATGCAGGACTGAATAGTGCAAGTACTGGAGTATGTACAACCAAGTCTTTCACTGTTTCAAAACTAGCTTATGCATCCGTTGTCCACACTAAGGTTGAACTTCTCCGTAGTAGTTCTTGTAACGGTTCAATGACAGAAGCATAAAATTGGGAATGAATTTTGCATACCAGGAGGTAAGACCCAAGAAGGCATGTAAAGTTTGCAAATATGTTGGAGGAGGAGCATTTGAAATTGCCAGGATACGATCTGGGTCAGGTTGTAGTCCAGCCTGTGAAATTGTAAGCCCCAGAAAGGAGAGTTCAGTTTGTCTAAATTTGCATTTGGACCTATTGAGCTTGAGGCCTGCTTTGCTGATGCAGTTTAGTACAGACTGCAGGTTATTGTCATGCTCCTCAGAAGTATTTCCAAACACGATAATATCATTGAAATAGCACTGAACTCCACGTTGATTCTTCAGAAAAAATGACATTTTTTGGAAGGCACTTGGGGCGATGCGAGACTGTATGGAACACGTTTAAAACGAAATAGTCCCTCGTGTAATAAATGCTGTGAGGTCTCTGCTATCTTCACGCAATATACCTTGGTGGTATGCACTCTGCAAAATCAAGAGTAGAAAACATCTTTGCTGCACGGAGTTCTGCAAATACTACTTCTATGTGAGGAAGAGGATGGCTGTCAATCACAATAGCTTTATTTGGCTCCCTTAAGTCCACACAAAGGCCTCCACTCTTCTTCCGAGTCACTACTATAGGTGAAACCCATTCCGAGGAGTTAATCTCTTCTATAATGTCCTTTTGAACAATTTTTCTAAGTTCCTCTGAAACAGCTTCCCTGCCTGAAAGTGTAAGCACCATAATTTCTGTCATACAGGCATCACATTATTCCACAGTTTAACTGTATGCAGAAACCCATAAGCACAGCAGAGTTTCTCCTCAACCTGGTGTTAGGTCCCAGCTGAAACTGGTGTGTACACCACAAGAGTGCTTTGCTGAGGAAGATCAATTTGTCCTTTAACTACCCTGAGATTTAAAGCAGACAATAAATCTCTGCCAAGGATAGGAGTGCCTTTGTGGACAATGTAGAACTCTGCAGTTACACAGCAATCACCAAAAGTAACTATTGCCAGCAGGCAGCCATGTACTGGAATATGGTTTTTCAAATAGCACATCAACTGAAGTTTAGGTTCAGTAAGAGGCACGTCTTTAAAGTAATGCAAATAGATAGAATCAGGTAGTATAGATACTGCTGAGCCAGTGTCCAACATTAGCTGAACAGAGTGTGATTTGCCTGAGGGTATGGCGGAAACGTTTATGGTGCACTTCATTTGTTTTGAAATATGTGCAGTAGTGATTTTGTCCACACTCAGCACAGTAACATCTGGTATTACAACTGCATGCACCTGTTGATTGAACTGGCTGCTGCAATATACTTTAGGAAAATGCCCAATCTTTTTGCAATGATTGCACTGAGCTACTTTTGCCAGACATCCTGTGTAGGTTGCAAGGTGTTGTGGGGATCCACAGTGAAAGCGTGCTTTTACTGTATTTTGAATTTGCTGATTCAGTGGTTTTTCATTAGTTTTCCTCTTGTAATTGTTTGTCTGCAGCAATGGTGAACTTTTCTGCAAAGGAGTCACAGTCTGGACTCTGCCTCCTGTATCCATGTTCATTATTTTGGCTTCAGCTATAGCTGACTCAGTCTGAGTAGCAATGGTTATTGCTTTTTCCAGTGTAAATTGTGGTTCTAGAAGTAAACGTTCTCTTACAAGAAGCATGGTTGTTTTCTCAATGAGCTGGTCTCTAATCACCACATCTGCCATATTCCCAAAGTCACAAGTTACAGTCAGACTCCTCAGGGAAGCTATATACTGCATTATGGTCTCCCCTGGTTTCTGCTCATGCTGCTGAAATCTGTAGCGATTAGCTACTACATTTACTTTTGGCACAAAAAAAAGTTCTTGAATGCAGTGAGTGCAGTCTCGTATTTATTGTCTGCAAGGGGAAAGTGTAAAATGTACGTTACCCTTCTGCTCCAAGTCAGTGGATTAGCAGAGCACGCTTTCTTACTTCAGAAATCTCTGTAGCACCGATTGCAAGCAGATAAGTCTCAAACATATGGATCCACGCAGTAAAAGCAATTGGAGGCTCACCAGGGCTTTGAAGAAAGGGTGCAGGTGGGTTCAGGGGCAGAAGATCCATCCTCGTCGCCAAAATGTTGTAGTAACCAACAGAGCCGGCTCTAGCTTTTTTGCCACTCCCTCTCTTCCTCTTGAACGGCCACCGAATGCTGCCGAAAAGAGGAAGAGAGAGACCGAGGGACCCGCTGCCGAATTACTACCAAAGACCTGGACGTGCCGCCCCTTTCCATTGGCCGCCCCAAGCACCTGCTTCCTTCACTGGTGCCTGGAGCCGGCCATGGTAACCAAGCAAGGTACTAAGAAACTTCAACAGGACTTGATTTTTAAAGTGAAAACCTCTTTACCAAGCTGCTGCTGCTGCACCCTCAGTAGCTGTCATTCAGCCTCCTCCCCACTCCTTCCTGTTTCCTGTCCTTTCAGACTCCCAACAGCCAGTGGTCCCAGTTCTAAATTACAAGCAACATCTAAACAGCACAAGAGGACAGCAGGTAGGAACAGCAGCTGCTCCATTTCTTAGCCATTCGCTCTCCCTCTCTCCACATCTTCTGAAACATCAAACCAAGAACGCAATTTCACTGCAGCTAGTTCCTTGCCTTGCTCCCAAGCAGTGCTCAGTCAGGCCCTTCAGTGACTGAGGGGAAGTAGTAGTTCAATTCAGCTGGGAGACCAGAATTGGGGCTAGAGAGCAGAACGGAGGTTACGGATTGGCATAGTAAGCAGTCTGTAACAGAGACTAGCTATGGGAAGAGAGGGATAGTTTGGAAGAATAAAAGCCCAGGGAAGTCTGTAATACTACAATTTGTGGTTTGGGTTTGTGGGTGATGGTTTAACTTTATTAATAGGTGTAATAGCAGGGGACTGACTTGATAACCTAGGAAGTCCCTTCCAGTCCTATGTTTCTAAAAAGTACATTTAAACCAGCATAAAAACAGTGAGATTAAAAGAATCTGATTATTGTCTATTATCTGAATGTGCAATAGTGCAAGCATCTTGGAGGTGATATTAGAGCGAGAAAAATGAAAAATGATTTCTACCATGGAATTAATTCAGTGCAGGTGAGATGTGCAGGGTTGGCAGACAAAGACCAGTTTTCCATGAATCTGCAGCACAGGAACAATGTGGGCAGTGGAAGCTTCCGTGCACAGTCCACATTAGTTTACCTACATGTCATCATTTCTACGTATTTCTAATAAATACCCAAGAATTGATATAATCAAATGCTACAAATAATTTCTTTTTGGGAGGCAAGAAAAAGCAGGATTATGATCTGGCTTCTCATGCACCGCATGTTAAATCTTGCTTTAGGGATTCATGATAAGAGTTGTGCTATATCACAGTATTTTAAAACTAAAGCATCTTAGCATCTGCACTGTTAGATGGCATTTAATTTTGATTTAAGTAGTGCAGAATAATCATTCCACCTCTGCCAATCTGAAAACACTGCTCAGAGCACAACCACCCACTTTTTATTTAGATTTCTTGGATTCCCAGACTTTGCTTGTAATCTTACAGTATCACAGGACTCTTGAGGGACCAGAACTGTGGTCCAGAGTTTATTTACTTTTTAGCATGCCCCTCCCCACCCCAAAATCAGTGATCTTCACCAATTCTTCTTTAAAGGGACATTGTCAGGTCAGAACTGGCTTCAAACTGAGACCAGTATAAAGGGTTTCCATTAATACAGAGAAAAAAAATCCCTCTTGGATTTTTCTGAGATGCAAATAAATAAATTTTTAAAGAATCCTTTTCAACAATTGCAACCTAAATGTTGAAACTTCGTGCATAGTACATAAAACCTTCAAATTGACTAGATAGTTAGTCTTTTCCTCACTGAAAAGAAATGCCCAAAAAAAATATACAGTAGAAGTGGTGAAAAACAATTCTGATGTACCATAGGTAAGGCTTTTTTTTTTTTAAACCAAACTGCTTAACCTGACCACATTCTATTCATCCCTCCCCAAATTTTCAAGAAAGACACTAATATGTTTGGAAAAACCTGAAAGCAAGTGATGTTTTACATGTTGAGACTCCACAAACTCATCTAACCATTATCTTTTACAGCTCAGGCTAAAAGAGAACCTGCAAGAGGGGTTTACGAGCTTCCCACTCTGCATTCCCAATGGGACAATGTAACAGTTCCAGAAATAATATGCAGGGTAGCACTACCCTGACTGTTCCTTCTGCACGATCATCTGAGACACAATGTTGTATGCCTACATTCAAAGGCACCTGCACTGAACAGCTTTCCTAGCAAACTGTATAGTTTGGGTTATGTGGTGAACTGCAATCTGATATGGTCATAATGATTAAAGGCTGCATCCTGTTTAATCACAAACAGACCTTGCCAGCACCAGAAGGCATGCTGCCTCCTTCTGGAGAACAGAACTCTATTGTATTTGCCTTTTATAATTGTAATGGAGTTATCTTTCCACTCGTGCTGAACTAATTGTGAAGAGCAGCCAGACAGACATGCCACTTCCATTAGCCTTAGAAGGAAGAGCTATTGTTTCCTTTACATGCATTGGCTTGTCCCAGAAGTAACAATATAGTTTGAGGAAGTCACCACATAACAACCTTAACTGTTAAAGGAAAACCTTTTCATGCTGGCCTCCCCATGTTCATTGTAAATACACCCTGTATAAGAGGGTGAATATAACGGGATTACAGAGACAGGAGAAACTAAGAATTAAATATTAAGACTCAAAAGGACCACAATTATATATAGGACTGTTTAGTGTCAGCAGAAAATGGAGAAACTTAACTGGTATTAAGAATGTTAAAAAAAATTCATGACAAACTGATGAAAATTAAAAAAAGTTTAGAGGAATTTTTTTTAAAAAGTTGAAAAGAGAAACACACAACTTTTTGTTCTCCTGGCCTATGTCTCTTTCCAAATAAGCAACATCTCTTATAAAATTTCACATCAAGTAGCACGAGGCCTATCCTAAAATTACACCATATTGTTGCTTTGACACCCAAGGAATGCACACCACAGATTTTCTTTAAAAGAAAACAAAAACCTTAAGTATGCTCCCTCCTCAATAGGAGGCAATTTTCAGGAAAAGATTAATGTACTGCAGAGGTGTGTGTGTTATGAAGAGAGATTTTTTTATGAGGAAGCAGCATGCTAATAGAAAATCCTATAATAATAAAGATATATGGTATTGTTTTGTATGAAATGCCCCTCCAACATGAGAAAGTGGATTGGAATATTAGAATATGAGTTATCCCGCTATTTAAAATGAAACGAAAGCAAAAAACAGCATTTTCTGTTCATCAGACTACGTAACCCACATTGTGATTATAAAAATAATGCCAACAAACAAACTTAGAAATGGAAGACCTGAATGTAATTTAAAAACTGAGAAGTGTTTTTGTAACAGTCAAAATTAGATACCAGTTTTTGTACATTTATAGTACACAGGCAAATGAGTTTTTTTCTTTACAACTAACATTTACATAGCTGAGCCAGCTGGTCAACTGGTGTAAATCAGTGTAACAATATTGACTACACTGGAGCAATGCT
This sequence comes from Mauremys mutica, assembly GCF_020497125.1. NCBI lineage: Eukaryota > Metazoa > Chordata > Testudines > Geoemydidae > Mauremys > Mauremys mutica. Next base: position 121,154,004 of record NC_059074.1, read on the forward strand.
GCTTTACACCAGCTGAGGATCTGATTTGAAAAATATGTTGCAAAACTAAAGCTTAATTACTGCTTTGATCCTCACACAAACCCTTTTCTCCTTGGTTGCTGCTTAGTTACATGAGTAAAGAGTTTATTTAAATGAGTAAGGATTAGGCCCTTTATCCTCTCTTGATGAACATTAGCAATGAGGAAGGCTATATGGGCAGAAGGAAATGCTCATCCCACAGAGGAAACTAAGACAAGGTGCTTCCAAATCACATTTAGACCTACTAGACAGAGTGAACCCTACAAACATGGCAGCCATAGAACTTTGTGCTTTATCACAGTGATGTGTATTAACTCTCAAGCCAGCAGGAAGGGAGGTGCAGTTATGTACTTGATGACATCACTGGATTGCAGTGGCCAGAAACCACTGTTACCCTGGAGAAAACAAATAATGGTACAGTGGAATCTTCGAATTAAATGACACACCTTATTTGGAACTGGAAGTATGCAATCAGGAAGCAGAGACCAAAAAACAAACAAACCACAAATACTGTACTGTGTTAAATGTAAACTACTAAAAAAAGTGAAAGTTTAAAAGAAGATTTGACAAGGTAAGGAAATTGTTTCTGTGCTTGTTTCATTTAAATTAAGATGGTTAAAAAAGGCATAATTTTTCTGCTGCATAGTAATGTTTCAAAGCTGTATTAAGTCAATATTCAGTTGTAAACCTTTGAAAGAACAATGTTTTGTTCACAGTTACGAACAACCTCCATTTCCGAAGTGTTCAAAACTCTGAGGTTCTACTGTAATTGGAAAAGATGGATTCCTGCAACACTGTGATTAACAGAGCTCAATGTTACTGTTCTTTTAATAAAAGCTTTGAAATCATGAATGGCCTTCAGCCAATTTCCTCCGCCTGCCAAATTGCAACACTGACCAGTTAATGACTAAATGAAGAGAGCGTTGCTTTAATGCAATATTATGGCTATGTCAACACTACAGCAGGGATTGACGCCCTGAGATCCACCAGCGGTCAATTTAGCAGGTCTTTAGAAACTCTCCCATCAACCCCCCGCAGTGCAGACCCTGCAGTAATGCGACCTAAGCTACGTTGACTCTAGCTACATTCTTCACGTAGCTGGAGTTGCATAGCATAGGTTGACTTACCGTGGTAGTGTAGACATACCCTGAGACAGATTTTAAATGCACAAAGGCAGGAAATTCAAAATTGTGATTCCATGGCAACCACAACTCAGATCATGTGAAGGCTGTGTTTATCTCAATCACCACCTTAATCTGTGTTGTTTCTATACAATGGAGATTAAAGTATTTAAGCATTTTATTCCATACTTACCTTTGTGCGCCTTCTCTGAAAATATCTAGTACTGGTCTCTTTCAGAGAAGACTTGAGACTAGACCAGAGGTGGGCAAACTATGGCCTGTGGGTCACATCTGACCCATGGGACCCTCCTTCCCAGCCCCTGAGCTCCTGGCCCAGGTGGTTAGCCCCCAGCCCCTCCCCTGCTGTTTCCCCCTCCCCCGCAGCCTCAGCTCACTTCACCACCAGCGCAGTGCTCTGGGCTGCAGGCTGAGCACTCCTGAGGCAGCGCAGCTGCAGAGCCGCAGCCTGACCTGGTGCTCTTGGTGGTGCGTCTGTAGCGCCGCCAGCCACAGGAACTCCAGGCAGCGCAGTAAGGGGGCAGGGGGCGGGGGTGTGGATAGGGGTTGGGGCGGTCAGAGGGCAGGGAACATGGGGGCAGGGATCCTGGAGGGCAGTCAGGAAGGAGAGGGGGGGTTGGATGGGGTGGCACGAGCAGTCGGGGCAGAGGCTCTGGGGGCGGTCAGGGAGAAGGCGTGGTTGGATGGGGCAGAGGTCCCGGGGGCAGTCAGGAATGAGAGGAGGGGTTGGATGGGGCAGCGAGGGCGGTCAGGGGACAGGGAACAAGGGATTGGATGGGGCAGGAGTCCTGGGTGGGCCACCCATCAGGGGACAGGGGGGATTGGATCGGGCAGGAGTTGCAAGGGGGCTGTCAGGGGGCGAGAAGCGGGGGAGGGGGGGGTCGGATAGGGGGCATTGGCTGGGCCACACCTGGCTGTTTGGGGAGGCACAGCCTCCTCTAACCGGCCCTCCATACAATTTTGGAAACCCGATGTGGCCCTCAGGCCAAAAAAACAAAACAAAAAAAAGGTTGCCCACCCCTGGACCTTGCCTGACCTTTGTGCAATGCCTGTATTCCTGTGATGCAGCCAAATTATAGGTGCTGTGTGAACTATGACTGGAGTAATCTGCAGGGATTGAACCCAATGTCTACAAGCATGAGCCTCTAATACTTAACTAAGGACCATGTCTATTAGCTTAGAGGCAGTAGCAGACTCAAACCTTTACACAAAGTTTCACTGCTAGAGGGAAGAAAAAGCCACACTGTGGTAGCATGGGTTACACCAGGGGTAGACAACCTATGGCACGGGTGCCGAAGGCGGCACGTGAGCTGATTTTCAGTGGCACTCACACTGCCCGGGTCCTGGCCATTGTCCAGGGGGCTCTGCATTTTAATTTAGTTTTAAATGAAGCTTCTTAAACATTTTAAAAACCTTATTTACTTTACATACAACAATAGTTTAGTTATATATTATAGACTTATAGAAAGAGACCTTCTAAAAATGTTAAAATGTATTACTGGCACAAATGAATAAATGAAGACTCGGCACACCACTTCTGAAAGGTTGCCGACCCCTGGCTTATACCATCACTTGTCCCAAACTTCAGCAGTCCAAAGCAGTTCAATCCCCTCACAGGCCATCATATGTACTGAATGATGCCCTCAGCTGGGTCATTTGGGGGATTGAACCAAAGGACCTTTGGATCTATAAGCATAAATCTCTACTGCTCTGAGCTAATGACTCTTGTGCGGGATACAATCTCTGTAGATGACACACCTGGAGGGGTTATTACAGCCACCTTACCTGACCTTTCTATGTGTGGAATCTCAGCCATGAGTATGATTATTGTAATATGCATTCTCTGAAAACAAATACAGCTAAAATAACTGCCCATTTACTTCAAAAGGCCTCTGAGAATCAGGGAAGTTTGGATCCATATCTGAATATTGTAGCCTTTTTCCTTCAATTAGGTGAACCCCAGATACAATCATCACTGAACCTTGGGAAAGTTCACACCCAGTCCCAGACCCATCTCTACTAAAAACTGTGTTGTAATCGTCTGAAAAACACTAGGTGTCTTCCCCATTCTCTTGTGATCATTCAAAATTGGCCAAATGAATTTCTTCTCCCCAACTCCTTCAAAAAATATTAAAAAAGTAAAACAGACATCTTGACTGGGAGAGCAAGCATGAGCATTTTCGCCTGAAATATACATTTCAGAAAACAGAAGCTTAAACTGATAGTATCATCTCAATCATAACTACAGCACTGGGCTAACCAGATGGGCAAACATATCAAGTTTGTTTTTCTTTAAGTATGTCTACTTTGCAGTTAGACACCTGTGGTTTGTCCATGCCAGCTGAGTTGGGCTTGCGGGGCTCAAGTTAGGGGAATGTTTAATTGCAGTGTAGGCCTCTGGGCTCGGGCTGCAGCCTGGTCTCTAAGACCCTGTGAAGTGGGAGGGTCCCAGAGCTTGGGCTGCAGCCTAAGGTCTACCCCTCAATGCTGGGAGCCCAAGTCAATGGTCCAGTTGCAGGTGTCTAATTCCCATGTAGACATACCCTCTGTAGCCATCGCCTCCATGTAAAATGTCTTGCCCCAAGTGATGTTAGATGTGCATTAAATAACTCTCCTTAAAACAGCTGCAAGCTCTCAGTCCAAAGTGTCACTGCATTTTTTTTTTGCCCTTCCCCAGCTTACAGGACCCTCTTACAGATCAATTATTTCACTCTATTATAGAAAAGAGTGGAAACTAAGCCAATCTCATAAGTACATTAAGCTATACTATATACAGGCCTACAGTAGTGCACTGATTTGAAATACCCTTTTTGGGACTTAATCATGTAACAGAGCATTACACAGGACACGTTTATCATATCTGAAGGCTTCCCTTACATCTCCTCCCCAAGGAATTTTGCAATACCTCAGCGAACTTTTACCAAGTTCCTGTAGCTGTTTGCGCAAGCCAACATTCTCTTCCAAATGGTAATGTGACCTGTTGGTAAAGATAAGAATCAAGCACACAGTTCCTGCCTCACAAGTCATCCACCACTGTCCCTGAAGGCCTAAATGTGAATTCTTGTTAAAGAGTTAATGAGGCATCAAATGGAGGTATTAGTAATGACCTTCCAGCTGCTATACAGAAGTCAAACAGTACACACTGTCCATTTAAGATAAAGTAGCTCCCCTAGGTCACCTCTGCTCAGCTAACATCTCATTCATTCCTGTTTTCAGTAACACTTAAAAGCTCCAGTCAAGAGTGGGGGCCAGCTGTGCTGGGCACTACCCATACACAAGCCACAGACATGAAAAGGAACGTCTCATAGAGCTTACATTCTAAATAGACAAGACAAAGAATGGAAGGGGAAAACAGAGGCACAGAGATTAAGAGAGACTTGCTCCGGGGTGCACAGCAGCTTAATGGCAGGAATGGGGAAAAAGCACCTGTCGAGTCCCAGCTCACTGTCCTCTCCACTGAGCCACTCTGCCTCTAGCAGTAGATTGTTAAAAAAGTATGTTTACACATAGTTTCATAATCATCTTTGGCTATCCCTCGATAGGAGGCTGTCGTCTGCCGAGGGGGTTTATTGGTGAGTTTTTAAGTGGCTGAGGAAGCCCAATTCTTGCGCTGCAGATTTCTACCCCCCCACTGAAGTGACAGGTGTAATCTTGGAGGAGACATAGTAGTTGGCTGGAGTGTTGTGTCCTTTCTTTCCTCCTTTGTCGCTTCGCTGTCTCATGGGCACATCTGTTCTCCTCAAAGTGAGCTGCGGCTTGGTGTATGGTGGGGCGCCACTGTGTTCTGTTCTGCACCAAGTTCTCCCAGTTTGTTGGGTTGATGTCTCCCTTTTTAAGATGTACTTTCAGCATGTCTTTGAAACACTTCCGCTGCCCTCCTTCCCTGAGAGAAAAGTACTTGCTTCGTGAGGCGAGTGTCAGCCATATGTACACAGTAGCCAGCCCAGCAGAGTTGGTATTTCATGACCTGCGCTTCTGTACTGCTGATGTTGGCTGCAGAGAGAACGCGGATGTTAGTGCGTCAGTCTTCCCAGCTGATCCTGAGAATCTTCTTGAGGCAGCACTGCTGGAACCACTCCAGCCACTTGAGATATCATCTGTCGGTTACCCAGGTCTCACACCCATAGGGAAAGGTGGGGATGAAAACTGCCTTGTAAACCAAGATCTTGGTACCTGTTTGTAGATCCCTATCATTGAAGGCTCATTTGGGTAGTCTTCCAAACAGACGTGCTGGCACAGCAGATCCTGTATTCAATTTCTGTGTCAATGTCAGCATAATATAGAGTGCATTTAAAACTAATGAGAAATTTCAGTCCAGCTTTCTACATGTCAGATCTTGTCACACTCTTTGGGTTTGAGGAAAATAAGATTTAGTGTTTTCAATGTATTTATACTACAGGCTTAGGTCAAGTTACGATCCAGGGACATCATTTTCCACTGCCCACACAGCAGTTCTCGACTCCAAATTTCTTCTACTTCTACAGCAACAGAACTCTGTCTGCCAATTCCTGTTATGTGCCCATAGGAAGAGTGGAATTTACAACAATAAATAAAAAGTTTGTCTTCAAAATGAGTACAGGTCTGTCACATCTTACGCTGGGGTTACGTTCCACCGTCAGTGCGTAAAGCGAAAATCGCGTATAGTCAAAATTACATTGAGTGTAATGGCAGGTGGAATCGCCCACACTGCAGGTAAAGTATTAAAATTGTTATTTTTCTCTTTTTTTTTGTTTTGTTTTTGCCAACCGCGTAAAGCTGAAATTGCGCATGTTAAATGTGCGTAAGATGCGACAGACCTGTAATGCCAGAAGACCAGGAGAACAACAATTAAGGTTCCAGAACCATATCTTTGTCCAACCTCTACCTGTAGGTCAGAGACTGCTATACAGATGGCACTGAATGGGGGTGAATTTCCAATGCAGGCCTCAGACCACCACTCTCCCTACATACCAACTGGTGAACCACCCACCCACCACACATCGGTGTAAAATGCTGGAGCTGTGAGCCAGTGTTAGCTCCCTGCCTCAGCAAGAGAGCTTTGCAAGAGATTAGACTGTGTGGCAGCTCAATGCCACACAAGTCTGTCTTTCTCACCACCAAACTCCTCAAGGCTCTCCCAGACCAAATCTTGCTTGGCAGATAACAATCAGTGAACTCCAGCTTCTAAGCTCCTCAGAGACATTTCTCTGCAATGCACATCCCTTATCGCTGAACAATCACAGATCATATTAAGTACACTGCTCTTTTAAAGAGTCAGTACAGTACAGTACAGCTTATTAACATAACTGGGGTAGATAAACACAGTACTGTGCTTGAAGTGAAGGGTGTGTTTGTAGTCACAATAAAACTAGTTTATTCACAAAAGAGCACAGGTTAAGTGGTACCAAGTAGAAGGAATAAAGATAGAAACGGTCACAAATAAACAAAAGTAAAAATACGCATTCCAATGGCTCATACCTAACTTAACAAGCTACAGTTTTTGTTCAAAGTAGTTTCCTCACCAATCTTCCTTTTCCAGCAATAGCTAGCTAACTCTTAGCCAGGATCCCCACAGAGTCCAAGGCACTAGTTTTCTTTGTCTCCTTAGGTGAAGGAAAATCCAAAGCCTTTCTATGTGTCCCTATATCTCAAAGTCTGCCTTTGTTTCAAGGGCCAAATTGATCCCCTGGGGTTCAGTATCCTGTCTCTCTTGGGGGGGGGGGCACGACTCCATCTTGATTAAGGGGCCCCCAGTGTGCTCCAATGTGATGCTTCCCGCTTCAGTTTTACAACATAATTATTCTCTTCTGGCAATCTCCAATAAAAATGAATAGCCCATTGACTTTGGCCAGAATTTGTTTGAGGTGTTGGGCTCTTTCCTTTATCTCGAGAAAGCCTATTATCAACTCCCCCTGGTCTCAGACTGAAGAATATCAGTGAATATCCATAATTCCACACACAGGATTGTTGTACACATTTCACAATGTTATTGACAAGTGTGTTAGTTTTCAAATGATACCCCAAGAATGCATATTTTGTACAAATAGCTTGGCAGTAGTGTGTAGGGGTGTGAACATAGGGCCTCAAACCACACTCTCCCTGCTTTATAGACTAGGGCAGGGGTAGTCAATAGGTGTACCATGGGCCAAATCCAGACCACCGGACCAAAACATCTCTTTAATTTACTTCTCATTAGAGAAAATAATACAAATAATACAAAAAACAACAATAGAGTTTGGCCTCCCATTAGATAGCTCCCAAGAAATCCACTTCACGTCAATTGTCCCAAAAGCCCATTCTTGTCTGCCACGTCATTCAATATAGCCAGGCCCACAATAAACATAACCTTTGCATTTAATACAATGGACTCCAAAAGATAAACTTAATTCAATAAGATTTTGCCAGGATATTGCAGGACATTGCTATAACTATCACATTACTCAGCATACAACTAGAAGCTTCTAGCATACAACTAGAGAACTTATTCTGGGAATTCAGTCACCCAGGCAGACTTGAGCTTTGTGTGACAACAGTACAGACGTCCAGCATATATTATGTATTCATTTAGACTGAGGTTGGGCAGGGACTTGGGGAGGACAGAGCTATGGTTGTCATTGGGACATTAACTATGACTTCATTGAGTTTCTAGCATTTAGGATATTTAAAATATCTTTAGTATTGTTTTGTTAAAACGTAATAGATCTTTAACCTCAACTCTAGTTTAACTAAGTTTGTCTGGAAATTTCATATTAATTTCCAGTGTGAGTGTGCACATGTTCATTCACACTTAAAATAGGAACGACATTTTAGTCGTTAGGAAAGACCAAAGCTCGTGACAGATCTCTAATTCCACATAAAGGCAATAACCTTTCATCTTGATCAGATATCAGTATCACAAAAGCAAATCAGCACCATATACACAGAATGGAGTTTATGTTCAGACAATAATAAACCATATCCACAGATATTTGTGGGATATAACACTTCACTAATTAAATTGACAACTTGGGAGGAGCAATCCGTGATCAAGCTCTGAAGATGTAGCTGAATTCAGACAAAAAGTATTTTTCTGAATACAGCTGGGTTAAAATTTCTCTCCCTCTGTCCTTTGTCTGTGTGGAGCGAATACCATCAAGAAATGCAAGGCCAGAAAGACCCTGGAGATAAGCCATTATAGTTTTGTTCCTTCAAACTCAATTAGACCATTTAAGTTTGCTCTAAAGCCAGTTTTCAAATATAGCAGCTTCCACTAAGTTCAGGTTATTATAAACCTACCTTTACTTGGATAAGACCCCAGGACGACGATGACAACAACAACGGCTGGAAAATGCCATCAGTTTTTTATTTTAAAAGCAGCATTAGAATAAGATACAGAAAAGACACAGAGTGCAGCAAAACATTTTAACAGCCAGTGTAAAATTCCTTCTGGCTAGAACCCCTCCTAGCTTCCCAAAACCCAGGTAAACTTCTTCCCTGGTGACAGCCAGAAGTCTCTACATTGCTTCACCTAGCACAGTAAAATATATTCATTCCTTAGAATCTCTCCTCAGTACTGTGCATTGATTCCTGGACCTTTGGTTCTAACTACAAAAGGTCCTAGCCATGTATGGAAGCGACCTCTTGCTCAAAACGTAACTTTTCAAGTCCTAAATACACAGTATTGAAATTCCAACTAAAAACTGCTTAGATACAGAATAGATACAAGCAGGAAAAAAAACTTTAAAATAGTACTAATCAGGTTCAAGCATGCCCTTCCCTCCTCTAGCACCAGGAACTAAAGGAAAAGTTAATGAATTACACCCCACCATGTCAGCGCTGGAGGGAGAGAATACAAACACACATACTAATTACAACTGGCAATGATAAGGGAGGAACCACCTACCAGTAGACAGTCATACTGGAAGGAATCTCTTATGCTGTGTTGGCTTTGTAGTTTCCTATTTTAAGCTATGAACACTATGACAGTGGACAAAGGGATACTATAAGACTGACTGCCTCCCAGAAAGCAAATGGCCTGCAGAGCTGTGTGTGTGTGTGTGTGTGTGTTTCAGTTTGCTTTTCCATCCTGCAATAAAGAACTTGTGACCCCAGTGGCGGGGGCAGAGAGAGAGAGAGAGAATAATTCAGATTTACAAACAGTGTAACACAGAGGAAATTCAACTTGGCAAGCGTTGCTGTGTTTCCAACAGTTTTTGAAGGGGTTTTGTTCCCTGCTGCAGCATTCTTCAGAGACAGGGACACCACCACCCTGAATATCTACATTCAGTTATAGCATGGAGTCTCATCCTGAGAGTCATAAGCAGGTTCAGGGGAGCTACAGCCATCAACCACCCTCCTTTCCTGATGGGTAGATAAGCGGAGTGGGGAGAGACCCCCAGAGCATGAAGGTGGAGGGGCACCCTGGGTTTGGTAGTATGCCCAGGGTATCCAGAATTACCACTCAGGCTGCCAGTGTGGCGCTGAAGTGTCCCGTCCAATACTGTCCAGGCCTGAACAGAGTATCTCAGATGCCCCCAATGCTCTACCCAACCTCAGGGAGAGTGACTGGGATCAGGACGGCCAAGGAGGAGTGGTGCACTGTGTCAGGAGGACTTCCATGTCCCCGGAAGAGTGGGATGGATGCCATACGGAGTGGCGGGATCCAGTCAGTGACCAGTGGTGCCGTTGTGGGGATCGGTACCAAGATGTTGACTGGTGCAGAGAGGTTGGGCTTCGCCTCAGTGGAGATCGGCCGTGGGAGTGTGACCGTGAATGGTGCCGTGTTGGGGAACAGTGCCGAGCCAGCAAGCAGTACCGCAATGGAGAGCGGTGCCATGCCGGAGAGCGGTGGTGATGTGGATAGGTGCAGTTCCGCGATGGGGAGCGGTGCTGGTTCGAGCAGTGCCGCGAGGTCTCAGACCTTGACCTAGACCTTGAGTGGGACCACGACCTGCCAGCTGATGACCACCTCGAGTGGGAACGGCTCCGAGGATTGGGGTGGCAGGACTAGTACTGCAAGTCGGATCGACGCTGCGAGTCAGACTGGCATGTAGCATGGGTGCGGTGCCGGGACTCAGAGTGGCACAGTGATGCTGGTCTGGAGGCAGACGGCCCAAAGAATGCTGGTTTGCCTCTTGGCAGTGCCAGGGCTCTAGATGTTGTAGACCTCGAGACTGGGTACTTGGGCACCATCATCTCAATGAGGCCTCTGGCAGCCTCAAAGGTGTCGGGTGTGGAGGGCAGCATGACCTCCTCCACCTGCAACTGCGGGGAGTCTGGTGGTGCAGGGCTCCCCTAGGGGGCAGGGGCCCACGCGGGCAGGGCCGACTTTAGGCCAATTCCCCCGAATCAGGCCCCGTGCCCTAAAGAAGAGCGCCTAACTTTGGCGCCTTTTTAATTTTTACTCACCTGGCGGCGGTCCGGGTCTTCGGCGGCACTTCAGCGGCGGGTCCTTCAGCACCGCAGAAGACCCAGAGCAAGTAAAGGACCCACCGCCGAAGTCTCGGACTGCTGCCGGGTATCTGAATTGGGCCTCGCGCTTCCTAAAGCCAGCCCTGCATGCAGGATGAGGCCTACTGGAAAGTGTGTCGGACTTATGTCCCTGGTCCGCACCATGCCCTACTGGGGGTGCGACTGCCGCCTCGGGCCTTTGTGGAGGCTTCTGCATGGACTGTTTCCTACGGGTGGCCGGGGAGTGAGAACAGTGCCCGGGACAGGGCCGGCTCCAAGTTGGCAAGTCCTTTGTTCCGACAGCGACTGGGGGACCCGCCACCGAATTGCCGCCAAAGACCCAGATGTGCGCCCCAGTAGCGGCCAGAGTGCCACCCCAAGTACCTGCTTCCTTAGCTGGTGCCTAGAGCTGGCCCTGGCCAGGGAAGACACTTTTGGGTCCTAGAAGGGCGTGCCAAGTCCTTTTTCGCTGTAGCCGGCACCACTGGGGGAAGGGGAGTGGCGCTGGGTGCTCTGTACCGAGGCGCCTGGGGCAGACTCCATAAGGAGTTGTTCAAGTCTAATGTCTCTCTCCTTTCTGGTGCAAGGTTTAAATGTTTTGCAAATCCTGCACTTATCCACTTGATGGGCCTCTCCCAGACACTGAAGAGGGGAGTGGGGGGGCTGTCACCCATGGGCATGGGCTTGGTTTAAAGCCCTGGGACAGCATGTCCCGGAGCCCCGTAGGGCACTAGTTGAAGGGAGGAAGCCCCTTCAAGCGATAACACTATACTTAACACTAAAGATAACAGTAAACTAACACTTAACTAACAATAGGGTAACTATACACAGAGATAAGTAGAGTAGCTAGGGAGTAGTGGAGCACTTGCCAGCAAGAGACTACTGTTCCAACAACCATCACTGGTGGTAAGAAGGAACTGAAGAGGGGTCGGGCCCGCAGGGTCATATATAGAGCACCATAATCGGTGCCACTCCAGGGGGCTCCACAGCCAGCCCGATGGGTAGCTGCTAGGGAAAAAGTTCCGACATCCGTGCACGCGGTGTGCACACACCTAACTGGAACTGATTGCATTCGAACAAGAACGGTGCTCACAATTCAGTCAGAACTCTGACTGAGCCACAATAGTAAATGGTGGAGACACAGAAGGTCAGATGGAGGACAAGAGAGTGCCTGTAGTAATCACAATCTTGAAATTGACCGGTAGCAGCCAAAGGCTGCCTGGAATCATTGGCTCAGGACTATTCCATGGCAGGGCCGGTGCAAGGATACTTGGCGCCCTAGGCGAAACTTCCACCCCAACCCCTCCCCCCAGAGCATTGATTATAAACTTTCAAAAATGAATACTGCATAATATGGCATTGTTCATTAGAATTAATACACGTTCGACTTGAAATTTCATTATTTAGTGTATATATTTAATGAAAATAAATGAATAACCTGACAGGGTGGGGCTGGCTGACTTCGGGCGGGGGGGGGGTGCGGCAGGGGTTGGCTGGAGACAGGGGGTGCGGGGTTGGAGGCAGAGCCAGGGGTGCGGGGCTGGCTGCGGACAGGGCAGAGGGTGTGGGGTTGGCTGGAGACAGGGGGTGTGGGGGTGACTTCCTCTTCTGCTCTGCTATACAAAGCAGATGGACCTGGCTGTCTGAAGAGCTATAGCTGCCTTCGGTCCCCTATTCTTTTCTGTTTGGCCACTGAATCCTAACATCAAGCACAGGAGAGGGAGGTAGGGGGTGAGAGTCAGACTCCTCTTACATGACCCCAGCCTCAGTGCCAGATTCTCCTCTCACTTACACAGCTGTAATGCCATTCACCTTTAGTGGAGATACTCCTGATTTACACTATACTAGTGAGCAAAAACGAGGCCATGAACTCCTCTTGAAATTTAGACCAACGCTACTGTCAGAATGCCTACAAGTAATCAGCTCTTGAATGAAGAGAAGCTGGCTCAAGATTGACCCAGGCAAGATTGAAGTGATGCTGGTATTAAAAAAAAAGAGAGGGAACATTCTGAAGAATTAGTTGAAACATCTCAACCGGCATACAGCTTCCATTCACTGAAGTGGTGTGAAGCCTCGATCCTGTTTGACACCTCACTAAGCTTGCATAACTAGGTAGCATCAGTATCTCAAACCATACCTCTTTCACCACCAGCTTGCTAGGAAACTTTGTCCCTTCCTCCCAGATGAGGGCCTGGCCACAGTGATACATTCATGTGTCACCTGCAGGATGGATTACAGTAATTTACTGTATCTGAAGTTGTAGCATAGGCTCCAGCTGGTACAGAATTTGGCTTCCCTCCTTCATGAGCATATCAAGCCTGTAACTCAAGTCCTTCTACTAGCTGCAGTCAGCTTCTGATGCCAGTTTAAAGCCTTGGTCCTAATACATAAAGCAATTAAGGGATCAAGCCTCAGTTACATTAAAAGAACAAATTTTCTTTTGTCTGGCTGTCTAATGAATGCTGCAAAACTTTCTTCTTCAAAGAAGCCATTCCACCATAAGACTCATTACACTGACTTCCAATCCTACCAACACACAAAAATAAAGAGGAAGTTAATAAAATCTTCTAAAAAAAATCAAAACCACAAGGGAGTAGTACCAAAAGCTCCCTAGGGATTTCACTATTGATTTTACATGGAAGGCACTCTGACAGTAGGGTGCTGGCCAGCAGTATAAAACCCTAGACAGATGGTTTTGCACACTGAAGTGTAATCTATCATAAAAAACTTCTTTGCTCCTCGACACAGGGTCTCCTCCCCTCAGTCCTTTCCATTCCTTTCACTACCCTGTTACTTCCAATTCACCACCTCCTCCCTCTCCATCCACCTCTCTCTGCATGTTTTTCAAGCTGTAGTTTTTGCTAATGAGATAAGGTCTCTGCCATGAAATTCTTTTTTGTTTTGTTTTTTGCACCATCCTCTGCAGTGTTCGCCATGGATCATTTACTGGTTTGAATTAAAGTGAATGGTAGATTCTCTGTCACTTGATATCTCTAATTTAAGATCAGAGGACTTCAATAACTCAGCCACAGGTTATGGCCCTACTACAGGAGTGGGTGGGTGAGGTTCTGTGGCCTCCAACGTGCAGGAGTCAGATTAGATGATTATGATGGTCCCTTCGGGCGTTAAAGTCTATGAGTACATTCTTCCCGCTATACACTCTAAAAGAAGATACTTCAACCCTGTATTATCACAAGGCAACTGGCAGAAGAGGTAGATGTTCTTTCAATGCAGCAAAAACAAATATTTAAAACTGAGCTCCTTTGAGAAGCATATTGGCAAGTGCGTTATATAAAGGCTTAAGAGGTGTCTTTGCACAAGATCAAAAAAAAAAAAAAGTAAATAAGTCAGTAGAAAGGAACAAGTGCCATAAAAAAAATCCAAAATTTTGAAATCAATTCTATTTGATAAATTTTTGTTTTCAAAATGTGAATTTTAAAATCAAAAGCATTCTAATTTTTCATTTACAAAATGTGGTTTTCAGTAAGTGAAGAATTTTGGTAATTATTTTGATCAGAAGGATCCCAAAGGTTTATGAATTTTTTTTAAAAGTACATTTTAAAGAGGGCTATTTTTTCAAATTAAAAAAAAAAATTTAGAAAAATGTTGTCCAGCTCTACTAAAATCTTTATGAGGAAGGTATGTGTGTGCAATTGTAAATAATGAACAAATAGAGAAGTCCCAGCAGGTAGATGAATTCTGCTTGTATCAGGCACATCTCATGCTTTGAAAGTCAGTGGAACCTGGCCATAAATTCAGTAGGGCCAGGATTTTAGCAAAAGCCATGCAAATGAGACCCATATTAGGGTATTTTACTTCCTTCTTTCTTTTCATTGTTGAGGCTGGTATTTGCACACAGTCCTCCTCCTGCCCCTTTATTACCAGCAGGGATGCACAGTATCATTATCAACACAGTAAGCAGTTTGGGGAAATGGGAGTAAATTGCTGGCATGACAATGTCACTAGCAGATCTCAGCATTTGCTAACAGAACTATATTCCTATAAGGAACCAATATCAACAAGAGTTCTGGTTGTGTGTGTTTTAAACAAGTTAACATTTAAATTGCTACCATCCCAAGTTAGGTGATGTGCTCTGTTCTGTCGTACTTCCATTTGGGAAAGACCTCATATTCCCCCTATTCTGATACTGATTAAATCAATATCTCTTTCCCCCAGTTCACTACCTTTGTTCTCAATACAAAAGGTGAGATCTCATCACTTTGCATTGCAATAAAACAGTCACAAATCAGCAGTGTTTCATGACTAATATCAGTACGTAACTAGATTGTTTATATAGTGGGAACACAAGGCAACTTAGAACATGATGTATTACAGTTGTTATGACACATACAACTCTGCTATTTTACAACAAAGCTTTGTGCAATACAGAATCCACTGTAGCATTGCTATGAATGCATCTCTTAAATCTAATGCATAAGACAAAGAGCTATGGCAAATAATGTACCATGCTCTACCATTTACCGTCTTTCTTAAAAGGATTAAATCCAAATGTAAACATTCACTAATAAATTACTGTCCTACTAAGAATGGATCTCAAAAGACAACTAATCAGTTATATAAATAAAGGGCCAGTTCATTCCTTGGGTACTCAAAACTCAGTACAGTCAATAGATATTTTGAGTATGCAAGGCCTAATGTGTGTCGTAAGGACAGCCTTGTGATTATGGTGATGGAGGCAGACAGAAGAGATGGAAATGCAAGTTCTAGCTCTGCCACAAGCATCTTATGTGCCTATGGATAAGTCATGAGATCTATCTGCCTCAGTTTACATCACTAAAATTTGGGGATGTTATGAGAATAAATTGATTGAAGAGCACTGGGATGACTGGGGGCATAAATATATAGAACAGTATAAGAAAGAGGGACATCTCACAAGTGGTATGGAAAACAGACTCCACACTCAATGACAGACCTAAAAGTTGCAATTCTCCAAACAAAACAAAAACAAACAAACAACCCAAACCAAACACACTTCAAAAACAGACTCCTACGAGAACCTGCAGAACTGGACTTAATTTGCAAACTGGACACCATTAAATTAGGTTTAAATAAAGACTGGTAGTGGATGGCTCATTACACAAAGTAGAACTATTCCCCCCTATTGTTACTCACACCTTCTTGTCAACTGTTGGAAATGGGCCATCCTGATTATCACAACAAAAGTTTCTCCTCATAATAGCCCACTTTAATTGATTAGTCTCATTTGAGTTGAGTATGGCAACACCCATTTTTTCCATGTTCTCTGTATGTATACATCTTCCTACTGTATTTTCCATTGCATGCATCCAATGAAGTGGGTTTTAGCCCATGAAAGCTTATGCCCAAGTAAATTTGTTAATCTCTAAGGTGCCACAAGTACTCCTCATTCTTTAAACTCCACACTAAGTAACCTATTCCCAGGGGCGGCTCTACTAATTCCGCCGCCCCAAGCAGGGCGGTGCGCCGCGCCGCTCGCGCTGCCGTTCGCGGTCCCGCGGCTTCGGGGGACCCCCTGCAGACGTGCCTGCGGAGGGTCTGGTGGTCCCGCGGCTCCAGTGGAACATCCGCAGGCATGCCTGCGGGAGGTCCACCCGAGCCGCGGGAGCAGCGCACCCGCCGCAGTCATGCCTGCAGGAGGTCCGCTTGTCCCCCGGCTCCGGTGGACCTCCCGCAGGCATGACTACGGAAGGTCCGCCGGACCTGCCTGCCGCCCTGCCGGCAAAATGCCGCCCCATGCGCGTGCTTGGCACGCTGGGGTCTAGAGCCGGCCCTGCCTATTCCAACACAAGAGATACTCCAGGATATCATAAATGAACAAAATGCTAAGTGTTGTTTAAATTATTAAATGATAAAACCTCCCAGAATACTAACAAAGGCACTGTAGTATATTTTGTAAAAATAATGAAGTCTTTGTAATATGATCTCATTGCAGCTGCCAGCTATTAAATCTCTGCTGAAAAGTGGGACAAGATTATTTGATTAGTTTTTGTGAAAATTACTGGGTGCATGGATTAATAAGGTGATAATTTCTTAGGGATAAATTGTAATAGAATTCAAACAGCATAAAGGAGAACATGTAGTTGCTCTACCCCCATAAGCAGACCAGGGCTCCACCCGCAAATCAGAGTACTTTACACTGCAGCTACAGCTGTAATTCTCAGCTTGGGTGGAGATACACATTAGCTTTGATCTAAGTAGCATGCTGAAAATAGCGTAACCACGGTGGTGGGACTGGTTGCCTCGAGTCCAAGCTCAACCAGCACCCTAGGTAGATATTGCACGGCTAGTCCATCCACTGCCCACGCCACAGTGGCTACATTTCTGTTTTAAGCATATTAGCTTGATCAAAGCTAGCACGTGTATGTCAACCCAAGCTGGATTACCTCCAGCTGCAGCATAACAAGGGCCCTACCAAATTCATGGTCATGAAAAATGCATTGTGGACTGTGAAATCTGGTCTCCCTGCATGAAATCTGGTCTTTTGTGTGCTTTTACACTATACTATATGTATTTCATGGGGGGAGACCAGCGTTTCTCAAAGTCGGGGTTCTGACCCAAAAAGGAGGTTGCGGGGGGGGGGGAGGGGCGTTGCAAGGTTATTTTAGGGAGGCTGCAGTATTGCCACCCTTATTTCTGTGCTGCCTTCAGAGCTGGATGGCTGGAGAGTGGCAGCTGATAGCAATACCATACCGATACCATACCAGGCCATCCTTACTTCTGTGCTGTTGCTGGCTGTGGGTCTGCTTTCAGAGCTGGGCTCCCGGCCAGCAGCCGCCGCCACGCTCCAGCTGCCCAGCTCTGGAGGCAGTGCCGCAGCTAGCAGCAGCGCAGAAGTAAGTGTAGCAATACTGTGACACATACACCCCAACTCCTTTTTGGGTCAGGACCCCTACAATTACAACACTGAGATTTCAGATTTAAATAGCTGAAATAATGAAAATTATTTTTAAAATCCTGTGACCGTGATATTGACCAAAACGGGCCATGAATTTGGTAGGGCCCTAAGCATAACCTTTCCCTTTCAATCCCTACTGCTCACTTGCTCCATGGGGGAAGTAAGCCATGACAGTCATGGCTCATCTCGCGTCCGATGCATGCCTGCCTACCCACCTCCACAAGAGGAGAAGGAAGTCATAGTCTCCCTATCACACCAGTAGCAAGTATGAGAATGTAAGAGAGCTCCTTACACCTCTAACAGGACACTGGGCCTTGGGGCACATATGTATACCTCAGCATGCTTTGAGCTATAGTCACAGGACATGTAATTAGATGTGAGCATGCATGTGACTGACAGTAAGCCATCTGTCTATAATAGCCAGTGTTGGTGTCATCAGGCATCTATACTAGGCCTTAATGAGCCAAAGTTATTTTATGCTTGTCCAGAGTGCCTCCATGTTAAACTCTAGTCGAACTCACAGGTCAGAATTGAGAACGGAATGTGTAAAAGCTTCTTATCAGTGCAACACTGGCACCAGGAGATAGTAAAAAGGGGCCTACTTGTATCTGGCTTAGGAGGAGGAGGAGGGAGGGAGGCAAAGTAATAAATCCAGAAGTAAACCAACCTAACAGCCTTGAAAAGTTACTAACAAGATAAATTGTTTGCTGTCAAGGATGATTTAACCTGTTTAGTGTAATCGCTAGCTATACAATGTGTCTACTATATGGGAGGGGACAAGAGGGTAGAAGGGGGGGGTAGGTAGTGGGGGTAATAGAGATGCCTAGCTGAAATCATGTATAAGAAGAGACACACAGCTTATGTCTGTGTGCTTGATTTGAGACGTGTGTCTCTCCGAGCATCCTGCTATTTGAGATCTCAAATAAACTTTTTCTGCATTCTCCACCTTGGTGTGTTTATTGAAGCAAAGCACACCGGGCAACGAACCACTGTTGCTGCCTCGAGCATTCTGTGCTGGCAACACCAGGAAAGGGTGACCTCAGGGGAAGGATGCATCTTCTTCCTGCCAAGTTTACGAAAAGTAGGAAAGTTTGTTACACAACCGTACATGGTACTTTCTGCCTTTTCCATGTCTGTTATTAATAAAGCACACCCTGAGGAAGGAGACGTGAAACTGAACCTGAGCATTTAGGCTGTCACAGCAGCCTGTCTGCCACACCAAACTCCTTCAGACTCTGCCATTCTTAACTCTGCCTTGCAGGTAACATTCAGTGGTCCCCAGTTTCCCAGAGATGTGTTTCTGCAGTGTCCAGTCCTTCTCACAAGACACCAACAAAAATTAAGTTTGTTGCCTTCAAAGTGACAGTGTACACACCAGCCTGTTGGCTCGCTGAGGACACACTGGACCTTAAATATAGTTTACAGTAAAACTCTCTCAGCACTAAGAATGTTTCTTAATAAAAAGCAGATTTAAGTGACACTAAGACACAACCAAAGAGTTACAAACAAAACAGAATATACATACTTTTTAGTTTCTAAAGGCAGGTCTACACTTAAAATGCTGTAGTGCTTCAGTGAAGACGCTACTATGCTGATAGGAAAAGCTTCTCCTGTCGGCGTAGTTAATTCACCTTTGCAAGAGGCGGTAGCTATGTCGACGGGAGAAGCCCTCCTGTCGACATAGCACAGTCTACACTGGGAGGTTAGATGGGTATAAGTACATTGTTCAGAGGTGTGGATTCTTCACACCCCTGAGCTAGGCACTTATACTGATGTAAATTTATAGTGTAGACCTGGCCTAAGACTCAACTTTAGCAAGCTACAATGTTTGCTGAAACAGCTCTCTCACTTCCATCAAGTTATCAGCAGCCATAGGCGGCAGGTTCGTATAATTTTTGGTGGGGCCCAAAATGGTGCCCCCCCCGCGCTCTCACCCTGTAAACTGATATAAAATGAAGCTACAATGCGTCAGCACCACAAGATTACAAGGGTCAATTAAAAGTGGAAAGTCAGAAGCAGCACTTGTCTATTAATACCTAATATACGGTATTAAATTTTGTTGCACCTGTTGTGACAAAGTGGGAATGTTCTTAATGTTTTCTCTGAATACTGTGTGGGTGCCTCAGTTTCCCCTGCAAAGTGCCAACTGACGGTGTTGGGGACAAAGAGATCAGGTGGCCTCCTTGTCCGGAAGAGACACAAAGGCCAGATGAGGGAGTGTCAGTTTGGAGCTGGCTGGGGAAATCGGGAGAGGCCCAGAACTTGGGTCTGGGCTCCCCACCCCCAAAGATGGACCTGACTGAGGGGTCCTGTTTTCTGTACATACAAGCTCTGTTTTAGACTGTATCCCTGTCATCTAATAAACCTTCTGTTTTACTGTCTGGCTGAGAGTCACATCTGACTGCGGAGTTGGGGTGCAGGGACCTCTGGTTGCCCCAGGACCTGCCTGGGCAGACTCGCTGCGGAAAGTGCACAGTGTGCAAGGGCATGCTGAATGCTCCGAGGTCAGACCCAGGAAGGTGTAAGCTTCTTGCCCTGGAGACAGTCTGCTCAGAGAGAGGAGGCTCCCCCAGAGTCCTGACTGGCTTTGTATGGAGTTGTTCCAAAGCATCCCAGCATCCCCTTCCACACCATGCGCTTCCCAGAAGTCTGCACAGGCACTGACACTCCCTCCTCTGGCCTTTGTCTCTTTTCCAAGCATTAGGAGGCCACCTGATCTCTTTGTTCTCCAACACCTTCAGTTGGCACCTTGCAGGAGAGTGGCCCAGGCCATCAGTTGCCTGGAGACAGGGTGTCAACCATTCTCTGTGCAGACAGCATCACACTGGCCCTCTAGGGCTTTACAACAATCACACCCCCTTATCCCACCATCTAGAGCCTTAAGAAATGCATTGGGGAAACTGAGGCACACAGACAGTATTCAGAGAAAACACCTGCATACGACCAGTTACATACTTTGAAGGGTGTAAAATAATCAAATATTGTGCTAAATACAATGATACTCCAAACTGACCACCAAATTTAAGTTGCATGTTTTTCCCCTCAGGTGAGTGTTCTGGGGTGGGGCTGGGGACGAGGGGTTCACAGTGCAGGAGCGTGCTCGGTGCTGGGGGTGCAGGCTTTGGGGTGAGGCAGGGCTGAGGATGAGGAACTTGGGGTGCAGACAGGCTGCCCCAGGGCTAGGGCCAGAGAGGACTCCCCATCACCACCACTGGCAGCAGCTAGCTCCAGGGGAGGGACCCCTCCTCTCCCCCTTGCCCCCCACAGCACACTCACTCTGCCCCACAGTCACTGCATATGTTCCTTCCTAGGGCCCCTCAGGTCCAGAAAGCTCACTCACCTCCCCTGTGATGGGTACTAGGGGGTGGGGGTTGCCATCACAGGTGGCCTTCCATGTTGCTGCCCCTCACCATAACTTCACTGTGGATGGGGCTGCCCCTTGCCCAGCATGGGGCAGAAGTGGGGTCTGCATGGTGATGGCTATGGGGCAGGGGAGCAGGGTGTCATAAAAGCCCCAGCTGCTCAGGTAGGTCTATGAATCCCCCTCCCCCATCTGCCCTGTGGTGGGTGGATGCTGGAGGGGAGGGGCACTGCCTTCACATATGGCTTCCTGCCTCCCTGACCCCTGCTGCAGCCTGCAGCCCCTCACTGTAGCTTCAGTGGGTGGGGGGGACGGTGGGAGGGGGTGGCATGGGGCTGCCCCTTCCCCAGCGTTGGGCAGGAGTGGGGGCTGGGCGGGAATCATACGGTCAAACACTCACGGAAGCCCAGGACCTGCTCAGGTGGGTGAGGTCAGTCTCCGAGTCCTGGCCAGAAGTGCTCTTTGCATCTCCTCCAGGTAGGGGGAGGGGAGGGCTGCCAAACATGGCACAGCCCCCTCCCCTCCCCCGGCCGGTGCTCCAGCAAGCAACAGCAGCCGGCAGCAGCAGAGGCAACAGGCAAGGCAAGGGAGAGAGACATGCCTGCGTTTAAGCCTCCAGCCTCCCGGGTGGGGCAGAGGAGAGGGCTGCCACCAGCACGGCGGGCCCCCCTCCCCATCCCCCTCCCCATCCCCCTCCACTCGGAGATGGTACAGTCAGCAGCAGTCAGCAGCAGCTCCAGCTGGCACTCACTGCTGACTGCTGAGCGGCAAGGAAGAGACTGAGACACGCAGACGCAGCTGCCTGCGTTCAGGCAGTTAAGCTCTCTGGGGCCGGGCGGGGAGGGGAGGGGGGAAGCTCTCCAGCCCTGGCGGCGGCGGGGGGGCGCTCCAAGCAGGGGAGAAAAAACATTGGTGGGGCAGAGCCCCTGCTTGGGATTTATTCCTGGGGCTAAAGCCCCAGAGCCCCATATAAGTCGGCGCCTATGTCAGCAGCACCAGCCCTTCTGGTAGGAGGAGCGAACATTCACAGAATGAGAGGGTGCTGTCTCTTCTGTCCCGTAAGTGATGGATAACTAGGAATGGAAAATATAAGTAGAGCAAAAGAAAGTCCTTGGCCTTTTAAAATGGAACCCAGACAAAGTTCCTCTCCCCGATTGATGTGCAGATGCCAGCCTGTCTTCTTCACTGTCCTGTGAATTTGCTCTGTTTGATTACTTTGTTTACCTTCGATGTACTTTCTTTGTCTCCCGCATTTCCTTACTCAATTTACAATGGAGACATGGGCAAACAGCTGTAATGACTTTTTTTGTCTAAGACAACTTTGTTTAATCACAACAACGTGCCTCCACAACGTGTTTTAAGAACATATTACTAGCAAAAATACATAACTCTTCATAAACAAACACCATGTAATAATATTCATTACCAACCTATCACCAGTTATTAACAGGATACCTTACAAGATGCCATTTGGCTAAACACTCAGACAACAGCATGCTGAGTGTGCCCTTTGCCAGTTGACATAAAGGGTCACAAAATTAAAATCCACAGAAAGCCAAAGGATACATGTTACTGTCTGCACATAGGGGCAAACCCTGCCCAACCCCCAGGACAGAAGGCCCCATGCTTGGTGGAGCTAGCTCTGTTCCTTCCATTGGGTGAGGGAGGCAGGATGCAAAGCATCCATGCAAGGGCTATGCATGCCTTATTATGCACTAGAGAGAGCACAGTTCTGTGCAGTTTATGTATACCCTGGAATAAAGGGAGGTCTTGCAGTATATGATGGCAGGTGAGAGCTGAGCTAGAGGATCCTTTGTTTTCCATTTCATTTCTGCTCCCTTCAGCAAATATGGGTGAGGAGCACCCCTCCATCCCCCGGCACTCATATCCCCCAAACAGTAATTTGTAAGCTGTAATTTGCAAAGTAACTTTACCCAGAAGTGTAATAATATCCCTTTGAAGACACAAGAACAGTTATTTAGCACTGCCTTAATTTATTTATAAGTCAGATTAGGAGCCAAGACATTTTAAAACTCAGTAGTCATTCACAACTCTACCACTGCTTTTATTCTTCAGTTTCCCTTTGAAAGCCAAGTGCACCCACTGTGAAGCAGCATTGTCATTACATAGGGCAAACTTTACTCCCATGCAGAGAGCCTGCAAGAGGCCTGATCACCAGTGAGATGGGTGAGTCAATTCTCCCCTGAGCAGAGGGCCCACACAAGGCCTAGGCCCCACTGAAGACTCTCTGCACAGCACTAAATGACACTGTGAGGATGTTGCTTACCCAGTCATTGGAGTCACATTCTCGTTTATTTCAGCAGAATAGTTTTGAATATGGAGAAGAATCTCTCTGTCGCAGAGCTACATTCTAAAGGGCCACTTCAAATTCTGGTCCATGCTGGGGGTCAGTGCTGCCCCAGTGAGAGCTCTGCCATAGAGACCATGACTTTAAGAATTCCTCAGTGCCAACGGATACAAGAATATCCTGAAGCTGGTATGTACATTCTGGTTCCAACAAAGAAAATCAAATGAGATCTTAAATGAAAGACAGGGTCACGATGGTCATTAATATCATTGTGAAACGCATGTGTACACACTATCTAAAAAAGTTCTCTGTATACAGAAAATATGTTCCTAAAGTCTGTCAAGGCAGAAGTGTCAAACAGCTTTCTACCAGACAAAGGATGTTTATTCACTTATCTCCCTCAGTCTAAGTTAACAAAACCAGACATAGAGGACAGCAGTGTGGGAGGCAGCACGCCAGAGAATAAGCTGCGGGGAGTTCTCCTGACTGAGAACAAACAAGAAACTTTGGAGAAGATAAGAGAAGGCAAGGAAGATACTCCTTTATTCTGCACCTAGGAAGTAATCTGGTAGTGCAGTTACCTTAATGAAAACAGGATCACAACCTGCTCTGCTTGAAATACTGCAAAGGACAACTGGGTGAAAAACTTCTTTAGACAGGAGGTTAGCCTCTTAAGTTTAGTCTCTAGGAATAAGGTTATGATTGTGTTTTATATCTAGCCCTTCTGCTTGCATTGTCCTTACTTAGTATCTCTTACAGTAAAAACAATCAAGTTTATCATCAAAGTTCAGAACGTAACTGTAGAGCAGTGCTGTGGTATTATATAAGGAACCGATCCAGAAATGAATCAAACATACTGGGGTGTACACTGACCCCTGGGGACAGCAGATCTGTTTTTTTTTTCCTATAAGTACCCAGTGGACAAGGGGCTGGACACTACAGAGGAATGTTTCAAAGGGACTCAGATTGGGTACACCTATAGGTAACCTACAAGGCAAAGTAGGGGCTGGCACAGCCCAGAGGAGATTGTTTGGGTGGCTAACAGGCTGGAGGTGTCAGGGAGCTGAACACCCAATTAAGCACATGCAAGTCTCCCTCTCATTGGAGGTAACAATGAGACTGTCAGTCCTGGGCACCCCAAGAACAATCAATCAGAGACATAATCCCTCCCCCAGCTCTCATGTAGGCTGTAGGAGTACCCAAGCTATATCCTATCTTGAAAGGGTCCAGACTGCTGCCCATATTACACTAGGCCAGCCCTACAGACCAGTACAGGAGGGGGTCATGGCTCTGCATCCTCTTCTTTGTGGTGGTTTGCAGCCCCCCCCCCCCCCCGATCATAGAAAGACTGTCTCCTCTGTACAAGTGCAACTATTGTGACTGCCCCCCAAGGGCTCCATTGCATCCCACACTTGGGGGGGGGGGGGGTCAGAGGGAGAGATTGATTCTTGAGTGCTCTCAGCTTCTGTGCAAAGGCTGGGCACAGTTTATCCCTATGTAGTTTTATAAAAATCTGGTGGTTTGCCAGATCTATGTTCTAACACCAGCTTTTAAGCACACGTTTATTTTAAGCTCGTGTTGTTGAGCTTTGCAGTGTTTGATTTTATTATATTACAGCAACATCCAACAGTTCAGTACAGGGGAGGGCTTATCGGCGTTGTCATTTTAACAAGAGGAATTAACAGCGATTTGAATCAAATTGTTAAACATATTTGAAGCTAAGCCTTATTTGCACAAAAGTATTTTCAGCTCAGGAGCAAAGTTTTTGTACCAGTATTGTGTTTCATTTGGGATGGAATGTGTACTCACTAAAGTGAGTGACTAATAATCACATGCTAGGCTTGAGCCAAGAATAATGCAGATTAGCAGTGTACAAACTTCCCTATACAGTTCTGCCAAGGCAAATGAACACCCTCTGCTCTTGCAGCCTCTTCAGCCAACCGGGAGTGATGTGGACAAACAAGACTCTCACTAAACTCACTTTTCCAAATCCACATCAGGATTTGACTAGTGGTTTGAAAAAGGAGACAGTGTGAGCATGCAGTAGTCTACATTATTTGCAAATTACTTCTGCCCTTTGGAATTAAGAGTTAGAAGCAAACTGCAGCCCTAATAAACCCCTTCAAGTTAAAAAACTTTCCTGCAGCATTTGATTGTATTTTAAAGACTGGTCACTGTAGACGGAACTGCATTATTTCATCTAGGGTGGTGGCCTCCCAGGGCATTAGCAGGTCCTCAGGGAATCAATTCTGAAGCATTTAGAGGAGAGGAAAGTGATCAGAAACAGTCAGCATGGATTCACCAAGGGCAAGTCATGCCTGACTAACAGAATTGTCTTCTATGATGAGATAACTGGGTCTGTGGATGAGGGGAAAGCAGTGAATGTGTTATTCCTTGACTTTAGCAAGGCTTTTGATACGGTCTCCCACAGTATTCTTGCCAGCAAGTTAAAGAAGTATGGGCTGGATGAATGGACTATAAGGTGGATAGAAAGCTGGCTAGATCATCGGGCTCAACAGGTAGTGATCAATGGCTCCATGTCTAGTTGGCAGCAGGTATCAAGCGGAGTGCCCCAAGGGTCGGTCCTGGGGCTGGTTTTGTTCAATATCTTCATTATGATCTGGAGGATGGTGTGGCCTGCACTTTCAGCAAGTTTGCAGATGACACTAAACTGGAAGGAGTGGTAGATATGCTGGAAGGTAGGGATAGGATACAGAGGGACCTAGACAAAATTAGAGGATTGGGCCAAAAAACCTGATGAGGTTCAACAAGGATAAGTGCAGAGTCCCATGCACTGCTACAGACTAGGGACTGAATGGCTAGGCAGCAGTTCTGCAGAAAAGGACCTAGGGGTTCAGTGGACAAGAAGCTGGATATGAATTGACAGTGTGCCCTTGTTACCAAGAAGGCTAACGATATTTTGGGTTGTAGAAGTAGGGGCACTGCCAGCAGATCGAGGGACGTGATCATTCCCCTCTGTTCGACACTGGTGAGGCCTCATCTGGAGTACTATGTTCAGTTTTGGGCCCCACACTACAAGAAGGATGTGGAAAAATTGGAGACAGTCCAGCAGAGGGCAATAATAATGATTAGGGGGCTGGAGCACATGACTTATGAGGAGAGGCTGAGGGAACTGGGATTCTTTAGTCTGCAGAAGAGAAGAATGAGGGGGCATTTGATAGCTGCTTTCAACTACCTGAAAGGGGGTTCCAAAGAGAATGGATCTAGACTGTTCTCAGTGGTACCAGATGACAGAACAAGGAGTAATGGTCTCAAGTTGCAGGGGTGGGGGTAGGTTGGATATTGGCGGGGGGGAGACTTTCACTAGGAGGGTGGTGAAGCACTGGAATAAGTTGCCTAGAGAGGTGGTGGAATCTCCTTCCTTAGAGGCTTTTAAGGTCAGGCTTGACAAAGCCTGGTCTGGGATGATTTAGTTGGGAATTGGTCCTGCTTTGAGCAGAGGGTTGGACTAGATGACCTCCTGAGGTCCCTTCCAACCCTGATATGCTAGGATTAAGCACATTGGTCAGGCAATGCAGGGAAGCGCATATAGATGCCATCTATAACGCTTCCTGTTTTGAGGATGGGGGGTACTACAAATAAGTCAGTGATCTCTTGAAACTAATACAGCACATATAAAGTCTGATTATGACCACACTTTTTCCTGGTGCAGGAGGGATTAGAATCAGGCTGAGAACATATAAACTCATAGACTATTTCAAGAAGCCAGCAGTACTTAGTCATGATGACGGAATAAAGGAAGATAAGCTACGACGACAGCAGATGCTGGAAATGGAAGAGTGAGAATATGTCCACAGCAGAAAATATAGCAAAACAGATCTCTGCCACCCTTCGCATTTGTGACTTCATGAGAACTTTTGGAGTGTCAAAGATGAAACACTTCCCCTGAATTTTGTGAAATTATTTTTACCTTCAACATCAAAATGGAGGAGCTTGCTTGATCGAATGGAATTTGCTATGCTACCTTCACTTAGCTCTTGAGTTATGCTAACTATGCCTGCTCTATTTCACTGTTTTGGTTGACTTTGTGATTCATGCTATTACAAATCAATATGAGGTTTATCACCATTTCAAAGTACTCTCCTTTTTACTCCCCTGCCCAACCCCCAAGCATAAACCGAGGTCCTGATCCTGTAAGGACTTCAGTCAGATCTACACATTCAATGACCCAACCCAAGCTAGGGTTACCATATATCCATATTTTCCAGGACATGTCCAGCTTTTTAGTTGTTAATCGCCATCCGGGAGGATGTTTTAAATATATAAAAATGTCTGGAAAATACAGACATATGATAATCCTACCCACTGCCCCTCTCTCTGCTTGGGGTGTCAGCTCGCTGCAGCCTGCGGATTGCAATGCCTCCTCCCCCCCAGTGCTGCTGCAACCCTGCGCCCCATGGCTAGGAGCAGTGACATCTCTGCAGCCAGCTGCAGGTGTGGGGAACCCACGGCCACTTCTCCTTCCTCTGAGCATCCCCCGCGACTCTGGCAGAGCCTCAGTGTCCCCCCATCCGTCCTGGCCATGCAAGGAGCTCCCTCCCAGCAGTCCATGCAGCCAGGGCTGCCTCACCCCCCCTCCCCCGCGCAGAGCCACTCCCGGGGGAAGGGTCCCAGTGCAGGGGAAGTTTCTCCTTGCATGGCAGCGGCTCCAGGGAGCCCGAGCTCCCCCTCCCCACCCTGGGAAGGGCCCACACTGCAGCACCTCCTGTGGCCCCCCAGCTGCTACAGCCTCGCCAGGTCCAGCTGGGAGTGGGGTGAAGGCCCCCCTGAGCCCGGGAGCAAGGCCCAGGCCACGCACGCAGCACTTCTCTGCTCCAGCCTGGCCGGAGAGGGAGCCCACGGCTGGGATGCAGCCTCACAAGTGGGAGCGTGTTGGGGCTAGGATGCCCAGCTTGCGGGCAGGCCCGGGACCCAAAGCAACTCCCTCCCCCCCCACCCCAGGCCCAGCTGCTGTGGGGGTGGGAGGGAGGCGAAGTGCCCAGCTGGGGGCGCACGGGCTGGAGAGCGGCGGGAGCTGGGAAAGTTGGAGCCCAGGGAGGAGGCGTTGTCTGTTTCGGGTGGCTGGGAGGGAAGGGGGTAATGTGGCACACTCAGGGGAGGATGCGGGACCGGGGCGGAGACTTTGGGGAAGGGGCGGGGCCTGGGGGCCCCCATGGAGTGTCCTCTTTTTTCAATGTTCAAATACGGTAACCCTACCCTAAACCTGTTTTATTAATCAATACACCAGTGCTCCAAAGACTTTACTGCTTATACTTTAAAAATTAGTGTGTGTTTTAACTGATTAGTTTAATGCATTTCTTTCCAATACAGATTGTTGTTGTTTTAACCTTAATACCATTTCCCCCTTGTTCAAACACCAAAGCACATATGGATGACTCATTCCAGGCTTGCTGACCTTTAATGCAGCATGGGGTGGGGGGGGGTGGGGGGAGGGAGAAGGCCAGAGAGAGAGAGAGAGAGAGAGAGAGAGAGAGAAGGAATCACTCTTACCATAGAGCTAGTTTGCTCTGGGCATGAATGGACCAAATTTCAAAACAAGGCCTCTTGCAGCCAAGTCAACGTTGTGGGCCAGTTGTGCAACAGTGGCTGAAGCAGCGCTTTGCATAATTGAGGACAATGTGCAACAGTGGCCACCACTCCTGATCCCAGGTCTATCCAGATGCTAGGCCAGCCCCTAGCAAAGGGGTAGGCAACCTATGGCATGTGTGCTGAAGGCAGCACTCAAGCTGATTTTCAGTGGCACTCACACTGCCTGGGTCCTGGCCACCAGTCCAGGGGGGCTCTGCATTTTAGTTTAATTTTAAATGAAGCTTCTTAAATATTTTAAAAACCTTACTTTACATACAATAGTTTAGTTATATATTATAGACTTAGAGAAAGAGACCTTCTAAAAACGTTACAATGTATTACCAGCATGTGAAACCTTAAAATCAGAGTGAATGAATGAAGACTCGGCACACCACTTCTGAAAGGTTGCCAACCCTTGCATAAACTAGAGATGTTTGACAGCTGCTCTAATCTAGGACAATTACCAGCCTCTAGGGGCACACAGCTGGGGCATCCCAGTGTAGTTAAAGATGCTATTGCCCTCAGGAAACAGACTCTTTAACCAATGCACTAAGAGATCAGTAATCAATACTCACATCCACAAATAAGACTATACCAGGTTGTAGTCCCTGCAGTAACAATAATGAATGAAGGTGCCATAGAAGCTGCTCTGGCTCACCAGCCACACAAGGGTTCCTCTCTGCAGGGGGACTTCTCAAGTAGACACCTAAGCTGGCTTTGGTGCTACACTGGAGCTGAGCCTAGGCCAGTATCTGGCCCTATGCCTGGAGTCACTTGTGCACACAACTGAATAGCATCTGCAAGCAAAACCCTCCATGTTCACATACAGATAGAGTACAAATGCGATCTCAGAGTATTAAAAACACATTGTATTGCAGGCAATGAGTTTTGTCACTTCAAATGGAGGCTTCTTTGAAATCTGGTGTGGCAGGGTGTATTCAGCTTTTGTGACTCCCTCTGGGCTCCCGTGGCCCTACTACACCCCACTTTAAGTAGTAGTGAGCTGAGAGGAACAGAGAAGGGAAGGTGGGTCCTTCAAGCTTGCCTAGAGAAGACTCTCCAGAGCATCCATTTTGAAAGCTAGAGATACCTGGTCCTCCGAGGGCTAACAATAACCAAACAGGGCCTGTTGGCCCATAAAAAGAGATGCTCCCTGGCCTTAGTAGTTCAGTTCCAGGCTGGGACCAGCAGAGTGAAGGGTGCTCCTCTCTGGCCAAAGGAGCCTGGCAATCAGAGGCCTTGGCTACACTTGCAAATTTGCAGCGCTGCAGCAGGGTGTGAAAACACATCCTCTCCAGCGCTGCAAAGCGCCAGTGTGGTCAAAGCCCCAGCGCTGGGAGCGCGGCTCCCAGCACTGTACGTTATTCCCCACAGGGAGGTGGAGTACAGACAGCGCTGGGAGAGCTCTCTCCCAGCGCTGGCGCTTTGACTACACTTAGCACTTCAAAGCGCTGCCGCGGCAGCGCTTTGAAGTGCAAGTGTAGCCAAAGCCAGACAGAGTTACGCAGCTGGGATTGCAAAGGGAAGAACCTGAGGACACTGGCCCTGAGATATCGCTAGAGAGAGGGGCTGGTAGGAAGAGGCCCAAGGAAATAGCAGTGAAGGACTGAAGTTGATCAGCACATGGCTGCTGTGTAGAGTCTCCCTGGAATGGAACCCAGAGTAGCTGACAGGTCCAGGTTCCCCTACCAGCCACAGGTAAAGGGACATAACCCTCAATAAGGAGACATGGCTTATCTGGGAGCCCGAACAGAAGGACTGAATTTAAAGGGCCCAGAACCATGACTGAAAATCCTAGCAAGGGAAAATAGAGTCCAACATGCATCCAACGAAGTGGGTATTCACCCACAAAAGCTCCTGCTCCAATATGTCTGTTAATCTATAAGGTGCCACAGGACTCTTTGCTGCTTTTACAGATCCAGACTAACACGGCTACCCCTCTGATACTAGAGTCCAATAAACAGTTTAACACCCTGGAAGAGGTTCACTTGGACTTTTTGACTTGGCTCAAGGGCCAGGACACTTAACTCACCAAGACCACCTGGCAGCCTGCCAGGGACACTGTGGTATTGCACCCAGCTGCTCAGAGGTGCTCAAGAGGTAAGTATCCCTTTGCAACTATTCTTGTTAAAAAAAATAAAATGCTTTAGACCCTGGAGAAATTAAAACCATGTTAACACACACACAAAAACACCCCCAAAAAGTCTATCCCTACTAGTATCTAGAAAACAAAGTGAACTTGGGGTTTTGGGTGGAATGGGCCTGGTGACAGCTCTGTGAGGGGAACTATCAGACATCAAAGGTCTTTTCTTTAGAGCTTTCCCTGATCCAATGATGGCTTCTGAGATTCTAGGGGGCTCCCTTTCTCTTTATTTTGAGAGAAATTTCCCATTGGACCCCTCCCAACTAAATCATTCCTAGCTCATCTTCCACCAAGTGCCTTCCAGTAAACAGACACTAATGTCTCTGCCTTTCAACACATCTTCAAGAGGCACCAAGCAGATTAACATCTACCTCACTCTCCATGCATCAGAGCTCAAGACAATCTCCTCTATAACATGCCCAAGGTTGGTCACAGAGCTGCATACGGGTTTTAGCTCTCGGGTGTCAAATGAAATGACATTATTCTGATTCTCTCTCAACTATCCAGAGTCAGAGAGAGAGAGAGAGAGAAAAAAAAAAAAGAGGAACTCCATTTTGTCTCCCAACAAGCAACATGTGCCGTGTGTTTTGGAAAAGCAGCAGCTGCTTTTGAGCAGATAAGTATAACTAATTTTCCAAAATGCAGTGATTCATCAGGCACTGATGGGCAGGATCAAGCCTTTTCCTGTCTTAGGTTCTTAGTACTGGATAAACTGAAACATTGTTTTCAGCAAGCCCGTTTTACTGCACTTAACTGCTATGCAATTCTTGGAGCTCATGTTAAGGCAGTTTTCTGATACAGGACTCAGCACAGTGCCATTAGAGCACTTCAACAGTTTTATGTAGATATCTTTCATGTCCTTCACAAGGCATGGACTTTTATAACAATTCCTAAAAGCCAACCTGGCTGACAGCAGGCTTCATCACCACATGACACTTATATTTATGGCTCCATGTGGTCCAACAGCAATGGGCCAAATCCTTAAGTCCTTACTCACGGATGTCAATGGAAATTTTAGCTGAGCAAGGACTGTGTAAAAATGGAACATGGATTTAGTCCAATGATTTTAGAAACAGTGACAGTTGGGAACATTAGTATTCTACAGTCTATAGGCTGTTATTGAAAATGGGCAGGTTACATTGTTTCTCCTTTAAAATTAACAGTTGTGATCAGAATCAGCCCAAAAGCTTATTTTACACTAATGGAATTCTTCTTACCTTCAGTGGAGCTAGGAATGGAAATTTGGGTGCGTCCCGACTTTTGGCTGGACAGGCAATGACAGACTGTGCCAGCTCAGCTTCTCCCCCGATGCCACCCCCCTCTCCCTAGTGCCCCCAGACACAGGGCTTCACCTGCCAAGATGGGCTCACACATGGGGCAGCTCAGAAAATGGCAAGGCAGAGCTGCCGGAGCATAGGTTTCTGAAGGGTCTGGCACATACCACCATCCTGTATTTCATGTGCCTGAGTGATGCTCCAGGCCACTGTGGCAACGCTACACCTCTGCTCAGATTTGGGTGGGCGAGGATGCTAAGTGGGTGGGCCGCGGCCCATCAAGGCCCACCCATGGCTATGCCCCTGGCATAGATACAGTAATCTACAATTTGACATGTTTATTCAATGAATAAAAACAATATAGTTTCAGATCAAGCTAGTAATGTAAGAGTCATGTTGTGAGCCAGTATTATTTATTATCTTTTCATGCCAACACTATTGAAATCTGGAACACTTACCCAATTTAAAAAATAAAGTCATGTGTGTCCATGAATCTTCAGGATAATGGAGAAATCAGAAGATATACTGGATGAGAACCATTTAGAATGTATGTAACTATACACGGTGACAGTATGCCTCTGTAAATATTAAGTACTATCATTCCTGGGTCAGTATTTACTTTTTTGGCCAATCACACATGATGCTCATCGTAAGAGTCCAATATCTATATTATCTTGTGTCAAGTGAATGCCCCAATATGAGTGGATGAAAAAAAGTTATACTTTATAGCACATTTTAATAAAACCTCACATACTTTAACCAATACACATATAGGCTCACAGCAAAATGTAGGGATTTATATGAGTGAATATGCAAACAGATAGGATTACTACTTAAACTAATTCATTGGTAAAGATATGGAAATAAAACTTTAAAAAAATTCTTACGGCTTGAAATGCAGTAAGCCAGTCTGCAATTGATCTTCCTGAAAAGCTGCTTGTTGATTGGCCAGAGGACAAGTGTGAAGAGCTGAATGAAGTTAATTATCAGTCCCGACACTATAAATATGTAGCAGATAAGAAGGTGGCAAATGAACTGAGACTTCAGAAAGCTAATGATGTCCATGGTTCGTTAAGAATGCAAGGGGAACTTCCAGAAAGAGAAAATCCAGGAATTCAGAAGACAGTCTGCAAAACCAAGCAACAATACCAGCTGTTAGAAAACAGAAACAAACATTTTAATACATAGATAACTCACTGCTAGTGTTAATGTGGAGTCACTGCTTTCCTACTAAATCTTTTCTTCTATTCTTAAGAAGACATGGTTACAAATACTTACAAAGACAGACACGGAAAAAGAGCCACATTTTCAATCAATTTACATCACTTGGTGATAACACTTGCTCCTATGCCTAAATCCCACTGACTTCAAGAATTAAGTGCTTTGCTGGATACCGTGTTCATATGCTTTGCTGAATCAGATCCTTATTGATAAAGTATGAAACAGCTGTACAGAATGATGTTCAGACAATTACATTCAAAATAAGATGGATTCCTTGCACTTTACCTTCATGATCAACCCCAAAAGTTACATTCTTACAGTCTTGAAGAGAGACTAACAGGGCTGCTACTCTGAAACCTTACAGTCTTGAGAAATTCAAGACAAACACAAAGAAAAACTGTTTGCTTCATTCCCTGGGGCAGCAGTTTTAATCAAGGCTCACAAGGTACTCTGAGATATCAGCCACTTAGTCCCTGATGGTGAATGGTACTACATACATACCTGCATGTGTAACTTTGCTTTTGAAGCCTGGTCCCCCTCTACACAACACTCACTTCTGCCAGGTGCTAAGCATTCTGGCTCAGTGCAGTAGAGATGTTAGGTACCTGAGCAGTCCCACTGAAATCAATAAAACTACCCAGATGTTTACAAAACTGCTTTGCTTGATAGAGCAAGTGAGCTGATCATCTTGCAGGACTGAGTCTTTATTCAGTAATGCAGATAAGCTGAAAAAGTGAGCCAGCTCAGAACATTTTGCAGGTCACCTTTAAGCCTACAAAAGCTTCAAAGGGCCATCAAATATCAAATCCATTCTCCATAATTTGAAATTACATATCGGAAGCTTAAAAATAAGAAGTCTTCCTCCTTTTAAGGAAAGTAAATTTTTAAAATTAGCATGTGGCTTTTCTCCTGCTATTCTAATGCAGTGCAATCATCAAGTCTTGGTTTATTTCTTTAGGAACTGGCATCCTCAACAGGATCTCAGCAGCAGAGCTCTCAGAATAGTGTTGGTTAGGCAACTGTTGCTACAGAGCCAGCAACAGCACCCCAACAATACAGCCTGTAGATCCCTTATAAAGGAATTATTTTTTGTGACAAAGTGGTGACATTTAAAAAAAAAAGTTTATCACCACTAGGCAATTTTAAGATGGATGTTAAGGCCCAAAAATTGACCTGACAATGTTCTTTTAATAGATAAAGCGAGAACTATCATACATCCAGTTTATTACTCAAAGTCAGTAGCATTAAAACAAAATGTGTTTTCTTTCCCTTCTGTGCTGATATGCTTGACAAGGGAAATAACCCTGCTTGACAGATATTCAGAGCTATAACCTTCCATTGGTGATAGCTCTGAATAGTTATTCATACCTATACCAACCTGGAAATCCTAAAAATAAAGATTGACTATTAAGACTTTGTGGGCAGAAATTGTGATGGTTGTCTGGTTGAAAGCATCATTCTTTTTTAAACAAAACTCTGATTTCAGTCAGCTGGGATCACCATAGCTAACACTATCACATTATCCAGAGCATAATTGCAAAGTTACCAACAAAATCCAAGTAAATTTGCATTTTGTATAAGTAACATATAATTGATTTTAACAAAGCATGCTTCCATGGATAAACACACCTTCCATTATATTTACTCTTTCCATTATTAAATTAAGCAGTTTCGGAGTTTTCTGCCACACTGCAAAAGAAAGTACGTTACCTCATTTTTAGGACTGTTAAAAACCTCTCCTTGGGGCGTATTTACTTCATTGCTCACTATACATAAACATGCTTTTTTGGTATATTCAAATTAAACTCTCCATCTATCATTTGTATTTTCCTTCCCCATTTGGGCCCCAATCCTGCTCCTGCAAGGAAGCAGACCTTCAATTCTAGACACCGTTTTGCTGGCCTGTTGTCATTTGAACCCAGTGAGGGAACTATTAACATTTTGGACAGAGAATGTGCTTATCACAGCATTCAATATGCACAG
Source organism: Mauremys mutica (assembly GCF_020497125.1). Lineage (NCBI taxonomy): Eukaryota > Metazoa > Chordata > Testudines > Geoemydidae > Mauremys > Mauremys mutica. The sequence goes on from NC_059074.1 coordinate 121,189,343, forward strand.
CTTGCTCAATTGCTTCATGTTTTCACAATTTTCTGGTTGGGCACAATATACACAGAAAGCAGTATAAATATTAGCGCCCAGACATGAAGGATCCAATTCAGTAGCGTTTACTCAAACAGAACTCCCACGGATGCCAGTGAGAGTTCTGCCTGAATAAGGAGTGCATATTCGGGCCCATGCTCACAAGGCAGAACTCTAGTCTTTGTTAGATGTATGAACTACCCCCTCCATTGATTTCAGCAACATATGACCTACCACGTTGCATTGTGCTGGAATGCCAGTGAATCGTTCATTTAAAAAAAAAAAAAAAAAAAAAAAAGAGTCCATCTCATTTATTATAAAAATCAAAGGTCACTAACTGTAAAAACTAAACAAAAAATTTCACACTAATAGAAAAAGCAAAAACGTTCCTTTAATAGCATACCCTGTAGCAAGAATTGCTGCCCTGATATTCTCTTGCAAAACAGTAATTCATATGTCTGGCTGCAATACACTTTATCTGGACATTTTGTCCTTAAGTAAATCTGTTCCTGGATCTTCTATGTCTAAGGAAGTTACACACTGGGATCTGGTAATCTCACTAGTATTTTCACTTGGATCGCAAGCTTTTTGAGGCAGAGACTGACTTTGTACAGTACCTAGCACACTGGGGCTTTGATCCTGAGTTAGTGCCCCTAAACGCAACTATAGTATTTTATTGGTATTGTAGTAAACAATCCAGATCCAAATCAGCTTGAACCTGATGAGCCATGTTTCATGGCTCATCTGTTTCAGAATACATTGCTTCAGAGTGGTGTCAATCTAAAAAAGAAGCAATTTATCCAGGGTTTAAGGAAGGTTGTTTTTTTGGATCAAGTTGTAGCTAGAAAAGGACAATTAAGACACCAAATCTCATAGTTGCTGGTGACCTACATTAAACTAATGGTGGTATCGATCCACATCTCAGCATGCAAGATATGCCCTTTGTGTAATGAAGATTTGCTTCCTTCTATTTGTTATACTGCCTGAAAACAAGTTAAAGTTGACACTTCTCCTTAGACTGAAAAGTGACAATGTGGCATATGTTTATTGCCACAGTTAGAGCCACTATCAATAAGGCTGGAAAACAGTTAGTAGTAGTACACCCTTATCACATCCCTGTTTTCACACATTTGTTATTAAAAATTCATTTTTGAGACTGTAAGCTTACTAGTTTGGTCAATGACTCAAGGTTTTTTTAAAGTCTGTTTTTATGTTTGAGCAGGATTGGATATAGTTACAATTCATGAAGCAGCCTGTTGATCTTACAGAGCCTTAAGAGAGGACTGGTGCTTTTTCCTCAATGTGATTTTAATAAGTTTTGCCAAAAGTAAACAAGTGCACCTCTACCTCGATATAACGCGACCCGATGTAACACAAATTTAGATATAATGTGGTAAAGCAGTGCTCTGGGGGATGGGGGGGGGCAGGGCTGCACACTCCGGTGGATCAAAGCAAGTTTGATATAACATGGTTTCACCTCTAACGCAGTACGATCTTTTGGCTCCCAAGGACAGCGTTATATCGAGGTAGAGGTGTATGTGGAGAAAACCACAGGAACCCTCTCTCCTGATTCAGACCAACTTCCTCAATCCATCAATGGGATTACTCACGTTTAAAATTAGACAAACATAGATAGCTGACACTGAATTACAATAGGGTGGGAAAGATATCAATGCATGCTGTACATTGACTGAAAACATAGCAATTAGGCTTATCACAAAATCATTCATTAAAATGGATTAACTGCCTTTTGTACTTGCTAGCCTGTTTAATTCCATGTCACAGAATCCCTCTAATCTAATGTAATTCCCGAAGATCAGTGGGAGTCTGGATCAAAGAAGAAACAAATAATATAAAATGAAAACAGAGTCTGGTATAATGGAGATCTGGGGTATGGGGGAAAAAAATCAGTTTGACATGATTAACAAAATCACGTATTAAGGGTAGCTGATCAAAAGCCTTTCATCATTACTTCACCAATTCATTCTTATCACTGTTACAGTAGTTTCCAAAGAAAAATGTTAAAACTTGAACACGTTACATTTATGTTCAACATATGCCATACTGCAGGCCTTTTATACTAAACTTTAAGTAATAACCACTGATAAAACAAAGTGTATTGCAATAATTCATGAAGACACAATGGTACATTTGAAAGTCACTGTCTGGTTTCATAGCTCAGTCACAAAATTTAAGCTTGTAAAGCATTTAATAGACTAAGATACCAATATCAAGTTTAATAAAAAATAGTTAATTTAATTAGGGATGGAACTTTGTCGTAAGGACAAAGTAGAGACACTTGCTCTTAAAAAAAAAAAAGAAATTAAAAGCTTAGGGAATTACAAAGCTGTATTTCAATACGTTCCCCCCCTCCTCCTGTTCCCTCCCCCCCACTCCCAATTCAATCCAAGCTAGTGTTTGGATTTAAGAACGTTCCCCTGCAGCGTGTGCAGCTCAAACATCACCGCACTGAACAAGTGCGTGAAAGAGTGAAAGTAACCATAAATAAAAATAGTACTGACTTAAGGCACTTCTTGTAGCCTGGGAAACAGTATAAATAAAGGCATAAGTAGTGCAAGGTACAATGTTATTTTAATAATCAAAGATACAGTTGTCAACACAGGCAAGGACATTGGTGGGTTTTTTTTTGTTTTTTTTTAAAAACACTGAGGGGACAATGATGCCACGACTTAAACCAATGTCACCATATTGTTTTCAATAGTCACCCACAGTTAACCCCAGTGTAAATGAGAAGAGATTAAGGCCCATAATTCTGAGAGTGTGATTAAACATACACACTGATTTTCTTACAGCTCATAACAGCAAGCCATAACCACCTTTTGAAAACAAAGGCCTAATCAATACATTCTCAGAAGACATTAATATAGAAAAAGGGGTTTGGGGCAGCCATCCTATCAACACTCTTTAATTAATTGGGGGAAGTGGTCAAAGCAAACAAACAAAAGGATGCTTTGTGATGGGCACTTCCCTTTGGCATGAAACAGATAGAGGGCCCAATCCTGCAAACACTTGTCTAGTGAGTAGTCTAAGGCTATACAGTTATTTGACTAAGGGGTTACAAGGTCAGGACCATAAATAGTAGCCACTACTCTGCACTCCTCCTTCCCCATGTCAGACACATCTAGTTTTGCTCTGAAGCAAGACAGATCATACACCTCTTCTGTTTACACCACTTCCAAACACTTATTTTGTCCCCACATGAGGCTGTTGCAGTACTTTGTCTCCAGTGCCCCCTACTGACCACTCTGACCCTGCAATGACATCTCTCTCAATACATGTCCAATGACTTAGCCCTCTGGCTAGGTCCAATCTTTCGTCGTCTCAGAAGGGGACAGAAATGGAAAGTCCAGCTAAAGAGTCCACACCAACCTCCCAAGAGAAGCTCTTTCTGCCCCTCTCAAACAATGCTGAAGTTTGCTGCTCTTCCCCACTACCGGGAACTGCAGAGTTCTTTTGTTGGTCCTCCCTCTTTCCTACAGGCATGTGACAGGGTTGAACCCCCCCCCGTCCAGGGTGCCAGCTGATGTGCTGAGGTCCCACTAATTCTGCCTGTTCTACCAGCCTGGGTTTCCTCATCCTGTTCTAGCTGTGCCAGGCTCGCAAGCCTTCTCTAGTGCACTCACAGGTAAGGCCACACCCAGCTGCAGACAGACTGAAATCAGCTTTGTGTGGGAAGATTCAGCTCAGGGATTTACTAAGCACTCACTTCCTTTGGAATGTAAACCCAAAATATTGTCTTGCACTAGAGAGAGATCTGCACACTGCAAACTCATTTAAAAAAATCACAACTCCCTCAATGTGGAGGGAGATTGGCACAGCTTTTTGGCCTCCCCCCGGCCAGATATGAATTGTACAAACTTGGATTTGTAATAAAAAACTTATTTTTTGTTTATTAACTACAAAAGATGGATTTTAAGTGATTAGAGGGATAGCAAACAGAATAAAGCACATTACTGAGCAAATAAAACAAAACATGCAAACTAAGCTTAATATACTCAAGAAACAGGTTACAGAATGTAATTTCTCACCGTAAAATGTTGTTTTAGGCAGGTTGCAGCATTTCTGTAGCTTAGAGTTCCAGTTATTTCTTTTCAGAGACTGGACCCCTATCTCAGCCAGGACTCGGCTGCTGCCTTTCCCGTCAAGTGTTTTTTGCAATCTTCCCTCTTGGACTGGGAGGCAACAGAGAAGAGTCCTGATTGACTTACTTCACAGCCCTAAATAAAATTTACATAAGGTGGGAATCTTTTGTTTCCCAGTCTAACCCTCCTCCCCACCCCCTCTTAATGGAAAAAATACTGAAAGCCCAAGATGGGGGTCTAGTACCAGGTGACCTGATCACCTTACCCTGTAGTGTCAAAGCAACAGCCTGGGGAGCTTCTCAGGAAGGTTGGAGATTAGTATCTTCCAAGTCTTAGGCTATGGCTACACTTAGCGCTGCACAGCGCTGCCGCGGGAGCGCTCCCGCGGCAGCGCTTTGAAGCGCGAGTATGGTCGGAGCGCCAGCGCTGGGAGAGAGCTGTGAAGTAAGCTCTTAGTCACAGCCTGGCTACACTTGCAGATTTGCAGCAGGGTGTGAAAAAACACCCCCTCCAGCGCTGCAAGTTGCAGCGCTGCAAAGCGCCAGTGTGATCAGAGCCCCAGCGCTGGGAGCACGGCTCCCAGCGCTGTACGTTAATCCCCATAGGGAGGTGGAGTACGGACAGCGCTGGGAGCCGTGCTCCCAGCGCTGGGGCTCTGATCACACTGGCGCTTTGCTGCGCTGCAACTTGCAGCGCTGGAGGGGGTGTTTTTTCACACCCTGCTGCAAATCTGCAAGTGTAGCCAGGCTGTGAGTGTTCTTTCTAATGGCCCATTCCCTACTATCCAGTGGGCGTTCCCCCAAATACACACACAGTTGTAATTGTTACATAGTCATTATTCCTAACCTCCAATACAGAAATGATACGTTCATACAAATTGAATAAACATATTCAGTAGATCATAACCTTTAATGATACCTACATGACCCATCATCTTAGTTATGCCATATTCATATCATAACAATATTTCTATATAGAATATGGGGTGCAGTGTCACAAGACCCTCTTCAGCCTACCTTCACCAGACCCTTCCTTAAGAGTGATAAGCTCCCTTGCTCTTCCTTCCTGGGTCTCCTTCACTGCATTCTCTTTCATCTCTATGTAGTCCGCCTTGATCCTGTCACAGCTGGGATCACTAACTGTAACTGAGTCACCAGATCAGGATCAGCTGGGGGTTAACTGCCACATCACAGGAAAAGCAGAGCCGAGTCCCCTTAAAGGACAGCTAGCCCATGACAGTTGCACAAGGAGATTATGCAACTTGCTTAAAAGTCGCATAAACTGGGGCGGAGAGCGTCAGGAACAGAATTTTAGAGTTGTAGCAGCAAATTCAGTCAAACTGCCCTGTTTCTCTGGGCTCTAGGCTACACTAATGGGACACAACTTGAAATCACATTTCTCCCTGAGCATTTTGTACCTGCTACGCTTACAAGTGGTACTTAAGATATGCTTTACCTTAGAGCACTGTGTTTAAACCAAAGCATGAGTTTAAACTGTTTTGCTGCATATGGATGGATTTGTTGAACAGACTAAAGTATCTAAATCTGGGGTTTAGGCGCTTAGTCCCAGCGTTAGACACTGCAAAACTCACACTGAGCTGCCACCTAACTCAGCAGGCACCTACATTTTTCACTATAAAAAGTTCCCTACATGCCTAAGTTCCTGCCTCTAGGCATGTGCACTGCTGTCTCACTAAGGATCCAGACATTTATCTCCCATACAAGTCCCAGCACAATCCTTAAATCAGGTGGAAGGGTGGGGATGGGAGAGAAACATTCAAGGGAAGGGAGAGACATACACATCACTCGCCTCGCCTGTGGGGCTGATCTCTTAGAATGGGGCCCATTCAAAATCCAGAGGAGGACGTGCCTCCTTATAAAATGTTTAGTCCAGTGGTTAGAGCTCTTATCTGGGATGTGGGAGACACAGGTTTAATTGCCTCTTCTCCCCATCAGGCAGAAAGGGGGTGGGATTAAACCAGTCTCCCACAGCCCAGGTGAGTGCTCTAACCACTGGACTAAAAGTTATAAGGGAAACCGAGGCACAACCACTTCTTGCATTTCTTGCAAGCAGCAGCTTAGGTTTCTAAGCCATTTGACTTCAGGTGATTCCCAGCTGTCTCTAGGATTTAGGCATCTAATTCCATGAGAGGTATGGGGCTTAGGACACCTCTCGTCAGCATCTCCCATTGGCTGGCCAGGTGGTTCCCTGCTGAGCATCCTGGCTTTTGTGGATCCCATTCTTTAGGCATGTCCTTGTCTATGCATTGTATAGGGAGCCTAGATACCTAACCCAGGCTTCGTGGATCCCATTATTGCACTAGTGATTTTCTAGGCGTCTAAAAGTTAGGTGTTGCAGTGCTCAGCATTGTCATGTCTAAGTCTCATTACAGATCCAGGCTATGGTTAAGTGCTTTGCTGAATGACAGTCCAAAGTGTTGAGCTTCAGTGGGAAGTTTAGAACAGCCAGACACCTTACAGGACACTGCACACTGCCACAGTTATTGCTGACTGAAACTGACTCTCAAAACAGAACCAGTTGCTGAGGCAGGGAATGCAGTCAGGCAACAAAGCAGCCTCAGTACTGGGTTTAAATAAGCTTTTATTCAAACAACCAACAACAAGAAATAAGCATTATTCTAAAACCAATTTCAAATCATCTGCAGTACAAGAGTTTCCTCTAATCATGCTTCTATATATACACACACACAGCAAGTCACAGGAAATCGTGTTTTGTTCTTCTTGCTTGTGGTTAGCAAGTACGTACATGAGTAACACTACAGCATCTCCCCAAGAAAGCATAGTCCAATAGATGCCACAATAGCTATAATTGAGGGAGTTTACAGGAAGAACTGTCTCTATTTTTCCATTTGTTCTCTTAGAGCCTGATCCAGTTCCCACTGAAGTCAACTAGCAAAATGCCACTGACTTCAGGGCATAAGATCAGGCCCTGAGGTCCCAATTCAGGATTGCATTGAATCCCATGCTTAAATATCATTGACTTGAACAGCACTTAAGCATAAATGATCTGGAAAAGGGGGTAAGCAATGAGATGGCAAAATCTGCAGGTGATACAATCTTGAGTAGTTTTTAACTCTTTGCAATCTGCTTTGGATGTAACTAAGGCATCTTACAAAACTGGGTGACTGGGCAACAAAATGGCAGATGAAATTCAGTGTTGATAAATGCAAAGTAATGCACAGTGGAAAACAATCTCAACGATACATATAAAATGATGGTCTAAATTAGCCGTTACAACTCAAGAAAGATTTTGGCATCATTGTGGATAGTTCTCTGAAAACATCCACTCAATGTGCAGAGGCAGTCAAAAAAAGATAATGTGGGAATCATTAGGAAAGGGATAGATATGACAGAAAATATATTGCCTCTATAAAAATCCATGGTACACCCACAACTTGAGTACTACATGCACATCTGGTTGCCCCATTTAAAAAAAAAATTATGTGTGTGTGTGGGGGGGGCAACAAAAATGATTAGGGGTATGGAACAGCTTCCAAATGAGGAGAGATTAAGAAGACTAGGACTTCAACTGAGATGACTAAAGGGGATATGATTGAGGTCTATAAAATCATGACTGGTGTGCAGAAAGTAAATAAGCAAATGTTATTTACTCTCTCATAACAAGAACTAGGGGTCACCAAATGACATAATAGTTTAAAAACAAACAAATGGAAGTATTTCTTCACACAATGCACCTGTGGAACTCTTTACCTAAGGATGTTGTGAAGCCCAAGACTATAACAGGGTTCATAAAAAGAACTACTTAAGTTCATGGAGGATAGGTGCCTCAATGGCATTCCTAGCATCCGTTTGCCAGAAGCTGGGAATGGGCAACAGGTGATGGATCACTTGCTGATTACCTTTTCTGTTCACTCCCCCTGAAGCACCTGGCATTGGCCATTGTTGGAAGACAGGATAATGGGTTAGATAGACCTTTGGTCTGACCCACTATGGCAGTTCTTATTGCTGAAGTACCTTCCTAAAGAGGGATGCTTTCCTCAACTGGGGCCTTTATACTCAATTCCCCTTTATAGTCGATTCATCCTTTGCTGAAAGAGCTTTATAGTCATAAACAAGGAAGTAGGAAAACACTTATTTTTAAAAGGAATTGTTTAAAGAGTGCTCCTTCACAAACTGGAATTTTTAAAAAGTTGGTCCATTAAAATAATCACATTGACAGTGTCCCAGCTGATGTAAGAGGGGAAAAATAAGCCCAGAAATAGCTAACTAATAAAGCCTTTTGCCTGCTTTCAGCAGTAAAGGAGTGGTGCAAGCTCTTTCCAGGTTGTTTCCCACAGCATATTGCTCTTTGTATATGATTTAATTCCATTGCTAACAATGCAGAGGAATGTTGCTGTCTGCTCTATCACCCTGAACGCTGCTTCTCTCTCTCAAGAAGTGAGTGCATGCTTGCACATATCTGAGCACAGTAAGATAAGTGGATGAAGGCAAGCTGAGAAAAACAATGGTGTCCTGGTCCATAACAGAGGGTCCTAGGCAATACGATAATATAAATAATGAGGCCTGGGAGCAGCCGCCTGAGTCATTTTCAAAGGGAGCAGCCATACATGAAGCAGTTTTACATATGCTTCTGAAAAGAACCAATTAAATCCAACTAATTGTTCACAGCAGTATGACAGTGTCAGGGAATGTGGGGAGTGGAACAATGAATGCTGAGTTATGGGGAGGGAATGGAGAGCAATGCTGCAGGTGGCCAGGCGGGGGAAGATGTGTGCAAAGAGCATGGAGCTCAGCATTTCTGAGGGGGTTGGAGCAAGCAGTAGACTGGATACAGGACACGATGATGATCCAGGGGTGCCAATCATCACTGAGTTCACACCTCTTTTAAAAGGATAATGTTCTGAAATGGGCATTATTTAGGGTATGCAAGGTAAGACAGCTCCAAGTTTTCTACTGTTCTCTGGGCCTAGAAGTTCTTTTGGCTGCACTGAAGCTTAGAGATAGATTTTATATTTGAAAGTGGTTTGCTGAGAGTGCTTGGAAGAGACTAGAGGACTCCTCCTCCCCCCAAAAAAGTTGCTATCTTGTTTTAAAATGAAAACTATGGGGGAAATTCACCCTGAGCAGAGGGGACAGGAGTACTTGTGGCACCTTAGAGACTAACAAATGTATTTGAGCATAAGCTTTCATGGGCTACAGTCCACTTCTGCAGATGCAACCTGAGCAGAGGGTTAGCAGAAGCTCCAGGTGTCTTATTGCCTTTGAACCTCACCGAGTGTAGTCCTTGCTGTCTTGAACAAGGGTGAATTCTCACATGTTATTTAGTTTTGGAGTTTAAACATTTATTTCCAGTCCCTACCCATGGTGAGCCCTTGATTTTTCTTAAAGACAAATGACAAAGCCATTTAAAAAAAGAAAAGTTTTACTACAATTACACACCAGCAACACATTATGTCCTGCAAACACTTGCATGCATGAGCAGTTTTGAGGCAACTAGTCACCCTTGAGTCCAGCAGGACTACCCATATATGTACACAAGTGAAATTACTGAAGTGTTTGCAAGATCAGGTCCTTTTGGGTGTACAATTAGGAAACAGTAGGATTTTTAAAATGTATTTATTGCTGCATTAATACAGCTCCTTTCAGTGGAGGTGCTCAAGCCACTTAAACATGAATGAACTAAGCCTCACAGCACCTGTCTGGGGTATTACTATCCCTATTTTACACAGAAGGAAACCCAGGGTAGATGGAGTCTATTGGTGCCAATGGATGACTTAGCAGGTACGAACACAGAGTGTGATCCAGTCCACTCTCTCCCTCTAAAATCTGATCCTAACTTATTTCTGAGTGGTGGGAAGGGGAAGGAATAAAAACAGGGTACTCAGTAGTAAGTTTGGTGGGTCTCTATTATGATTTGGAGATTCTGAATTTAGGCCGGGCTCCACAAAGGGACTTTATGAGCACTGCAGTGCCTAAACTTTTAAGAGCCTAGGAAACTCACCTGCGATGTGAGAGATGCAGGTTCAGTTTCACTTTGGATAAAGAAAGCGTCATCGAGCTAGAGAGAGAGGGTTTGTTTACACTGCAATTCAAAGCTTGTGGCTGGCCCATGCCAGCTGATTTGGGCTTGCTGGCTTGGGCAAAGGGGATGTAATCGCCGTGTACACATTCAGGCTCAGGCTGGATCCCAAACATCGACAGTGCAATTAAACAGCCCGTTAGCTGACTCTGTCTCAGGCTATCACAGGCAAGAGGTGAGTTTTTAATTGCAGTGTAGACATACCAACATGGGCAGCACATGAACTGCCAGTTGGGGATGCTAGCTCCCAGCCCTGTCCCTTCCACCCAAGGACCCTGCTGGAGCTCCACTGGAGCCCAGAGCAGCGCCCCCGTTCCCTCCACACCGCAGCCACTGGCCCAGTCCCATGGCTAGCCCCAGGCCCCAAAGGAGTGCCAGAAGGGCAGGACTCAGAGCCAGGAGAACTGGAGCTGCCGCTGTACACAGGGAGCATCATGGCAGGGGGCGGGGTCACACCTGGCTGTTTGGGGAGGCAATGCCTCCCCCTGCCTATGCAACCTGACACCCATGCATACCAAAATGACTCTAGTCTAGTGCTTAGAGGACTCACCAGGGAGGTGGGAGACCCACAGTCCAGTCTTCCTGCTCCAATGAAAAAATTACACACTATCCAATAGCTTCAACAAGACAGATTGGGGGACTCTCACATCAGAACAATCCCTGTTCAAGTCCTTCCTTCCTCTCAGGCAGAAGGGGGAACTGTTGCCCACATCCCAGGTGAGTGCTCTAACTGAGCTCGAAGTTGTAAGAGGGACACCACCACCTCGTTCCTGAATTTTGAATGGGACCCAATCCAGTAGGCAACCGCCGAGCATGCCTACCGGATCAGATGAAGCAGAAGCGTGCAGGCCCAGAGGCAGAAACTTAAGCACCAAGGGAACTTTTACCACAGAATATTTAGGCACTGAGTTTAGGTGCCTATAAAGTTCAGTGGCAATCAAGCAGGGGTTTTCTGGATCACAGCAGAACCAAAACTAGAACTTAGGGACTAAACCATGGACTTAGGTGCCAAAGTACTTTTGTGGATCTGGTCCTTAAAGTCCAAAATGTAGCAGTAGTAATATAATGCACGTAAGACCTTCATTATTCCCACCTGGAAACCTGGCTGACTCAAAAAGACACCACTGGATACTTTCTCCACAATATCCAGAAGGTAAACAGTAGTCCTCTGTAAAGATGACAACATAGTTTGCTTGAGAAACATCTTCAAAGACCAAGTCACTGGTGTTCCTCCTCAGCAACCTGTTCATACTTAAATGGAGTTATGTGGATTTAAAAAAAAATAAAATAAAATTCTGGCAGCCCTCCCTGAACTTCTGGCAGGAGTCTAGTTCCTAACTTCACTGCAGAAAAGGGACAGAACATATGGCTTCTGAATAGCGTAAGTTGTCTTGGGAATACTAGCTTGCAGTTGATGATGGGGAAATCTTTTTTAAAAGGATCCTGGAAGTGGCATAAAGAAAGGGGATAAAGCCAGTGACCTGGGAAATTGATGGTACTGAAAACCATCAAAGTTTGCAGAAGTAATTCCAATACTTAAGTTTTCTACTGCACCATTAGCAGCAATACAGACACAGGTAGCATAATCATGATTATAGAAGTAGTGTTGACCAGTGGACAGGACACTGAACTGGGACTCGGGAGACCTGGCTTCCATTCCTGCCTCTGGGTGACCTTGGGCAAATCACCTCTCTGCACCCCATCTGTAAAATAGGGATAATGATACTGACCTCCTTTGGAGAGCACTTTGAGATGTACTGATGAAAAGTGCTATATAAGACCTAGACATTATTACTAGTAGCACTGCTCAAACAGAGCACAGTTCTACTGATTACAAATGAAAATAAGTTAATTCAAAATAATATGGGTTGAAGATAAAAGGTGAAATTTGAAAAAAAAAAATCCTGTAAATTCTCCATAAAGTGTTTGGATTTACTGAATACTCCTGATTGAATACTGACTGCAAATTTCATTAACATCTGAAGAGATAATCGACTTAAGACAGATCTTTAGAGTATCACATAGGACACCTCTCCCAATTAAGTACTTTGCCATTTATCCCTGACATTGGCTTAAAGTTTAAAACTGGCGGAAGCAGTGTAACTTTCATATTAAAATATTATTACATGCAAATACAGAGTTGGGATAGAATAGAACCACACAGAAGGAATAATAAAATACCCATGCCTTGTTAAAAAAAGACAATGATAAATCTTATTAAACTGAAGAGGAAAACAGTGTTCAACATATATTATGCAGAGATATAAACTTCCACCACCAACAGGCAACACCTAGCAGTTGGAAAATATAAAAGAATGTATGCACCAAGCCAAAACTCCATTCCAGTGAGTTCAAAGGAAAATCTCTCATTAGAAGCCTGCGCTGCACCCACACAGAAGAAACATATGAATGGCAGGTAAAGCCTAACTATCCTTACACACCCAGTTTTCACGCAGCTCAGTCTCAGAGATGAATGTCAAGATTTTTACACTTTAGTCAAATCACTTTTAATTTGAAAAATTGGATGGCAAAATCCTTGGTATTTAATTGGTGGAATTTAGGGCATTAGAGCATGAAGATCTGTCAGGGGTTCTGGAATGCAGAGGATAAAGCTGAAATAAAAAATTTAAAAAAAACAAAAACCAAAAAAAAAACCCACCACACAACAAACCTCATTTGGGGCCTGATCTAAAGCCCAGTGAAGTCTGTTGAAAGACAAGATTCCCATTGGCTTCAACAGGCTTTGGATTAGACCGTAACAGCTTGGAAAACTTGACCCCTCAAAGTAGCTGAATGTAGAGTAACTATGAGAATACTTGTATTCTCATAATGCAAAGCCAGGACCAGTTCAAAACAATCTGAACTCCCGTTCAGCAGAATCCTTCAATTATATCTGATTCAAAGCCAATTTAAGTCAGTGGGAGCCAGATTTTTAAAAAGGTATTTAGGTACCTCAAGATGCAGATTCACTCATGGTAGGATTTACAAAAACACCACTCTCACTCTTTAGGCACCTACAATACTTTAAAAAATCTGCCTCTGAGTGTCTTTTCATCAACTTTAATGAACTTTGGAGTAGGCCCTAGTTGGCAGACCCAAATTTCAGTGCGAGACACTCTCCACTTGTCCCAAACTTCCAGGTGTTGGGTCCTGTTAAGATGGATTGCAGGGGGAGAGCGAGAGAGAATGTAGCACACTGAAGAAATGGTCCAAGTATTTTTGGAAATATTTAGGGGAATAGTCAGTAGCAGGTTCCTGGGGAAAAGGAAGGAAGACTAATGTGTTCTGGCTACATCTGTGATTTTGGAGGTGGGGGGAGACACACTGAACCCCTAGGCACTCAAGTAACTCTGCCAATTAGGGTGACCAGATGTCCCGATGTTATAGGAACAGTCCCGATTTTGGGGTCTTTTTCTTATATAGGCTCCTATTACCCCCCCACCCCGATTTTTCACACTTGCTGTCTGGTCACCCTACTGCCAATAGAGCTGTGAGCCAGTATTAGAAAACTCACATTCAACACCATGTAGCATTTGAACTTCAGCAGTAAACCTCACATTACATTGGTGTCCCTCCCATTTTCCCCTCACTCAGCTGTAGGTTTGACAGCATTGATATTACTTTTCTAAGATGGCCCCTGCCATCAGCTCAGAAATGCATGGCTTTGTGGATATTCAAAGACTGTTTCAATCTCTATTTTAGACTTAATATTGTCTAAATATCCAAAGCTACACAAGCCTCAATGTCAGCATGATTCATAGACAATTATCTTCTACAGGGTCTGTATGCAGATGTGACCCTCTGTGCACAACTCCCTCTTGCCAAGTGGAAATGGGAAGCAACAACCCGAATGGCACCGGCTCTCTATCCCTGGATGTCTCCAGACATTTGAGTAACTGTGGGTGGAAGGGGCAGGTTGGGTTGAGTGTGTGTGGAGCAGAGGGCATGCATTAGCTATCATATAGCTACTGCTGGAAATCTCTCTCATGAAATGGAGAGACCACTAGGAGCAGTTGCTGTTCAAGTTTTTCAGGTATTCTCTTGCCAGCTTTTTAGCAACAATTTTAATCAGGTCTTCTCTCCTTTCTTATTGTCCTGGCCTAGGCACCAATCCTGCAACTGCATCCACAGAAACCCTTACATAGCCATGTAGACCCAGATGCAAAGTTAGGCTTTAGTTTAATGTTAGCAAGAAAAATAAACTCTCCAATTTCACTCCCTTTCTCGTTGATGATTGGGGCTATTTTCGGTCTTGTACTGTTTACCCTCATACGTTTACAAAAGTCCTTCAGTCTCTTTGGCTGGTAATAAGTCATTCTGCTTGTTTGCCTCTCCCATTTTCAATTATTACAGTAGCATCTAGAGGCCCAAACTGAGGCCAGGGCCCTATTGTGCTAGGTGCTGTACAGAGAGTTGAAGACTGTCCCTGCCCTCAAAATAGGGTTGCCAACTCTGACTGAAGGTATTCTGGGAGAGTCCCCCCCCGTCCACATAATGTAATGTCATTTTCTTAAAATATCCTATTAAAGTCTCCCAGATTGCTTTCAATAGTCACCGGGAGATCAATGCCAATTCCAGAAGACTCCAGGCCAATCCTGAAGGATTGGCAACCCTACCTCAAAAGCTTACAGTCTCATCATATGAGGGGAGGGAGAGAGTAAACAGAGACACAGATTGTTGAAGTAATTTTTCCCCAAGGTGAAATAACAAGCCAGTGACAGCATGAAAATCCAGGTCTGCTGACTCCTAATCAGGTGCCCTATTTTCTAGACAGCTGCCTGAATTCCAATACAGCGTTTTTGGTTCCTTTTTTCAAATTCAGATGCTTGCAACCATTTCCTTTAAATCTTTTTTTTCCCCAGAGTGACCCTCTATTGGGTATCCACCCCACCAAACCCAATGCTTCTGCTTCACTTCATTTCCATTGTCCCAGACATCTCCACATCTCTTTTCTGAAGAGCCAAATGTGGAGAAAATGAAGTGAGTCAGGAACTTCTGAAGAGCTGTCCTTCCAGCACAGCAGCAAGACAAACTTTTTTTTTATTGGGGGGTGAGGGGCAGGGGAAGAGAGTGCACAGACCCTCTCTTACTACCTTCCTGATGCCATGTAGCAAGTAAGTGTGGTCTCAAGCCCATCAAGCACGATATCAGTATACCTGTACCAAAACATAACTGGGAAGGGCCACACAACACCCTCGCTGTCAGGAAGTCCTGTGGCAGGTTGAGTTTCCACACACTAACGTTACAGAGGGTGCCTGAAATGCTGCTCCCCAACTGTATTTTGGTGTAAAAGCTGTGTGCTATCCCTGCACATCCCTGGCCATGCAGCCCTGCCTGAATTTCTGTAGGGGGGTTACCAATAAGTTCAACAAAGCTTTTATGTATCAAATACCCCCCCCCAGGAGTCAAATGTATTAACAGAAAGTTCAACAAACAGAAGAAAAACTTTCACCCAAGCATCTTAGCAACAAGGCAGAAACTATCCAAGTTTCACTTCCACAGCCAGGCCCTTTCAACACAAGGCACTCAACCTTCATTCCTTACCTAGAGTCAGGGGCTTTCTGGCACCTACAGCTTTTTTTTCTCAGACAGCTCCTTTCAGGCTGAACCTCCTACAGCTAGCTAGGAGGTTTCTTTCCTTAACTATTCACCTTCTCTGTTCCATAGGAATTACTCTCCCTAGCAGCTCTGGTAGCCTTTCACAAGGTCCAGGTGCTCGTTAGCCAATTAGCTGCATAGGCAGTTAGTTACTTACAGGTGAGCAGAGATGGGTTTGTTCTCTATCACAGACAGACTGGCCCTTAACTCCCCTTAAAGGGGCCAGCCACCCATGAAACTAGGATTTCCTCATATAGTAACAGTGGAAATATAACTCAGCCAAGCAATGAACCCCAAGCAGACAGTGCTGTCTCTAGGACCCTTCCTCACAAAAGTCAGGAAATTGCTGTTGTTAATGAGTGTTTTGCTGATGATGGAAGCATGGTGCCTAACACAAGTTTCTAGTGCCAGGGTGGGCAAACTATGGCCTGGGGGCCACATGCAGCCCTTCAGATGTTTTAATACAGCCCTTGAGTGCCTGCTGGGGAGCAGGGTCTGGGGCTTGCCCTGCTCCACATGTGCTGTGGCTCTGCACAGCTCCTAGAAGCAGAAGCATGTCCCTGCTCTGGCTTCTACACATAGGGGCAGCCAGGGGGCTCCACATGTTGCCCCCGCAGCTCCCATTAGCTGGGAACTGCGGCCAATAGGAGCTGCAGGGGCAGCGCCTGTGGATGGGGGCAGCATGTCGAGCTGCCTGGCCGTGCCTTTGCATAGGAGCCAGAGGGGGGACATGCCACTGCTTCTGGGAGCTGCTTGAGGTAAGTGCCACTCAGAACCTGCACCACTGACCCCCTCCTGTGCCCCAACCCCCCAGCCCTGATCCCCCTCCCACCCTCTGAGCCCATCGGTCCCAGCCCAGAGCACCCTCCTGCACCCCCAACTGGAGCCCCCATCCTCCCCACTCCACTGCCCCAGCCTGGAGCCCCTCCTACACCCTGAACTCCTCATTTCTGGCCCCACCCCAGAGCTTGCACCCCCAGCTGGGGCCCTCACCCCTTCTGCACCCCAACCCCCAATTTTGTGAGCATTCATGGCCCACCATACAATTTCCATACCCAGATGTGGCCCTTGGGCCAAAACGTTTGCCCACCCCTGCTCTAGTGTATCCTAATGCAACACACAGACTAGTGTGTGCTGATATTGCCCTCTTGGTGCTGACCCAAAGTAAGGAGAAGAGATCTATAAACCAGGGGAGTTCTCCTTTAGCTGAAGTAGCAGAGACCAGTGTTTTTGAAGCTGAAGATGTTGCATCATTAGTCTTAGCTGGGGGTAGGGTGGGGGGATGTAAAGCACTATAGCATGTGTGTATAATACAGTAATTATGCCTTGGCTGTAATGCATGGTTTCATTATACTGACCTCAGGGGCAGAGCTGGGAGGGCTGGTATGGTGTCCTCCAGGGTTAGAAAGCCTCATCAGGGAGTGCTGCACAGAGTGTTCTACTTTGCCTCTAATGTCAAGCAGTAAAATCAGGGCACATTATGTGAGACTACACCCTTCTCCCCTGAGTAGGGCCCAGGCCAGCCACCTGACTGTTATGAAAGATACCTGTGACAGAATCCCTACCCTACTATGACACCGCAACCTGTAATGCACTGAGAAATTTAAAGTGGTATGACATGACCGACAGACAACAGTCACTCCACATAGGTATTTTTATTTCCAACAGGGATACACTTTTCCCACAATAACCATACTCTATTTAAGGGCCTTGCGCAAGCACAGATTACCTCAGTGGGTGCAGCCTCCTAGAAGCTCTGTGATACTCCTAAACTGGAAAGTTTGCCTCATATTCCAAAGACGCGCTTCAATCTGACAACAGCCTGCGGAAATCCTTACGCAATACCTTCGCCCCTAGACAAGAAAGCAGAACTGGGTTGGTTTCACCCTGCTTGAAAGCATTGCAGAAGACATTGATCATGCTCAGTTCTTCCCTATAGCTCAGCAGAAGGTAGGCTTTTCCCTGCCCAACTGAAAGTCATCTAAAAAGAGGCCTGAAGACTGTCTCCCACCTGAAAACACCTTTATGAGCTGTGAGCATCACCCATAGAAAAGAAAGAAGAGGTAGCTCCTGTAATACTGAAGTGTTCCACTGTTCCTGGAGAACAGTGATCTCAAGTGTCAGAAGAGGAGGGAGCTCCCACAAATAGGTGACCCCTTCCTTCACAACTGCAACTGGGGATGGGGAAACAGCCAACATTTCAGGCATGTGATTATAGGTAGGAGAGACCCAACTCGCAAATCAGCTGCCCTTCATCAGAGACGAGAGAGACTACCCAATTGCCCCCACCTTCCCATGACTTATTTCTTTTAAGCAAAAAGCTAGGCTAATTCTATAGGAACTCCTGGTCTTTGCACAGTACAGTGGAAGGAGTGGTCCCAGCCAGACACACATTTGCTGCTGAATAGGACTTTGTGACTATGATACAAAGCAATACGATTGACAAGAACTGAATTCTATATCTAGTAGCCTGGAAAATACCTAATATAGTCAGTAGGAGGGAGTGTAGTGTAGTGTAGTGATGAGGCACTCAATTGGGAATCAGGAAACTTGGTTACTGACTGCCTCTGATCTGATCTGGATACACTGGGCAAGTAACTTCACCTCTCTCATAGGCACCGACTTTCCCTCTTTCACGTGGGTGCTCGACCCCCTGCTCTGCTCCCGCTTCCACTCCACCCCTTCCATGAGGCCCCGCCTCTTCCCACCCCTTTTCCAACTCCTTCCCCAAATCCCTGCCTCTTCCCTGCCTCCTCCCCTGAGCACGCCATGTTCCCACTCCTCCCACCCCCCTTCCTGGAGTGTGCTAACGCTGCCAAACGGCTGTTTGGTGGCGGCCAGGCTGGAAGCGCTGGGAGGTAGGAGGAGGGGGGGATGCAGTGTGCTTGGGGGGGGGGGGGAGGTGGGACGGGGGGGAGGGGAGCTTGGCTGCTGGTGGGTGCAGAGCACCCACTAATTTTTTCCCATGGGTGCTCCAGCCCCGGAGCACCCAGGAGTCTGCGCCTATGATCTCTCTGTGCCTCAGTTTCCACATCTGTAAAATACAATCCCTTACAGCTTTTTTATGAAACACTTGGGAGATTCTATGGATGGAAAGCATCTCTATAATGATATTCTATGTGTTCCTCTGAAGCCTAGAATGTCTATTCAGTCAGTGTGAAGCAATGAAAGGAGCTACAAGCTTGACTGAGAGCTCTTTTTGTTCAGAATATCGGCCGGCTGAATCTTCACTGGGTTTCACAGTCTGTTACCATCCATTTTTAAAGTTCTCAGCCATTTTGAACTTTACAGATTACTCCCATGAGGTGTACAGCTACAGTAAGGCATGTACCTATGCCATGCTGAGAGTCTTAGACCATTGTGATATCACAGGTAACTCAAGTAGTCACCAGTCTCACCCTACAGCTAATTTGCATGCATCATTTTAATTGGTTGTATGAGGGAGACTACACAGATGGTGGATTACTTGGCCCAACTGCCATCCACACAAATCAACCCAAGTCTCTTAGCACAACATCCCCAAACACAAATCAACACAGAACAGCCTACGTAATAACTCCAAATATGACTCTGAAGGCTAGCCTGTCTGTTGAGTCAGTGTGAAGGTATGGAAACAGCCAAAAGCACAGTTGAGAGTTCTTTACCCTCTTTTTGTTCAGAATATCATCACACTGAATTATCACTTGGATTCATAGTCTGTCACCACGCAATTTTTAAGTTCTTGGCAATTTTTGGCTTTTTTCCCCCACACATACATGATTCTACAAATTATACCCATTATTCAGCAACTAGTGATTATTAAAAAACCTGGACAACAGTTTTAGCTGAGCTGTACATTCACGAAGAGCAATCCCATCCATCAGCCAACTGGAATACTTTTTCTCTGTTCAGGTCACTGCATACTTTACAACATGATATTCCCTATGAGCCAGTGGTTGAATTCCAACCTCTTCCCATGCCAGAGTATCACTAAAGATTATGCATGTCCCTTTTTGCAGAGCATTGTACCTGTAGTCTCACTTTTCCTGCATATTTATTGAAGTTTTTTAAATGTGATTAGGTGTGTGCACTTACATTGTTAAATTTTAAAGATATAAGAAAAACATAGCATGATTTTAGACCTTAGTTCTGTATCAAAGTAAGGAATACACACAGAAACCATAGGCACCTGAAGCCAAATTTTCCTCTCAGTTACACTGGAGTAAGCACATGGAAGTCAGTGGGACTTCTCTGGTGTCAAAGAGAAGAGTTTGGTTCTTGGTCTCTTAATTTTTTCTTTTGCAAGTGATATTCAGTTTGGGGTGGCAGTGATTATCAGTCCAGAGTGAGGTTATGTTCCCTTGGTATAACTGCCAGCATTAGTTGAATCACGGTCTTAGAAGTGCATAAATCATCTTATTAAGCACGTACAGGTCTTGGAAATGCAAGACAAATAAATATGGGATGAGACAAAAACCAAATGCACAGAATATAAAGTTCTGGTCAGAATGGAACAAATCCTCATTTACCGTTTTGTACACACATGGGTAAACACTCACTTGTTGAATCAATCCTCTTACGGATCATTTCACAGCTGAACAATGCTCTATAGCAATGGTTCTCAAACTGATTTTTTTTTTGCGAACCACTTGAAAATTGCTGTGGTCTCAGAGGACCACTTCATGATCTTTCCAAATGTTGTTGTACCATAGCTAACTATTGTAAAGCACTTTGGATAAAGTGGTATATAACAAAAAAAATAAATAGCTTTTTTGTTCTACAAATAAAAGCACATAACTCAGATTTTAATATCAGTAGACTTACCTCTCTAATGCGATGGATGTACCCTTTCTCCCCCACTGGGGCTGGAAATGAAAGGGGGTCTCTCCCCCACCACAGAGCTGAGGCTGGGAAGGAGGGGCCATCTTCCCCCGGCAGCCGCAGCCCTAAAACTGGGGAAAGTCACCTCTTTCTCTGGCCGCCGCAGCCCTGAACGTCCCAAATTCCTCCCCGCCTTTTTGCCTCACTGCCCCCTCCCACCTACCCCCTAATCCCCACAAGGCCACCGCCTCACCTTACATGTGCATCTTCTTCAGGGTCCAGGCAACTAATTACTGGAGCCACACCAGCGCGGCTCCACTAATTAGGTGGGTGGCCCTTCATTCTCTCATGTGCGACCGCCCAGGCACGCACCTTAGAGGGAACTAACCACGGACCACCTGAATGGAGCTCATGGACCACAGTTTGACAACCTCTGCTCTATAGTAAAGATTTGGACTAACCAATGCAGTGTTGTACAGGCAAAGTTGACCTACTCTTACTACTGTTGATAGGCTGAATATATTCATTTTTACAGAAAACCACAGCTTTAAAACAAAAAAAGCCAACCAAAACTTTAAAACATATATCCAGCACTAAGCACACAGCCTCTTCTTCACTATTTCTAAACATTGCTCTCAGATTCTTATGGCTTATGGAATTCTTCTAGGTACAATGGGAAGACGAATACACTGCATTTATTTCAATACATACCTACATTTTATTCAAACAGCTAATTATCTAGGCATGATACAGTCCTCTTGATGTAGAAAGCATCTCCATGAAAGCAGCTGTGAATAGATGGTCACAAATGTCCGTTTCCAAGGCAACACTATCCCTCCCTGCCCCCCTCCTCTATTGTGATAGGGGAAAACCAAAATGAAAGTGGAGGGGAGACAACAAATTGCATGCTGCATCCTGGCAAATATCAATCCAAAACGTTCAACAAATGCAAAATTGTGAAAGAAATATAGATATTTATATTTAGGGCAAGGTCCATGGTATTTGTAGTTTCCATGGAAACTACAAATGAGAAAAGAAAGAGCATGTTGCATGGCACAAAGGGAGCCAATATGTAGCAGGAAAATTCTAGTCAGCTTCAGCTTTTTCAAGCAAAATGATTAAATGTAGTAAAAAAAATTGAAACCAAGGTACTGCACAAACGGAGAAAAGAAAAAGGGAAAATGATCAGAGTAGTTCTTTCCTATGAGCCAGCAAACCTGCTGCTTGCCTCTAACCACATGCTGCTCACATAAACACCTCATTCTAGCCTGCTTCTTTTTGTCCTTTGACTCTCTGCACTCACTGTCTTCGTGCTTTTTTAAAGAAATCTAGTCAAGTAAAGAAGAAACAAAAGCGAAGTTCTTTGGAAGTAGCATGAATAATATCAGATCACATACCTTGTGCCTGCCAGACCTTGACATGTGTGCTTAGAAACCAGAGACAGAAAGGGAGAGAGAGGCTGAGACTCAGAAATTGCCACTAGTTTGCATGAGCTGTAAGTCAGCCAACACTGGAAAGAAAGCCAGACTCCACCCTGGGGTGGTCCATAAAAAAAAAAAAAGTGGTTCTCAGCTGACGTCTCTCCCTACCACATGTCACTTCCTTTTAAAGCTACAATTCAGCAGTTAAGGCGAGATGGCTACTTACTGGTGTACTATGACTCACCCCTTCCCCCAGCAAGTAGTAGAAGGAAGTGGTTCATGTTTGAAAAAACACTGCTACAGAAACCTCCTGCCGGAATCCAAACAAAAGCCTATTGTACATCACTTTTTTCTATCCCTTTAATCCTGTTGCTTCCATTTACAGAGAAAACTTTAGCTTTCTTCCTATGCTAGCAGTGGTTTTAGTGTCATGCCCTAAACACGTTGGGTAAATTACATCATTATTAATTAAAAAGGAATATGATCAATTTGTATTATGCAATGCAATAGCTGCATCTTTTCCTCCTCTAAGTTATAAGAAGCACAGGAGATGCAACAGTTGAGGCAGAAAAGCAAATATACAGGTGACTAAGACTTTTTAGAAGAATACTATATTAAAATATAAGCACAGCTGATCTGATACAATTATACTTTTTTAGTACATTGAGCATTTTTAAATGAGAATAAGTGCTGCTAGTCATACTGTACCTGTTGTGTCCTCATACGCTGATTAGAGGCTGTGTGTTAGATCTAGAACATGGGAATTGAGCATCTGGGCTCAATCCGGTAAGAATTCTGGTGAGTTCTTCAGTTGGCATGGAGAGTGTTTGACACCTGGCATAAATGCTCAGTACCCTGCAGAACTCTAAAGGAGCTAATCTTTTATAAAGAGTGGATCTGAAACAAGCTGAATAGGTGTCCATATGATCAATATAAACATCCTATAGGAGAGATAAGCGATGCTCATAGAGTTATTGGGGGAGGAAACCCCCAGAATACCTATTACTTAAAAAAAAGGGGTAGGAGCTCAACTAATCTGGATGCAACAACAAAAAATTTCAGATACCAGGTTTCCAAATACTGAATATTCTGACACACACACATTCACCATCTGTGAAACCAAAACATTTACTGTCAGTCTTTGACTGTTGAGGGGAAAGCAGATTTTATGAATGAACACAATGAGAAAGAGCAAGAATACACAAAATGGTAACATGAAAAAGTAAAGCATCATTTAACATCAATACAGAGTTCCAAACACCATGAGCTCAAATAGTGAAACATATAATACAGTCTTTAATTACATGATCCCATCTATAAGGAAATTTATCTCACTCACCTGAAAATTATCATTCTGGTAGGGGGAAGGGTCCATAAATTCAATAGGGATGGATTTTTCAGTCCCCCCATACTGCAGAAGGCAGAGGCAGATGTTTCTGATTGTCTAGGCTGACTCTCCAGATAACTCCTCCCATTGAAGAGCTCCTCCACAGAGTCGCTTCCAAAGCTGGTAACTATCATATATGAATAAAACACTGTTTCAAAATGCATTAACAGATAACACTGCCCAACACTAAGAAGTAGTAACTGTCCTTCAGCACATCAATTAAATATAAGAACACAGTTTTCCATCATGAAACACTATTGAAAATTAATCTCCCAAAAGAAGGAAACGAAAAGTACAGGATGGGATGAATTTATGGACCCATCCTCCTACCAGAACAGAAATGTTCAGGTCAAATAAATTTTGTCATTTGTACTCTGGGGGATGGGTCTATAAGTTCAGTAGTGATGAGATTTTTGTAACAGTATCCACCCTCGCTTCCAGTCACTATCAATTGTTGGGTGGACTACAAGTGAGCTACACCTTGCAGAACCCTGCTTCTGAAGGCTGCTTCATCTTACTGAAGTCTACCATTCTTATACAATTTAGTGAACATACGCGCGGATGGCCAAGTTGCGGCTCTGCAAATTTGTTCATATGGTATTATTGGACCTGTTGGCCTATGTAGCCTGCCAGTGCCCTCGTGGAATGGCCTCTAATCTGGAATGGAGGCATTTCCCCCTTGCCTTTATATACCTAAGAAATTCCCCACTTAATATACCTTGCCATGGAGGGCCTGGAACCTTTCAGTCCCCTAACCTTGTGGTATTTTAGACATTTTCTGTAAGAGGACTCCAACCCTTTGGTTCTTTTCAGTTCTGGGGGGATGTCAGAGAGCAGAGAATCAGTATAAGCAAGTGCTGCTTGCACAGAAAATAAAAAAGCGGCCAACACTAAAGCTCTGAGGATTGCTGATGCATTTTCATAGCCCCCTGCGGAGGGCTGATTCCACCCTTCTGTCAATGATATCTTTTGATGGGAAGTACAGTGTCCTTAACAAGGGTTGACAAGGCTGCATCCATTTGAGGAAAAGCAATCAAGAATGCTTTCAAATGATGGATGTTATAGAATTTTTTGGCTCATTTGATCTGATGCTTGGCCTTTGCTGGGTTTTCTCATTCTTCTTTGCAGCCTTAAGCAGGACAGCCAGGATGGGTACATAAGGGTGAGTTTTACAGCCTGCTGGAAAATATTTTCAAGTGTTTTCTGTCCCTTTGACCTCCTTATCCCCACCCTCTTTTTCATCCTTCTTGGCTGAAAGCTTAAGGGAGATACCAAAGAAAGCAACTGCCTTTCTCAGAATATGTGTGGAAAAACTGTGCAGGGAGCAAGAGTTCTTGGTGAGCCTCTTGGGTTTCCTTCACTCTGGATTGTGAAAGAATATCCTGTTCTGAGGAAGAGGTGGAGTATCTAGACCAGGGGTGGGAAAACTACAGCCCGTGGGCCACGTCTAGCCCATCAGACCTTTTAATCTGGCCCTCGAGCTCCCGCTGGGGAGCAGGGTCAGAGGCTTGCCTTGCTCCACCCAGGGAGTGGAGTCGGGGGCTTGCCCTGCTCCGCGCAGCTCCTGAAAGCAGCAGCATGTCCCCACTCTGGCTCCTACGTGTAGGGGCAGCCATGGGGCTCTGCATGCTGCCCCCACCCCAAGCGCCACCCCCTCAGCTCCCACTGGCCACTGCAGAGGCGGTGCCTGCAGACAGGGCATCGCATCGGGCCACCTGGCGGGCGCCGCACCTCCATATAGGAGCCAGAGGAGGAACATGCCGCTTCTTCTGGGAGCTGCTTGTGTTAAGTGCCACCTGGAGCCTGCACCCCTGACCTCCTCCCACACCCAGAGCCGGCTTTAGGAAGTGCGGGGCCCAATTCCAACAGTTTTGACGGGGCCCTGGCAGGGATGACAAAAAGAAAAAAAAACGTAAAAAAAACATGTGGAGCTTGTACTCATCGGGCGGTGCTCCGAGTCTTCGGCGGCACTTCGGTAGCGGGTCCTTCACTCACTCCAGATCTTCGGCGGCATTGAAGGACCCACTGCCAAAGTGCCGCTGAAGTGCCATCGAAGAACCAGAGCGAGCGAGGGACCCGCCGCTGAAGACCCGGAGCGCCGCCAGGTGAGTAAAAATTAAAAAGGCGCCTCTAGCCAGGGAAGGGATTCTCACTGGGCGCGGGGCCCTCTTAGGCGCAGGGCCTGATTTGGGGGAATTGGTGGAATAGGCCTAAAGCCGGCCCTGCCCACACCCCAAACCCCTCATCCTCAGCCCTACCCCAGAGCCCACACCTCCAGCCGGAGCCCTCACCCCCTCCTGCATCCCAACCCCCTGCCCCAGCCTGGAGCACCCTCCCGCACTCTGAACTCCTCCTATCTGGCCCCACCCCAGAGCCTGCACCCCAACCCCCAATTTGGTGAGCATTCATGGCTCACCATACAATTTCCATACCCAGATGTGGCCCTCAGGCCAAAATGTTTGCCCAACCCTGGTCTAGACATACAGGATTTCTTTGCTTTATGTCTGCATTTGTGACCATTACTTCACATAGAAGGAGGACTAGCAGGAGAGAAGGCTGAGGATTTGGAGTCATAAGAGTCCAAGGCAAAACACCTGTACCCATGCTTTCTACCCTTATGTCTTCCCCTGGGGCTGATCACCTCAAAGAGAGAGGAGGAGGAGGCGGTGATGGTGGAAAACAGCTCCTCAGATGAGTTCTCTCTCCTATGACTGTGTGGGGATCTGTCCCTGTACTTTTTAGTCCTTTTCCCTGCCTCTCTTCAGAAAAGTTAGACATCAAAATCCAGTAAACTAATCTAAACAGGTAAATAATTGCTACCACAGTTCTATGTAAGACATCTCTTGGTACATTCCACATTGTTGGCTTTCAAACTGTTAAAGGATATTGTTGCAAATACCATTGGTATGCTATAATTGAGATTGACAGTTTCTTTTATGAACTTTCTTCCAAGAAGGATTTAATTGGCCATAAGCATGCTCTTTGACATGACATGGCATTCCAAGTCTCTGCCTAAGAATGCAAATATATAAAAAGAATCAGTTTTCCTATTTTCCTATTTCCTTTCTGGGAGGAGAGGGAAGCGAATGAGAAACAGCCTCTATGCCCACATTTCCTTGTGTCATGTTTTTTCCATTGGGAGGACTGTAAGATGGCTGCTGAGGAGGCAGTGCCAGGAGCTGTCCTAAAATGGCTGCCTGTGGAATGTGTGCTCCCAGCTCCAAAATAACCACCATGACCCTGCTATGATGGGAAGACGGAGAATTGGCAGGAAACTGATTCCTCTGTGACTCCAGCGATTCTTGGGACCCCTGAAGAATGAAGGGGGTGCCCTGATTGCACCATGCCCATTGGCAGGTAGCCCCCTGTCGCAGTGCTTTGGTTGGTAGGAAAATGATGGGAGTTTTGGGGGGTTTAACTGCGTTGATTCTGCTGACTGGAGCTTCTGAGGTCTCCATGCTTCTGCCAGAGATAGAGCCTGGCCTGTGCCAGTGGCTGCGGATTGAGCTGCCATTGTCCTGAGCCCATTTTTCAGAAGCTTGATTTTCTGGGCCTCTCTTTTGTCCACAACCACCTGTTGTGGGTGGCTGGCAGCCTGCTTACTAACCACAGTACCACCACACTGGGGGAGCAAAGGGAACACTTTTCCCCTTCGATACACTTGGCCCAGGGTGCTGAGCACAGAGTACAGGCAGGGCCGGACTGAGGGTTGGGCAACATAGGAATGTACCTAAGGCCCTATTTTGGGGGGAGCCCAAACTGAGCTCCAGCTGGTCTGGTTCAGGGATGGGTGCAGGAGCTGGCCCCACAGCAGTGGTGAGGAGGAACAGTGCTAGCTGCCCACTGCCCACTGAGATTTGGCTCCATCTGCCCTCTGTCATGACGGTGTGGGGTTGAGGGGTAATGGGGCTAAAACTGAGCAAGCGGCGTTATGACCCGGTGCACTGCTCATGTTTGGCCCCGCTGGACAGCTGTCATGATGGAGGTCACTAGGGCCAAACCTGATCAGGCAGTTGGGAAGCCAGTGCTGCTGCTCCTCCACACTGCTATGGGGCTGGCTCCTTCACAAGGACCTGAACCAGACCAGCCAGAGCTTTGTCACCATCATCCAGGTGCTGGATCGGGAGCTACAGTAAGTGCCTGCATGAGGGAGTCAGACAGGAAAAAGGCAGCAATGTTTGCTTAGGGCCCACTAATGGGTTAAAACCTGGGTACAGACCTTGTCCCTTTTTCTGACATTACCTGAGGTTAATTTGGGGGAGAACTTGGCAGAAGTTCCCACACTTGCCTGGAGTTCCATAGGGTAAATTTAAATGGCCTTAATATTAGCCAGTAACTGCGTCCTAAAAAAGTGGAGAGCTGAGAAATAAAGAAGGAAAATGAAGTTATGGGCAGTCACAGGGGATCTGACTCTTAGCCTGCTGCACCTTTGCAGGCAGAGAAAATTCTGGAGGGGCTCTTCAGTGGGAGGAGTTTTCTGGAGAGTCAGCCCAGCCAATCTGCCTCTGCTTCCTACAGTGTGGGGCAGTGCTTCTCAACCCTTTTGAGCTCATGACCCATTTGTGAACTCTGATGGCTTATTGTGACCCAGTAAATAGCTTAGTGCAAAAGCAATTTAGCCTACTAAATATTTCTTAGCCACGATATATAACATACACATTACTGTAGTAAGTACTAAATAAGTACACCGTGCATACCATGGCTCTTGTGGCTCCTGTCCCATGGGGCTGGTTGGGCTCAGTTCTCCACTCCAGGCATTGAGACATCTGGGGGTCACAGTGCCTATCAGGTTTGGCCCAGTCTTCCTGATGGGGACTGGCCAGGCCAAATTGGTGTTTGGCATTATGACCTGGCGCATGAGGGCACAGTGCTACTCACTCAAATTTGGTCCAGT
Organism: Mauremys mutica; assembly: GCF_020497125.1. Taxonomy (NCBI): domain Eukaryota; kingdom Metazoa; phylum Chordata; order Testudines; family Geoemydidae; genus Mauremys; species Mauremys mutica. Next base: position 121,217,627 of record NC_059074.1, read on the forward strand.
TGGCCCCCCGTCATCATGATGGAAGGGCAGATGCTCCAAACTTGAGTGATGCTGCAACCCTCTGCACCAGGTGAAAAATCCTGGAGCAGGGAGCCAAGCCCAGCCAGCCCTAGGGACTGAAGCCCCAGGAGCCATCCCTGCAGGGTGAGCTCTTCAAACCCCTCCTTCCCCCCACAGGCCTCCCACCCCCATGCAGTGAGGACCTAATCCTCATCCACCAGCTCTCCCACCACTACCTCTTTCCCACAAGGGGCAAGGCCCGGGCCTCCCACAAGACCCTTTGATATATTCTGTAGACCCAATTTTGGGTCACAACCCATAGACTGAGAAACCATGGTAGCAGGGACTGAAGAACCCATCATTGCTGAATTTATCGGCTCATCCCCCACAGAGAGAACTATTTTTTCCATGACTCCTAGTTCATTCATGTACAGGATGGACAGTGGATAAATCAGGGTTGTGTAGTGAAAGGCTGGTGTCTGTAGATCCCTTTCCTCATTCATTGCAGAAGTCAGAACGTGTGCATAGAATGAATCTAGGGATTGGAGGAAGAACCAGGATAGTCTCATGGTTAAAGCAGCTCAATATTGCCCTAGAGAACTAGATTCTATCTTTGTCAGTGTTCCTATGTGATGCTGGATAAATCACTTAAATCAGACTTTTCACTAATTGTGGGTTCCTCATTTTCAGAGAGCCCAGTTTGAGACTCTGGGGTCTGATTTTCCAAAATGCTGAGCAGAGGTGACACTGAAATTAATGTGAGCTCTGGATGCTCAGCACCTGTAAAAAATCAGATCCTGGACATCTCAGGTTTCGCACTCAATCATTGAGGAATCCCAAATTAGTGGAAACTAGCAGGTTTGGCTGCAGTCTCTCTATGCCTCAGATCCACATCTGCAAAATGGGAATAATACACCTCCTTCCCTTAAATGAGGTTGTAAAGATAAATTCATTAATATTTGTGAAGCTCTCAGCTTCCACTGTAATAAAGGCCATAGAAACACCCATGTAGAAATTAATAATTTTGTATTCAGAACAGGGTTTGAACAGAGTCAAGTAAATATGGCCTGGTACCACTCTTGGAATGAGGAGGATACAAAGAAATATTCAACAGCTGCTTCATTCCCCAAGCACCATCACCAGATCCCCAAATGAGGCAGACATGAGGATAGGTCCATCAATGGCTATTAGCCAGGATGGGCAGGGATGGAGTCCCTAGCCCCTGTTTGCCAGAAGCTGGGAATGGACAACAAGGAATGGATCACTTGATGATTGCCTGTTCTGTTCATTCCATTTAGGGCACCTGGTATTGGCCACTGTCAGCAGACAGGATACTGGGCTAGATGGACCTTTGGTCTGACCCAGTATGGCCATTCTTATGACATCCTGTGGAAAAAAAATATGGTGATATTTAATGAGAGTGTCATAACGCACAAAGGAGACCCAAGTAAGGCTACACAGTCAACCTGTATACTGGCATTTCCTAATTTTAGAGTGCTTGACTTTGCAACCTTAATAACATTTTGTAATGTAGCTTTGTTGTTCGTAAATTCTTTATTTGTAGTGAGTAATATCCAAATACTCCATTTAGGATCAGAATGTCATAGTGTTAGACATTATAAAAACATGCATTAAAGTCAAGAGTCCTACTTATCATCTGATTACCCAACTGACATTGGTAGCTATTTGATGTTCTACCTTAACAAGCTCCTCATAAAAACTGTAAATGCCAACACCTAGTCTTGGCAGCTGGAAAGCGACACTGCCTGCCCATGCCTGTACAATTGCCTTAAGGATCAGGTTTCTAAAATTCAACCATAACTAAGGGTTTGGCTACACTAGAAAGTTTTGCCACTTTAACTCTACTAGTCTAGTTAAAGCAGCAAAATCCCTCTAGCTGGGAGGTAATTCTACCAGTCTAAAAGTGCCAAAACAAGCTATAATGATTATAAGGCACCTTTATACTGGAATAGCTGCTCCACACTAGGGCCATTACCAATACAACTATGTTAGCAAAAAAATCACACCCCTAACCAACAGAGATATATGGGAAATCTTTTTTAGTGTAGGACAGCCCTAAGTGTAACACATACCAATAATATTTTAGCTATTTTAGCTCTATTTCAGCATCCTTAAACAGAAAATCTTGCATAAGTGCACAGTACACACAAACAGAAATGACCTGTTAAAGTCAGACCGCCAGGGACAATTATTTCTGTAACTGATTTATTCTTTATGCATATGTAAGCAGAGTCAGAATGAGCTCTACCCTGACATCTGGTGGTGAATTGTGGCGAGTTGTGGAAAATAACTTCAGGGGCTGATCTTGTTTGCATAGGCACACCCACTCTGCCTCGCATGAACCCACAGCAGCCCAAATGGTCACTTTGGCTGCTGTGGATCCCCGGTTTTTCTGTTATTGGGGCATGAAGAATAAAGTGGTGTTACCCTGACTATGTGAGTCAAGGACAATGACACTGTTTTATGACAGAGGGACTGGCCCTCAACTAAGAGGCACTCGCGGGACATGGGTTCCAAAACTTAGTGAACTAAGAGAGAGGTTGGGGGACACGTCTGTGTACCTGATGGTATGGGCCCCTTTTGAGGGCCTGAAATACCAATTGCATCTCTTCCTCTCTCTACTGTGGAATATCTAGAGCTAATTTTAATTCCATTAGGAGTCTAGTTACAGGCTGCTGAGCTGAATTCACTTTGGGCCAATGGTGTACCAGCACTGAGGCTTCCCTACTAGAAGCTGAAATCACTGGGTACTGTGGGGGGGAGGCCTGAAGCTATGTTGCTGAGCGACTGGCAGAGTGGAGCAGTTTGCGGGACAGCGGGCGGAGAGAAGCAGTTTGTGGAGTGGCTCATGGGACGGCTGGCGGAGCGGCTTGTGGTGAAGGCTACAGCAGAACCCCATGGAGAGGTGGGGTAGTTGGCCCCAGACCATGTAAGGTGCCCCTTAACGCCATTGTGGGTGCCCCCCCTGGCTGGGAGATAAAACTCTGCAGATAAACTTTTGAACTCTGGGGCTGCACTGACCAGGGACAGAGACTTTTGGGTGTTGGACTTTTGGGACTTTGGGTTGCTGGACTTAAGACCCTGAGGGGAAAAAGATACTGCCAAACTTACTTGGGGGTGGATCTTTTGCTCATGGTTTGAGTTATGAATCCTGTTTGTGGTGTTTCCCCAACATAATGCTGCATTGTTTCCCTCCTTTATTAAAAGGATTTTGCTACACTCAGACTCTGTGCTTGCAACAGGGGAAGTATTGCCTCCTAGAGGCGCCCGGGGGGTGGTATGTAATTGTCCCAGGTCACTGGGTGGGGGCTCAAGCGGGGTTTGCATTGCGTTATTGAAATGGAACCCCTACCTACTGAACCCGGCCCTTGTTGCTGCCAACTCAGACGGGCAGAAGGGTTACATATATAAGAAAAGCTGTGTTGAATATAGGCATAACATTAAACTGGTGGGTGTCCAACTCAATCCTTGACAAGATCTTAATTATATATGAATGACGTATGGTAATTGGAAGAGCTAGGGAAAAGAATTCATTTAATGAGTTTCTTCCTTTGAATGTGGTGGATTAGGCCCAATATTTGTGTGGTCTCTTGTTTGCATGAAAAAAGGTTGCATATGCAAATATAAATTACATGCATACTTTAAATACCCAGTTTGCACATGCCTAGGGAGAGATTTTTTGCTAGTTTCTTACTAGAGATGTGCCTGCTATAACATACTATGGATTCTAAACCCCCCTAGCATTACGGAAACTTGGCTCTGTATCCAGATTTTTGCAACTCATCCCTTTCTCTGTAACTGGGTAAACTGAAGACACAGATCTGGACACACTCAAACGCTGAGGAAGTTTTAAAGAAGATCCCATCTTTTTGGCTCAGATGATTATACCTTTTTTTTATGTGAAAACTGATGAGCACAAATGAACCAGGCACAATTCAGGAGTGGCTTGGTCTCTATATTTTACTGAAAAATAAAAATGTCTGATGACTGTTCACTATAAGAATTTAAGTAAAATGTACACAGTATGGTAACCCCACCAGCTAAAAGGCATGCTTTGCTTTGAGCAAAATTCAGGGTTGTCATTTTCTGTGCCAATGCCTAGAGCATCCAAGTCTGACATTTTGATAATACTGACTTCGTCTTTTCTCTCTGCCCAACGGATAGGATTATTGAAAACTGCAAACAATTTTTTGCATTCAAAAACCTAAAGTAATAAGCAGAAAAAAGAACCAGTTGTGACCAGAGAGAAGCTCGTGGTTCTAGACAGAGGGGGTTCACAGAAGGGTGATGAAAATGATTAGGGGCTCTACTTTACTGGAATATAAAAGTGTCCAATATCTGTTAATATGGAGCTACAGGGAGGATGAATTTGCCCCAGGGTCTCAGAGATCACTTTGGAGCCAAAGGAAATAAACCAATTTCTTAAAGCAAAAGCAGCTTTAACTTTTACTGAATATTTATTAAAAAAAAGTTACGCAGGAAGCAAGCACCGCTCTTAGTGCAGGCCTCTTTCAGAAACAGAGCTACACTCCCCCCGAATAGGAAAAATTCTGGGCTTGCACAAATTGGAACCAAGAGCAGAATCTTACACTATTATAACAAACGGAGCTTGTGCACATCAGGATTACCACATGGAGGGCCATGTTCACAGTTTTCCAGGAGTTTAGGGGTAAAACCTAATTTGTGTATATAATCACACAGCCTAACAACCAGAAGCAAATCCACACAACCATCATTTTTGCTTGTACATGGACCTTTCTTCACAGACAAACAGAAATGTTTATTTTATTAGTTAACAATATTGCAATAGTGCCTAGATGTCAGCTAGGGAAGGGTTCCATTGTGCTAGGAGGCGCTGTACTAATAGGTAGAAAATTATTGTCCATGTTAAATGAGCTTGTTGTTTGAATTAATCAGCAATGAATGCTGCAGCTGACTACTTACCCTAACCATAGAATATAGGGCAGCTGCAAGCCATAATTTAGGACTCCATGGTTCATATTTGGCCTCAGATTGCCCTTGGGCCACACTAGTTTCCATGACAAAGTTACAGTGAGAGCAGCGTTTGATTTGCTGTCTGTGTTTCAATATTCTCATAGCTGGAAAAATCATTTTAACTGTTTTTTAAAACGGTGAGCACAATACTCATCCTCACGCAGAACTCAGAGTTGGGAAGCACATTGTACATCCATACACTGCTCTCGAGCCACACCCCACATATTGAAACTGAGAGCCAGGGAATGAAACTCACACTTTGCTCAGCCTCTGAAGTTCAGACACAATGCACCCTTGGATGTCATTTCAATAAAAGTTCATTGATTTGACAGGAACATAGAAAGCTATCCTTTTCCAAAAATACATTCTGGGCCCAATTTGTCTGGATTGGCAGCAATACGATATGTTCCTATATGGCAGACCTTACAGAGATAGAGAGGCTAAACTCTTACTTACATCCTATCTGGTATAATTGAAATCCAGTCTTATGGTAAGATTTATTCTGTTTGTTTTAAAGTGCCAGGAATAGCATCTTATGATACCTTCTAATCTCAGTTATACTGTAGCATCTGGAATCTTGTTAACAGAACAGATCCTGCACTCATAACAGGACTCAGGAAGATCTGATTTCTGATCACTGAGGGCCCAATTCAATGGAATATCTTGCGGAGTACAATACTACTGAATGTGAGCAAAGGTAGCAAAATTTGGCCCTGAAGAATTTATATAACCGTATTATCCTATTCCCTACACTGATTATGACTTTGATAAAACTGTAACATTTGGAGAGATCAACTTTTAAATAAATAGTGTTAATCGGACATTCATTAACTAAAAGAAGACACAGTGCAAGTAAAACCTGTAGGCTTAAAGTTCTTGACAATGTCTGTTACAGACACCAAGGAACAAAACAAACAAAACCAAAAAAGACCTTTTCAATGCCAAAATAGCAGAAGCAGAAATTGTGTAAGAAACAGTCAACAGGAAGCAGAGCAGCAAAGAGAATTAGAGGAGAAGAGCTTGGAGAAAAGCAAGAGGAAGTGAGATAGGACAGAAGAGAACAAACAATGACAGGGAAAAAAGGTAGATAAGAAGTTCAAATGTCTATATGATCAAAGAGAAAAAATTTGTATTCAGTTTGACTTAGGCTGCCAAACTTGTATTGTACCTTTGGAAAAATACCACATGCTGCTAACTATAGTACTACCAACACGAGAGAGAAAAGAACCACCACCTATCTAAAATAGAGAGAGAAAAACAGAGTTGTAAAATAAATAGAATTTACAGAATCCTGCAAAAAACCACAGAGAAGTTATAAAATCATAGGGTATGTCCCTTTTTATGTAACCATGATTTTTTCCTTTCTTTAATATTGTGGCAGACAAGTTTTGGCAGATATTAGCATGTGTTGTTTTAGTGAGACATTTACCTCATGTAAATTGGCTCAGCAGCAGCCCAGGGACCTAGTCTCCACTTGCTATACCAGGTTTAAAACTAGCGGAAGTGGTCTTAAACTGGTGTAATGGAGGGGACAATCAAGCTTGTGACAAGTCTGCTGACCCTGATCAAGTCAGGCGAGTGTATTGTTAAAACGGGCAGGGTTTAGTCTTGGCTATAAGGGGGCACATCTGTTCTAAATATGAGCATATGTCTACTGGGCATGCTCAAAAGTAATTCTTTACTCACGTATTATGTTAAAATATAACAAAATATTTTTCTAACCTAAGGTCTGATCCTGCGCCCAGGCTCACACCTTAGGTTGATCTCGGCAGATACAGGACCAAACCTTCAATAGAAACTCTTTATATGGCATGTTTCAAGAGGAGCAAAAGTTTGCATTTTGTGATGCTAGCAAAAGAACAGCTGAGAGAAGAAATATAATTGTTCCGTCTGAGGTTCTCCAACAAGGAGTAAAACTTAAAGCATGAAATACATCAAACTTTCAGCCCAGTACAAAATTCAGGAAATATCATAAGGAAGTTTGATGATTTAGTAACAGGAGAGCTGTTTGTAAAGAGCTAACGTTTTCCAGAGAAAGATCCAGGAAATGAAAAGAAACAGGCTGCCTGTGACAAAAACTACTGGGTAACTTGGCAAAGCCATGGACTCCTAATTCTTAGACCATTTCAAAAACAACGCTCCTCTTAAAACAAACATTACAGAAAAGAGAACCTATCATTCTCAATGAAGTAGAATACCTGCGCAGGGATGGAGTTTCTGGAGTAGACTCCTCAATGCTTCTAACTATAATTTACTTTTACTCATCTTGGATTTTTAACCCTAATATGTTCTGACTCTGTTATACCGACAGAACGTGGTGCCCAGGAAGAATGGGATGGGGCTGGGTTGGAGAAAGCATACGTTGCCCAGATTCTTGGTTAACTCGGGCCTGCTGCAGCCCCCAGAATAAGTCAGAGCAGCCTAAGGGCTGCTTTAAGTTATGGCAGCCCTTATGTAATTGCCTACAGGCTATATCACAGCCCAGATTCTCAGTAGCAGTATGTGCTATGGAAACATGTGTGTGTGTGTATGTATTATAGTAGGATAGTATTTAACATCTTTAGGGAGGAGACTTTACTATTGCAAATGCTGGGAAGTCTTATGAGCATCAAAGGACTATTTGAAACAATGAGAACTTTTAAAGTTAAATGAATTTCCCAGGAAATCTCTAGGGTGAGGTGAATGCAAATGTAACTCTGGTTATGCAAAACCCCAACCTTCTGAAGCTATGCCCTGAGGAGAGATGCATAGTCTATGAATTACCTATTCCCATATCAAAGACCCAAACTGTATAAAAGAGTCACTCAGAGATTCAAGGGTGTGTTTGTTCTTAGCCAATGCTGTAAGCATGGAACATCTTGTAAGCATGGGGCAAAAAGACCTTTGGTGGGGTTGGAAGGACGGTTAACCTGCCAGAGCCCTTGTTGGAGTTGGGGTGATCTCTGGTAACCTGATTAGGATGTGCGTAGGTTCTTCTATTGTTTTCAAAATGTTTTCTCCATAATGCTTTTAAATTAAGAATAAATGTGCTTTCTAAGGAAGAGTTATGTGATAACTTAACCGTGGACAATTATTTTGTTCGTAGCCTCTTAGGAGAAAGCAAAGCCTGCCTGCTTAGGCAGGCTGACTTACTGGGGAATTCACAGTGTAGGCGGGAAACTGTGTAGCCTGGAAATACCCCATTCTGGAGGAAGAGAGACACAGGTCTCAGCCTAAGAGAGATGACAGCGGGGAGCAAAAGTCTGAGAGTGGGTCCCTTGGCCGGACCATGGAGGGGGAATATAGGTGCAATTGCTCTGACTGTGACAGTGGAATCCTCATCACTGGAGGTTTTTAAGAACAGGTTGGACAAACGGCTGTCAGAGACAGACTAGGTTCACTTGGTCCTGCCTTAGTGCAGGAGGCTGGACTAGATGATCTCTCAAGGTCCTTTCCAGTCCTACATTTCTATAATTCTATGTCAAAAATGGAAAAAAAAATCCTTGAAATAAAATTATACAGATAAAGAAAACCAAATCAAACCAATAGGCATTTTCAGCTTTTAAGAATGAAATAATAGAGTGTTGAGGGGTATTTTAAGATGGGTGGGTTATTGAAGAAAATTTACAATTAATCTTAGTTTTTCTTGATCTCGTTAAAGCTGTTTCTTTAGCTAAATCCACAGGAAAAGTGCCTGGGGCCTCAGATTCCAGTTAAACTCCATTTTCTTTATTAATTGGTATGAATCTCAGGTATTTTATTTCAAGGATACTTTGGATGGCCTCTAGTGATACATGTGCACATGCATTAAAAAAGTCACACTTGGCACCCAATTTATTTCCTCCACTAATAGCCTCCAGAAGTGCATCTGGCAGCTTTAGCTAGTGAACCTACTCCTTTAACTCAATTCAATTAGTAAATGCTAGCACTTGGTTTCTAATCCTAGTACCAACTTCTTTCTATAAATTAATTTTGCCTCTGGCCACGAATACCTGCCACTCACTGTGACAAAGGAAGCTGGGGATGAAGCTATGGTATTTAATATCTCTTTGTCCCCTTTTGCTCACTGCATCCACAATATATCCTGATATTTTCTATAAAAGCCTGTTCTTTAGTGCAAAGGTGTTGTGGGGATCTACTCAGTTTATCATAAACTCATGCCCAAAATGTAAATTGGTAGAATTATTTTAAAGATATTCAGCATGCTTGAGAGAAATCAGATTGTGATTTGCACTATCCCTAAAAAACATTTAGCATAAAATCATCAGGTGTCTTTTCGAAAACTGCCAGAAACTGTGGGTGAAATCCTGGCTCCACTGTAGTGAACAGCAAAACTTCAGTGACTTCAATGGGGCAGGATTTCACCCAAAATGTGGATATTCACCTTATAATTTTCATGTCATAATTTAAATCAGCATTACTTTGTGTGGCTATGATTTCATGTCAGAAGAATAAGATGCAGTAATCTATGTAAGTATATATTGATGAAAAAAATCACACCACCATAAAGATTTAAAGGGATGGGAAAACACAAATTAATCAGGAATACTAGCACTGAATGCAGTGAAACTCAGAGTTTGTATACATAGGGAATGGATGGGGAAGTTAGTGCAAAATATTTAGGATGTGAATTTAAAATGCAATAGGAATTCCCTATGTGAACATTTTTATTCTACACTAGGGGGCTTGTCTACATGGTGAGGTAATGCACACTGCGGTGGTGGGATGACTGTTAAAGTGCACTAATGTGTTTCATGCTAACTGGTCCATGTTGACCTTGCTGGCACGCACTAAAAGTTTCCTAGTGCACTTTAACATAATACTGATGCACTTTATTAAAGCACGCTAGGGAAATTTTAATGCACACCAGCAGGGATCTACATGAAGCATTCAATGCACAACACAATTGTGTGCTATAGAAATCACACCCCCATAGTACACATTACCACACCATGTAGTCATGACTTCTAAGAGTGCCTTTTTGTGCTTCAGATTAATCTTCCAAAGTAGATTAACCTAAACTGCACAAAGGCACTATTCAGCTGTATAGCTATTCTGCACTTGGCACAGTGTTTTGAAAAGTAGTTGTGCTGCTAACGGATGCCCCTTTTTAGCTCCTCAGGGAATGGTGAATGTAATCCTATCAGATATGTAGCTTTCCGAAAGAGTTCATACTGTACATGAACATGCTTAGAGGCCTAACACAAACTTTAACATAGCTAGTCTCATATAAATATTGCATCATCTGATTGGCATAGTCACTCCTACACTAGTAACATTTAACTATTCTTACAAGCACCATTATATTGTACTTTTTCTATCTGAATTATGTAGCTAATAGTGTTTCCCACTCTCCACTTTCCAGATGAATAAAAATTCCTGGCACAGAATGTTCAGGACATTGGCCAATCAGTGAATAAATCAATTAATTAGTTACTGTTTTGTAGGGTGCTTTGTTCCTATAATATTCTATTAAACCTCAGGGCCTAATTTTCCTCAGACACCTGTTTGAAATAGGTCTGACTCCATTGACTTCAAAGGAGTTACTCCTCATTTACACTAATGCAAATGAGAGAAAAAACAGGCCTCAAGAACTGTTATTCCTATCAAACAAACCCAGTGTCTCAAAGAAGTGTAAACATGGATCAGGAGTCACTTCACTAAATAGAGTAAATCTATAGCACTGAACAATCCCATTTTATTAGCATCTGTGTCTCACCACTAGCTGCTGCTTACTCTCATGACACAACTCTCTCCTGCCCACCAACGATGAGTAGTACCGTGAGTAACACAACCTAGGTTTGTTTACATGCTGGAAACGGCTCATCTACCCTGTCTTCCTCTCACCATTCCTTCTCCTCTTTTTTCAGTAAGGGGAACAAAACAAACAAATAAATCCATATTTATTTTAACAAGGCAATCAAAGTTCCAATAACCCATGGCAGAAAATCCCCATCACACTCTAATGCTGTTACAAGATTTGCAGCAGCCATAGCAGTGATATTGCAGCAACCCATTTTAAAAGGTTTTGCTGGAGACTGAACTATATAACTTGGTAGACATAGAATTGCTTACTCTTTTACTGACAATTAAAATGCAAGATACATGTGTGACATTCAGGTAAGGAGAGAAACTCCTAAAACTAATCCTATACATCAGTATTGATGGTATAATTCTAATCCAAACCCAAGCCCTACCCCTATGCAAAGTCCCACTGATGTCAATGAGGCTCCCATCTGGGCACAGGGACCTTCCTGTGCTGAGCTCAGCACAGGGTCATGGCCAGATTTCTGTTCCTGGCCACATCATCTCCATAGGCACAGGGTTCCAAACTGCATCTCCCTGCAGCTGTAATAAAGGGGGTATTCACCCCCCTAAGTGAAGGCAGGTGAGGATACTACAGCCATTTCCCTCCATGTTTCCACCTAGAGGGAATGGCTTTATTTTACAGCCAGCAGCAGCTGCTGGGGAAATGTGCAAATCACATATCTCAATAGCTTGCTGGGCCCAACTTTCTGCTGGACTGCCTCACGCACTTTGTGGGCTTTGCCATCAGGCTCCAGGTCCTCCCCTGATGGAGCAGCAGGGATTGTAAGAAGTTTGCATTTGAGTGGCCCCTGTAGACCTACTGTTGCAGGGGACTGAATCTGACTTCTTTGAATGAAGATGTATAGCTCTATCTACTTATAAAAAAGATTCTATAACCTTGATTGTAAATTCTTGAAGGCTGGCACAGGCTTTTTGCTACGTGGTTGGACAGTGTTTAGTACAATGGGGCCACGATCCCTGATTGGGGCCTGTGGACACTACTATAATACAAATATTAATAATCTACTCATTAATGGAGGGAAGCGGTCACAGATTTTGTGTATAAAAGGGTCCTCTATTTCATATATCCCCTTGGAGTTTGGACAGTCAACTTGCCATATATACTAATGACCTGAAGACCGATAATCCCGTAAGAAAAATGAATTTTCCTCCCAAAATGCCTCCTGAAAACTTCTGTCTTGTAGTCACCTAAACCATTGTTGCTGTTTTTTCAGTTCCTAATATACTGAAATTATGCCCACAGTGTGATTATTTGTCATTTTAGAAGCATGGAAATCAGTATTTTAAAAATAATTTATAAACTAACACTTTTAAACTGGATGATAGCAGCAAATGGAAGACAGAAAGGTAACTGCAGAGGGATCAATGTAGCAAATGTAAATGAGGCAAAATCCAGTGACTAATGTTACAATCCTAAGAATTTAAAAATCAACACTAATGATCACTTGCACTGCTGCGTCTGGCACTTGGGCTGATAAAAATAGAGTAATTAAGAACATTCTTAAGTATTCATGGACCAGCTGATTACCTCGTATTAATTAGGCAAGAATAGCATTCATTAATGTTGTATTCAGCCTGCTGTCTTAACTACTGTAAGTCACTTTGGGCGATTGTGGCAGCCTTACATGGCATGTTTTGGAGGGTGACGTTCAGGTGAATCCGCTGAGAGAGACTTCTGGGAAGGAATGTGCCTCCAGCGCTGCAGAAGGGTGCAGCACACTCTCCGCTATGCTCTGGTCAATGTGAGGTGGAGCCATGAGAAGAGGCTGCTATTTTGCTACCAAAATTTGAACCAAAAAGTAAAAATCTTGGGCCCAGATTCTAGCTCGTGTAAACTGGCATTGCTCCATTAGCTTCAATGGAACTACACTAATTTACACCAGCTGAGAATCTAGCCCATTAACTCTACTTTACACACTTGTATAAGTGAAATTGGATATGAATAAAATGGTATTGAAAATATTGTAATTTGCTGCTTCTTAATCTCAGGGTCTGTTCTCACACATAAAACAGGGTGTGCACTTACCTAGAATAGCAGAACTAGAGCTGGCTCTGAGTGGGAAAACATGAATCCAGATTTAGATTTCAAATATCTCAGAGCTGATAGGTCTTCAGATCCAGGGTTTTGTTTCAGATTTATATATTACACAATAAAAACAACATTAAAAGAGCATTACGGTTCAAAGTCAAAGACTCAAAAGTTAGGAAATGCCAGAATTAAGGTTGCCTGTACAACCTAACTCAACCAACCCCTTGTGTGTGTGTGTATAGTATAATGATACAATCTTTAATTACATGTTCATATAAATTGTCCTCCTCTATGTAAAGCAACACTAGAGGGGATGAGAAACACACTGCCAGTGGGTTTCATAGATATTTGCTAACAGCAGAAGACTGGTGAGACCCAGGAATCTTGGGTTCCATTACAGGATCTACAGACTCTTCCACCTGTTCCCTCAAGCTTGAGCCCCTCTGCCCCATTCCAGCAACTATGCCTGTCCTGTTACTGTCTCTTCCCATCTCATCTCAGGCCCCTTGTCCAGCCAGACCTAGGCTACTTTTATGCTGCAACCAGTAGTGTAATTTGCAGCTTATGTAAACACTCCTTCACCAGCCTTAATCTAGGTAGCTCACTAAAAAGAGCCATGAGGACGTGGTGATGTGTGGCCTGCACAGGCTCGCCTGGCCCCCCACGTACATACTCACATTGCTAGCCCATACTGAAACCCACTCTGTCCACTCCTGATGGGACCCAGGGACTACTTAATATTTTTGATACTGTGTGTTTGAATAGGAGCTATTCATGTAAGGGATTGCAAGGTTCAGCCCCCATGTTTGTATCCATGTATCTTTGCCATGTGAGAGCCTTAAGGAGCTAAAATGAGGTCCAAGGCTGCTTTGCTGCTGAAGGTATGGATTTAAAATGAGGTAGGGAAACTGGTCTGGGCTCTTGTGTGTTTGTTTTATCCTATTGCATAGCATCCTGTGTTTATTCAGTGGTTGGAGGGACGACTGTGCTCCTCTCCCCATCTGCCACAATTCAAAGGTGACGCAGTAAAGTTTTTGGTCTCTTAATTAATGTTACTGTTGAGCATTTTAGCCCTGCTGTTGCTTGGTGTCCGTGATGTAAAGATGAAATACATTGTCATTTCAAGAAGACTTTTTACAAAGAGTAAACATAATATTTTTGTTCAAATGTAGTACAAATGTGTGATTGTTTTTGGCAGGTGGGTTTTGTGAAAATGGAATATGTTCTATGATTTCTACTTTGATACTTCTACAGAGCATTAAAAGCTACAGTTTTCCACCATTCCTCTTACTAAAAACCTCTTCAAGGCTTCCATTCTTTAACAAATTTGTATAGCAGATGCTCCCATCTTCGGTGTGTCGCAGAAGGGAGTAAAGAAAAGGAAAAAGGCCCAGAAAGGCCCTAGAATTAGTGGAAGGAGGGAAAAGAGAGGCTCTGGGGTCTTCTCTGCCTGCTCCTAGCAAGCCCACAGAAGCAAACAGAACAATTAGGGTGTCACAGCTTTGGATGGACCACATCTAGCTGAAGTGAGGGTGGAGCAGAAGAGCAACCACTGTGAGCAGATGCTCCCCACAAATCCTGAGAAACAGCAACAGGAAAGGCCTGAAGTTATAAGCAACTGAAAAAGGAAGACTGAAGGGTTATAATGGAAAAGGCTTGCAGCAGCATTAGCTTATATTCTGTGTCTTCTGGCCTTGACAGTGAGGGAGAGTAGGACATAGGGAGAGATGAGAGGTGCAGATGGACCTGCTGGCAGCAGGGTTCTGGAGTGAGGGAGCTCTGGTTCATCCCCATTTCCATTCATCTTTCTACATACATTCTACTGTTTCCCTCAAGCTAAAGGATTTTTCTCAGCCCATTCTCAGAATGAGATTTAAGTAAGCTCCATTGCTTCTTCTGTCAAGCTGTAAGAGCTGGATAGCATGCAGCCACTGCACAGGGATGCAGGGAAAAGCAAGAGGCCTCCCTCTTCCCCACAACTGACACAGGTGTCACACACAGCAGCAATCTCTGCCCTGGGAAACACAGACTATTTGCTCCTGCATCACCCCTCAGGGAGCAGGGAGCCAGAAAGGGAGCATGAACCATGGCTTCACTTCACACATAAGAATGGCCATACTGAGTCAGACCAAAGGTCCATCCAGCCCAGTATCATGTCTACCGACAGTGGCCAATGCCAGGTGCCCCAGAGGGAGTGACTGAAGTATGCAGAGGTTACCTGAACCAGTGGTAGGGCAGAGAGGATGAGCCTGTCTTATGACCCTAGTTAATTATTTCCGGTGTGCTACAATATATAGCCTGATAATGCTGCTCTTTGTACCTACAGGGTCAATAGACTGTCATTTAGATAGGGTAGCTACGCTTGTTATTAGTGAAAGTTATCTAGTATAGCTGGAGTAAATAGTGACTGCGATAGTTAAAGCTGCCTAAGTGTTTCCACTATAACTCACCTATTTCAGTGGCTTATAATTCTAAAAAAATTTCATCTTTCAAGCTGAAATTGTCTTCCTTTGCTCTCCACCAAAGACACAATTTTGGGGGAAAGTTTGAGCAAAAATGGTTGAGTCATATTTTTAGTAAAGAAGGGGACGGTTTTTTTTAAATCCCCACACTTTTGCCATTATAAAAACAACCTTTATAAAATATTTGAGAGTTTGGGCTCCCCAGTTTGTGGCAAAAAGCTGATGTTTGACAGAAATGTACACCAATAAGTTCTGCATGAGCAGACTCTGGTTATCATTAAAGATGCCTGTTGACCCATAATATTTTATAAAAGAATCATGGCTAAGATCCTGATCCTGCAGTGTGAATTCAATGCAGATCCATGTGGGTGCAGCAGCACTCTACACACACAGATTGCAATGCAGGATCAGGGTAGTCACAAATTCATTATTATGAATTACAAATGTTTGTAACTAAGTCACCACTTGGATAAAATATTATATATGTTTTTGTTTAGATTTGATTTGGTTTATTAATTATCATTATTACATTTGCTCTTTTCCCCATGAGATAAGGAAGTGAATGAGTTGCAAAGGATCTGTGCTTAAATGAAAAGGTGTTATTTTATGTTTGCTTTGGCAGTATGAAAGTCCTGAGATCTTTAGAAACACTAAATCAGATCTCGGTGGATGATCTCTGACAAGCCTTTCCTCTCTGCAAAGAGGACGCCCGAAGGACACTTACCTGATAATGCTGACATTTGCTGCTGGCTATTTCACTAAACAATTTGCTAAAATGTTATGTGTGCGTTTGAAATGAGTGTTAAGTATTCTCTCGTTGTCTGCCAACTTGCAATGCTTTACTATTATTATGTCTTATGAAAAAGTCCTATAGGAAATCATTACTTTTCTATAGATTTTGTGAACCCTCCTACAGAACAAAATTGAGAATTATATCCCTGCTATAGAATTGTATATGTAAATAAAATCATAATCTTTTAAATTGTATAGGGTTTTTAGAATAATTTCTACAGCATCCTATTAAATTTCTAAACCCACTCAGTTTAATCCCTATTAGAGTCTATAGGACTTTTCCATAAGGGGTAATTTAAACCATTCCTCTCAAAAGGAATTATGGGTAAAATTTTCAAGAGAGACAAAGTGATTTTGCCCATTTTCAAAAGGGGCTTAGGAACCTAAGTCCCCTTGACTTTCAAAAACACTGAAGCCCAGTCACTTTAGAAAATTTGAGCTAGGCTTCTAAGTCACTTTGGCTCTTTTGAAAGTTTTACCTTAGACGTCTGTCTCTCTCCAGGTTTTTATACCATGCCAATCGCATAGTACACGAATGTGTTAAAAAGAATAAAAGAAGGCTTTTTCAAAAGCTTAACTGTGAGACACTAGATCAGTCAACTTGACTGTGCAGTTAGTGCTACTGCAAATTTTGGAACTTCCTTACAACCAACCATTCTCATCTCATGTGGGGTCACCAGCTGACCACTTGGGACTAGCCTGGCATGTGCAGCCCCAGGATCAAGGGGCTATAAAAGTGACTGAAAGCCACCTTTATGGCCCCACTCCTGAGCTGTGCGAAGTGCAGAAGGCCAATAACCTAGTCTGACTCTCATGAGGCTATTTCAACAAGCACAGTTTTAAATATAGTGGCATGTGACTTAAATTTCCACCCATATGACCAGTCAATATCTGGGTGTCTGGTTCAGGCTGCCTTTAGATAGTGGCTGAATACAGTATAGCTTGAGGGTATCCTGAAATGGTTGCTTAAGGTAGGTGCAGTGGTTCTCAAACTGTGGGTCTAAGTCAGTCTCAACCTCATTTTAATGGGGCTGGCCTTAGACTTGCTGGAGCCCAGGTCTGAAGCCAACACCCGAGCCCCAGTGCCTGGGGCTGAAACCGATGCCCTAGGCAGTGGGGCTCCGGCTTTGGCCCCCCAGTAGGGTGACCAGATGTCCCGATTTTATAGGGACAGTCCCAATTCTTGGGCCTTTTTCTTATATAGGTTCCTATTACCCCCGCATCCCTGTCCTGATTTTTCACATTTGCGCCTGGTCACTCTACCCCCCAGCCCCGGGTAGCAGGGCTTGTGTAGGCTCAGACTTCGGCACCCCCTACTGAGGTCATGTAGTAATTTTTGTTGGCAGAAGGGGGTAGCGGTGCAATGAAGTTTGAGAACCTCTGAGGGGATTGCCTAATGGAGAGGACCATTAGTGCAGATTTCATTGCACATGAATTTAAATAAAGTAATGTACTAATTTAAATGAATTTGAACGTAAATAAAGTAATTCTGCTCTCAGGACTGTGAAGTCAAAGGTTGTTATACCTGCAAAACTCTCGACAGAACTGGGCTCTGGATGTTTATTTTCATAATATCCTTCCATGGATATTGGTGCAGATTTGGCTCCCTCATTGTCATTTTATATGAGAAATAAAAACTGAATTGTTAACAGCTTCATGCTCCATTTTATTCATTATTTAAAAAATAAAATAGGTGGCTGATCAGCCTGCCCAACTGCATCTCTTTTGCTTCATGTTATGTTTCCATATCATTTTGCCCAAGAATCCTTGCTCTTCTTGCCTAGTGGAGCTCATCCTTAGTGCGGATTTTAATACACTCATCTCTGTTTTTTCTTTAGCACCTATGTGCTGAACACATAATTTATATCCATAGACCACTGCCCAGAGCAAATTCTGCTCTTTGCCTGCCACTGTATTGAGAGTTTCTCTAGGCTTCCCTCCTGTCCCACCTTCATGACAGTGTTTCTCTGTTATGGCTGGAAGGTTGTGGGAGGACATCTGCAGCAAGTTACTCTTAATGAGTGTGAAACTCGCTTCTACCAGAATAATATAATAGATTCCAAGGCCAGAAGGGACCATCGTGATCATCTTGTCTGGCCTTCTGTATAACACAGGCCATAGAACTTCCTCAAAATAATTTCTAGAACGTATCTTTTTAAAACACATCCAAACTTGATTTAAAAATGATCAGTGATAGAGAATCCACCATGATCCTTGGTAAATTGTTCCAGTAGTTAATTTCTTTCACTGTTAAAAACCTACTCCTTATTTCCAACCTGAACTTGTCTAGCTTCAACTTCCAGCCAATGGATTGTGTTAGACCTTTCTCTGCTAAATTGAAGACTCATTATTAAATATTTGTTCCCCATGTAGATACTTATACCACTTCAGTGAGTCTCTGCGTGGCCACAACATTGCTGGCCCCTGCTTGCAGGAGTGACTCTTACCAAATGTTCTGGCATACCTAGAAAAAGTGAACGCATGTCAGTAGCCCAGGCAACTTTCTTGTTCCAATGCCTTCTGACAGTTCAAACTTAAGGCTTCTTAATAAATATAGAGGTCAAGTAAACATTTCACAACCTGCCAAAAGGCACTGGCAGGGAGGGGGCAACTCATGCATAAACTCAACCAAAACAGAATTCAGCTTGAGCTCTGGATGTGAGATTCAGCGGTGATTATTAGTTTAGTGTGACAAAGACAAGTGGAAACGTCTGGCCGATTCTGTATAAAACAACAACTCTTTGCACTTATATTCCCTCAGTGATCTCAATGCACTTTAGAAAGGTGGGTAAATTATATTATCCAGTAGGGCCAGAAGCAGCCAAATCTGGGACTCAGTGAGGGGGGCAAAATGGGGCCCAGCCAGGACTACCTCTTCCCTGGACCCAAAAATGTGTAGGAGAGACCTCACCACAACTCTGGGAACACTAGACCTCTCTTCCCCTGCCCTCCACCATACAGCCCTGGGGAAGAACTGCAGAGAGCAGCCAGCCAGAGACCATCTGCTAAGAGCAGAAACAGCCAAAGCTGGGAGCTCTGGACATTCCAGTCAAAACTGGAGAAAGTTCTGGTTTTCTTTGCCCTGTGCTGACGGGAAGTAAATTCTAACCCTCTCCCCACCACCCAGTCTCTCTACCTCAACTTCACTCCTCCACTGCCCTGCCCCCTTCACCCCACTTCCCTTCCCTAACCTCTTAAGGTCAGACCCAGGCAGTGGGTGCCCTGAGAGACCAAGCTGTCACTTGACCCACAACATTCACACTTTTCAGAGTAGCAGCCGTGTTAGTCTGTATCCGCAAAAAGAACAGGAGTACTTGTGGCACCTTAGAGACTAACAAATTTATTTCAGCATGAGCTTTCATGAGCTACAACTCACTTCTTCGGATGCATAGAATGGAACACACAGACAGGAGATATTTATACATACAGAGAACATGAAAAGGTGGAAGTATGCATACCAACAGGAAGAGTCTAATCAGTTGAGATGAGCTATCATCAGCAGGAGAAAAAAAACTTTAAGTGATAATTAAGATGACCCATAGAAGGTATGAGGAGAACTTAACATAGGGAAATAGATTCAATTAGTGTAATGACCTAACCATTCCCGGTCTCTGTTTAGGCCTGAGTTAATTGTGTCTAATTTGCATATTAATTCAAGTTCAGCAGTCTCTCTTTGGAGTCTGTTTTTGAAGTTTTTTTGTTGCAAAATTGCCACCTTCAAGTCTGTCACTGAGTGGTTAGAGAGGTTGAAGTGTTCTCCCACTGGTTTTTGAATGTTATGATTCCTGATGTCAGATTTGTGTCCATTTATTCTTTTGCGTAGAGACTGTCCGGTTTGGCCAATGTACATGGCAGTGGGGCATTGCTGGCACATGATGGCATATATCACGTTGGTAGATGTGCAGGTGAACGAGCCCCTGATGGCGTGGCTGATGTGATTAGGTCCTATGATGGTGTCACTTGAATAGATATGTGGACAGAGCTGGCATCGGGCTTTGTTGCAAGGATAGGTTCCTGGGTTAGTGTTTATGTTGTATGGTGTGCAGTTGCTGGTGAGTATTTGCTTCAGGTTGGGAGGCTGTCTATAAGCGAGGACTGGCCTGTCTCCCAAGATCTGCGAGAGTGAGGGATCATCTTTAAAGATAGGTTGTAGATCTTTGATGATGCACTGGAGAGGTTTTAGTTGGGGGCTGTAGGTGATGGCTAGTGGTGTTCTGTTATTTTCTTTGTTGGGCCTGTCCTGTAGTAGGTGGCTTCTGGGTACTCTTCTGGCTCTGTCAATCTGTTTTCACACTGCTATTTTTAGTCCTGAAGTAGGCCCTGAAGCCAAGGGATTGAAGGCAAAGGGGTATCCTCTTTCAGCACTGAGAGACAAGAGGAAAAGACTCCAGGAGCTGTGGCCTAAGGTGAGCAGAGGAACTGCTTTTTGTTTGATATTTTTCACAAGTGTTATGTTGAAGAATAGAACTATGCCCCAAAAGAGACTTGGGCATAGCAGTGAGGCTTTCCTGGGCTGCAGAAACAGGCTAGCAAGCTCTACAAATGGGTATCAGTGATACCAGCAAAAGCATTTATTTGCTGGTATTAAGTGCGTCTACAGTGGGAGCGTTTGTCAGCATAGCTATAACAGAATAGCTATAATGACAAACCTTTTCTAGTGTAGAGCTGCCTTTATATTTTTATTTAAAGAAAGCTACCACAGAGTTCACACAAAGAAGAATCAAAATGAAACACCACCTCGTTTTGATCCATATGCATTGTAAATGTCATCTCTTTTCTCTGGGGTACATAATATTTAGACACTGCTACTACAGTGGAAGATGTCTTTCCATAAGAGGGCTTATTGCTGATCCCATTTTGAAAGCTGTATTTGCTTTCCATAAAATCCCCAGACCTGAATAATTAAAAACAGCTTCGATCTCTGTACTTTTGAAATATTATAAAGACCCCAATGATTGCAGCTTATGCATGCCCTTATCATTGCTAAATGAATCCTGACACTAACATTTTGGCAAAGATTAAGATTTAGATTTAGTAAGGTCATTGCTAGAATTTGCCAACTCAGATCAAAATAGTTTCATCCCTGATCAATTAACTAATTTTAATTTATGTACCACAGTCTTTTTTGCCTTTGGGCAGCAAATGAAGTCTATTACATATTGTGACAGTGAACGCAGCAAAAATTTTGATGTGGGTGGCTGGGATGTCTTTTCAACACTTGAACTTTGGATATAATTTTATGAGTTGATTTTCCAGATTCATTTACCACATCATGATCTCCTTGCCTGGGGAAGAAAATAGTTCAGAATTCTTCCTGGTTTAAATTAGTCTGGGGTTTTAGACAAAAGCAACCTATTACCAAGACCTGTGCTTCTGTTCTATATAATAACCTCTTTTGGACACAGTATAAAAGGTGTCTGAATTCTATTGCTGTTTGTGTTCTGCTGTTTTACATTTTAAAAATATACAGAAATAGCCTGAATTCCTCACTCATAACTTAAGCAAAAGGGGATAAGAACTTCAGAATATGCGGCACAGCTTTTAACCACGGAGACAATATAAACAGGTACCAAGTGAGAACAGGAATAAAAGGGTACACACTGTCAGTTGTATGTAAATTAGGAAGTCTTTCAATGGTGCACTCATATTAGTCAATGGTATGTCATAGTGTAATTGAAAATGAGAGAGGGAGAAGATGGTCTTGTGCAGGGGCAGCTCTAGCCATTTTGCCGCCCCAAGCAGGGCGGCACGCCGCAGGGGGCGCTCTGCCGGTCGCCGGTCCTGCAGCTCCGGTGGACCTCCCGCAGATGTATCTGCGGAGGGTCCGCTGGTCCCGCGGCTTCGGTGGAGCATCCGCAGGCACGTCTGCGGGAGGTCCACTGGAACCTCCTGCCGCCCTCTCGGCGACCGGCAGAGCGCCCCCCGTGGCATGCCACCCCAAGCACGTGCTTGGCGTGCTGGGGCCTGGAGCCACCCCGGTCTTGTGGGCAAAGCATCAAACTGAGATGCAGGAAACTGGGAGTTCCTGCTCTGCCAGAGACTTCCTGTGTAGAGCTAGGTGGGATTTTAAAAAATGCTCAAAATTGGCCCAACTTTGCTCCCATTGAAGTAAATGGTAAAATTCCCATCGACTTCAATAGTAGCCAAGTTAGGTTACAAAGCTGAATGCCTTTGAAAATCCCATCCTTATCCTCATTTTACAGATGGGGAGCTGAGACACCGAGAGATTAGCAGTACTTTGCTACTTCCAAGAGGCATCATGAGGGTAGTTTCATTAAATGTATGTGAATTACTCTGGCTCTCTGGTAACAAAAGCCTAAGCATAAGGTAGGTGATGTCCTACTGCATATTTTATTTTCTGGTGGAGAATCTTTTCTTCATTATTCTTTTAAAAAAGACATGAATGCAATACAAAAATAAAAAAACAAATTAAAAGAGAAGAGTTGCTAATAAAATAATAAAACAACATATGACCTCAGAAAGAGTGATGGAAGGAAATCCATGCCTCATACAGTGTAAAAGGAAAGGAGTAGGAAACAAGGGATCCCACAATCCTAGCGGATATTCACATTCAGCTATGGTCAGGAGCAGGGAGGGAAGGTGGCAGGAAAAAAATAGCAGAAAAAAGGCAATGAGAGGTCTGGTTGCATGGTAGGCTGTGAAGAAGCTGCAATACCAGTCTAGCACTTACCTAAAAACAAGACCAGCCAGATCAGGTCAAAGCCATGCTGCTAAAGAAAAAGAGGTGAGGGGTCTGATCTGCAAAGCCATTTCCTCTCTGGAAGCTGAGGGCCTGCAGGATTGTGCTTTCATTTGCTTTGATGATCTCTGAGAGACTTCTCTGGAGATTCCCTATCAACTGTGAGTTTTTGTTTTTTTTAGCCTTTTATTTCCCTAGATCTTTCCTATCTTCTTCTTTCTGTCCTCTTGTGATTTTCCACTTCCTCCTTCCCCATAGCTTAGGCTCTAATGAAAAATTAAGAACAGGAGTCACTAAATTGAGAAGACAGCTTTATGCTCCCAGAATAGGAGACGAATACAGAGGGGCCATTGGGTCACCCTTTATTCATCCTGTCTTTCACTTGTTTCTTCGCTTCCTCACAGACAGTGCTGTAATGAACTGACTTTGTACATAATACAGATTATGCCAAAAAACACTGACTTTGAATATGTGATTTTACTCTCTAAATGCTGGCCCAAAAAACAGAGGGGGAAAGACTTACTACCATCAAAAGGAAAAGGCCAAATTATGATATTTAGCTACCGGCCCAAGTAGGGCAGCTGTGAAATTGCTCCATCTCCTGGGCAGCCCACTGAGGCTGTTAATGGGTGGCCATTTCCCAGGCACCCCTCATGGCCTGGGGTGGCTCTGCAGCAACCTACCTGAGTTTTCCTTTCTGACAAAGCTCCTCAAACTCATCACCCAGTATATATCATTTTAAAACATTCCCCTTCTGGAGAGGGATTCAATTTGTTTAGTCTATATGTACTTTACCCCGCTGGTCATCAAACATTTCTGTCTCCTTCAATCAGGAGCCCCAAGCTCTCCTTCCCAGAGCTGGGTTCAGTTCAGTCTCTCTCTTTCCTTGGACTAGGAGTCCCCAGCCCTCCTTCCTAGAATTTCATTATAATCCAAACAGCCCCCTTATTCCCTGCAGCACTCACCTACAACTGCTTCCTCAACCCAGCTACAACTTCCCCCTCCCATTTCTTGTTCCGCTCAGGTTCTTCAGAGAAGCCAGCTGCCCTCACTCAGGATGTTAATGAGGCATTGGTGGTCTGGACCAGTTCCCTCTTAAAAGACCAATTCACCCTGTGACAGAGGAATTATTCCTGAAAGAGAGACAATCTATTCCTAAGTAGCTCAGTGTGAAAGGGGACCATACAAGATGCTTCAGCCTTTAATATGATCTTTCTGATGGGACCAGCCCACTTTATGGGCTGTAGGAGGGTTGGTGAGTGGCATGGCATTATTGCCTCCCTTCGGGCTTGGGGGGCCCTCTGCTCTCAAGGCTGTCCTGAGGGAACGCTCCTCATGAAAAGGGTAAGGGGTTCCACACACTTCCCCCAGGCTCAGTGCACCTGAATAAGGGTCTTCACAAACTGGCCCTTAAAGAGAAGTCCTTTAGCTCATGTAGCAGAAGCCTGTGTTTCTGAAGGAGTATCATTCTGGCACAACTAACTGGATTTGCGTCGAAACTGATTTTTGTTTTGAGGAATCATCTCTGTCTATTGTAGTGGGTGATACTACAGCAAGATCTTCAAGGCTCACTGAGCATGGAGAGGAATTAAGGGTTCTACAATACAGAAAAGTGACAGGAAGAATTAAAAAAAAAAAACCCTTACCAAACCCCTTCAGAAACATTAAATGAAAGCAGACGGGGAGAAAAAAGGCAAATTGTGATGAGAATACAAAGAATAGGCTTAAGTGGCCAGAAGAAATGTGCCTGAGAATATATAAGTGGTAACATATGATCATTTCGTGGCTATCAAAATGCATGTTAGTTTGAGTGCTTTATAAAATATTGAAGTGTAGACACAAGTTACCTTTCAAGCTGGCAGCCCAGAGTGTGATTTTTTTTTTTTTACATGCTGCATTACACCAACTCATAATAACAAGATGATGTTGCCATAGGAAACAATGCCAACTGGAAGAGATAATAACTTGTAACAGATCTCAGTAGCATTATCTCTCAATAACATGGAAGATAAAACAGTACCATCAAATAGCCAAGGTAGGGAATGCTAACTCAATTCTACAGCAATTCCACAGTCTAGGGGTTTCAGGACTATTTCAATATGATTCCTCAAATCTGTTGAATCAAATGGACAAATTCAGACCCGGTGTAAATGGGTGCCACTTCACTAACCTCTACATACTGGACAGATTTAGGAGGGAGACATGAAAAAATGGATGTTCTTATCATATCTCTCACCTAAGAACCTAAACTGTACTCACAACTTGGTACTCCTCCCTTTCACAGCAGAGAGGAATAAAAAAAAAATCACTATTGATCAGACACGGAAACCTAGATTTTTAAAAGGGAACAAAATTATTTTGATTTCTTCAACTTTGTATGCCTAAGTGGAGAGGCTTTTAAGAGACTTGATTTTCACAAGAGCTAAATGTCCAGCCTCTGAAATTGAGGCCATTTTAAGTTGTCTAAAGTTGGGTACCCACAAACAAAGGCACCAAAAAAAAGTGTAGTCAATTTGAAATCTAGGTTGTAAGTTTTATTTGAAAACTAGAAAATAATTGTATTATCCATCTTCCCCAGCCCCATATGTGCTGGGTACTGTATATCATCTAGTGAAGCAGGATGAGCTGCATTTTGAAAGTAGCTGACAAGACTAGTAAAGGCACACTTGCATACATATACACAGAAAGGCAGAGCGGGAGGTGATTGACAAACACATGTGAGGGAAAGGGAGGTATATTCTCCTAAATTTGGTACACAGAGATAACACATTCTGGCTTACAGATTGAAAAATAAATTTAAAAACACATATGGTAGTAAGTACAATAGAATCTGTATAATATTTGTGTCCTAGATGTAAACAGTGTGTTTAGTGGTCTGAGCAGCAAAATAGGCATAAGGAGACATTGGTTCTCTTCCTGGCTTTGACTTTGAGTCGCTGTGTACCCCTAGGTAAGGCTCAAATGACCTGAACCTGCAAACCTCCTACAAGTGGAACACTCAATGATGTCAACGGTAGGAGGAGGGAAGGCCAAAGGAGCCTGGGACGCTCCAGACACTGAGCGAGATCTCGCCTGGGCGGGCATCTGCGGCCGTGGTGCCAATTGACACCACTGCCTCTGCAACGGTGTGCCGTGCCACTGACTGACTTGGGGTCCGGGCGGCGCAGTTTGTTCTCACTGAGCCACACGACTTGGAGACGGGTGGCTGGGTGCCGATGTTGAGGTCACCGTCGACAATACGATACTGTAGGAGCAGCGAGAGTAATGGTGCCTGCGACGGTGCCTTCCGCGTGACCGGGACCTCGACAATGAGGATCCATACCCATCCAAGGTGCTGTTCCTGTACTCGTCCCGGCAGCCAGAGCTATGATGCGCCAGTGCCGGTGGACTGTGAGGAGTCTCACGTGCGATGTCTGGTAGAGCGGGAACTCGAGTTGGAGCGTCAACGATGGTGGTGTTGGGATCAGCTACGGTAGCTGCAACGCAAGGAAGAGCGTCAGTGGCACCTGTCCCGGTGCCTGTGTCCCTGGTCGTGAGGTGTGGAGGAGCCCCAAGGTTCCTGTGCAGGCGGTGAGCTGGTCAGCCTGAGTGGAGTAGAGGGCTGGTGCGACCTGCGGGAAGACTGTGTCGAGCGAGGCAGCGAGTGGTCCTCGGAGCGGGGACTGTGCCATGTCGGGGAGGTCTGTTGTGCTCCCAGGGGCAGCTTCCCTCAAGATCAGGGGCCCATCTCGGGTGGTGCCCTGGGTAACGGGAGGGTTAGGATGTCACATGCAGCCTGTGCGGCCTCCGATGTCGACAGCATTCTCACTGTAGGGGAGGCACGTGTGGACGGGACCGGACTGCTCCACTCAATGCGATTCAGAGGCCTGAGTCCCGAGGGGGATCGCGGGCTGCCCAGCTCAGGTCCGGCCTCACCGCTTTCCTTCTCTCATGCCGCTGAGTCTTCCCTTGTTTCTTGGAGGGGGAGCAGTGCCAGCTAGTGGAGGGGACTTCACTCTGCACCGAGGACGCAGTGCCGGGCGCCGAGTCCGTTTGGTGTGCCGGTGCCGGGGCCAGCGCTGATTCCAATAGGAAAGCACAAAGTCTAATGTCCCTCTCCTTCTTAGTCCATGGCTTGAATGATCCACAGATCCTGCAGCGCTCACTTACATGAGTTTCGCCCAAGCAGCAGAGACACTGAGTATGCGGGTCGCTTCTTGGCATAGAACTGCGACAGGAGTCGCATGACTTGTAGCCTGGGGCACAGGGCATGCCCTGAGCCCAGTCAACTAACTTGAGAAACTATTCAACTATTGGAACAACTGTACTACTAAGGCTAACTGGAGAAGCTGCAGCAAGGCTGTAGCATGAAGTTCCGACTACCTTCACTGGCAGCAAGAAGGAACTGAGGGTGGGGGGGAAGTGCATGGCTCCCCTTATAGTGCGATATAGAGGTGCCACTTCAGGGGTCGCAGCGGCGCTCCCCCCATACAGGTACTGCTAAGGGAAAAACTTCCAGCACTGGTGCATGTGGCGAGCATGCACACCTACTGTGGAATACACCTGAGCAATCACTCAAAGAAGAATTGTGATTTTTCTTTTCTAACAGGTGGAAGTGAATACTTCCAGTATATTCCCTTGGTTTCATTAAATAAGTATTTCCAGTATGACTGCAGTATTGTTCTAAAGTACAATATATTGCATTAGATTTACAGCTAGTTAAAATGGAATTTATTTGTTTTGCAGTTTGTGACATAGGCAGCCTTGCTTATAAAAACAATTTTAGTCAAAATCATGGCATCCAAATATTATCTATGCTAAGGTCTGAGATATTCTTTGTCCTTAAGGAGACTAGCTTTTGGATTCTTAATCTACCAAGTCTTCAGATTTCATTGCTAATTAACTGGCATTAAGTATTAGAGATTTTCTTTGTTGTAGGGTTGAATTATTATAGGGATAATTATTCAATATTTCATTATCCATCCTGTACATAATCCATTTAACACAAACTAAATTGCATCCAGACTGCACTACGAGAGCAAGTCTTAGTGCTTGTGAAGAGCATAGAACGGATAGCTCTGGAGACAAAATGTGCATAGGAAGTAGCCAGGGCTGGCTCCAGGGGTTTTGCCGCCCCAAGCAGCCAAAAAAAAAAAAGTGGCAATTCAGCGGGAGGTCCTTCGCTCCGAGCGGGAGTGAGGGACCCTCCGCCGAATTGCTGCCGAATACCTGAAAGTGCCGCCCCGCTCCGGAGTGCTATTTCCTTGCTAACAGTGCTCACCTTTAAAGTATCCCTCCTGGAATCTGAGTTAGCATCCACTGAAATGAATGGAGAAGTTTTCACCTGGGAGTAATTTTTCCAGGCTCTCTGCAAATTCAGGCTGCTTCTCTGCATCAGTTGAACTTCTTGTTTTGAAGTTTTTCTTTGCAACCATAACAGATAGAAACTTACTTTTAAAAAATAAAATAAAAGCTGCCGCTCTTGAGAACAACTACGAGATCTGTCCAGACTCCCTTCCCCCTTACTGGGGGTACAACCCACACTTCAGGAAACAATGCTGTACATAATAGTCTGTTTTAGCAAAAGTCTGTATATTTAAAGATGCGATTTTCTGGGTAACCTACCTGGTGTTTGGTATTTCAGTCCTGACACTCAAGATGGTTCATATAACCAGTGTAGAGTGAAGGCGCCATAGAGTCAAGGAGGCTCATCGAAATCCTGTCCCACTTGCAACAGGGACTCCAGAAGGGAAAATGGCCTGAAAGCCTTCTCATTGAAGTAATGGTTTTGATCCCAATTGCCAGAGCAACAAAAAAGTAATTTCTTTGCAAAATACAAAATCGAGGCCAGGAAAGGTCACCAGAGACCTTTTGAATAAATCAGAAAACAGGTACTCCCCCGCCAGAGTATGAAGAACAAAAGGCTGAGGAAAAGCAGCACTGAAGTTTGGGAAAGTCAGAGAGGGAGTTTGAAAGGGGAAGAGTGTGCCCAGCCAGAGCTCTTATCCTTGGCAAAATCCTGAGCCTGCTGCTAATACAAGGCCATGCATAAGCGGCAACTCCAGGGCTGGAGCACCCATGGAAAAAAATAGTGGGTGCTCAGCATCCACCAGCAGCCCCATGGATCAGCTCTTCTTCCTCCCACCACAGTGCCTCCCGTCCACCGGCTGGCCCCAGTCAGCTCCTTCCCCTCCGTTCCAATGCCTCCCACCTGCTGGCGGGCCCCAATCAGCTCCTCCAGTCCCTCCCAGCACTTCCCACCTGCTGTAGATCAGCTGTTCAGCAGCGTGCAGGAGGCGGGGCGGGGGAATGCTGGGGGAAGGGGCGGAATTGGGTGGGAAGAGGCAGGGCAGGGGTGAAGCAGGAAGAGGCAGGGTGGAAGTGGGGCCTTGGGGGAATGGGTGGAGTGGGGGCAGGGCCTGGGGCAGGATGGGGGTCGAGCAGCCCAGGGAAATGAGGAAGCCGGCACCTATAAGACCACGTATGTTGCCTGTAAGGACTTCATGGAAAATGCCAGGGCAGAGACGAAGAGAGATGAGACACTTATCAGGACAGAAGCACTGCCTGAATCAGCCTGCCTCAGAAACATCTCAGTTCCAGACTCCACCAAGGGCCAAGGAAACAGTAGTCTCGAGAATCACAGTAATGTAGGGCTGGAAAGGAACTCAAGAGGTCATCTGGTCCAGTCCCCTGCACTGAGCCAGGATTAAGTACACCTAGACCATCTCTGACAGGTGTTTGTCTAACCTGTTCTTAAAAACCTCCAAGTGAGGAAGACAAGCAGAATTTGGTCCCTAGAGACTAATTCTGCTGTTGCGATATGTGCATAAGGCTTATTGATTTCAATGAGAGTTACATGTGGGGAACAGTTACAGAGTCAGGCCTTGAAAACAAATGATGCAGCACAAATCCTGTACCCCTTTCTTTAATCGTCCTTTCTCCCCCGGTTATATCTTGGGCAAATATTCATAACTCCAACCTCTGACAAGTCGGCTTCTAGAAGAGATATTTCTAATCTTTTTACTCAAACTTCCTCTACTGGGACCCCAAAAATAACTACAGAGGCTGCTCCGAAGCCCATTGACTGCAATAGGATTTGGCTCAGGGCCATAAAATTACATATTTCGATGCATTATAACTGAGACATTAACCCCTGAGAGATAGTGCTATCCTGGTGAAACTCGCTTTACAGCCACGTTGTCTTTCCTCTGTAAGAAATATGTTAAGTAAATGTGGGAAAGAGAGTTGGGCCTCAGCTTGATCCAAATATTTGTTGATATGAAATATAGCGACGCAGGGCTGAATTTGTACTGAAAGAGGTGCTAGGGCTCAAGCAACTTTTTTTTTTTAAACTTTCATAACTGACGCATCAAGCCGGACGCCAGAGGTGCCAGGGCTATGAACTGCCAAACCTAGAGGTGCAGGGGCTCAGCCCTGCCACAAATTAAGCATTGTAGTGATGACTTCCCAAGTCACACTGCATAAAAAGAATTACTTTTGCTGGATGCAGTGTGATTATCGCTAGCCAGTTGACAACAGGCCATGTAAATTACAAAGTATACCTTAGTGCATGAAATCAAATCAAGGAATAGAGATCTGAATAATAAAATAACCCATTAAGAGGATACATTTCGAATGTGCCAGGCTGCATTACACTACTGCAATCCGAACTTTAATACAGCCAGTTTCATGTACATTTTAGTTCTCCAGAGTCCTGGTGGACAATGGATCTTAAACAATTAACCTTTTGCTCTCTTTTCTTAAACATTCTCTTCTCTTCTTTCCTTTCCTCACACTTTCTGCTCCTCTGTGTCTTTTCTCTCTTTCTATTCTCTACATTTACTCAGTTTTATCATCCCCACATACTTTTTATGTAATGACCCCCTGAGATGACTGAATGCTCTCATGTGTTTCCTCAAAGTGATGATCAAGTAGGAAACCCATGCTCCCTGGATCTACATGGATTGATAACAGTAACACTTACTTTCAGATGCCTATAACCCAGCCATACAGCAAGCAAACAAACAAAAAAATCCCGTGATTCAGACATGGATCATGAAGTTCTTAGCTCTGGAATTTATTTTCTTCTAATAAAGAAATTCTTATGCAAAGCGCCAGATTCTGAACTAGTATAAATCAACAATCTACACCAGCAAAGGATTAGGTCCAAAATCTTTTTACTCATTTATATTATATTCAAGTGCAGGAAGTACAATAAGGAGCACAAAAGTCCACTAATTTCAACTGCTTTATTCTTCTTTTGTAATTTGAGTTGTGCAAATCTTTACATAGCCTATGACTGGCCTTTTGGTGTTTAAAAAAACCCACAAACCAAAACAGTTTAAAGCAGGTGAGATAGGAAGGATGTTCAAATTTTGAGGTGTGGCAAATACCCGGTGCACGCCTATTAACATGAACTCACCAAAATGAATGCAGGTGCCTTGATTGTTTATGCAGTGAACACATTTTCATAATTACACCCAAATCCTAATAAATCTCCACAGAACCACCATTGTGATAATAAGCCCCAAGAAGCTGCCCCAATATCATGCCAAAAATATTGCGGTAAGCAAAACAAAAGAAACAAAATCTCAGGAATCTCACTCACATAACACCATTACTCCAACTTGCAGCCACCACAGCAAAAACAGTTAAGGCTGAAACTGCATCTTTTACTAATCCTGTTAAAGCTGCATATGATATGACTCTGTAAGGAATATATTGAGTGATTTTTCATAACATATGTTTCAAATATACAGGCACAACTAGGATGCTGTTCTACTGCTGTTTCTACTAAGACTCTCGGTTGGAGTCAGGGTCCCAGCTGATAATATGTCAGGGAAGAAGACTGCAAAGGCAGAAAATTGCCACAGCCTCCCTTCCACTAGGGGAGGTGTAAAGAGCCAGAATTTTCCCCAAATTGGATTGTGCTAACTGAGAAAGGGCATCTCTGATTCAGTGCATACCCCCATTGCTGCTTTTGCCAGTGAGATTTATGGAGCCCTGATCATAACTGAAAGAACAGAAACCCAAGGAGAGTTGCTGGTGGTGACGTTGCCTGCCTTATATACCAGTAGGGTGCCCTGGTGCAGGGAGATGGAATTTACCCCTTCTGTGCCAGCACTAGTGAGTCTGGCCATCTGAATTTCTCCTGCCTTTGTGGGTTTAAAACTCTTAAGATTACCTGAACTCAATTTTTGGTGTGCTCTGATATACAAGGAAAAACAAACAGTAGGCCTGATTCTGAACATCTTGATCCAGAAGCCAATGGGAGTTATGCCTAAGCAAAGAATTCAGGATTTGACCCAGACAAAAAAATCAAGTGGTTGGCTGTTCTTAGCACTACTGAACTATTAGTCAAACCAGTGGTCTCCCATGCAGGTCCTGTTCCACTCCAAACCACAGTTCCAGCACCACTCAAATCTGCACTGAGCTTGAGGACATTTCATGTGCATGCAGCCACCTGCAAAAAAAGCAAAGACGACAGAACTGTCTTTAGGGCTTAGCAAACAATGTAAGGCGAATGTGTATAAGCCTGTTAACCCATGGTCCTTGAAATTCATTTCTAAGTAGTAGATTATGCCCATTAAGCTCATCTATGGAGTAAGGGGCGGTGCAGAACTGCTGAATCCCTTCCTGGAGCTCTCCAATACCTGTCACTATACCCCTTTACTAGATGTGGCTTGTTCCTCTCTGCAAGCTGGTCATGCTCCACAGCTTGGAGTAAGGACTGCAGCTCTGCCTGACCCTTAAAGACACTGTGCAAGGTATTGAGGAGGAGAGAAGGATTCTTGTACCCTCCTCAACTAATCATGTAAGGACTAAGTGAAATCTGGTCCTTCAAAATAGCTCACGACTAGATGGGGAGCTGATAAGAGTGGATCAAAATTCAGTTCTTAACCAGAGTTTGGATTTAACAGCTGTGAAATTGCTAACAGAATACATCCAGATATCCAAATTTTAGTGATGGATTGATATTTATCTCAAAATGGCACTAGTGGTTAAAGCTGAATGCCATTCTTTATATCTGGAGGATTCTTTTAATCATGCTGGTATATTTCCTATGTTTTTTGTTGTTAAGTGTTTTGCATTCGCCAGCACTTTGAGTAACTTAATCTCCATGTCCCTGCCTTTAATCATGTTTTTTTTTAAATGGCTATACATTAAAAGTAGCCAACGGTCTTAAAGCAATGCATGTCAAATGGTATTATTTATGTACAATATAAACAAATGCTGAAAATAAAAAAGTCCTGACAATATAACATGATCTCTTTCTTACACTGCAATTGTACACAGATTAAACTCCAGATGGCTAATATAATCTCTTGTAAACACAGAAGATCTAAAGACTATGCAAACTTTGCTATTTCGATGCCTATTGTGTAGATAAGGTATATTACCCTTACTGATGTGACACATTTTAGGACAAATTGGGTATTTAGGATGTCTACAGAGAACTGGATATTTTTATCCTTGTTTATATTTAACACCAAAAAATGTACTAGTATTATTCTTTCAGGACAACCTACAATTCTACAGGCTAATCACCTGTGAGTAGAACTGTACTAAGAATGAACATTTTATTACGTGGAAGATTTCAAAATTCTAAATCTTGTTTTCATGCCGATTCAAAATGAAACCCAAACATTGTGAAATTCTCCACAAAAGAAAATTCCAGAAAAACATTCATTTTGGATTGATCAAAACATTTTGTTCAAATAAAATCAAAACAATTCATTTTTTATTTTCTTATTTTATAATACACAACCACGTAATACAATCTCAAATGAAAAGTCAAAAAGGAAATAAACGTTTGTTCTGACAGTGTCAAAATGGATCTAATTTGTAGGTGGTAGCTTGGATTTTTTTCCCCCAGAAAAGAAATTTTAGAGAAATTGATAGGATTTCTCAATAAGTGTTTTTAATTTCAACCAAACTGCATTTTTGAATGGAAAACTATTCCATCAAACTTTTACTGACCAGCGTTAACAGTGAGGTTTCCACTTGCCAGGTCTGTTTATCCTGCATGTGGGGATTTCCTGATTTCAACACACAGCTGTGTAAGGCTGCGTGTGTAAGTACTATGGGGAGGGATAAACATTGAACAGAGATGATGGACAAAATTAAAAGGGTAGACTAAAGACTCATGGTTTCGTTTAAATAAACTGACAATCTGAAATCGCTGCTGTGGAAGGAAAGAAGACAGTTCAAAGTGTAGACAAGTGAGAGTTGACAGTGCCTAGATGAACATACACTATTTTGATTTTTTTTTCCAGTGTCTGATGGTACTCTATTTTTCTTAGGATTTCTTATCATGCCCATCACTGTAGTATCTAAGCACTTTTGAGATACAGTATTTTAGAACCGTATAATGAGGTTCTTAATGGACTCCAGGGAGTCTTCTGCTCTTCCTCATTCTGAGCTATAAGAGTCGCTGCTTGTGGTGTCTGTCTATCCTCTATGAGTGTTTATATATATATATATATATATATATTGCTATAAATCATCCCAGTTATTAAATAGGAGAGTCTTATCGCACACCTTGAAGATGATCTGGCTCCACATTAGACAAATCTCCTCTGGAAGCTCATTCCATAGCAGAACCTCTGACTCAAAATGCCTTTATGACTTTGTCTAATTAAAATATAACCATGCAAATCATTATTGCTACCACTGTTATATAATTGCAATGAATCTTATACAAAGTATAACCCTTTCTGGCATGTATTAAACAGCTTGCAGGCTGAATGACCCAAAGCCAACCTTTAAAGTCATGTTAGAAAGGTAAGTAAATGGTAATTAGGGCCATTCAATGTTAGATTGGCTAGAACTTTGAAATGCAAACCTATATTGTTAGAACATAGAAGTGTACTAATTGTCTGTGTGTACTCATAAATGTTAGCCATATAAACAGACAGTTCCTGTCTGTCACTATAACTATTAATTCAGAGATCAAAAGAGAATATTAACATGTAGATGAATCTTGGGTGAAATAATGTCATTGTCTATATGCCTCTTTGAAGTTTGTGATAGACTGCCTAATGGATAAATTGCCCTATGTTAATTTGTGTAATTACTGGTGGTGCTTAGGAAACAGAAGGTTAAATCAAAAGCCTTTTGTTTACCCTTTTGTATGGCTGCTAGAAAACAGTATAAAAAAGCTTTGGATTCTGATCCTGTCATCTCAGATATGCTTAAGCTTCATCAGGGGAAGTTTGAGTTGCAAGACAGAGATCCCAGTTATGCTGGAACACTCTGAATATGATATTGGACATTGGACTAAAACCTATGGACTAAATTTTAAAAGAACTCTTTGCAACTACAAAGCTCACCATCTCTGTTATGAATCTGAACCTCAAGAATTGAACTCATGCCTGTATGTATATTGATCTTTTAACCATACTCTCTTTTCTTTTAAAATAAATTTTAGTTTTGTTAATAAGAATTGGCTGTAAGTGTGTATTTGGGTAAGATCTGGAATATTCATTAACCTGGGAGGTAATGTGTCCAATCCTTTGGGATTGGTAGAAACTTTTTTCTTTTATATGATAAATAAGATTTTCATTAATCCTCATCATATCTGATTTGGGTGACTAGGTGTAGGCCTGAGGCTGGGTTACTTTAAGGAAACTGTGTTGTTGATTGCTGAGTAACCAGTGAGGTATACCGAAGCTGTTTTGTGTTGGCTTGGTAAATCTAATTATTGGAATATCCACTAGCTTTGGGGATTGCCTGCCCCATGCTTTGCAGTTCCCCTTAATTGAGTGACCTCAGCAGGCTCCCCTGGCATCCCGGTCACAGCTTTATTTCTCAGCTCACATGCATTTATAAAGCTCATTGTCCCAAAGGGCTGCATCTGTTTTGACAGGTTGTGGATTGAACTGATGGAGCTGGATCTTGACCTGTTGATGGCTTTGCAGATGAAGATCAAGGCCTTCATCTGACCATGGAAGTGGGGCTGGAGCAAGTGGAGGGATCTGAGCACAGAGATGACATGTTCACAGCAGCCAGTCCTGCTGAGGAGGTATCAGATATTTTTTGTAAAGAATTAGACAGATTATTCCATTTTTTAGGAAGACTGATAGGTTTGCTTCTCAGAGGGAGGCACTGATCATTTCTGTTAGCAGTGGACACTGTCATTTTTTGGCTTTCACCAGCCAGTCGGGAAACACCTAATTTGTAGGTGGTAGTTTGGATATTTCTCATTCATATAGTGAAGAGAAATGTAAGAAATTTCTTCTTGCCAGAATGGTTACATTTTCCAGCAAAGTAATTTGAAGCGGAACAAAATAAAGTGTAGAGCTCTGCTGGGATCTCACTTAATTTTTTTTAACATCAATGATTCCTTACATCGATACATGATAAAACAGAATGTGCTAAACAAGGCTGTACTGTTAAAGGATGCATTAGCAGCCTTTTCATTTTGTACCAAGAAAAACTTGACCAAAATAGAAATCTGTAGATTATGGGTAACATTACACTGGGAACAATGGATTGCAAGCAGTCAGCAAATACCAGCACAGAAGCTGGAACGTATTGTACCCGTTATCAGAGGATGAAGCAAGCACAGCACCTTTTTATACTTCATGCCTCAGTTCCAGTACATCTAAGAATTCCTAACTTGCTACTATTTCTTGGGGATTTTGCATTCTAACACACCCCTTGTCCTTGACATGGGTTGGGTTTCAAACAAGGGATAGTTTTGTCCTGTTTATAGCCAGTTTGTGTAACAATTCTCTTTACAATAATGCACAGAAAAAAATACGAGGTCTATTCTCTTCTTGAGCTGAGTGGTGTATGGAAGCAATGTCCATAACCATTCGTGGGAGTAATACAAATATGTTCTTCATGCATCTGGTAGAGAAAAGAACATGTACTTTTCTGCAGATTAAAACGAGATTCTGTTGCACACAGTGGCCATGAGAAGGTCATGACCTCAGCACTGCTCCCAGTGTGGCCAGTAGCTTTATGGTGATGATTTCTGTCTTTTCTACTCCTATTCAAGAGCTGTATTTTTAAGACTAATTTTTAAGGCTCTAAATAATTAAATCCTCTTCTACCTCTTTGCCCTCTTCCTCCCACTGGCTCACAACACTCCTCCAAGTTCTATCCCCCTTTCCCACTCTTGATTTCGTGCTTTCATTCCTGCCACTCTTTGTGCTTGGCTAAGTCTCCCACTTCCCATCTGCCAAGTGTCTTATGTATTCCTTCTTCAAATCCGCTTCTTCCTACTTCCTTTCTAATAATTTCTCCACTCCTCTTCCTATCTGAAGCCTTAGCTTCTTGGGGTCAGCAACATGTCTTACTCTGTGACTGTGAAGTCCTGTATGAATAACTGGTGTAATCAATTAGCAGCAGCAGTAGTAATTAATATTCATATTGTTGCTCCTTTTTTGACCTGAGCAGCTCAGCAAAGTTCAGGGCTCTGGAGATGTTCCTGCTGGAAGCAGAAATTGGTGGAGTCTGGTATTTTCTTTGATGCAATCTTGTTTATTTAAAAAGTAATGTGTCTCTGAGTGCAGAGGTCACCAGGAACAAAAAACAGCAGTCTCTTAACTTACAGCCTCAAGCCTCTGCAGCCAACACTAGACTTAAAGTTCTCACTTTAGCTTTTTCTAGGGTGACACAGCGCTTACTGGCCGTTGTTTGGCTTTCTTCCTCCTCCACTGCCTCCTGCCTTCACTGTTCTTGTCTATTCTGTATTTCTGGGTTCTGCCTGCCTTCCTCCCTCCTGCCCAAAACAAACACCCTCCCCCCACTATTCAGCAAAAACCCTCGCAGCCACACAATCCAAAACTCCTGGGTGGACTTTATCAGGCTTTGTTGTAGGAGCTATGTGGGAAGCGCATGCATGTGAGTCCAATTATCCCCCAACGGCCGCTGCAGGGGGGTGTCTTGCTAGTGGGCCAACACTCAACCCTCCAGCTGAGGCCTCTTGGCCCTTTCTTCTGCTCTCAAGGTCCCAGATAAAACAACAAAACAGCCCCCAGTCAGCAATCAATGTTAGGTGAAGGTATGAAGGAAAAAAACCGTGTAGGCAGTTCCCGTCAGGATCAGGGCCTCTCTTACTTCTCGGGTCCTGGAGTATCATAGTCCACGTCAGAGTTCACTGGGTCTCCAGCGCAAGTTTCAGTCTTTTCCCCCTTTTAGCTTAGGGGATCCGCACCCTCCTTCTACAAGGGCAGGGCCTCTTCAGGCTACCAGCCTTCCCTTCAGGGCTGGAAAAGCTCAACAGCCTGTTCCCTTCCTTAACTATCTCACAATTATTTTTGTAAGTGAAAGGTGTATGCACACATCAATTTCAATGAGGTTTTATATTAACCTACAAGGTTTATCCCAGCTCATAACACTATGTCGTCATTCAGTTAGGTTGTGGTAAATACCTCAGTATAGGTTGCAATACAAATGTTATGAGAAAGAATAGTAACTCTGGAGTAATTCACTTTAATTCTTTGGGATACATCCTGGTCTTGTGCACAGTGGTAAATAATACACGTCCACAGAGTGATGTCTGTTCATCCCTCCCTGTGCCCACTTACCTCACACTAGTGTCAATGTTTGCTTCTCTTCACACATGTACAACTAGTGATTTGCTCAGGGAACTGGTTGTCAGAACTCTTGATTCTTCCACTGACCCACTGTTTGATTTTGGCTCACTGAGCCTTATTTCCCCTGTCTATAAAACAGATAATACCTGCCTACCTAGTCACAAGAGTCTTCTGAGGCTTAATCAATGGTTTTAAAGCACTCTGTGATCCTTGCATGAAAGGTGCTATTCTAAGTGATTTAGAAACAGTATTACAGGGAAGACTAGGCTCCTTTTGTGCCTCTCTCTCTCTAGGCAAGTAGAAAATCATACGCATGGCTATATACACATTAATATTTGTGCAGTAAAATTAATTTTAAAAAGGGAGGTTACTGCAAGTGTTAGTTACTCTCCAATAAACTCACCATTTTTTTCTACTGGTACATGGCAACTAGGACATGGTTTAGTTGTTTTCTTGATTGTTTCTCTGGATGCCTCTTCCCATCGTGCTTGCATGGCTGCATGCTCATCAATCATATATCCCTGCAAAGACAGAAGCAACTGTGAGTACAATATAGCCAGTGAGTCAAGATCTGTAGCATGGTTGGGGCTATTTACTAGAGTGACACAGACGGGAGGGTCTGAAAGTTCAATAAAACTGAAGTCTGCTGGAATCTTGCCCCTGCTGCCTCATAATTCAACCCATTTTGGTATGACAGAGAAAAATATTAAAATGGTGGAAAACTGTTGTGTCATGTACAGTACAGTTGCAGGATGGAGATAGCTATTTGCCTCTGCTTTGCAAAATGAAGCAAGTTCCTTTGTTTTTGAGTTCTAGATTTTATTCACATACACTATATTTCTAGTTACGTGCACAGCTACCCTAATAAAAGGTTAGAGAACAGGCACAAGAATACTGGAAAGGAAATAATAAGAAACTGATGAAGAAGAAAGAAAGAAAAGATCCCTCCAAATAGTACAATGTTGATATCAAGAGTCACCATAGAGCAGGGGTCTCAAACTCAAATGACCCCGAGGGCCGCATGAGGACTAGTGCATTGGCCCGAGGGCCGCATCACTGACACGCCCCCTTGCTGCCCCTGGCCCCACCCCCAATCCACCCCTTCCATGAGGCCCCGCCCCTGCCCTGTCTCTTCTCCACCTCCTCCCCTAAGCGCGCGCAGTTTTAATAAATATATACACTCAGTAATGCACCTCACTCAAAGGACAAAACACGCACTTAGATTTACTGCCTAAGGCTCTGGGAGGGAGTTTGGGTGGGGGAGGGGGTCTGGATGCAGGCTCTGTGCTCGATGCAGGCTCCAGGCTGCGGCAGGGGGTGGGGGTGCAGGCTTTGGGACGGAGTTTGGGGATAGGAGGGAGTGCAGGGGTGAGGGCTGTGGGGCTGAGGGCGAGGGGTACATGATGCAGGAGGGGGCTCAGGGCTAGGGAAGAGGGTTGGGCTGTGGGGTGAGGGCTGTGGATGAGGGGTTCATGATGCGAGGGGGCTCAGGGCTAGGGAAGAGGGTTGGGCTGTGGGGTGAGGGCTGTGGATGAGGGGTTCATGATGTGAGGGGGCTCAGGGCTAGGGAAGAGGGTTGGGCTGTGGGTGAGGGCTGTGGATGAGGGGTTCATGATGTGGGGGCGCTCAGGGCTGGGGCAGAGGATTAGGGTGCGGGGGGATGAGGGGTTCATGATGTGGGGGCGCTCAGGGCTGGGGCAGAGGATTAGGGTGTGGGGGGATGAGGGCTCTGGCTGGGGCTGAGGATTAGGGTGCGGGGGGATGAGGGCTCTGGCTGGGGCTGAGGATTAGGGTGCGGGGGGATGAGGGGTTCATGATGTGGGGGCGCTCAGGGCTGGGGCAGAGGATTAGGGTGTGGGGGGGATGAGGGCTCTGGCTGGGGCTGAGGATTAGGGTGCAGGGGGATGAGGGGTTCATGATGTGGGGGGGCTCAGGGCTGGGGCTGAGGATTAGGGTGCGGGGGGAATGAGGGCTCTGGCTGGGGCTGAGGGTTTGGGGTTGGAGAGGCTCAGGGTAAGGGAAGCCTGCCTTGCCAGTACTGGCGGAGGGCAGGCACTAGGACCCTGCACCCTAATCCTCAGCCCCAGCCAGAGCCCTCATCCCCCCACACCCTAATCCTCTGCCCCAGCCCTGAGCGCTTCCCTTCCCCCCCCCGCCCCCGGCGGGTCCCGCTTCCCTTCCCCCTTACCCGAGCGCGTCTCCGGCGGTCCCGCTCAGAGCCGCGTGGTGAGGGGGCGGGGCTGGGAGCTCCACGCCGAGCGCAGCGCTCAGCCCAGAGCTCCCAGCCCCGCCCCCTCCCCACGCGGCTCGGAGCGGGCGGGGCTCAGGCGCTCGGACGGAGACTCGGCGCTCTATGCGCCGAGGCTCCAGGAGAGGGGCGGAGGCGGGAGCCTCCGCTTTTCTCTTGGGGGGCCCTGCGGAGCTCCCCTGGGGAGCTCCGCGGGCCGCAGGGAAGAGCTCCGGGCCGCATGTTTGAGACCCCTGCCATAGAGCATGCATTAAAAGTGACTCCCACGTTTGTCCTATTTCTGATTGATACAAAATTACCTGATCTACACAGGTGCCCTACTTGAGAATGCCTTAGCTATCTCTGACCTATAATCATGATACAAGGACAAAAGGGGTGGTAATGTCAATACATAACTTGTATAGTTCAAGGTTTGGAAAATAGATAGCTGATTTCCTTTGAAATATTACTGTGTAAAAACATTAAATCATCTACAGTTTCTGGCTTAAGTGAAGTATGATTCTCATTAATTGTGTAACCAGAGACTGAGAAGGCTCTCTCGGAGGGTGCACTGGATGCAGGAATGGAATGCACAGACCATTCAACTCGACTGAGCAGAGGAAAATTGTACTTGTGTTGTCTCCACTACTCCAGCAGTTGCACATCTTCATTCTTTGTCAGCTTCAGGGTGATATACTTTGACACTTCATTATTGTCACTTTCACACTTGCTATCCAAATCTTCAAACTCTGTATATGCCCATTTTGTCTCCTCTGGTGATGGTGCCTGTGTACCTGACGAAACCAGCGTAACATTTTCCTCCAGCAATGAGACAAGCTTCTTGGTCTCTTGATAAACTTCCTGTCTCTCCTCTCCAGTGAAAACTTTCATCCCCCACGTTCATGGGTGCAGGAAAACTCCTACTCTGTGCATAGGCTTGATTTCAAACTTTTTGATGAGACATTGCAAGGCTTTGGATTTGAGCTGACTTCTACCACTGATGAAGATAGTCTAAGTATGGAAATGCTTTTTCATCCTTTCGTGGTTAGTGGGCTATGATGACTGCTCTAGTGCATCTGATGCTAACTCTGTTAAGATGCTCAAGGTGTTGCAATCAAAGCTATCAATGAGCTGAGTAGTCCCCTTTTCTGTCAAAATTTCATATACTCTGTCTCACTGCTCCTCGATTGTCTTAAACGTGTGTAGTTTGCTGTTCCATTATGTTTCTACATTTCTTTTCAGAGACTTCTGTAGTCTGCTTTGAAGTCCAAAACTCCTGACGTACATAATAAGATATCAGCTTGTGTGGATAAGTTTGGTTACTGCTTCCTCTTTCTGGTTTCCCGGTTTGGTAGTGTGCTCAAGCATGGTATTTATAATGTGCGATGAGCATCTTATTCACACACAGGACTTAAAAGCTGCAACCATGTTCACTCCCTGGTCCATAACGAAAACCCTCTGGTTGGTAATGCTGCGTATGGCAAATCTTCTGAGTACCTGAATCACAGCCGATCAACTGTTCTCTGCAGTTTTGGGTTTCCCACTGTCAAACTGAGTCACACAAAGCGCCCACTCCACTGAACTGTTTTGACTCTATGTAACGAACAGTTACTCCCAAACAGGCAACATTTCTGTAATCATCCATCCACAGATTGAGGGCAACCTCTCCACCCAATGTGCTAAGAACATTTTTCAGCTCCATGGAGATTTATTTTCTTTTTTCCTTCTGCCACAAGTGCAGCATGCTGGGCTACAGTTGTGGAATGTGGTATTAGTGCACCTGCATCCATTTGACCATATTTGGCACCCATGCTAATCAAACATTAAGCATATGCAAGGAAGCCCTCACCTGTTGAATGGTGATTTGCTACCTCTTAGACTTCATGGACTTTCAGAATGCTCAGTGATTCAAAGGGGGGTTGCTGGTGCCCAGCACAGACGCACAGAGGATGTGCAAAGAACAACGCAGAATAGACAGGGATGGGTGGAGCCTTGTTTGTGTCCTAAGCAACATCTTACAGGAAGAGTCAGATACAGCGCACTTCTAAAATGACTGCTATACAACTGTACATTAGTAGCTTCTCAGAAACAAACAAGCAGTTATTGCAAATAGTGAAGAAAATGTAATATTAGTCCTGCACCTGCCTACTCTTTACAGTAGAATGACCTAGGACAGCAGTCTGAACTGCCTCAGAGAGGTAAGGACGCTGGTTTCAGCACACAACTAGAAACTAGGAACATCTGAGTCTTAATCTGGCTCTCATACTGACTCCCTTAGTGGGTAAAGGAAAGTCACATAACCTCTCTGCTTCCATTTGCTGACCTGTACAATGAGAATCACAGTATTTACTTCACAGGGTATAGTGAGAGTTAATTACCTACTGACTGTAGAGACAATTAAAGATGAAAAACACAGTATAAGTAAGTACTATCATTGTTTATTGTGTGTGTACACTAATATCTGCATGAACGAAACAGGTGTATTTTTTGGATTCAATCCAACAAAACTTGAATGGCAATGTTTTACTTAAATTGAGCTAATCCAAAATTATACAATTCAATGCTCGGAGGTGTTCTTTTCCCACATCTCAGTTTTCTTTGTTGTGACCTCATAATACCCAGCGCTGCGCCAAAATCTCTCATGCCAAATTGTTAACTTGATTTGTATCACTTGTGTTTGATCTTGATTTTGAAAACAAATTTGAATTTGGGAGAGGATCAGTTTACAAGTAATTTAAAAAAACAACTTTCAAGTATGAATTTGCATACCATTCAATAAGACAGACCAAATTGACTTTTTAAAAGACTAAATGATTGCAGTGGGAAAACACCAGTGTAAAGAGTCTATTATGAAACAGATGCAACAGAATAATATTTTCAGTCTATTAGAGCTTTAGACACCCTCCCAACCCTTCTCTGATAGCAAAGTTAAAAACCACTAGTTATAGGAAATAAATGTGACTAAATGGCCCACAGTGACCCTGTTCTTCCTGAATCAGTAAAGAGATCATATCCTCCGGATGAGTCAGCCTCAAGCATCCAGATTCTTTACACATAGTTCTCTGGGTACAATGCTAGAATACATATATATTTTCATCTAGTTTATTCCACAAGAGGAACAATAGAAAAATAAAGACAATTTCTATAGCATTGGGGATATCTGTAAAATACCAAGGACTGACTCCATCTTCTCTAAGTGACCCAGCAGAGAATAAGGAGCATTTTTCACAGTGTAAACAAGCAGATAGAATATGATGTCTGGAATACTATTGAGCAGAAAAGGACCTGGGAACTCTTCGTGTGATGCTGTAGCCAAAAGGGCTAACACAATCCTTAGATGCATAAATAGGGGATCCAGGCAAAATGTCAATGGAACGTGAAGAGTGACTTTTGATGCTGCAAAATAACCTTCATAAATTGCTTCATATTTTTACAGAACCCTGTGGAAGTCCTACAGAGCATCTACAGTTACGGCTTAGGAGTTGCCAGTGTACTGCAGAATACTGTGGCCAAAAGGAAAATGATCCTAATGGAAGATCAGATTGCTATGAGATTCAACAGACCGAAAGGGGCAGGAAAAGGAGTCAAGATGGTAGCAAAATAGGTCTGAAAGAAGCAGTTCAGTGGTAGAAGTAGAGGTGAGGGGGAGAGAAGTGAGCTTTTTGTTTCTGTTTTATATCATTAAAACTCCCCTGTGGTATTGCAGTCTCGTACTATAAAACAATTGAGGGCTTCTGAAGACAATATAAGTACATAATACTGTGAAATAACCTGATAACACACACACTGGAGTTAACATTTCTGCTAGTCTGTGACTTATTTGTCTCCATCCCAATAGTATTCTTACATACATTTGATTTGTCCATTATCACATACTCTGGTCTTTTAGTTTCAGTTTGTATGACCAGACTGAGCCAAAAGAGAGAAAAATCAAAGAATACTGCAAAATTACTGGATTTTTTTCCTTCCTCCTCCTTCTCTAGGACCATCCATTGCCAACAGATGAATGCCCCTTTCAAAATT
The DNA here is from genome assembly GCF_020497125.1 of Mauremys mutica. NCBI lineage: Eukaryota > Metazoa > Chordata > Testudines > Geoemydidae > Mauremys > Mauremys mutica. The sequence continues at coordinate 121,262,211 of NC_059074.1, forward strand.
GACTTCAGTGGTACTAGTGCACAGCAGAAAAACTCTGAAGTTACTTGCCTTATGGGTCTTTGAAATGGTGTTAAATGCTGCAGCTGCCTGACATGCATATAGGTTTTACTGAGAAAGAATGAGATCAAGAGAGCATGTGCACAGGCACCAAATCCCTGTTCTCCTAGTACACCCAGAAGGTATGCTTAATTAGAACAGAGTCTTCTCTGAAACAAAGAATTTGTGGGGAAGATCCAAAGCTGCTGTAAATCAGCATAGCTCCACTGAAATCAACAAATCAGCATAGTTCCACTGAGTTACACTAGCTGAGGATCTGACCCAGAAAGCCCAAGCTGCCTTAGAGATGCAGTATGGTACTATATGGCTAACTCTACTGGAGACAGATGCAGATGTATTTTATTTGCCCAGGACACCCAGAGGAGTTGCTAGGAAATCAAGCATTATAGGCTAGCTTGCAGCTCAATAAGCATTACTGTTAGCCTTTCCAAGAAATGCTTTAAAAAACGTTTCAGTAGACTGCTTGACGACACTCACTCTCTCTCTTGGTAACAATGATTCATATTATAGTTAAACATGAAATTGTTTTGATCTCGCTTTCACAGAGTTACAAACAGCAGACATTTAGACCAAATACTTTATGCTCTCTAAAATAGCAAGTATTTGGGACTCCTACCTTTAATATTAAACATCTGTTCAATTTTGATTTTGCTTCTAATTTAATTACTGTACTTACATAAACTTAGAGAAGCATGTAGTATGTATAGATGAATAAGGAGGACTGGATGGCTCAAGAGACTGGTAATAGAACATGGGTTTTTTCACCCAAGGCCCCTGGTGAATATCTCACCCATGCTAACAGTACCTGAAGGTTATTAACATCTGATTGCTGATTGGGGGCACAGCTGAAATGAGTTCACAATCTAATCTTGTTCCAGTTTTTAGTGGAGATATATTAAAATCACACACACACAAAAAATCACAGTTGGTACTATGTGATCTCTCAACAGACTACACAAAGACTATTAGGAGACTGAGAACTATTTTCTTGTGCCAGAGTTCAGGTCAAGTCACATTTGTACTGTGGTACAAGAAAATGCTAAAAACTATCTGATCTGCCACCACTCATTTAGCTTTCACTCTTTGCCCAACTCTATTCAGTGTTCAGCTGTACAATCTGCTAGTGTTACTAAAATACATGTTTGCAAGAGGAACAGCAGCAAATAAGGGATATACCTCACTGATAAATATAATGAACACTGTACTACTGGATTCTGCTGTAATCCACCTCCCTCCCAGTCACATCATCAACACAGGCACTTAATGATAAAATGAACTAAAAATAACAATTCTAAAATAAGGTGATGAAATGTATGGTATAAGGGGCAGCATGGGAATTTCATTTTGTCCCACATACCTCGCATTTTAAGCAGTGCTAGTGTGGTTAATTTATCTCTAGCATAGTTTACATATGATTTGGCTCATAATTTTCAATACCTAACTGCAACACCATTGTATATAAGGCTATTTTGGATTCCTCCACAAAACTGAATTGGCCAAAGCCACCTTTTTCTCTTCAGTTAAGACTTCTGAGATGCATAGTGCTCATTCCAGTGAGCAGAAATTACTCTAGTTCTTCTTCCCCTGGATTATTTAAATCATCAAGAAACCCAGATGCACTGGATTAGCAGTAGGCAGTTATTAGTCACTGCTGGACTTGCACAGATCATTCAATTTTCACGTTAAAGCTATTCAGATTTAAAAGGCCAGCCATTGCCAAGCCATCAGTAATTCATTGTGCTCTAATGGCTGGCCACTGCCTGCTTGCAACATCTTAAAAGTGTGTATATTGTCATGATGCAGTATGCAGACCTGAAAAATAGACTTAGAAAGGTATTTTCAAACAGCATGTGGCTATTTACACAGAGATTTTTTCCCCCTTTGGTTAGTGAGCAAGAACACATCTGTCCAAAGCTTGGTGGCAATATTTATGTATATATGTTATGAATAATCTTTATCACATGCCTTTGACTACTTCCCCTGTGCTCTACCCACTAATCCATTTAACAGGACTAGTAACATTCCAAACACTGTAATATTTTTAAAAAGGCAACTTGTTGAATGAAGTTGCCAGGGACACATTTTCTTCTTTTCCTTAAAATTATGCTTCTTTGAGGTTCAAAATGGGAAAATTTCAGTTCTGACTGCACCAGTAACATGTTTAAGATCTAATATCGTGTGACTTACCAGGGCTCAAAATGGGAACTCTATTCTGTTGGAAAGGGGAGATTTCCAGCTGCCCAGCACATGCTCATAGACCTGGAAACTCTTGAGAAATTAGAATTTAAAGCTATCTCATCCTTATCCTCCCATTGCTGGTGCCCCACTGCCATTTTCCCTCCCAAGCAAGCATCAGAGGATCTAGATATAGGACCTAGATTTATGCTGATGGAAGAGGGGTGGGGAAGATCAGAGTTGAGCAGGGAAGAGGAGTAGGTACAGCTGGTGAGAACTGTAGAGGGGTCAGGGTAACAAGGAAGGGAAAATGGAGCCAGGGAGCGGAGAGGGAAGAGAAGGAGGAAGAAGGACAGATGGTACAATGGGTGTGGCGAGAGCCATGGGTAGCAGAGTTTGAAAAATGCTTTGAGGGTACATTTGCAGTGGGTTGCCTTGCTAAGCCGCTAGAGTGCATTTCCCCACCCTGCTAGGGAGGGGAAAAAGATGGTCAGGCTTGAAAGGCAGTTACCAATGGCTTGGCAACTGCTGACTGTCTGGGTGATCCCAAAGTGTTGCTGGTGAGAATGGTGACAATAAAATATGTTTTAAAGTCAGCCAGACAACTATGGAAAAGACCCTTATTGAGAGGAGTTAGAGCAGCAGAACTTCCAAATGGGAGGGGAAGTGTAGAAATGGGAGCAATACTGGGTGATTCTTGCCCTACCTCTGAAAACTTAATACCATCATTGTGTAAGCAGAGTCAGGATGAGCTCTACCCTGACATCTGGTGGTAGATTATGGGGACTTTTGGGACTGTGGGTGATTTGGGGGTTGCTGGACTCAAGGGCCCCGAGAGAAGGACACGGCCCAATTTGCTGGGGTGGGTCTTTGCTCACGGCTTGACCTATGAACTCTAGCTGAGGTATTTTCCCAATTTAATGCTTGTTGTTTATCATGTACTTAAACCTTTTCTGCTACACCAAGACTCTGTGCTTGCGAGAGGGGAAGTATTGCCTCCTCGAGGCGCCCAGGGATGTGTGTAAGATTTTCCCAGGTCACTGGGTGGGGGCTCGAGCTGGTTTTGCATTATGTTGCGGGGAAGGGACCAGTGATGAGCTGCCAAATTTTTAACAACGGGTTCCCTCCTCCCTCCGAAATTTTAACAACGGGTTCCCTCCGGGGGGGGGAGTCGTGCCCCATCCAACCCCTCATGTTCCTTGACACACACACTCTGAGACCCCTGACCCATCCCCCCCTTCCCTGTCCCCTGACTGCCCCTTGCCGCCCCACCCAACCCCTCCTCTCATTCTCAATGGCCCCCCAGAACCCCTACCCCATACAACTACCCCTTCTCTCTGTCCCTGAGTGCCCCCACCACCTCATCCAACCCTGCTCTTTCCTGACTGCTCCCCGGGACCCTTGCCCCCATTCAATCCCCCTGTTCCCTGCCCTCTGACCCCCCCACCCCCAAACTCCCCTACCCTCTCTCCAACACCCCCTCCCTGCCCCCTTACCGCGCTGCCTGGACGTGGCTGGGCCAGGACAGGAGTCGCATGGCCGGAGCCGGAGGATGCGGCGGGAGCCCAGCGGCCAGAGCCAGGTGGCTGGCCGGGTGGAGCCAGGGAGGGCTGCGGCCAGAGCTGGAGCTGAGCAGCCGGGGCCGCCGCCACGCCCAGACCCGCGCTGCCGGAGCCCGACCCCCTGGCAAAACAGCAGGGGCGGCTGGAGCCACGGGGCCAGGCCGGGCTGGAGGTGGAGGGCCGTGTCCAGAGCCGAGCATCCTGGTAGGTGGGGGCACGGCAGGGCCAGGGGGGGTGCGGCCGGAGCCGGGCGGCCGGGGAGGGGTTCGGGGGGAGTCGGGGACGCAGGGCCGGGCAGGGTCGCGGCCGGGGAGGCGGGGACGGGCCGCGGCCAGGGACCGGCCGGGGCACACGCCCCCCTAGTTTCCTACCTTAGGGTCGTCTTCCTGGGCCGGGGAAGCCTGCTTGCTTCTCAGCCCTTCCAGGTTTCCCGCGCGAACAGCTGATTCACGGGAAGCCGTGGGGGAGGAGAAGCAAGGAGGAGCTTCATGGCAGGAGGTGGAGGTAGAATTCGCAACGGTTCGCGCGAACCGTTTGCTAAAATTAGACGCTGGACAGAGAATTTTAGCATCCGGTTCTCTGTCTGGCGTCTAATTTTAGCAAACGGTTCGCGCGAACCGTTGCGAACCGTCTGCAGCTCACCCCTGGAAGGGACCCCTATGTATTGAACCCGGCCCTTGCTGCTATCATTTCAGCCCGGCAGAAGGGTTACAATTGTATTAATCTTCATGGAAACAAAAGACTGAAGATAAACAATATTTCTCACAGGACAGTACCCTAGTGAATATTAATATATTAGAAAGTTAATCTTGCCTCATAGGTTTGTAATGAGGAAAGTGCCAAACAGAACCAAAATGAGAAAGCAAAGACAGGTAGCTATGAATCTTCAAATTACCTTCAGTAAGCCACATTGGCTCACCATACATATTTCACTCCATATAGTCCTTATACAAGTGTTTCATAGGTAGTACACATGAGTGTTGTATTGCACAGTAGCACTGGAGGGAAAAGAAAAACAATCATAGCATTCACAGTGTCAAAAAGACTATATGGCTTGACTTTTTTTTAACTCCTTTGTTTTCCTGATGGAATGAAGACAATGTGAAAGATGACATACTTAATTTTTTGTTTGTGGTACAATAGCCAGCACTGCGCATCTCCTCTATTGCATATCACAAAAATGCAAAGAAACCATTTTGTTAGTAGTATACCACCACCTTGTGGAGAAAATACAGTACTGCTACTCTCTTCCTCACTGTCCCTTAGTTCTCATCAGAAAAAAAGAAACAGGGACTTACTGTAACTGAGGTTTTTTGAGATGTGAGGCAGATGTGTATTCCAAGTAGAGGGGTGTGTGTGTGTGTGTGTGCGCGCCCTGCGTGCTAGAGCCGGAGACTTTTCCTAGCACTACCACCAGTAGAGGGGCAGCATCGAGCCTCGTGCTTGTAGCCCCTCTCCTGGCTATATGAGGCAGTGCCACGCCTTCAGACCAGATGTCCAGAGAAGACTCTGACACAAAGGGGATGGAAGGTGGGTTGGGAATACATGTCTGCATCACATCTCGAAGAACCACAGTTATAGTAAGTAACCATTTCTTCTTCTCCAAGTAAATGCAGACATGTATTCCAAGCAGGTGACTAATGAACAGTATCCCCACCTGAAAGCGGGGGTCAGAGTCTACCTGAGTAAGGATTGCAAGACTGCTCTTCCGATATTAGTGTCCACTGTGGAAGAAGCAGTGGTCACGTAATGGTCTGTAAATGTATGTACGGATAACCATGTGGCTGCCCTACAAATGTCCAATATGGAAATGTGATTGAGGAATGCCAGTGATGTTGCCTGTGCTCTTGTTGAATATGCCCGTATCTGCTGAGGAGGCATAACCAATGCTTTCTCATATGTAGTCTTGATGCAAGACATTATCCATCTAGGGATGGTCTGCGCAGAGACCGCTTGACCCTTCATGCAGTCCACATACAATACGAACAGGCGAGGCGAAGCACAAAATTGTTCAGTCCTGTTCAGATAGAAGGCTAGCTGACTGCAGCGCTGGCTGTACACCTGGCCAGGTTGGGGTGTAGCGATTGCAGCGCTGGTGATCCAGCGCTGCTAATCAAGTGTGGACACACACCAGCGCTTTTATTGGCCTCCAGGGAATAAGGAGATATCCCAGAATGCTTTTAACTAAATTACTCTCTTTGTTTTGTTATGCAGCCTCTCATTGTTTTGTTGTGAACTCCGATCGGAGCTCCGTTGAACTGCTTATCTAAAAAACAAACACTGATCACAGCAAACAGGAGCTATCTGTACCTGGCTGTGAACGATCAAATGAGAGGCAAGCAGTTTGCTTGACAGAGAAACAGCGTTGGATGCAGCCTGTTTGCAATTAAGACTAAGGGTTCGCGAACATTTTGTGATTTTTCAATCCAGGGAAGCTAACACACAGTGTTGGCTCCAAAAATCCACTCCATCTTCCCCGCTCCCTGTCACAGTACACCACCCTCCACCCCCCTCTTTTGAAAAGCACGTTGTTGCCACTTGAATGCTGGGATAGCTGCCCATAATGCAGCACTCCCAACACGCTGTAAATGCTGCAAATGTGGCCACACACCAGCGCTGGCCCTGCACAGCTGCACGACCAGCGCTGTAACTCCCAGCGCTGCAACTTTCAAGTGTAGCCAAGCCCTAAATATATCACATCAACACTGTTACATTAAACCAACCAAATCTGTACTCTCCTACACCCTTCTCTTCTGTTCCTTTAGTATGTAAATTACACCACATTTGATTTTCATATACTCAGGCTCATGGAGCCACATTCACCTTGTTCCAGCCCCTTTAGTGTGTCTGTTATACCAACTGAGACAAAATGTCTCAGTTGGTATAACAGACACACTAAAGGGGCTGGAACAAGGTGTGAATTGTATCATCTTAGATCATTGCCTCCATGTGCAAATACACGTAACAGTCCTCTAACGAAATATAGCAGATATTAAAATGACTACTCTTGAGCCAATGTACATTCACAGAACTAAGGGATATGAAAGCCCTATAAAGTAATTTTGCCCTCCTCCTATATTGGAATTTTTGCATGCCTGCCCCTGGAAAAATCAATCTCCTGAAATTTGGCAAAAAGCAAAATTTCAGGGATGTGAAACCATGCAAAATGTATTATATTTCATTGTCTCTTCTGTGATCAAAAGCTCTCATCTGGGATTCCCATGTCTTTGGTTGTTATCCTTTGCCCTACATCTCTTTTGTCCACTGCACTTTAAGTTCCACCTCTCATGCATTCACACTTAAATAAGAAAAAATATACAGTAGAGTCCTGGGTTTCATGTGCAATGTGATTATCTGGCCACGAAAAAGGCCACATAAATTATCGCCTGTCCTTCCTCCCCAAATGTGGTGGCTGATTTGAGATTAACCCAGGACCATCCATTCCACAACACCCAATGCCAGGCAGCCGGAAGCTCTCATCTTGCAAAGAACTCCATAGGGGCAGATTCTTGTGCCCGGGCAGAGCTCTCTGCATCATTGGGGTCTATGTCCTGTGATGAGAACTTGAAAAGTGCAGCTTGAAAAAAATACCAAACCTGCCCCTCTCCCAATGCAATTAAATTAAAACTAAAGAAAAAAGGAAGCTGAAGAGGTATTGAAGAATCTGGAAAATATTAATGAAGTTATGTGCAAAGTGGGGGAAAATAGGCTCCTTGAGGTAGGGGCTTTTTAACTATTTAGGTATTGTACAACACAGAGCACATCAAAACTAGACTCTTAGCCTCTCTCTCACATCTATCTGTGGAGGTCTAGCTACCAGCTCAAGGTCAGCATGGCTAAAACAATGCCCTTAATCTCCCCATGCCCTACGGGCTCCCCACATAACCTCCTCTTTACATCACTGTGGACAACACCACCATCCCAGCCAGGGCTGGATTAACTTTTTGTGGGCCTGGCGCCAAACATATTTGTGGGCCCCCCCAGGGAATGACTGTAAAAGACAGGAGATCAACACAGAAATTGTCTTGGACACAGCACATAGCTGCACAGGTTTTATTAACAATAGACTGGTGTGAAGGGTGCAGGAGCTCCCATTTGGTGCTCAAGGTGGGGGTGCTGTGTGGGAGTTCAGGAGTCAGGGCAGGGGGCTGGGTGTGTGGGCTCAGGTCGTGGGGTACTCATCGCAGGGGACTGGAGGCATAGGTGCTGACTTTTGGTTTTGCCGGTGGGTGCCCTCCCTAGGCCCCACCCCCATTCCGCTCCTCCCCCCTGCCCACCGCTCGCTCCTCTCCACCCCCTTCTCCGAGCACCTCTGCCAGTTTAGGAGGAGGCTATTTTCAGCATATTTATACATATTAGAGAAAAAAAAAAGGTGGGCGAGGTAATATATTTTATTGGACCAGCTTCTGTTGGTGAGAGAGACAAGCTTTTGAGCTTTCACAGAGCTCTTCTTCAGGAAGAACTCTGAAAGCTCCAAAGCTTGTCTCTCTCTCTCACCAACAAAAGTTGCTCCAATAAAAGATATTACCTCACCCACCTTGTCACTCTAATTTCCTGGGAACAACAGGGCTACAACAACACAGCATACAAAAATGCAAGATTCACATGAGCAGCAGCAGAGTGACCATCACACCAGGACACTCTTTTCAGGATTCATCTTAGCATAATGTCATCATCACACCAAGGAAGTAGCACTACCAGCACAATGAGATAAATATAGCCACGTGTGCATGCCAGAAATTCACAGTACAAGCACACTGGGATCCACACAGCAGGATAGTAGTGTCAGTTTAGCTCTCATTTTAGTGGGGATACACTCAGGGACTGAGTCCAAAGGTTCAGCTAAACACAAGGGCACCTGCAAATAGCTGTACTAACAGCAGGATCTACACTGGCACAATAGGAGGAGTTGCATGTCAGGGCATTAATTCCCAATCCCAGTGCAAGGCAATATGGGATCCAGGCACCAGGTCTTTAGTATCAGAATTTGTACTCCCAGGAGAGTGGGATGGAATTATAGAAGTTACAGGGGGAAAAGCCCTCTGTGATCATCGGCTCAGTCCATCTCCCTGCCAATGCAGAGCTGATTCTTACTGCATGTATTGTCCAGTCTCCTTTTAAGCCTTAGAGTTTCTAGCCGTGACACTCTATACCAGGGGTTCTCAGACTGGGGATCGGGACCCCTCAGGGGATCATGAGGTTATTACTTGGGAGGTCACAAGCTCTCAACCTCCACCCCAAACCCCGCTTTGCCTCCAGCATTTATAATGGTGTTAAATATATAAAAAAGTGTTTTTAATTTATAAGGGGGGAGTCGCACTCAGAGGCTTGCTGTGTGAAAGGGGTCACCAGTATAAAAGTTTGAGAGCCACTGCTCTATACCTCAGGGGAGTGGTGTGCTGTGCACTGTAAAAAGGTATGGAGATATACCTAGCTCATAGAGCTGGAAGGGACCTTGAAAGATCATCCAGTCTAGCCTCCTGCCTTCACTAGCAGGACCAAGTACCGATTTTGCCCCAGCTCCCTAAGTGACCCCCTTAAGGATTGAACTCACAACCCTGGGTTTAGCAGGCCAATGTGCAAACCACTGAGCCATCCCTCTCCCCTATTCAGCATTTGTAAGCCCCACATTCATCATTTGTATATATTTTTTATATAAGGTTATGATTTGCTGAAACTCACTGTTCTGTCAAAATATGTATATCATTAAAGTGTATAAGCTACGAGATTGTGCTGTATGGTGTTAATGAAATATGCTGCAAATTTGGGAGTAGTCCAGAAGGCAACTCCCCAGAAACAAGGCACTTGACCAAATGGCTGGGTGGATGTTAAACAGCCATCACCAGCCATTGTGCAGCAAGTGAATGACAATTAGCAATTCAGTGACCATCACCAGAGAATTACTCAACCCTGGGACTCAGCAATGTCTCACCCCACCCCCCAACATGATCACTAGCCCTTCCCTTAGGAGGGCAAGCAGGGGGGCACTGCACCCTGCAGGAGACCAGGAGATACCCCACCCCCCAGGCCCGTCCTGGTCCAGCTGCCTGGCAGGGGCTGGTAGTCTCAGTCTCTCTGTGCTGCGGGGGTGCAGGGGATGTTTTTGGAGATGCCTCTGGCTGAGCCCCCTGCCAGATGCAGAGAGCTGGGTCATATTAGACTTGGACTGTAAGCTCTTAGGGGCAGGAACTATGTTTTTGTACAGCACCTTGCACAAAGGGGACCTGGTCCATGGCTAGGGCTCCTAGGTGCCACGATGATGACGATGACGATGATAGTTGAAAGGATATGTGTGGTGGGGGTGGAGGGCGACTAGTTCCTGTTCAGGCACGGGGGGAGGGGAATATTTGGTCCAATGTTATCATAGGGAGAGAATAATTTTCAGGCAGACAATGGCCTAACAGAATGGCTCCAGGGAGGGTGGCGTAGCATACAAACATCTCGTTTCCCCCCATACAAGCACTGCTAAATATGCCATTTGGTGGTACATTGCCTGAATACCAGTAGCTCACTGTTGGCTGAGCCACAGAGATTTATGATCTTCCCATTCAGGTAAGAGGATTCCAGACAGTACTATGTGATCTAAGCTTAATCATTCCAAACAATAATGGGGAATAGTAGAGGAGGTCCAGGCTTAAGGCTGCTCCATATTTTGGGTCTGACTCTATTAGGTCCATAACACCTGGTGGGTAGTGCTGATGCCCTCAGAGCCAATATATCCAGTGTAAGTCAAAGGCACTCAGCACTTTTTAAGATCAGGCCTCCGAAAGGCTACAGTCAATGTAGACTGTTAACAGGAATCCTGCTGCTTGCTGGATTTATTTTGATGGCACACAATACCTATTTTAGGAACTTCTAGTACACTACTCCCATCAGTTGCTAGGGGTAGTGTAGTAGAAATTGTAACAAAAAAAAAAGGTAACACATTAAGGGCAAAATTTTCAAATGTTGCCAAAAGTTTTGGGTGTCACACTTGACAAACCTACTGTCTGATTTTCAGATGTACAGAGCTACCCATAGCTGCAATTGAAGTAAATGGGAGCCATGGATTCTCAATATCTCTGAAAATCAGTCCCTAAAAGGAGTTAGGCACTTACACACTTTTAACAAATCCCACTAGGTGCATCTTTAGGCAACTAAATCTAGCCCTAAGTCAGTAGCACCAATTCAGATACTTCTGGGGAGGGGCGCAGGAGGGAAGCAAATTCCAGCAATCCTCCCCCCGCCCCAGCAGAGACCCTGGTTCCAGTCCTGCTTGTGTCCTTTCACACCCCCCCATCCAGAAAGAACCCCAGATATCCCTCAGTGAGAGAGTCTCCCATCTCTCTTACCCACATAGCACCTGAGCCAGTGCCACCAGGAATCAAGTCCTTGGTAGACTCCCCTGTGTTCCACCAACATAAAGGAATAGCCTCCTCATGCACTAGGTTGCAACACCATTTGCCCCGGCCATCCCTCTATCTGGATGGATGGATGGGGGGGCAGGGCCAGATTTTAATGGTGTTGCAACCTCATGCGACAGGTTGTAATACCATTCACTAAAATATGTCCAGCCACTCCTCCATTTGTATGGAGCGGTGGCTGGGTCAAATTTCAGTGGTGGTGTGACCACACAGCTGGAGTGATGCTCCAGACCACTCTGGCAGCAGCTATACTGATTTAATACGGGACCACTGCTTGAAAGTGGTTGAGCCATATCTTGCCCTACCCCCCACCCCACACAGCTCTACAACCTATGGAACTTTGAGCCAATACAAAAACCTGGAGAAGGGGTGAGGGGGTGTTCACTCCCCACCTCCAAATGGTGCCACTGGCCTAAGTGTATTAGGCTGGGCACTTAGACATTGAGATACCCAAAATAATGGCCATTATTTGCCTAAATTCAGCCTTAAAGGACAATGAGAGAGTACTACCTTCTCCGGTAACTGAAGCAATGACAGCCGTCACCTTTGTCCTTAGGGGAGAACTGGAAGCCAGCATGTAAATTGATTGCTGCTTTCAGGACCATGGCAATAGCAGTCAAACACTGTTTCGTCTGGTAACTACTAAAAAGCCCCAAGTATATGGCTATTCAAGCAGTACCAGTAATTTAGCAGGGCACAGAAGAAGCAGAAATTTGGTACCATCATTGTTTTTTCCTTTGGGGATTAAAAAGCATGTGTTGATGTAGCTCAGGGATTGGCAACCTTTGGCACGCGGCTCGCCAGGGTAAGCACCCTGGCGGGCCAGGTCGGTTTGCTTACCTGCCGTGTCCGCAAGTTCGGCCGATCGCGGCTCCCACTGGCTGCGGCTCGCCGGTCCAGGCCAATGGGAGCTGCTGGAAGCAGCGCAGGCTGAGAGATATGCTGGCTGCCGCTTCCTGCCACCCCCATTGGCTTGCAGCGGCGAACCGCGGCCAGTGCGAGCTGCGATCGGCCGAACCTGCGGAAATGGCAGGTAAACAAACTGGCCCGACCCGCCAGGATGCTTACCCTGGCGAGCCGCGTGCCAAAGGTTGCCAATCCCTGATGTAGCTACTGCCAGCTTCTGATTCAAAAGTGACAGGTGAGTTTCTCAGAGTGGACATTTTTTCCCCAATAAGTTAATGTCAGAATAAATTCATTCAGAAAACACTGAACAAGAGTCATTAACATTCACTCTGAGCAAAAGAATAGCTTTGATAACATCCAAACTCATTTGATTATTTTCTTCACTCCAAACACTGTTCATCACACTGAACTTTGGTTTCACTAGACCAGGGGTTGGCAATCTTTCAGAAGTGGTGTGCCGAGTCTTCATTTAAGGTTTTGTGTGCCAGTAATACATTTTAACGTTTTTAGAAAGTCTCTTTCTATAAGTCTATAATATATAATTAAACTACTGTTGTATGTAAAGTAAATAAGGTTTTAAAAATGTTTAAGAAGCTTCATTTAAATTTAAATTAAAATGCAGAGCCCCCCGGACCGGTGGCCAGGACCCGGGCAGTGTGAGTACCACTGAAAATCAGCTCGCGTGCCGCCTTTGGCACGCGTGCTATAGGTTGCCTACCCCTGCACTAGACTGTGTATTCCCAGTAAACACACAGCACATTTAACGCATGAGAGCAAAATATTCTGAATGGACATTTTGTAGTTGTAAGAATCCCAAACATTCTGATGAATGAAGTGAAAAACTGGAACATTTCAGGTACCTGAAAAGAAGTTCCTGGGACACTGGGTTATCATATAAGAAAACAGGATTATCTCAATTTAACTGGGACATAAGTTTTCTTTAGCAACTGAGATGTGTATATGGCTGAAACTCCACTCCCTTTAGTGTGCTATAGTTTACACAAGCATTATTGGGTTGAAAGGCAGTGTGGTCTTATAGTCTGAGTTCTTCCCTATGCTGATTCCTAATTTCCTCCAATTTGCTTCACTTCCATCCTCTTCCGCATCCCAACTGCTCAAATAACCAATTAATTAGTTAATACTTACATTAAAGTGTCCTCACAGGGTTGAGGGTTAAAACTCAATACGTTTAATGGTGGTGGGGCAGGGGAGTGCAGCCCTCCAAAGGCCGCTGTTTCAGGCTGTCTGCAGACTTAGGAAGACAATACTGCACTTGTTACATTCAGTAAAAATCTGATTCAGTCCAGAACCACTTGACTTACTAACCGGTGAGCTGAGTATAAGCTGATGGGTAAGCAAGACTTCACAGAAAGCATTTCAAAGCTATTCATATTGAACTGACACAATTCCAAAGGCCCATCAGGGAGGCCATTTCTTTATCGACTGATAGCAGGGCTCTGCATGTTTCTGACAGCACTCAATGGCTGTATGAATCAAAGAGTCTGAAACCCATGGGGAAGCCAATCCAGCAGTTCTAGTGACTAGAGCAATTCAGTACAAACAGGTTTGCTTTTACTTACAATTATAATTAGGACCAATTCTACAAATGTTGCTCTAGCTGAGCCAAAGCTAATTATAGGAATGCAATGAGTTGTGGGGTTCCCTACCTTCTGGGCTATGGCTTCCTGCAAACTGAGGAGAGTGCTGCATTCCCCATCATGGAATTCTTCTTTACATTCACGGCAGAACACGAACTGGAAAAAAACAACCCACAAGTCATAAAAACAAGTTAGGGATAAAAGATTTCAGTCACAGAAATAAAATAAAAATAAATTTCATTAATCAAATGAGCTTTTGCTATGTGGTACAGACGAAATCATTGGATACTGATGGGTTGTTTTTCTTTCACAGTGCAAATCTGTTTATATAAAAAGGGGACAAGCTGAATTGAGGTTTTTTTATAGTGTTTACTACTGGAAGTAGTCTATATGCAAAGTACTGAGTCAAACACATTCCCTTATGGAAAACTATTATAGTATTTAGTAAAAGATAACTTTCTACAGGTTACTTGAACCACTGCACACAACATAATATTATATCCTTTCACAGATTTCTATAGAATGGTTTAAAAAAATAAAAAAAACAAAAAACCACAAAGACGATTCTTTATTCAGTTTTGTAGGCTATTAGGGGAATTGCTATAGAATTTTATTAAATTTTTTAGAATTGCATTTGTTTCATCCCTGTTAAATTCTATAGGTCTTTTCATAAGAGTTCAGCACACATAATGTCCTTTACAGACTAGTAACACATTCATCTGTAGCGTTGCTTGAGCTGTAACTGCTATCTAAAATGGTTCATATGCAACAAGCTTGTTCCATTTTTATACTCCAAAATGAAGATATCTGTCTTGACGTGTGTCAAAATCTCTGACCCATCAATTCCACATTAATTTCTGTGTCCTTGTGGATAAGAGGAAAAGTCAATAATGTAAAATGGGTCTCTCATGCTGTGCCAAAGCCACGCTCTCTTGACCCATCTTCAGACTTTGAAGGACCTCTCAGCAGTTAGCTATTCTGACTGGCGTTATATGCAAGACTGATCAAGCAGCCTTGATTTTTAGATACAGAGCTGCATTCAGATGTAATGAATAAGGATATCAGGGGAACCTGACACTGGGACATTTATCTGCCACAAATTCCATCTCCGCAATTCCATTTTGAACTCTTTTGAGCTTCTGTTGTCAATTTTATAAGTACTATAGAAAATCACATTTTATTATCATGCTGAAGAAACTACATTTTTATGCAATGAAGCATTGTGAAAGAAAACAAGGCCAACAGGACTGATTCTATTCTTCAGAAATAACATGGGAGTCATCATGGAGCTCTGGGGAAAAGGAATGGATTGAAATGAAATGCATGTTTTTGTTTTGTCCAGATCAAACAAAGTTATGGCCCTTTCTTGTCTGTCAGTTTTCTTTGGCTATCATGTCTATTATCTGTAATTTCTTATTTTTCCTTTATTCACCACTTTTATTAATACAGTTGTGCTTATTAGTAATCTGTTTAATGATGGAAGCATCTTTGCCAGGCACACTGTATGAGAGACTGCAGTATTGTTATTAATAAATGTTTTGATTATGGTAGTACCCAAAGGCCCCAATCAAAACTGGGCCCCAATGTGCTGGGCATAAGAACATAAGAACGGCCATACTGGGTAGGATCAAAGGTCCATCTAGCCCAGTATCCAATCTTCCAACAGTGGCCAATACCAGGTACTCCTAGGGTGACCACATATCCCGATTTTGTAGGGAAAGGCCCGATATTTGGGGCTTTTTCTTATATAGGCTCCTATTACCCCCCCCGCCCGTCTCCATTTTTCACACTTGCTGTCTAGTCACCCTAGGTGCCCCAGAGGGAATAAACAGAACAGATAATCCTCAAGTGATCCATCCCGTCACCCATTCCTGGCTTCTGGGAAATAGAGGCTAGGGACACCATCTCTGCCCATCCTGTCATACACAAATAGGCACTCTGGGGATGCTTAATTGTATTTCCCACTCTCTTTCTCCTTTTTACTTAACCTATTTCTGGCCTCTATATTTCTTCGTCCCTACACATATGTCACAGAGTGTGCGGAAGTCAGGCCCCTGCACCCCTCTTCCTGAGATTCACATGACTCTCAGCCAGCCAGTAAAACAGAAGGTTTATTACATGACAGGAACACAGTCCCAAGTGGAGCATGTAGGTACAACCATAACCCCTCAATCAAGTCCTTCTGGGGGGTTCAGGGAGCTTAGTCCCCAGCTTGGGGTTCCCTGTGTTGCACCATCCAGTCCAAGACTGAAAACAAAAACTCCTCCAGCAACTCTCTCTCCCTCCCCCCAGCTCCTCCTCTTCTTTGTTCAGTCTCCCAGGCAGAAGGTGTCACTTCTCCCAACCTCCCTCCTGGCTCAGGTTACAGCTCAGGTAGCTTCCTTCAAGGGAAGTCCCCCATCCCCAATGTAACTCTCCTGCAACATTCCCAGGTCAAATCTGCCCCGCTTCCTGCTCTGTCACAACATATCTCTGTGAAAGGGTTTTGTGATTTATATTGCCAGACCCACTGCTTTGCCATCAAGGGCTGCAATTCCCTTGTCTCTCTCATCTCACTGTAATTCAATTTTGTGGAAGTTTCACAAATCTTAAAAAGATGGAAAATTTTGCAAAAAATCCCCTTCCCCTCTTGTAATAATATTTGGCTTATCTCATACTGCAGTTTACATAATACTGATATCTGTTAGAACAATGCTATTTGCAAAACTATGTTGTATTACAATTCTGTGTGGCCCCTTCCATGGTAATTTTATATGGCTGCAAGTAACTCCACAAATGATCTCATCCCATTGCTTTCTATAGTAATGAGTCTGATCTTTTGGTGAGACTGGAAACTCTTTTCACAGCTTATTAGATAATGGATGAGATGTAAAATCAGTTATGTCATGGAAGAACACCCTATTGGTTGGTTTATCAGAATAAATATGCCTTCCCTGATACAAATGCATTAAGTACTCCCCTGTCACAGCATAGCATGAGCAATAAAAAAAATGCACATCAATTTAAAACAAAAGAGTGGTTAATGAAATCGTTTCATTCATTTTAACTTTCAGATGTGAAAAAAAGATTTGGAAATGAAATATGGCAAAAAAGTACCTCCAGTTAACCTGAATTTTATGGCTTCATTAATAATAATAATAAATAATAATAATAATAATAGGAGTTATTTTGCCTCAGGAAAGAAAAAAATGTAAGTTGTTTAATTAGGATTTAGCACTTTTGCATAAATTTTGTACTAAGAAGTGTTTAAAAATTATCATGTGACATAATTGGTAATTGAAATCACACTTTCTCCCCTTTATTTCTTTAAATAAAAAGAGCCCGACACGTTAATTTGATAATAAGTACCGGTCAAGAAGTTACTATTTCTTAGCATATTATTTATGTCTTAGAATTTGCTGTTGGCACGCAGATGAAAGATACTAGTCTTGGAAAAAACAAAAACAAAAAAGAAAAATCCTAAAAGTCTCAAATCTATCCTTTAAGTTTCTTGCACAACATAAGGACTAAGGGGGACATTTTCAGAAGCAAGTGAGGGCTTTAGGCACACAAATCTAACTGAAAACCAATAAGACTTGTGTGTGCCTAAATCTATTAGGTGCTTCTGAAAATCGCCTCTTCAGTCATAAAGAACTAGGAGGCTGCAGCTGAAAGAAATATACAGGAAGCTTCTCAAAATAATCAAAGACGGGCCTCAGCAAAAATCCTGGATACAAACAACCTCAAATTTAAGAGGTAATAAAAATCTGAACCTCAGTCCAGACACAATTTTATGCAGGGTTCTTATCTTAATAATTGTTCAAAACAAAAGTGCACATCTAAACACCTGCACACTCTGTCATGTTCAAAGCCCGAGTCTGAAATTTGCAGCTTGATCCCATCTCCAAAAGTAATGTTAGGGGGAAAAAAAAGATGCTGGGGGAAAATTTTGCTCTTAGTTATACTGGTACAACTGGGTCCTGACAGGGTTGCCTAGGAGTGAGTGAGAACAGAACTTAGCCCAGTGTGTGAAAAAAAATTTCAAACTCTTCAGGCAAATCTAATTAGAAAAGCGTAGCTCTTAAATACTAAGGTGATGGATACTTTAGAAGTACAGTTTTGCCACTTCTCCATAATATTTTGAAGATCTACCATTTCCTGGACCAGGCACACAAAATTCTCATCTCCCTTCTTGACTACCTCCCCCTCCCTGGTCTCCATAACGCTGACATTAGCCCCTTCTTGTGTTTACAAACTAGAATTGTTAAATTCATCTTTTTGCATGTCACTCTGACCACAACACTCCCATTTTTGAATCCCTGTACTGGCTTCACATTCTCCAATGCTTCAAGACTGAGATTTTTATCATCACCTTCAAGTCCCCTTCCATTTTGGGCTTCTTACACTTACATCATTGTGCCTTCTTCTTCCAGGCTGTCTCTTACACATGAAACACCTTCCCTGAATGAATTAGTAAGACCCCTCATGCCCTTCAAATTTCTCCTTGAGATTTGCCTCTATCGGGATGCCAATAAGACATTAGACAATTAAAGATGGATTGGGGAAGTGGGAGGGGAGAACAGATGGGGTTAACTGGCTCTTTTATTAAAAATTATAAATGGTTAAAGGAAATGTGTATAAAAATCACATTTATTTGATTGCATCTCTCTTCCCTCCACCCTCATTCAAGCCTGATTGTCTCTCTGGAAAATACTATAAAATAATAATATACAACTACTACTACAAACAATGTGTTTCCTACAAAATAGTTTTACTGTCAAAGATTTCTGCATGCACTGCCGGCTCTCTACTGTATGCTTGTATAATCACAGACACACAGCTTATGGATATTCAAGGATATCAATGTAAACTGCTATATGAAGAGATAAAATCACCTCCCTAATCACTATTCCCGTTTGTATCCAGTTCTGGTGTCCACAATTCAAGAAGGATGTTAATAAATTGGAGAAGATTTAGAGATAAACCAAAAGAACGATTAAAGTGACAGAAAACATGTCTTATACTGGTAGAGTAAAAGACTGCAATCAGTTTAGTTTAATAAAGAGTAGATTAAGGAGTAACTTAATCACAGTCTATAAATACCTACATAGGAAACAGAAATTTAATGATAAACAGCTCTTCAGTCTAACAAAGGCGTCACAAAATCCACCTTGTTGAAACTAGTTGCAGCAAGACAAATTCAGACTAGAAACAAGATGCACATTTTTAACAGGAAGGTAATTCACCATTGGAACAACGCATCAAGGGTTGTTGTAGTCTCCCCATCACTGGAAATTGTTAAGTCAAGACTAGGTGTTTTTCCAAAAAGATATGCTCTAGTGCAAACTGGAAATAATTCAGAGAAGTCCTATGGCCCATGTTACATAGGTGGACACAATAGATGATCACAATGACCCCTTCTGGCCTTATAGTCTATTTGAATACATCCAAAGATCACATTAGCCTGTTTTGCTAGAGCATCACACTGGGAGCTCATGTGCAGTTGTTCATCCACTATGACCTTTAAATCTTTTTCAGATACACCGTTTTCCAGAATATAGTCCCCCATGCTGTAGACATGGCCTGCATTCTTTGTTCCTAGATGGAAAACTTTGCATTTGGTTGAATTGTTTGACTGGACACAGTTCACCAAGTGATTCAGATTGTTTATGACTCACCCTGACCTCATCACTATGTACCCCTTTCCCAATCTTTGTTAAACTGTACATTTTATCAGCAGTGATTTTATATTTACTCCTATATCACTGATGAAATATTGTATAGTGTCAGTCTTAGTACTGCGCCCTGTGGAATCCCACTAGAAACACTTCTTTTTATGTTGTTTCTCCATTGACAACTACTTTAAGATCTGTCACTAAGCCAGTTCTTAATCCATATAACGTGCATTTTATTGCTATTGTCTAGTGTTAGTTTTTTAATCAGAAGGTCATGCAGTACTAAATCAAACTCCTTACAAAAATCTAAAGTATATTATATCTCTGCAGTTATCGTTATCAACCAAAGTTGTAAATATATGAAAGAATGAAATCAGGTTTGTTTGACATGACCTATTTTCCATAAAACCACACTGACTGGCATGTTCATTGAAGGTATGCAAGTGTAAAACAGCAGAATCTGGCCCACTCTAGGTTCCAGTTAAAATAACAAAAGATGTCCTAAAAGAAAAGACTTCTCTCTTTTGCCTGCTTCTGATCCTCTTTGTTCTTTTTCACCTCATCTCATTTGCAGGTATTCAGTGCCATCAATTTAGAACTAGCACTATAGATGGAAGACACCAAGACAAACTAAAGCTCCAAGATGAAGATCATGGTCAACAATTCTGCTTCTCAAGTACAATGGAACTTCCTGGGTAAAGCTCATCTGTGCAAGAGATGGAGCCTTCTTGGGAGCCAGTTCAAAACTGTGCAATGATCTTACACAAGAACTAAGGACTATCAAACCTCACCACCTTCCACTCCAAATGCATAAACACTGAGTAGCACGTACATTAAAAAAAAAGCCTACCAAACAAAACAACAACACTACACTCCACACACAATTCACTGTTGGGAAAAGGAGGAGAGAATGAACAACATGTCAGGTATTAGTTATGTTGCTTAATACATTCATGGAACACACTAAAATACTACAGTAATGAGGGCAATAGAAGAACCTATAGGGAACAGAATAGAAACTAACCAAGTATGGTCTAATACAAAGAGGACCAAAGAGAGTCTTAGTTAAATCCCAAAGCAATTGGCTATCCAGTACACATCAAATACACCAAGAGTTAAGGGATAAATATAAGGTACTTATATGGACCTCCACCATCACAGTCTGACTGCCTCACAATCTATAATATATTTATCCTCACAACACCCCAGTGAACTAGGGAAGTGTTATCTCCATTTTATGGGTGGGGTGAGGCACAGAAAGACTCCGTGACTTTTACAAGGTAACATAGGAAGTCTATGGTGGAGCATGGAATTGACAAGTCTCAGGCTAGTGCCCTAAGCACTGGACAATCCTTCCTCTTCAGCCCTTTAATATAATTGGTTATATAGTATATACACTTGAATGTGTATGTGTGTGTATATATATATATATATATATATAGACATACACCTCTACCCCGATATAACACGACCCGATATAACATGGATTCAGATACAATGCGGTAAAGCAGCGCTCTGGGGGATGGGGCTGCTTTACAGCGTTATATCCAGGAGCAGGACTCGGGCGGAGATTTAAAGGGCCCGGGGCTCCCCACAGCGGCCAGAGCCTGGGGCTCTTTATATCACCACTGGAGCCCTGCCGCTGCTTCCCTGGGGCTCTGGCAGTGGGGCTCAGGCGGCGCTTTAAAAAGCTCAGAGCTCTGGCCTCTGTGGGGAGCCCCAGGCCCTTTAAATCACCGTTGGAGCCCTGCTGCCGCTACTCCGATATAATGTGGTTTCACCTATAATGCGGTAAGATTTTTTGACTCCGGAGGACCGCATTATATTGGGGTAGAGGTGTATATATTGTCTTTATATATTACAAAAATCCCTCTTGGGCATAATGGTCTATGGACAGGCAAGATTCCTTTTTTTTTTTAAAACAGGATGATCAGAAAGAAATAACACAAAGAAAGCACCAAATAAGCAAAAGTCTGTTGTGCTGTTTTTTGTTTCCTATAAAATGAACGCTTGGTCAAAAAAATAGAGTTTTGTCTTGAAAATGTATAAACAACATAAAATAAGACACCAAGTTTTAACACAAAGTGAGTTTTTATAGTCAAGCAATAAACTGTGGATTGAAGCAGGGATTTACAATGAAAAAACAGACAAGCCCTGAAGCAAATCAGAGCTGCCAGGCAACGTTGTTACATACAAAAACACTACACATGCTTTATAGCGCAACGTCGGTATAGTGCATTTCTGTTTAGTAAAATAAAAGTACCAGTTTTTTCTAGTGCATTGCAAAATGTATATTACAGTGTTGATTATATAGAAACATTTACAGTGAAGCTATTCTGTTAAAAAAAAAAAAGGACCCCAACCCCACCCCCCAAACCTCCTTCATTATAAAGGATTCCATTATACATTACTTATACTTCAGAAATGTGCAGGAGTGAGAGAGCAGTCTGATTGCTTAATTAAAGTTCAATCTACATAATTTTGAGACAAACACCTCACAAGCCTGGAACTATGCACTTATTACGTTGGCTTTGAGTGGAAATAAGTAACTGGGTGGGCACTTATTGAACACCCACTTGTGGCCAGGGATCACTTTGCAGGCACCTTGCCTGTTAGTCTCCTTCTGCAGAAATGCTCCAGTCTCTGTTGTGACTTCCAGCACCCCTGTCTGAGGCTGGTTTAATTGCAAATAAAGTTCACACAGTCCTCAGAGTCTTTAATCACAAAATTATCCAAACAATCTTCAGTGAGTCCTCACCATAAGGTCCATAATCATAATTCAATGTAGCTCTGGTTCTTCTGCCACACCCCATGGGCTTCCTCTGTCAATCTGCTGCACCCAAACCCACCACTCTCAGCTCTTTCTAGCTGAAGCTCTGGCCCTTGCTTTCTTCTCTTTCAGTGTCTCCCATGTTCTGAGGGAGAAAGTAAGTTTGTATACTGCCCTCTTCCAGAGAGCTCTTCCAGATTGGCTGCAAGCGAGGGGAGCCTTGCACCACCCTACACTATAGAGCTCCTGATTGTGTGCCCTTAAAGGAACAGTGACCTGGGTTCTCCACCAACTCCTAATTCTCTTGGACCACTTCCTCTCTTCTGCTACCTGGCCATTTTCTGGGCCTTTGTACAGTCTAACACCTGGAACGGGGTCTTCTGGCCCCCTTTATTATTAAAAGGCCAGTACACCCCGTTACAGCCAATTATACCTTTAAAAAAATAGAATGTCACACTCCTTTGTTATGCTGCTTTTGTGAGCAACACTTCTGGAGCGTTAGATTGATTTTGCCTTTGGCACCATCTTATACCATGCACCAAAGTGTCAGGTTTGCAAACATATGCCCCATTTTGTGGTATTTATGTTTACAGTGAGTAAACGCCTTCACACAATGCACAGACAACCTGTGAAACTCGTTGACATGGCACGTTGTCAAGACCAAAAGTATCAGTGGGTTAAAAAAACGAATTAGATAAGTTCATGGAAGATAGGTCTGTCAATGGCACTGTTCACGGTCAGAGACAGAATGCAGGGTTAGATGGACCCAGTATGTACATTCTTATGAGTACATTAAAAACTGGTTAGTTACAACCTGTAGTACCTACATTTACTGTAGTATTTGTGTCAATGCCCATTCTCAATATAGGGAATGCTGCAAATATCCCAATAAAGATTACCACATTAAAGTAACTATACTTTAATGGGCCAGTTTTATCAGAGCTTAAAGTAATCACAAGAATACTAGTACTGGTAGAACAATGTAGGTCTTTTCCCTTAAAATACAGCATGCACACTCACATCTCATACATCAGCTAAAATCTAACTTTTGTTAAGAGTACGACAATCTGTCAAAACAGTGTCAAAAATACAGTAGCACTCTCTGTGCAGCTCCTGCAATCTGAGGGCAATTTGCCATCAATATTATAAGTGGCAATTTTCTATAAACATTAAAAGCTTTAAGTGTATGACAGCATCAAATGTCTTAGAGAGTTCTCTGTTATCCTATAAAACGTACAAGTGAAAGTCTCCCTCCTGAGTTATACACATTAAAATGTATGTATATTCCTCCCTAAGACCTAGATCTTGGCATTTATACCACAGTTCTCTACAGGGGGCACCGGGGAGCACTGAGGAGATTATGCCTGAGGCAGATAATCTCTTACAAAGCTTCTGCTTTTGCTTGAGGGATGGGTGCAATCTGCATCTGATGAGCTAGCCTCTGCTTGCTGATCTCTGTGTGTGGTCAAATTATGCCTCCCACGGAGTTGGTGCCTAAGGTGGTGGCAGAGTTGCATGGCTTGCCCTATGTGACTCAAATTAGTGTCAGGCTGCTGCTGGCACCACTGGAGGGGAGAACTATTGTATAATGACTTGATCCTGGCTCCCTTTGAAGTCAATGGCAAGGAAAGCCAATGCTGCAGGATGAGGTTCTAAGAGCACAGGCACAATCTATCTAGTATGTAATTTGAGCAATTTTATGCCTGGATGACTATGAAAATGTAAGAGGTTGCAGGTAAACTTCAGATTCCTGCAAACAATTTCCATAATAAATGGCATGACGTTTCTTTGGGAAAGTTTTGAACAAAAATTATTATCCCTTTCCTATCATTACTGGATTATTTTAGGCACTCAATATGAGCAATAAAAGGATTAGAAGGAAAACATGATTTAGGACAGTGAGAAATATTTTAAAAGGGAATTCAAATTGCAGAGCATGTCTAAATTTTGACATACCTTAAAACTGTTGAAGAAGAAGATGCTGTGGATTTGAAATATTTATTTAAACTAGCATTTTGCTTCTTAGAACTGATGAACAAACCAGCCTACCTAAAGACCCAGCTACTACTGATGACCTACAGTGTGTTTGTTCTGACACAGCAAAGAGTAAGCACAAGTTAAACAATACCCCACAGTCCAGACTGTTATCACAGTTACACTAGTATAAATCCAATTTAACCCCACTGAAGTGATGGATTTATACTGGAATTGCTGAGATGAGAATCTGTCTGGATGTCTTTAAAGCAGAGCTGCCATTATAAGTGATGCTGTACATGAATAGGGATGCATGCTAAACAGAATCACGGCTGGAGCTCTGTGTAAGTAGTAAATTTTTTTTTTAATAATCTAGGAATGTATTTAAAATGATATTTTAAAAGCACACAATAGCATAACTTTAAGATAAATTTCAGATTTAACCTAGTATCAGGGGTTGAGTTTTGCAACTCAGGTATCACAAGCTGAGTGACTAGGAGCTGCATAAAGATACCCTTTAATTTATCACTTGTCCCAAGTTTAAAAAAAGACAATCGTTGTTGAATGCATACAACTAATAATAAGGGATGTCACCAGAGATGAATTTGGCTGTTTCTCTTCTGCTCTATCTCCGGCCATTTCTGAGGTTCTATGGCTGAAAGGGCTACAATTTCAAATGACTTCAATTAATACACCCACAAAATTATTATGACAGACCAATCTGCATGTGAAGCCACCCCTACCTATGCATCTGAGCATTAACTGTACATTTACATGTAAATAGACCTGGAAATCTGGTAGGCGCATTAACATGGTTGTGTGAAAATATAGTTTGAAACATTCACATTCAGTATGGGATTTTCAAAAGACTTAAGGGAGGTAGGTGCCCCATTCACACTGAATTTCAACAAAAACGGCACCTAACTCCCCTGTACTCCTTTGAAAAATCTATCATAATCAAAACATTTCTTATGTATAAGCCTTTAGTCTGTGCTACTCAGATTACTGTTGTTGTAACCCTTTCAAATAAGTACATTTGTTCTTGTTCTATTTGGTTGCCAAATTCAATCTTAAAGAAAACATAAAAAACTTTCCCCTGAAGATGGCAGCAGTCAAACAGGAATCAACACTGGGAGAGCTCTGCTAAGCTTTTGCAACTGAATAAATTCTAAAAAAAAAAAATCATATTGAACAGCCAGGACCAGTCTAGGGTTACTAACAGCTGATACATGCAAAACTAGTCCTGACAAGACAGTCTCATAAAGAAGAAATGGTATTCAGATGCAAGGAAACACAAAAAGGAGGAAAGGGTGCTCTTTATTTCAAGGATTTTGCATCTTAAGACTCCTGAACATGGCAAGCTTAAACATCATAACCCCCACCCCCCAACCTCATCATCCAGCAATTAAAACATAAATAATATATTAAAGAAAATTAGATCCTGTGTTATTTTCTTAGGGGTTTTGCTTTGTTCACATTATCTCCTAAGTGCAGTTCATGCTATCCGTAT
Organism: Mauremys mutica; assembly: GCF_020497125.1. NCBI lineage: Eukaryota > Metazoa > Chordata > Testudines > Geoemydidae > Mauremys > Mauremys mutica. Next base: position 121,287,820 of record NC_059074.1, read on the forward strand.
GTATGAAGGTATGTATGTTCGTACGTGTGTGTGTGTGAGAGAGAGAGAGAGCGTGCGCGCACACACACATTTTCCTTTTTTAGAAACCTATTTTTTCTAAGATGATGATTAGCTTCAAGAACTCTGTGGGAATGCATGTCCTTTTAATAACACCAGACTGGACAAAGCACTAGAATATAATATGAGAAAAAACTGTTCATTGTTGTAGGGATGGACTATATAATCTTGTGGGTCTCTTCTACCTTTAATTTACTTGGAAGCTATGAATATGAGAAGCAATTTAAAAATAAAGAATAATGACTATCTAGTAATCAAATCTGATCAGAGTACTCTTCGAAGCTCTGTATCATCCTGTGCTACAGCTGAGCATGAGCATTAAAGTCTTGCGGTACAAATTCTAGATGTGGGATAGTAATCTAATTGGGGCAAGTGTTCACATTAGATGACTCTGACTAGAGGTGGTTCTGAATAAAAAAAAAAACGCAAACAATTACCCTTTGGTAACTTGTTTTTTGAGATGTTGCTCATGTCTAGAACACTACCAAATTCATGGCTATGAAAAACGCGTCACGGATCATGAAATCTGGTCTCCTGCCATGAAATCTGGTCTTCTCTGTGCTTTTACCCTATACTACATGGATTTCATGGGGAAGACCAGGGTTTCTCAAATTGGGGGTCCTGACCCAAAAGGGAGTTCTGGGGGTGATGGTGTCACAAGTTTATTTTAGGGGGTTGCGGTATTGCTACCTTTATTTCTGAGCTGCCTACAGAGCTCGGTGACCGGAGAGCGGTGGCTGCTGACTGAGGGTTCAGCTCTGCAGGCAGCAGGGCAGAAGTAAGGGTGGCAATGTCATATCATACCATCCTTACTTCTGCGCTGCTGCTGCTGGCAATGGCTCTGCCTTCAGAGCTGGGCCCCTGGTCAGCAGCCACCGCTCTCCAGCCACCCCAGCTCTGAAGGCAGCAGCATCACCAGCAGCAGCAGCACAGAAGTAAGGGTAGCAGTACCCCAACCCACCCTACAATAACCTTGACACGCCCCCACAACTCATTTTTTGGGTCCGGACCCCTACAATTACAATACCATGAAATTTCAGATTTAAATAGTTGAAATCATGAATCATTATAATTTTTAAAATCCTATGACTGTGAAATTGACCAAGATGGACTGTGAATTTGGTAGGGCCCTACTCGTGGCCATCAATTCTATGTGTGTGCGCACCCATGTGCACAGTCATCGGAGACTTTTGCCTTAGCGGTATCCATAGGGTTGGCTGCAGCGCCCCCTTGCGTGCCGCGCTTATGCCTCAGTATATCAGGCTCTGCCGGCCCTATGCCCTCTCAGTTCCTTCTTGCTAGCAACTCCGACAGAGGAGTAGGAGGGCAAATAATGGAATGGACATGAGCAACACATCTCGAAGAACAACTGCTTTTTCTTCGAGTGCTTGCTCATGTCGATTCCATTCTAGGTGACTCACAAGCAGTATCCTTGGAGGTGGGCTCAGAGTTCACAGTCAAGCGGCTTGCAACACTGCTCTACCGAAGCCAGCATCATCCCAGGCCTGCTGGGTAAGTGCACAATGGACCATGAACGTGTGGACAGACGACCAGGTGGCCACCCTACAGATGTCCTGGATAGGCACTTGGGCTAGGAAAGTTGCTAATGAGGTTTACGCTCTGTTTGAAGAGGCAGTGACAATCACCGCAGTTGGCACCATTGCCTGGTCATAGCAGCAGCGAATGCAGGTGGTGATCCAAGAAGAAAGTCTTTGAACGGACACTGGACGACCTTTCATTCTATCAGCCACTGTGATGAACAGCTGCATAGATTTGCAGAATGGCTTGGTCTGTTCAATGTAGAAAGCTAGCGTCCTTCTGACATTTAGGCAATGCAGCCAACGCTGCTCCTCCTCCGACTTATGCGGCTTTGGAAAAAAGATAGGCAGATAAATATCCTGGCCCATATGAAACTGGGAGACCACCTTGGGCAGGAAGGCCGGGTGTAGATGCAGTTGGACCTTGTCCTTGTAGAAGACTATATAGGACAGTTCCAAGGTAAGTGCCCTAATCTCAGAGACTCAGTGGGATGACGTTATTGTGACCAAGAGTGCGACCTTCCAAGAAAGGAGGAGAGAACAGGAAGCCAGAGGTACAAAGTGGGATGCCATGAGCCAGGATAACACGAGATTTAGGTCCCACAGAGGGACTGGGTCCCTGACATGCAGGAAGAGGCATTTGAGGCCCTTGAGGAACCTTGCAGACATGTCATGGGCGAAATTTGACCTACCCTCAAGCTGCGGATGGAAAGCTGAAATAGCAGCCAGATGGAGTTTAATGGATGACAGAGACAGGCCTTGGAGATTGAGGTGCAGAAGGTAGTCCAGGATCAACTGCGGCAAAGCCCACTCAGGCTGAATGCTCTTATTTGAGGACCAGTACATAAACTGCCTCCACTTGGCCGTGTAGGTTGCTCTAGTGGAGGGCTTTCTGCTGCCAAGCAAGACTTGCTGGACTCCGGCTGAGCACTCCTGCTCCTCCGCATTTAGCAATGCGGCAGCCAAGCTGTCAGGAGCGACGCTTCCAGATTCAGGTGCCCTAGTTTTGTGACAGCAAATCTGTCCGGAGCGGTAGTTGTAACGGAGCAGCCACCGAGAGGTCCAGCAGTGTGCCGAACCAGATTTGGTGTGACCAAGCCGGTGTTATGAGGATCACCTTCGCCCTGTCCTGCTTGATCTTCATGAGGACTCTGTGGATCAATGGGAAAGATACTCCAGGTATCACAGCAAAACAGAAGATTGAACAGATAGAATATGTGCTAACTACTTATGCTACACTATTTGTTCAATCTTCTATTTAGCTGTGGCACCCGGAGTATCTTTCCCAGACCTGAAGAAGAGCTCTATGTAGCTCGAAAGCTTGTCTCTCTCACCAACAAATGCTGGTTCAATAAAAGACATGTCATTCACCTTGTCTCTCTAATATCATTAGGAATGACAAGACTAAAACAACATTGCATACAGTCATATATGGGTGATCTATAAGAGAGTGGGGAAATAAATCACTAGACATATAGGAAGTCTGCAGTAGTACTCTTGACCTATTACTAATAGGCTGGGCATCATGTTAGGTAAATGTTCCTTAAACTCTGTTGGAGAAAGTGATTGGCCTAAAGTTGAAAACAGCATATTTTATTTTTCAGGGAGGAGAAGGTAGCTATATTCTGCTTCCTGAATGAGCAGGAATTTTTTTTTAAATTGTGATTTTAAGAAGTGAAGGCCTGATCCAAAATCTACTGAAGTCAGTGAAAATCTTTCCTTGATTTCAATAGGCTTTGGATATGGCCGCAATTCTCTCTGATATCTTATGGCTCCTATGAGGAAAAAACCTCTCATATTCTTGTTCCTCTCACTTCTATAGCAACTTGTATGGTTTTAAAATTATTTTGTTCGAAGATCAGGTCACTTATTTTTAACTGAAGGTAGATTGTGACAAGGTGTTCAAACAGTACATATTTAATAAATACCATGACTTCTCACCTGACCTTTACACTGATCTTGCTGTAGTTTGTTTTCCTAAAAGATTATTTTTAAGAAATAAGCCAAATTGTAAGAAAAATTATCCATAACGTTTAAGTTTATGATATTAGCTGATTTACAAGCAATGCAAATATTTTGGAACTCCTCCAATCTCAACTTTGTCAATTCAATTCAATGAAGCATCATGCTAATGAACACCACAATATAGAGTACATTTTAGCAATGTTAAAAACTATATTCAGAACTCAAATACATCAGGGTATAGAATCAACAAATATTGACAACAACCAAAATATATTGACAGGTAACAAGGTTTTCCCTCACTGCTAAGAAACTCCAGAAATTTTGCATATCTGTCAAAAATTAATTTTACAACTCAGCACTATTCTTATTTTACTTTTAGATTTCTGATATTGTCTATGGAACAGCCAATCCAGTGTTACATTCCTGTATTTCCATTAATTAGCAAAACCAGAAAGATATGCTTTCTAGATTTTTCATCAGGCTTTAAACTTGTTGGAACATTTTCTTTTGCCAATTTAAGGCCTGATCCTTCATGGTGCTCAGCACCCACAAGGCCCATCAATTCATAGATTTTAAGGTCAGAAGGGACTATTTGATCATATAATTTGACATCCTGTAAAACAAAGTCATAGACTTTAGCCAGTTACTCCTGTAGTAATTTGTGTTTGGCTAAAGCACATCTTCCAGAAAGGCATCCAGGTCTTGAATTCAAGAAATAGAGAATCCACCACTGTGGATTTAACCACTGGAGTCAGAAGAGGGGGAAGATCCTTGGCCCTATTCCTGCAAATAAATGTGCTATCACAGATCCATCTGAGAGTTACATTGATTTCAACAGGACTCTGAGCTAGCATATCTTCTTCGGGGTCTTGGGAATCACCGACTGCAGTGAAAAAAGGTCTGTTCCTTTAGAACAAACATATATGCCTGATAAAGTGCTGTCTTATTAATCATTGCTTCTAAGAAGGTAATTTAAGATGAGGCTTATTGTTTGTTTGGTTTTAATAAAAAGAGGAGCTTAAGAGTTCATACAATACGAAAATTAGGCTTTGTTCTGATGATCTGATTCTATGCAAAGTTGTATGCTACACTGGCCAGATCCTCAGCTGGTGGAAACTGGCATAACCCCAATTTTCTTCAGTGATCCGTCCCTACGCATTTATTTCTATCGTATTAATTCATTCAGCGACTGGCATCAGCAATTACTATAAAAATATAACAGCTAAGCATCTGGCATTCAAGACATTCGATTACTCTCTCTTATTGCTCTTCCCATGCAGTCCATCCAAAATGGTGTCTCCAAAGTAATGTTTTGTTCCCACTGCTGTGACATCTAGTTCTTGACTCTCTTTACTGGCTCCCTCTCAGCTTAAAGCATCTCCTCTTTATACAGAACTTCCAACCTTGTATACATCTGTGCTTTCATCTATACTTCCACTCAGTGATGAGCTGCCAAAATCTTAACAACGGGTTCCCTATAAAAAGTTCTGATTTAAGGGATGTGCGACAGCATGTATTTTTTGTACCAATAGGGTTACCATACGTCCATATTTTCCCAGGAGGTGATTAAGAACCGAAAAGCCTGACATGTCCAGGAAAATACAGATGTATTTTAACCCTACCTAAAGTTCTTTTTTAAAAAGATGGGGCTGAACTAGAAATGAGCTCCGTTTCACATGTGTGGGTGGTGATCAGGGACAGTCTCAATTTTTGGGTCTTTTTCTTATATAGGCTCCTATTACCCCTCACCCCCGTCCCGATTTTTCACACTTGCTGTCTGGTCACTCTAGGGTGTGCACATGTGTGGGTCCCAGCTGCTCCCTGCCCCCCCTTCATTAAAGCACGTGTGCAGGGTTACTGCCCTGGGAACTGCAGGGCACCAGTGGATGTGGGGCTGGCTACAGATAGGGGCGTAGGGCAGGGCTAGCTGGAGGCAGGGAGTGACACGGGCTGGCTGTGGGCAGGTGATGCAGACGGGCGGGCTGCGGGTGGCTGTGGGCAGGGGGTGGCTGCGGGCAGGGGGTGGCTGCGGGCAGGGGGCGGCTGTGGGTGGCTGGGGGCAGAGGCTGGCTGCAGGCAGGGGGTGGCTGTGGCAGGGGCTGCGGGCAGGGGCTGCGGGCAGAGGGCGGCTGTGGGTGGCTGGGGGCAGAGGCTGGCTGCGGGCAGGGGGTGGCTGTGGCAGGGGCTGCGGGCAGAGGGCGGCTGTGGGTGGCTGGGGGCAGGGGCTGGCTGCGGGCAGGGGGCGGCTGTGGGCAGGGGCTGGCTGCGGGTGGCTGTGGGCTGGCTGGGGGCAGGGGCTGGCTGGGGCTGGCTGGGGGCAGGGGCTGGCTGGGGGCAGGGGGTGGGGACTCACCAGGCAGCAGCAGGAGCCCCAGGGCCAGAGGTCCAAAGAGCAGGAGCAGCAACAGGGCCAGGAGGCAGCTCACATGGCTCTCGCAGCACAGCGCAGCGCCCCCCGGCGGCCGGGAGGAGGAATTACAGGCTTCCCAGGCAGAGCCCATCAAAGCTTCCCTCGCAGGGAAGCTAGTTAACAAGCGGTTCTAAAACCGCTTCTAAATTTAACAACGGGTTCGCGCGAACCCGTGCGAACCGGCTCCAGCTCACCCCTGCTTCCACTCCATTTCAAATTGCCCAAACTTCTGTCCTGATCACTCTGCACCTAAATGCCTTTACTTTTCCCTTTCCTCACTCCTGATATCATGCTTTTCTTTCATGTTGCTCATGACACTTTGAACACCCTCCTAGTTACTGTGCATCATTGCTTCTCCTCCTCTCAAAAGACTTAGGAACACACAACTAAGCTGTGAAACATTACACTTAGACAGATACATGACTCTCGATTGTCCTTGGGGCAGGAACTTTGTTATTTGTTTGGTGCTGTTTACCTACTGTACCTCAACTGTGTGTACTTACGGCACTATATGTAAATTAAACAACGATAAACAGTTTAGACATAATCCAAATTCCGTAATCAGGACTACTAAACTTGTGTAATAGTAAAAAAAAAAAAAATCAAGAAAGAAATAAGATGCTCAGCTCTACCTAATATTATGCAGACAAAATCCTGCTGGAGGAAACTACCAGTAGTGTCTAATCCCCACTTCATGAGCACAAATGCCTGTGCTTCTATTCTGTTGTTGATATTGTTCACAATATTTGGCTGTTTTATGCATAATTTAAAGAAGAAAGATGTGTATCAAAGGGTCACTGATAAATAGTTTAGGCCAGCATTTCATCTGTCTTGAAATAATTAGAATCTAGTGGGAAATGTCATCTTTTTCTTTCTGTTCTTTTCTCTTCTTCAAAATTCCACTCTCTCTGCTAGTAGGAATTTAAAGCAAAGAAAAACAAAAATAGTCACTGTTAGTGTATGACCCTGGAATATTTTTGTTCTGCTGCTTTAAAGGCAACCTGTCAGCTTACACAGAAAGCAAAGAAAGGTTACCCTTACAAAATATATTACAAGTATTCAACAGTAATGGTCAAAACTACTACAGCTCACAATTGTGTTATTGCAATATTTTGAACTCTTACTATATAATACTGTAGCATTTTATTAAAAAAGGATACCTAGCAAAACCTGTTCTGAGACCTGTGCTGGACCACCTAAATGTAGTTTATTTGCTTTATTAAGGGTTCAGTGATTGCCCCAAACTCCCTCTGACTTCAATATGTATTTTGGGTGCACATGAAGGCAGGATGGTTCTACAAGTAGCAAAAATAAGCAGAGTCATGTTTATGTGTGTTATATTGGGAAAATGAGTGTTTGTCAAATAGAAAATGACTTTACTATACGCCGATAAATTATAGTACGGTACTGTTTTCCCACTGGAAAACCATGCGTGCATCAATTTTCACAGCTGCTACATGAATAAACTGTAGCTAATGGAAAACTGGTAAGGCTTCTAGGAAAAAGGGTACAAGTTGGCATACTGTGCAAGTTATAATTATTCTCCATCCATAAACATTTTGATTTGTATCTGGATTTTGAGCCTTTTCAAATTTAAGGCGAAGAGTTGGGGATGAATCCCTGGATTAGGATCAGCCCATTTTATAAATTCAAATTCCAGCCCTCTTCCCTTAAGCTTCCAAAGTCTGGGTGTGTTCAGATCTAGGATTATTTTTTGGTTCACCACTAGTTAATTAAGGTTAGAAAGTTTGATCCAATGAGGTTACCTCTGATTTGTTCACTGATCCTGGGTATCTGATTTAGCTATCTCTTTACCTTGCCAAAACATGTCAAATATAGATACATACACACGCACACACACACACTCACTCAATAAGTAAAGATTTTTCATGACAAATGACTTATTTCCATATACTCCAAATGAATAAATAAAATGCAATGATTTTACTACACTGATTATCAATAAAATCAATGACTGCTGAATACATTCACCATTTTTGGACACATTATGACAACAAATTTTCATTTGAAAAAAAAAGTTTCTTTGATTTTTGACAGGAGTTACTGTCTTTACAAAATCCAGTTTGAGGCTTTTCCTATCATAATGATTCCTAAGGCTATGTCTGCATTGCAGTATATGGGAAATCAAGACATGCAACTCCTAAACCCCAGTGGATTGAGTTGAGGGAATAGGTCCCAATCAAGCAAACTATTTAAGCATGTGCTTAAATTGAACAATGTGAGTAGTCCCACAGAATTTAAGCATATGTTTAAGTGCTTTGCTGGATCAGGCCCTTAGCTCCTAGCCTAAATTTATACTTGTTGCATAAAATATGGAGGTGCAGGTTCATCTTCAAAAGTTTGTATTAGAGACACATGGAGTCATGCAACTAAAACACAAGTATTGTGTTGCCTGTAGGATGCCTTTCCAAGATATGATTTCTTAAGCCTGAAGATTGATGAATTGAGCTAAAAATCAATCTTTGTAAATTTGCCTCTTCCATTGGAAAGCAAGTAAACAGTATGAAACATTGATGGTGTTTTGAACGTGGTTAATTGACACCAAGCCCTTGAACCAGACCCTTTGGCAGCTACATTTAAACTGCTACTGTTCTTTTTCCCCCAATTCCTTAAAGAAGCAGCGGTCCTGTACACCTCACCCTTTCTTGATGCTGGTCTAACATTTACCATTATACACATGTGATATTTGAAGGATGTGTATCTTAGCATTGAACTGTAGACAATGGGTAAGCTATAAACATTTAAAGTAGCATTCTGTTGAGACCCTGACTGCAAGCTCGTCCATCAAACACAGAAACAGTAAGACTTGACAAGATGTGTGTTATTCTGAGATAACACATGCCTTGCGGATGTTGTGAAATATGAGGGAAAGCCAAATACCTTCAGTGACCTTCATGTGTTATCTTGCCGTAACACACACACCTTGGAGTATCTTACCAAATTAAAAAATAGCCCCAAACTTGCGAAAATTGAATACTTTTTTCAATTTAACAACTAAACAAAAGAAATAGGGTACATAATAATTACATGGCCAGTAAAGAGCAAATAGTTTATTAATTGTTTCATTTCTGGAATGCGGAGAAAAATAGGTAGGTCACAGGTGAGTGAAATGAAATGTCATGTGCATTCTTCATGCTATTCTAGTATAGCAGTTTCCCACAAGATTCTTAATTAAAACATTTTTTGAAAAATGGCAGAATGAATAGATTAGAAGAGTTCATTTTTTTTCTTTTTCAGGCACCTTACTATCCTTCAAGGTGGATTCAAATATAGATATATATATTATATATTTTTTTTCTTAAATTCTGATTGGCATTTAGAATATAAGAGTTACCCTGCATCCAACCATAGTTCTATCTAGGCTGGTATTCTGCAGTCAAATTGTTTCGAGGAAAGAGATAACTATGGCCGTGCAAAAGTTTTCCACTAAGTTCTAGAACACCCTGAAGCTTAATAGGGTCAGGTTTTGAAACAAACTTAAAACTCAGATCAATTCCTCAAAAGATTCCTTACAAGCTGAAGATCACCATGGATCAACTGGGCTCATTTTTTAAATTAATTGTGTCTAATTTGTGATCTTGCACTAAAATCATGTGAATTGCATAGTTTCTATGTGGTACCAGGGATAGCTTAGCAGTTCTGAATAAGTTACCATTTAGCTTTTTGGACATTCAAACAGACCTAAAGCTCATATGCCCAAAACTGTACTCTGTGCAACAGTGGTATAGAACTGGCGTAACTCTATTGACATTGAAGGAGTTATTCCAGATTTACAACAGTGTAATTGAGAGCAGAGTTTGGCCTTGTGCGTTTGTGTACACAAAAAGCATGCTCACTGAATACAGAAGAAAATAATGAGATGAATCCTTTGCAAGGCAAAACCAGCAAACACCACACCGCTTTAGCAGTAATACCTGCATAATGCAGTTAGCAAGTTCTCTCAATGCAGTTCTTGGAACAAAAAATTCCTTCATGAGTCTTTTGGGCAATCAACTGATGCCCTAAATAATGAGTTTTGAATCTTTTATCCAGATCATCCAACTGCAAAACCAAAACCCAGCCTCCCTGCCCCATCTGTAAGTAAATATTATCTTCAGCTGGCAGAGCTACAAGAGTTATTGATAGTTACTCCGACATTTTAAATTATCTTGCCAGACTACTTGTCTTAAGGTCTTCTTGCAGCCAGCTCCATAGTTGTACAGAAGTCTGCATAAAAAATGGTTTTCTTATTTTATCTGGAGTCATGATCATGGTATGCTGCATATACCAAACTCTAAATAAACAAGTGCACATGACTGTGGCACTAGTAAATACCTCAACATTCAAACAGGACAAAGAACACAGTCCATGAGAATTAAATTTATTTTACACAGAACAAAGAACTCGCAGCTGAATGAATTTTGACTTGCTAGAAGTTCCCAGAAGTTAAATAATCAAAAAGGTGGAGCTCATCTTAAAGAAGGTTTGATAGAGCAAACCTGCTGATGGAGTGAGGAGACAAGCAGTACATGGAACTATTTGCCCATTGTTATGCTTGTTCCTTGTTTTGCTCTTTCCATCATTTGCTTTTGTGCTCCCATAGCTCTCTAACCTCTTTCAGTTCTTTGTTCTGAAAGGCAGAAAGATACCTTTCAAGTAAACTCACTAATGCGTCCTCAGATTTGTTGTTTGTTTTGATAACCTATTCTGTGAGATCGTTACCATTCATATTATTCCACAAACTTCTCTATTATGTTTCAGTTTTCTAATTCTTGTATTACTTAATTCCATTTTCTATTCTTTGCAAAAGTGAAGAAAGTACACCTAGATCCAGGTTAGCTTTTTGTGTAGCAAATCTAAACACTTTAGATAGATTACCATAAAAGTATCTTTTTCAGTAAGAAGCAAGCCCAATATTTCCCAACCATTTTAGTACTTAAATAGTTGAAGCTTGTTATCATGTTAGCTGCTCTTTTCCAAGAGCAACTTTACCCTAAGGTATAGTCCACAATACTGGTATAGCATTTTTGATGCAATGTTACTGGTGTCATATGTAACAATAACATCACCTCCCAGGCTTTGATTTACATTGTTTACCCTAGCAATACAATCCAGCATCTGATTTGCTTTCAGCATTGCAGCTGTATTTTAGACCAAAGGCTTTAGGGACTTTTCTATAAACAACTCCCAAATCTCTCCCCCATTTAATTATCTCCATTACGCTCTGGCAAAAACATTTTTTCTATGTGTGCTGATTAGCAAGGTATCTGAGTGTAAACAGTAGCTTATTCTTTCAATCTCCTCTCCTACTGATTCATTCACAGTACTGTCATTTCAGCACTGATAGCATCATCACAAGTACACCTCTACCTCGATATAACGCTGTCCTCGGGAGCCAAAAAAATCTTACCACGTAGGTGAAACCGCGTTATATCGAATTTGCTTTGCTCCACCAGAGTGCGCAGCCCTGCCGCCCCGGAGCGCTGCTTTATTGCGTTATATCCGAATTCGTGTTATATCAGGTAGCGTTATATTGAGGTAGAGGTGTACTTCCAAAAGAGTGAATTATGATGTCACAAACAACTGCGATCTTTTGGGGACAAGCAATCAACAGGATGCCAATTATATAGAAGAAAGCTAACAATGAGTATGGCTGGTTTGTACCTATCCATGTAATTAACAACTAGTGGTAAGCCAGGAACCATTTTGCTCATGTAGCAGTGTTATAGTTTATAACCTATATAGCCTGCAACCACTAGATGACAAAATAATCAAACAGAGGTGTCAGTAATGTGGTTTATTTATTTAGCCATTTGAGGGCAAAATGATCAAAGACACTGGAACAGGTGAGAGTTGTGGTACCTGCCCATGCTGTGGGAGGACGAAGAGGCAGACACCATCAAATGTAACCTATTAATATGTACATACAATGCCTTTATACAATAACTACCCCTCAAAGGCTAAAATAATTGAACTGACGAGAACCATTTACTGTACATTCCCATTACCTGTTTTCATGGCTTACCAATGTACTGTTAGGAGATGTTTGTTGTTGTCATAGAACGCAGGGGACCAAGAGACCGTGTCAATTAGGAAACACTTTTTGTAATTACCATTTTATAATGATTATTACACTGACTGTCTTCTAATGGCCTCGCAGGGGTCATAAATTAGTAAATAAATGATTGAAACTGAAACCAGCCTAATCTTTGGGGGATAGTTCCTTCTAAAATGAACTATACGAGCCTCCTGAGTTCTGTATCAAAATGGAACTAACCACGAGGACTGTACAATCCCTTCTGGATTGCGTTTGCGAAAGGCTTTGTGAACAGAATCCTGCAGTCCATTTTTGCAGTGGTTGGAGGCAAAGCACACTCTGCAGGCTCAAGTGCAGCTCAAATCTCAAAGAGAAATTCCCTACAGCTGGTTCCTCTCTCTGTCCTACGCATTCCCATTTCCTCTCCCACAAGAGCCCATGGATCCTCCCCTTTATATCTACAAACATCTTCAGGGGTACAAGGACTTACTGATGGGAGGGAAATAAGACTGGCCAGTGGGGGTGAAGAAGGTTTACCAGCCTCCCAGCTGTGCAAGCAATCTCAGCCCATGTTTGACAATCTTTTGTGGGTATGAGTGAAGTTCCTAAATAAAGGATGAATCAAAACAAAGGGAGATCCTTCAAGTGCTTTTTTGGCATGAGCTTAACATTCTCACAGATCTATGCTGCAATCTCTATTCAAAGGCAAATAGTTTGGTTGGTGTGTACTTAAGGTCCAATGAGATCATTACTTCTAGGGAGCAACAATGCCCACAACTCTGGTGGCTTATACAGCCTGTAAACAGTCCTCAAGAGGTGGAGGTAGAATTCCCCAGTGCAGGCACTGTGTTGGGCCAACACAGGCACTCTATACTGCCCCCTCCTACTCCCCAACAAGCTCTGGCATAAGGGACACATTGAGGGCTGGAGCCAGATGTGAGACCTGTACATGCACATTGATATTTCCTTTCTGGCTTGCACCACAAGCAAAAGGCAATGGAAGCAGGGTGCCATTTCAGCCCTGGGAGCAGACTAGAACTGAGAAGATGGACAATTGGGTACTGCTACTTTCCCCTCTCCCCTCACAAACTCTTGGGCTACATCTTTTGTGCTGCCCCTCTTGGAAGAGCAGCACAGAATCTGACCCCCAGTATGTAAGCCAAAAAACCCCACAAGACTAGCATAACATTAAGCAGTAAATAGCAATATATGGCACAGGAATTTAAAACCAGATTTAAAATCAAGTGCTTCAAACCAATCCCCTTTCCCAGTCAGTTGCAAATTATACAACCTTCAGTATAGGCTTAAAGAAACAGCAATTTTTGACAGCAGTTTGCCTCATTTTTCATTACCAGGGCTCTTACAGTTCCCTTAGATCAATAGAACTGCTATGTATCTTTATCAGAGGGGTAGCCGTGTTAGTCTGGTTCTGTAGAAGCAGCAAAGAATCCTGTGGCACCTTATAGACTAACAGACGTTTTGCAGCATGAGCTTTCGTGGGTGAATACCCACTTCTTCAGATGCAAGTGGTGGAAATTTCCTGGGGCAGGTATATATAAGCAAGCAAGAAGCAAGCTAGAGATAACGAGGTTAGATCAATCAGGGTGGATGAGGCCCTGTTCTAGCAGTTGAGGTGTGAAAACCAAGGGAGGAGAAACTGGTTCTGTAATTGGCAAGCCATTCACAGTCTTTGTTTAGTCCTGAGCTGATGGTGTCAAATTTGCAGATGAACTGGAGCTCAGCAGTTTCTCTTTGAAGTCTGGTCCTAAAGTTTTAATCATATGCCAGCAATGCCCCTCTGCTATGTACATCGGCCAAACTGGACAGTCTCTAAGGAAAAGGATAAATGGACACAAATCAGACATTAGGAATGGCAATATACAAAAACCTGTAGGAGAACACTTCAACCTCCCTGGCCACACAATAGCAGATCTTAAGGTGGCCATCCTACAGCAAAAAAACTTTAGGACCAGACTTCAAAGAGAAACTGCTGAGCTCCAGTTCATCTGCAAATTTGACACCATCAGCTCAGGACTAAACAAAGACTGTGAATGGCTTGCCAATTACAGAACCAGTTTCTCCTCCCTTGGTTTTCACACCTCAACTACTAGAACAGGGCCTCATCCACCCTGATTGATCTAACCTCGTTATCTCTAGCTTGCTTCTTGCTTGCTTATATATACCTGCCCCAGGAAATTTCCACCACTTGCATCCGAAGAAGTGGGTATTCACCCACGAAAGCTCATGCTGCAAAACGTCTGTTAGTCTATAAGGTGCCACAGGCTTCTTTGCTGCTTCTATGTATCTTTATAAATCTGAGTAGCAGATCCATTCTCATAATGTTGACCCCATCTTGCCTTTCAGCTGAAAAGCTGAATTGAAAAGTATTTCAGGGAATATCTGAAACAGAGAGATTAAATTCTTTCTTAGTTATATTAGGAACAAAAGCCAAAAGAATGCTACATATTTTGGTACAGCTTTTCCCTTGACCCTCCTAAGCCCCAGGCAGCGTGGTGTTGTTTTTTCACTTCTCTCTCTGCCATCATAAAAGTTCATTAAAGTGAAATGCTCGGGTTAAAGTGAGTGAGAGAGAGAGAGTGTATATACATGCGCAAGTTTCCTAACCTGTGTGTCAAAAAGTCACCTTAGATTATAAAACTGAACATTTTAAAAATCAACTTTATTTTTAGGGGTTATCCTGTTTTCTCTTAAAACTCAGCCTGGATAGAGAATCCAGTTTTGCTTTTGTTTCCAGTTAGTTTCTTAGCAATTTCATGCGCCACATCTTCTGCCATATAGTTTCTGACTTGTAAGATCTACAATGGAATACTTTTTCTGTTTTTTTTTAAAACCAAAAGACTTTACATTGCAAATTAAAAATAAATAAATAAAGGGAATGCTTCTGTTGGTTTTAAATGTCTTAGAAGAATTTTACAAAACCTACATTTCAGGGCAAATTTGACATGACAATGTCCTATTAAAATGCAGCTATTATTATTATTGTTCTCTTATCAGGGTATTTATTTCTCAAATGGATGAATCCATGACATGTATCTAAATATGTCCTTTTGTATGAGGTTTATAGATAATTTCACTTAATAGAATGAAACAAACAAAACTCTACCTAGTGATTTAGGCCGCAGTCCTGCAAATAGTAATCATAGAATATCAGGGTTGGAAGGGACCTCAGGAGGTCATCTAGTCCAACCCACTGCTCAAAGCAGGACAAATCCCCAATTAAATCATCTCAGCCAGGGCTTTGTCAAGCCTGACCTTAAAAACCTCTAAGGAATGAGATTCCACCACCTCCCTAGGTAACCCATCCCAGTGCTTCACCACCCTTCTAGTGAAAAAGTTTTTCCTAATATCCAACCTAAAGCTCCCCCACTGCAACTTGAGACCATTACTCCTTGGTCTGTCATCTGCTACCACTGAGAACAGTCTAGATCCATCCTCTTTGGAACCCCCTTTCAGGTAGTTGAAAGCAGCTATCAAATCCCCCCTCATTCTTCTCTTCTGCAGACTAAAGAATCCCAGTTCCCTCAGCCTCTCCTCATAAGTCATATGCTCCAGTCCCCTAATCATTTTTGTTGCCCTCCGCTGGACTCTTGCCAATTTTTCCACATCCTTCTTGTAAGCGTTGGGCCCAAAACTGGACACAGTACTCTGATGAGGCCTCACCAATGTCGAACAGAGGGGAATGATCACGCCCCTCAATCTGCTGGCAGTGTCCCTACTTATACAGCCCAAAATGCCGTTAGTCTTCTTGGCAACAAGGGCACACTGTTGACACTTATTAAGCTTCTCGTCCACTGTAACCCCTAAGTCCTTTTCTGCAGTAATGCATGTGTTTAAGTATGTGAGCAGTCCTATTGTATTCAATAGGATTCCTCACTTGAGTAAAGTATATGTGTAAGTATTTGCAGGGTCAGGACCTTATATATATCAACTGAGCAAAACAGTAACCTCTTCCCGTGAATACAAACAAACCAAATCCCCCAAAACCTATTGCAAAATAAACAAGCTTTGTGATATAAGTGAGAGAAATAGGAGACTGGAGTAATTGGAGTAAAAACAGGGATGAGCAGTAACTGTTACAGCGGTAATAAACTTCAGAACAGGAAGTCTAGAGACTTTTAGCTACTACAATGATTGGTGGTACTGGTAGCATAAAATCCTAAAACAGATATTAATGAATAATTTACTAAACAACTGTGCACAGAAATTAATGTAACTTGTATATATTTTAAAATATATTGCATGTTAGCAATTTTGGCCTATGCAATAGTAAAGCATAGCTTATTTTTTCTGTTTCTTTCTTTTTTTTTTTAATATCATTTATTTCATTTTAAGCATTTAAACATACAGGAAGCAGATGTGAATACAACCCATGCACAGAGAATCCAAATAACCCAGAGATAATTATACAATGAGATTTGCATGTTCCTATGGTTTGGAAGCACTTCTTTGAGAAGCATGTCCAGAAATCCAAGGAAGTCTAAGATAGAGGGAAATGAGTGAATTAACAGGGAATATAGAAAAACAGGAGTGGTAGTAACTCAACAGATGCAACTTTATGTTTGCCTGCATCTGCAATTATTAGCTTGTTGTAACAGAATAATTTACTACTCAGTTATTTATTCAAAGCTTACAAGCAAACAAACTTAGGGTATGTCTACACTGCACACTCCTTATGGTAGCACATACATACACTGCATGCCCCCTAGCATGGATATAAACCACAGTGTAGACAGTAAGACACCGCTTAGGCAGTGAACCCTTTACACTATGACTACACACCTTTCTACACAAACCCAAGCACTGCCTCCTTTCTCTACACTGCTATTTTTAGCAGTATGATGTCCCACTGTTTCCCCACTGCCGGAGTCTTTTCCCACCACAAGGAAAGGCTCCAGTAGTGAGAAAAGACTCTAGCAGGAGGTAATCGACAGGGAAAGTCTCCAGCACTGGGTAGCTGGCAGAGCCTTTCCCCACTGCCAAAGTTTTTACTGATGCATTTAGCTACACACCTCAAGGTAGACACAGCCTGCTTCTCCCAGTGGCATGTAGCTACACATACCTTAAATGATGCCGCCAGTAGTATGTAGTTTAGATATAGCCTTAGTATGCTAGTCTCCTTTTATTTGGACCATATAAAGCAAATAGTGTATGTCTTCACACTGACTTTAGAGTTTTTGAAAGAGAAGCTAAAACAGTCAGGAAACATTTATCAAATGGCAAGAAGGCCTCGCATTTTACTAATCTGGTCTACCTCTTCTTTGGTTGAGGCCACCAGGACAGATGTTATCATTCCTGGAAGTGTAGGCATGTTTCTGACAGCAGCATATTTGTGAATATTCACATTGACTGGAGAATGCTGTGACATTCATGGACATAATCATATGGCCCCAATGCTTCTAACACTAGTCTGAAATAATCATATACTTATGTAATCTATAAAGGTATTTGAGAGGGGTCTGGCAATTGAATGATTCTTCCCAACCAATCTCTCCACTTCCTATGGCAGAAATCATACTGAAGAGGAAGAATGGTCTACAGAATTGAACTAGAGGTTGAGAACTAAGAACTCCTGATGTCTAATCCTGGTTCTGTCTTTGACTAGGTTTACTACGTGGTCTTGGGCAAATCAAAATCTCAGTTTCTGTATTGCCCAATGCCTATGAGAGGAAGTTTATGGTCTCTGATTAGCCCCTTAAATCTTGTGAAGGTTTGGGGTCCAGGATATGTCTCTTACGGTGTTTGTCAGAGTATTGATACTCCTCAATTCCACCTCCTAAGGCCCACAGAAGGAGGACTCCACTCAGTCCCTTGCTCTTCTCATTTCTCCCCTTTCCCTCTGGTTTCAAGAGACCACCCTAAGTACCTCCTAATGTCTGCAGGAGAGGAGGTCCTTGCTGCAGATCTTAGGAGTGCACAAGAGCAGCAGCAGACTTCAGAGACTGAGCAGGAAAAGCAGAATGATCCTCCACTCCTCTGCAGCCCCTTTCTCTCCCTTATTGATTCAAATCAAGGAATTGCCCACACAAAAGTCTTTGTGGAGGTAAAGTTAAACTTGATTTTACTTATCAGTGAAGTAAGGGTAAAAGCCTTCACAATAACATTGGCAAAACATTGGGATTCTTCTGCCCTGGAATAGCAACTAACTAGCTACACAATTTATAAATGTAGGTGCACCACTGGTTTTCACACTCTCTTGGGATAATGTAGTGGTGGTGGTGCCACTTTCCTGAACAACAGGAACAATCAGTGGTAAGGAATCCACTGGATCTAATAAGGGATCAACTGCATTTGGTACCAAAATATTTTCCAACAAACTGTCAAAATCAGGAGTTGTAACCATTTCATACACTCCATTTCAGTTGCAAATCCACACCAAATCTCCTATATGTAAAGAACGAGGATGAATTTCACGTCATCGATCAGTTTGTATAATTTGGGATTTGGCTACATGAGGCAATGTCAGGATCTAGCAGGTCCCAACAGATATACAAAGATCACTTCAAGAAAAGAGTTGCAGGTGATTCCTGGGTAGTAGCATGTGGTATGTCCCTGTAGATAAGCAAGAAATGTGTCCATTTTCTATTTATGACTCCAAACAGACTTGTTTGCTCTTAAGGCATGCTTAAATGTCTGTACAAAGTGTCCTGCTAGTCCATTTGTAGCAGGATGATATGGTGCAGAATGTATATGCGGATATCCATTTGAAGTTAGGAACCTCTGAAATTCTTCATAACCGAATTGAGGTCCATTGTTCCTCCCCAACTATAACAGGAGACCAAATTGGTTAAACAACAAAGATATCCAATGGTCTTGGTAGCTGCAGTAGAAGTCATTCTAAAAAATGATGCCCATTTGAAATGGCCAGAAACTATGACCAAAAACATAACCTTCTAATGGTGCGGCAAAGTCCATTTGAATGTGTGTCCAAAGAGTCTGAAACCATGACCTGGACTGTAGAGAAGCTAGGCCAGAATTCTGCTGTATTTGTTGACACATAGGACAACATTGCACCTGCCTTTTAATGTCTTTGTTGATCCCTGGCCACCAGACATGACTCCGAGCTATGGCCTTCATTTGTACAATACCAAAATGACCTTCAAGAAGAGCTTCCAAAACATGAGATTGAAGTGATTTCAGAATGATCACTCACATTCTCCTCAAAATGCAACCTGGATTCACAGATAATTCAGGGTGACATGACATGAATTGTGTTAAATGGGGATTCTTATGATCCAACAATGTATCCTGTAGTATCAGTCCATTTACAAGAGAAAGCACGTCATCCTTAACAGTTTCTTTGTTGATGGCTGTGCTAGTGATGGGTTACATAATCACCCAACTGAGAGAAAACACTTCGTCCAAGGTTTCTTTGGGTTGACAGAAGCTTGAGCATGGCAGGCGCAACAGCCCATCAACATTGCTGTGCTGAGTCCCTTTATGGAACTGAATAGTATAGCAATGAGCTCAAAGTAGCAATTCCTATCACTGCTTACAAGCAGCAGCTAATGATGGAATTCCATGTTTCAGTCCAAAAATTGAAATTAAACAGGCAGTGATCTGTTAGCAAGATAAAATGTCTATCATACAGATAGGTATGGAACTTCCAAATTCTGAAGATAATGCTGAGAGATGCTTGCTCTATTTGCGCATAGTCTTTCTCAAGGGTAGTGAGTGTTCATGAAAGAAAGAAAATTAGTTTCTCCCTGCCGACAGAAAAAATGTGTGAAAGAACTGTACCCACTCCATATGATGAAGCATCACCAGGCAATTGCAATGATTGCAAGTCAAAGTGCATAAGAATTTTGGTTGATGTCAACAGTTTTTTTGCTTCCTTAAATGCACACTCACATTTTGTCCAGTTCTTTTTTCTTTCTTGTAACAATTCCGATAATGGTGCCAATATTGTCGCTAGATTAGGCAGAAATTTACTGTAGTAGTTAAACAGTCCTAAGAATGAATGTAACTCTGACGTTCTTTGAATCACCTTCTCTATCAGTCTATTTCCTTAAGTGTGTGGCATCAATTACACGCCCACAATATTCAAGTGAATGTCCAAAAAACTCAAATTTGTCTTGACGTTCTATCAGTCCAAGGTCTTCCAAACACTGCAAGACAGTGTCCAAATTTCAAAGATGATTCTCTTGATCTTTTTCCTGTAACAAGGATGTAATTGAAATATCACTAAACTCTGTTGGGTCCCTTCAGGATCTCATACATGTCTTTCTGGAACAGGGCAGGTTTCAATGTGATACTGAAGAGCAACCTGTTGTAACAAAATAAGCCTTTTTGCAAGTTGATTGTGATATATATGTGAGAAGACAGATTAGTCTCCATATCTAGGTGTGAACTGAGCAAATCCAATAAGTAACAGTAGCAAACAAACATAGCGCTAAATTCAGTGACACTTTGAAATATCCACAAGATGAAGTCATTCTTCTAGATCACTGGTACAATTGGTGTAGCCCACTCACTCAGTGAAACAGGGCCAAGACTCTAATGTTTACTAAGCAGTCCAAATTGGCCTCCACCAATTGGAGCCTAAGGCACTACTCTGGGCTCGCAATATTTTGTCTGGCTGTCCTACGTAATAGGGAGCTTCACTAACACATAGAGCTTGGACAGACGAGCATTTGGAATGTCTGTTCAGTATTTCTTGAAGGTTCTGATGTGCATTCATGATTGCCTTGATCTTGAACCAATTCATCATGAGCTTCTCAAACCACGTTCTGCCAAATAATAGTGGATACTTTCCTTCAATCACATACAAGGGTAAAATGACTGATTGTCCATCTAGTTGAACTTTCAACTGGAATATCCCTTTTGGCACTAACTTTTCTCCAGTATAAGCCTTCAAAACTGTGGTGGAGGCATCTTCTAGAGAAAACTGTGACAAAGCCTGGTGATAAGCAGATGCAGAAATCAGTGAGATGGCAGCTCCATTATCAAGCTCCGTTCTTGCAGGAGCTCTCTTGATCAAGAGTGTGACCCAAATGCCACCTCTGATGCCAGCTTCTGGTAACATGTGCACTGCTAAGTTTTGGGCAGTGTTACTAAAACTCATCTTTTTCCACATTATGAGTTTTTGACTTCTGTTGTTTATGCTCAGTCTTCACAGGTGTCTTCTTGGATGGAAGATTGCTCTGTTTTGCTGATCATTGAATGATGATCAACCAACAGATCACGGCTGTGTGTCCTTTTTTCTGGCACTTCCCATAAGTGACCTGGCATGCCTAGCAATCTCTCTCAGCATGCATAGTTTCTGCATACTGGCCATACAGAAATTCCTTATGTTCCCATAGTCCTCTGTCTCGCTGATTCATGACGTATATTGTTTGGTTCACACTAAATTCCGGAGAATCCTTCACTGTGGTTTCCATGGCAATGGGTATCTCAACACCTTTCTTGAATGTAAGCGCTGATACAGTCAGTATCTTTTTCTGGATCTGGCCATAGCATAATCCAGAGACAAACTGAAAGGCATCACTTAAAGTTTGTCCAAACTGACAATGCTCTGACAACTTCCTTATAGCAGCAATGAAATGTGCTACAGATTCTCCACTTCCCTGCTGTCACTGATGGAACCAATATTGTTCTGCTATCATCAATGAGATAGGAGAGAAAAGTTCCCGCATTGCCATAGTACTTGCAGTGTATATGGCGTTTCTGGGCACAGTTGGAAACAATAGATCATGTAGCAGTCCGTATGCCTTCAAACCCATTGTTGTCATCAATATTGACACTCACAGTCTGCCTAGAATGTAACTGCAGGCTATAAATTGCTCAAAATGTTCAAGGTACCCAACCCCTGATTTGCAT
This sequence comes from Mauremys mutica, assembly GCF_020497125.1. NCBI lineage: Eukaryota > Metazoa > Chordata > Testudines > Geoemydidae > Mauremys > Mauremys mutica. The sequence continues at coordinate 121,309,664 of NC_059074.1, forward strand.
TTTTTGTTTAACTCAAAGTTCACAAGAGTTATGATTTCACTTCTCTGCTGTTCGATTTTGTGCCATCCCAGACATCTTCTCTTACAGAGAAACTTCCCGCCCCCCTCTTTTCTCGGTGATCTTGCAGCTTCTCTCTGCCGGGCTATTGACAATGCTGGTCTCTCTCTCCCTCTCTCTCCAGAAATTCTATCTTAGACCTGAGAAACCTTCCCCAATGAAAGTTTTGTCTACACAGAGATGTTTCCATGAAAAGTGTGGGTTTTGACAAATTAGCACTTTCTGATGAAAAATGTATGATGGGTTTCCCCTGGGGTGCCACTTGGAACTGGGGTACCACTGAGCCTGCTTGGCTCACTAGCCTGGGCTCCCTTTACACTGTACTGCTTTGAGAAGCTCTCAAGCCCCCTCCAGCACACATATAGGTAGGGTCACACCCAGCTGCAGCTACACACAGAGATGCTGAGATCAGCTCTGCATGGGAAGGATCAGCTAAGGAATTGCCCGGTTACTCAAGTGCACCCCCCCAAGCCTTGAAGGGTAAGCCCAAAATTAAATCGTCTTGTGCTGCACAGAGAACGGTACAGTGTAAACCCATGACATTTGCCCCCTCCCTCAATCTGGAAGAAGATATACAACAGCTTTCTGCCCCCAGTTAGACAAAACAAAAACAAGTTTATTAACTACAAAAGAATTCATTTTAAGTGATTATAAGTGATAGCAAACAGATCAAAGCAGATTACTTAGCAAATAAACAAAACCACAAACTGATCTCAACACACTAGATAGGTAGGATATGTATTAGCAAGTTCTCACCCTGAGTGATAAACAGGCTGGTAGATGCTTAAGACACAAGCTGTCTTGGCTCTGCAGTTTGGGTTTTCCAGGTTTTCATACACAGGCTAGAAATCCTTCTAGCCTGGGAGCATGACTTCCCACAGTTCAGTCCTTGTTCCTCAGGTGTTTCCAGGTGTGTTGTTCTGGGGAGAGTGAGGTACCATCCTGATGTCATTTCCCCCCTTTTATATCTTCTTCCCACTTGCTGGAAAGCTCTTTTGCTGCGACCTGGGTCAAACATTTCCCTCTGTGTAGTGCTATCTCTGAGAGGTTTCTATTGTACTGTTCCTGGGGTAATCCTTGTGCTTGTGCATTTCCTCAGTAAGCCATTAACATTGTTTGGCTTTTTTAATGTTGTACCTGAAAGGCTACTTGTGGGTGTTTTCAACCTCATAACATGTTTCAGTAACACATACAGAGCCAAACTTCATAACTTCACATACGACAATAGCACATACAATCCAATGAGATATTAATGTCTAGCAGATCAAGACTTTTAGAATGATACCTCACAAGGCATAACCCAATTACATGACAGTGGTGAACAGTGGGGTGCCAGGTTGTCTCAAAGCATTCAGTTGAAAAATTCCTGACCAGATCTAGATGCTTGGTACAGTTAATTACATTGACCTTTTAACTTGTTAGAATACAGATCAAACCAAAAGCTAAATGAACTGGGTTGTTTAAGACTATTCCTTTCCTTAAACTGCAGCCACTCAGCATTGCAGAAGTGCCACCTGTTGTTTGAATAGGGTTTTTTTTTTAACATATCAAGGTAATCTTTTTTAGATTAAGCTCAAGGCTGAGAAAGCATGAAAGGCAAATTACTCTCTCATCTACAGATGGTCTCTGTAGATCAGAATATCAGCAGAGCACTATAGTGAAATTCTTTAGTTGCCAATGACTACATTATGCATAGGCTGTAAATTACTGGATTTTAGTTTTAAATATTAACTCTTACCATTCATAGAAAATTAAACTCACTAAGTTTATCTAAGGAGATATTTTTAGACAAAAAAATGAATCCCTTATATATCTGACAGCTTCACTGATTTAATGACACAGCTTGTCATTCCACATAACAACTGTAAATGCTACAGCTGCCATGTCACCTGCATCTCATATAATGTTCACATAATTAATAAAACATTATGGACAGACTGGGCTTTAGTTGCAACACCACCACCATACAAAAAGACTTGTATCCCACTCTCTTAAGACATACTGCCACTGATTGTGACCAAGACGACAAGCGTGCATATTAGTTCTAACTAGGCATATGAATTAAGTCTGTGATAGCAATTCTAAATGACATTTGTTTTTTACTTTGCTTAACCATAATGTTGCCTTAGCATAACTTTTTTAAGATGGACTTTATATATACACAAAAATGAATTTGTGTAATTTTTAAAAATTTCAAAACTTTTATTGCTCATTTTTTCACTCCTGGTGAGGGCTTTATAATTGGACTTTAGTACTAAGAGAACTTGTCATAAAAGTGGAGGAACCCCAAAAAAGTTATACCAAAAAGATCTTCTCTAAAACAGATTTTTCAAACAACACATGGCACAGAGTACATGATTTCATGGTATAAAGGGAGAACTGGCAGATACTGAGACTGTATAACTCACTCATGGTTTCACCACTCATAAGTAAGGTGGCGATCCTCAAAATCTTTATTCCACACTGTACCTATCATGTATTCTCCTCCTCTCTTTATTAAAGGATTGAAGAAAATCTGTTAAAAACATAAGGCACCACAGTTTGAAGATACCTCAAAATCTCCAAACTCCAAAGGTACAGACTCTGACAGTACAAAACCAACTGCTTGTAGCTGATTAGATTTTCCTTTGTACTCTCCATCTCAAAATAAAATGTTAGATATTTACTCACTCAAGGAATAGGACAATGCATCTGTGTTTATCTGACAATTTCCATTTTTGGGGCAGGGGGAGCAATAATAAGGTCCACAGATGCTTTCACAAAGTACTTCAGCCTGCTTACAGCTTGGAGGAAGAACCAGAGCTGTCAGTTGCAGGTTATATCTATACTACTGATGGGACGTGTAATTCTCTGCTCGAGACCTGTTCAAGATCTATTCCAATCTAACTTGGCTTTCCTGTGCAGAAGAAGGAGGCTGAGGCAACTCTGCCCAGGCTGGCTTGTTGGGGGCAAATGCCTACAGGGCCGACTATACTCCCCAATGAAACACTCAATAAGGGGGGGAAGCAGGAGACATGAACACTTTCTTTCACTTCCAGCTTTTCTCCATTTAGATCTCTCCTTGAATCCTGCAGGGGCACCAGCTGCCACAAATGCCTCAGAAGGGGAAGCAGAACTGACGGGACAATATAGTGAACAGCAATCACAGCCCTGGGATATGGCTGGGAAATAGACACATTAGTGAGCATAAACAGTCAACAATTTGAAATAAAATAACTGACATTTTCCTCAGAAAAGCTCTCTGTCAGGGGTGTGGAGGGGAGGGTTTGCTGAGCCATAGGCCTCTGGGGAGGCAGAAAAAACAAAGGAACTTCAGTGGACAGGGCATTCCCGTGCTGCTACTAAGTAACAGGTGTTTGTTATGCCCCAAGCTGGCTGAAGTACCCATTGTAGCAGATATGTGCATCTTCACATGATGAGGTATTGGCCAAATTAATCTCTGGTGGAACTCCACTGACTTGCACAGAGTTCCCTCAGGGATGAGTTTGGACCACTAGATGAAAATATTTATTTAAGCAAGGGAAGAAGATAATCAATATCACTGCTGTTTTAATGTAGGATTCAGTTCTGCAAGGTTTTCCTATGTACCAGTGAAGCACTAAAGGTTCTAACCTGAAACACAGCTCATTAAAAACACAGACAAAAGCTGATGACTAAGATTTGACATCGAGTCCAGCAAGTGCTTCGAAGGTAAAGAAAAGAGGCAGCTCAGTTAGCTTCAGCTGGCAGAGGTTTTTGAAAGAACTGCCACATTAAATGTTTTGGTTAAATTTGCAGCATACTCTTAACAAAACCTTCCTACACAGGAAAAAGACCCTGACCAACACAACAACATATATTCACTCCAAAATATGAAGAAATCAGAAAAAGGAATTCTGAAAAGGTTGTGTTGGCTCACAGGATTTCTGCTGAGGCAATGTGCAATCTATGTCTTTTTATAATTTTGACACCAAAGAAGAGAATGAGGGAAATTACATCTGAAATAGAAAATGTAGGGGTCTTGAGTCACCACCCAGAAGCAACTTTATAGATGAAAATCACAACTGTTCTGACAAGCAAAGCATAGTTTGAATGTGTGTATGTAATTTTACTTTTCTGGGGTTGCTTTTTATAGATCCCTTTCCTGCCCAAAAAGCAACTGCAAGCCCAGTGTCTTTCTCCAGCTAAGACATCTTGTGTGCTTCTATTTGCAATCAAGACACATGAAAAAAAAATGCAGTATTTTTTAATCCCAGGAGCTGAATAATGTTATAGTAGGTGTTGTTTTTCAGCTGTAGTACATAATAGAGGGGAGAGGGAAGGAAGAACCATTACCTGATATATAACAAATATGTTTTCTGGAACCAAAATAACCAGTAAGCACTGGTAAATGATGAATTTTGTATTATAGTGCTCTTCCATTCAGGAGGGAATGTGGAACAGTTATGCCCACTCAGAGCTGAACAGCAGAGTTTTCTACAGTAATTAAAGTAAATAATTCCCAACAAATGTGTGTGAAGAATTTAGCCTTAAGAAATATCCATGTACTTAGATCATAGGTATTCCTTATTCAAGATTATAAAATTGTGAAAAATACATTGAGTAAACTATTTTAAATCGGCGCAAACAGCTCCTGTCAAGTATTCTTTATGTAAAATTTACTTTTTGTTCTGTTTTGGTTACTTGTGAGGTCAGATAAGTCACATGGTATTGTTTCTGTTCCCTGATTGCATGAACATGCAAGCAGTTCTAGCAATGAATATTCCCCCACTCATATGTGTTTAAAATTCAGTTTCTATAAAATACTCAGGCACATGATTCAAAATTCATTTTCCATGAACATCTGTGCAAGTAAAACTGAACACAACCAAAGCAGATTCTTTTTAAAATTCAGCAACAATTTTGTGCTAAAGATTTTGCAGAATTCATCAGCTCTACTTAAAAATTTCAACTATGACATTAAAAATACCTTTCAAAATTGGCTAACAATTAAGAAACCAATTTATTGGAGCTTTATGGTACTTATAAACATACAAATGTGATATGGATTTTTCTTTTTACTTTGATGCAACACTCAGCATACAGTACCTATTACTGTCAGCATGCAATTATATTTCATGTACAATAATCAGTAAACATTAACATTAGAGTAGCTCTAATAGTGTACTTGTAATAAAAGTACATTTATAGAATACTCATTTATAGTCACATGTTAACATGTACACATTTTGAAAATACCTAAAATACATCTATTTTCAAATCTGGCAAATGCATTTTACAGGCTCGTTCCGTCCCTATGATGTACAATCATCTACTATTTACGCAAACATAATCATACTCACAAATCTTATGGGTAGGTATAGCATCAGTGCATACTGTCCCTTAGAGGACACGAACAAGCCTTGTGTTTTTGGACAGTGTAGGATTCTATTTACTGACACATAACCACTTGCTGCCATTTTACAAAATTCACAAGACAACCCCCACTGTCAACAGCTTTTACTGATTTTTAACTACAGTGGGTCCTCCCATCTGCCCTCCTACTTCAGTCTTGCTTGGCTTGCTGTAAAGGACTTAAATCCTGCATGAACTATTGTCAGGGCGGGCATGATAGATGTTGAGTGGTCTGATTGATACTCTGTGCCCAGACTACTAGTGTATGTAATTCACCAATGAGTGTGTCTCTGAAGGATACATTCTTTGTTGAGGAATCCACCCATATCTGCCATTGGTGAATGTTTCTGTACCCCTCCATTCCTCCCACACACGAACCCCACACCATTTACATGGATTTTATTGTAGAACTCCACTTTATATTAATGTTAAAATCATGTTATATACATCTTATCCTCATTTTCCTTCAATTTCTCCTTAGTCCCCATTATTCTCTCCTCCTCCTCCTCTTGATTACATTTCATGCCAATCTCAACCACCTCCTCCTTCCCCAAACGTCTTTACTCTCTCCTCCTTACTGACACCATCCATTAACCTCTAATCACTGCCACTTTTCTCCTCCCCTTCCTTTCTCTCTGCAGCTAGTAGTTGTCTCTTCTCTCCTGATCCTGTCTCCACACACAAAGTCCTGGATCCCTCTCTTCAGTTCCATCTGTCCCACTTGTCCCCCCTCACCATCTCTGGTCCTTTTTCTCCAGACTTAGCACCCCAGATCTTCCTCTCCCATCTCAGACAGTACATTCAGTGCTCCAATGGGAATAGGAAACATGGCAGCACCCAGCTCCCTGTGCTGAGAACAGATAGCATGATCCTCAGTGTCAACACTTTTCCTTTTCCACTATCAATAGGGAATGAAGAGTGGCACTAAGTAAGCCCTTCAGGGTGGGAATTGTACCTTTTCTGTGTTTGTACAGCATCCAGCACAATGGGGCTCCAATCCTGATTGGGGGCTTTGGGCACTGACCTAATACAATTATTTACTACCACTATCCAGCCACTCTCCTTCTCCTTCCAACATGCACTGAAGGTGGGTTAGGGGCCTCAATACAGGTTGTTATGGCCATCTCTCTAGCCCTCCATGGCTGCAATGAACTCAGTGGAAGTATTGAAAATTCCCAACGAAATCCTTCAATGTCCCCTGGTGGCCCTGCCCCATACTTTAAGACCCCTCAAACTGGACTATAGAACAATCTAACAAAGGAAAATAATCATAGTCTCTGAAGCTATTCAAATGTATGTTGTACAAAGCCCCGGAGAGTGTTCTGTAGGGAACAATAAGCATTGGCAGAGAGAACCTGACTAACCTATAGGTCTTTCCCATCTCTAACTGTTATGAATCTATTAAATGTACATGACCTGTATTAACCAGCAAAATATACATGTGAACTTGCACATGCATGAATATACTTCACAGTGCTCATCTACTTAATAGATGTATTACTTACTGGATTTTGTAAGGCATTTTGATGGACAAAGTCTATAACTGAGCTTGGCACTGGCTATAGGGAATAATCTTAAGAACCCAAAGACTGTCCCTTTAAACTACTGTATAGTCTGGGAACATATCTGAAATAGTTTTGTTTCAATTTTTACTGCTTGGGGTACTGTGTACGATGAGAAATTGGACAGAGTGTTTGGTAAAGTATATAATTATATAAAATAAAGCGTCAAGGATGCCTGGAGCCCGGGATGGCACAAAATTAAATACATAATGACAATACGCTCCATGGATAGGACAGCACAGAGCGGTGCTGCTTCAGGAGCAGACTGACTCAGAGACTCTGTTCTGCCCTTCTCACTGCTACCCATGATCTAGGTCAGTGGTTCTCAAACTTTTGTACTGGTGACCCCTTTCACATAGCAAGCCTCTGAGTGTGACTCCCCCCCCCATAAATAAATTAAAATCACTTTTTTATATAACACCATTATAAAACTGGAGGGAAAGTGGGGTTTGGGTTGGAGGCTGACAGCTCACGACCCTCCATGTAATAACCTCGTGACCCCCCTGAGAGGTCCCGACCCCCAGTTTGAGAACCCCTGATCTAGGTAGTGAGCACAGTAGAGTAAAAGGGCTCCTTACCCCCTTTACTCATCTGTGTGGGCACACAGGACTGACTGCCCTAAACTCTAGTTTAAAGAAAACTACTCAAAGTCTGTTGGGAGATGAATCAAATTACAATTCTTGAAATGTCATTGACAAGTATTAATAATTATCTATGCCCAACGCTCAATATGAGTGGGTAGTAAAATAATCTACCTTTGTTAACAAAATTCAAAAATGAAGACAAGCAGTGGCTGAAGCTTACTGCACAAAGTCTGCTCTACCTTTGGGGGGGAGGGATAGCTCAGTGGTTTGATCATTGGCCTGCTAAACCCAGGGTTGTGAGTTCAATCCTTGAGGGGGCCATTTAGGGAACTGGAGTAAAAGTCTGTCTGGGGATTGGTCCTGCTTTGAGCAGGGGGTTGGACTAGATGACCTTCTGAGGTCCCTTCCAACCCTAATCTTCTATGATTCTATACCAATATGCTTTATATTGAAAATGAAAATTGTTTCATGCCACTCTACCTCTCCTAGAGTAGCACAAGTTGAAAGCCAACCAGTTTGCTACAAGTATGAATTTCACTGCCGGTTATACTATTGCTCAGAAAAAAACCAAAAATGACAAGAACTGAGTTACAACTCAAAGGGTGTGGGTTACTGTAAAATATACCCATGTGACCTTAAGGGATAGGGATGTGCCAAGTATCCCAAACAAAATTAGAAAGCCTCAAAATCTGAAGGTTTCACATTTCACTTCAATTTTCAAAAAGTGTTCTAACTACATGAAAAGCCAGTGAAATACTGCAGGTTTGGCTGGAAAGCAGATCAATATTTGACTGAAAATGTCCTATTTGCAGGCATAATCCCCAGTTTTCAAAATTTTAAAGCTTGGATTAAATTTCACAACAAAATACACAAGTGGCTCACTGCTCCAGAGAAAGACAAAAGCATCACAAGGTTTCTTCCCATATGATTTATGGTGGAAAAAAAGCCTCCTGTATGATATACAATCACCCTGTAATATCTTTGACCAGCATGAATATTAGGTCAAAAACACAAATTCAATTAGACTTGCATGCACTGTCAATTTTTCTCCAGGTAGGAATTAAAATTTGGTAGGCACAACATTGATTAATGCCCCCCCTTAGGTATTTAAACTGTATAATTCTGCCTTTGAATTCATTCAAATTTAGCTCTTATTAAGTTAGTGCACCTTGCAGAGGCCTGACAGCTGGAAAGTCCTTGATACATCAAGAGCAGCATGCTCAGAAAGGAGTTGACAGCATTAGTGGTCATGGGGAATTTGAGCATCTTTAATTTACAGCCACCTCACATGAGTTTGGTTTTATGCGCCCATCTGAGAAAATGTGTCAACACCCCCACCCCCGCAACTGGAGCACTGCTTTATTAAATTCCCATTTTTCCTTGTTCAGTGTCAAATTGAGATCTTTTAGACTTCTGAACACCTGTCTAAGAGTATTATCTTGTTCTTGCTATGCTTTCCCATATACTAAGATAACAGTACTGAAACTGATAGCATGTGAGATATGACGGGTAACCCTCTGCTTACATATGTAATAAAGGTAATGTCCAATACAGTATCATGAGGTGTGTGCAAAATTCAGTTTGGAGAAAACAGCTGATCATTTAAGATGTGTGCCTTGTTGTCTCTGGTATGGTGCTACAAATTTACACAATCTTGACAGTGGTTTTGGGAAGAGGTTTGGTATTCCAGAACTTCTTTGTATTATTTATTTTATGGTAGAAAACTAACAATGGCTGAAGTATGAGTTCTAGGCCTTTGATACCTTCTATCCTGTTCCCAACATAGTACATTTTATTGGAGTTTGAATCTTGGCTTTAAATTAAAAATGTGGCCTGTGGTGAAGCTCATTAGTTGATTTTACAGTTCTATCAGCTACTGAGGCCACTTCAAGATATTTCCTGTGTCCCAATCTTTTGAAGGGAGAAGAAAATCCAGAGTTTATTTTTTTCTTTCATTTTCATTTATTTGAAAGATCCCATACATTAATCATGTCAAATTTCATCTTCCTTATCAACCTTTTCAAATTCTGAAAGTGTATCTGGTGACAACGATGAAACACTGGAGTCATGTTTTCCATTCAGAGGTGATAGGGTTTCACACAGGACTACAAGTAAAGTACGTGGCTAAGCACTTTATGGTTTAGGTGCTTTATCAGCAGGGTTTATAAAATATACCTTTCATATATAATAAAGAGAAATGAATACTATAACTGTATCATAAAAGGTGTTGTAGAGTCTGGCAGAAGGATTTGTGTGGTAAAAATGGGCTATCAGAAAAATGCAGAGCCAAGAGGACCAAATTTTGGATTATATTTATTTATATTTGACACATTAACAATGTGCATGACTCGTACATTTTGATATGGGGCCTTTCTCTGAAAAAGGACTCCTCATCTCTGGCCAGTGTTAGTTTTTACCTAAAGTCAATACCATCTGGTAAATGGAGGACCATATTAAATTACATCTGTTACAGCTCCATTCCTAGAATGCATTGTCCATTCTTATAATTAAAACACCAACACAATTGGTACCCTTGTTGGGATATATAGAGGACACCAAGTACTGAATGGCAATGGAAACAAAACTACTCTCATTCCTCAAGGCACATCCTTTTAGGTCAGGGTTGAGACTCATGGGCAGGGACAACTTCCTTTGCTACTGGTATCACAGTGTACCTGTTTAGTGGAAACAGGAATTCAATTTTCAGGGCTCTTAGCTTGGTATCTTTTACTATCGCTAAATGTTTTTCCATTTTTTTGTGTATACAAATTTATAAAGAAAAATCGACAGAGACCTTTGTGCTCTCCTGCATACTTCTAATGTATTGTATGTGAACTAGACACACTTTGGCATCTCAGTGTATGCAGCTTATGTCACATCTTGTATTAATTAGTATTATTCTGTTACTTGCATTGTCCCCAGAAGTGTTGTAGGTGTTTAGAAGAGCAGATAGGCAGAACCCTGCTCCAAGGTGGTTACAGGCTAGCCCTTAGAAATATAACAAGTAAGGGTGATCATAAACAAGCGGGAGACAGGTTAGGGTAGGAGCAGGTTACGTAAATAAAATCACATGGAGCCTCAGTTTGTGTATAATTCTCAATGAATATATTTTTCCCTTTCTAAGTTTTAGTTTCCTATTTTAGGACCTGACATTGCAAAGGGTTCTGCTAATAAGGACCTCTGTAAGACTGGGGGCTGAATTATCTTCCTTCTTTTAGATTTTGCCAAAGAGGTGAATCTTTAGGAGGGATCTGAATGTGAGAAAAGTGGTAGATTGAGAAACAGATTTGTAGAAGTGTTCAAGGTGTGTATGTCACCATGAAATAAAGCACAGAGGTACCTGTATGAAGAGGTGCAGAAGCAAGTATCACTGGGAGAGGCATCAAGGGGAAAAGGAAACGAGGCAGAGTTGCAGGCCGGAGTTGATGGATACAGAGCCTTAAAGCCAAGTGCAAGAAGTTTGAACTTTGTATGTACAAAGTTTCCTGTTTAAAAGCTTACTTATATGGCCTATGATATTACAGTGTGCTCCTATGTGGTCATGTTATTGGTGGCTATTTGTTAAATACATAAAAATAGCTAAATAAAAATGAACAACAGAAAAGCGCTGGTGAAGAGCTGACAGATAACCTACATCTTCTAGCAAAATGGTTCCACTTTTTCTGTAAATACATCTTTTCGCAGGGTGGTATGATTTGCAGGTGACATTGCTTTCCATACTGACATTATTTAAGAGCTGTCGCACCAGAGATGGTTGTTAGATATTTTATCCCCAATTCTTTTAATTCTCATTGTGCAGGTATGTATATGTGGTGGTTCAGTGATTTCTGCTTGCCATTTCTGTTGTGATTTTTAAATTGTGTAAGGGATACACTCAGCTTGGAATAGGTGCTTTTATCATCAGATGTTCTTTATAAATCTGAATTAAAGTCACAGAATATAAACTCAGATTCCCCACCCCCTCAATGTTTATCACCTTCACTTCAAAGTGCAAATTATTATAAACTGAGCTGGGGCAGTCATCCCACCCCCTGAGAAAAGGGTTGGAGGCTGCACAGGCCGGCAGTCAATCAGCAAAGGCCTGTAGGAAGCCAATCAGGGCCGGGTGAGGCCCTATATAAAGGCTGACTAGAGGAGAAGTCAGTCTCTCCCTGGCTGACAAGGGAGAAGGACCAGCTCCTGAGGAAGGAGCTAGCACCTCAGACAGAGCAGTACTGGGCAGGCTCAGGAGAGCAAGGGAGAGCTCCAGCCCCGTTACCTGCCAAGCTGAGGACCCTGCTACAAAGGGCCAAGGAGGTGCACAAGGCCAAAGAGGAAGTGGCTCAGGGAAGTAAAGCGGACAGTAGGGGAAACGAAGGAGGCTGCCTCTAGAGGGTCCCTGCGTTGGGACCCAGAGTAGCCGGCAGGCCTGGGTCTCCCCCTTCCCCACCTTATACTGCACCTGGCCACAGAAGATGGTGGCCAATACAGACTGCAACTTGCCCCTGAGCTAAGGGGCTAGATTGTGGGTTGCGGTTGGCCACTCAGGCAGCTGTGAGTCCCAAAGACTGCTGGTAACCTCTCCCCCGGAAAGGGGTGAGTCTGTAGGGCAGTGTTCTGAAGTGGACGCCGCCGAGCAGAGAGCACTGCGGGTCCCAAATCAGAGCAGAATGGACAGCGGACAAGACACCACGCGCTGAGGGTGCTCTGCAGTGGACAGAGCTAATTCCCGGAGCAACCAGAGGGAGGCGCCAGCGGTGGTGAGTCCTGACCCTGTAACAATGGGCGATTTCACTTGGGCTTGACCCATCCCAGCAAGAGGCAAATAACATCCATCATTCCAAATGGTGGCTGCTTGGCACCTCTGAATTCATCTCTATTAAATTCCACATTTGGACATAAGCTAAAATCATGAATGATGTTTTGCAATCCTTGCAGTCTTGCATGGATGAGTCAGTGTTTCCTAAATGTCATAAACCTTGGTCTCAGCACCATACAGCATGAATACTTCTCTTTTTTTGAATTGTATATGAAAAGCAACTAAAACTTTCTCAAAGTGATCTAGCTATTTCTTCCCAAAACGTGTGCTGAGTTGTTAGCATCTGACATGTCAAAAAGGTGATAAACCTCATAAAAGCCTCACAATTTCACTTGTGTGCCTGTGAGAGAGACAGTGAATAGCTGCAAGCGCTGGATGAAGCAGAAAGACCCTTGGTGATTGTGACCCACTTTAACACAGAAGAGATGGGGCTCTGGATCAGTAGATATTCCTGTTGTTCAACAGTGATTCTGAATGAATGTGTTCTGTAATGCAGGCTTGAAGATCTTTAATCTGTCATGTTTCCAAGTGTGTTGAACTGTAACTAGATTTTTATTGTTTACAGATTTTTTTTTCTATTGTCAGTAGGGCAATCTCTTCCTTGCAATAGTTGTTTTCCTAGCAAAAATCTAACAATGCTCTCAAATAATAAAACTAATTCCTGAAAATACATTGGAACAACTACATTCCTCTCAAAATCCTAAAATGCCACAAATTACCCCTCCTGTTACACTTCAACCACCATAGCCTCATACCACAGCCTTCTAACTAAAGAAAATAAGAGATGCATTTTGGGGGGGGGGGGGACCACGAGTGCTGCTCTTTAATGAGCCACAAAGGGCACTATCCAGCAATGCAAGGAATTCTCTCCCCTATCCAAAGGGGAAGTGCTGACTGCTTGGCAGTTCCAGTATCCCTTGGCCTGAGGAGCGTCAGTCAGGAATCAAACTCACTGCCTTACCACAAGTTTTGGCTATTGTCTGATACAAAGAACCCATGAAAGAGAAAGGAGAGTACCAGACTTGTCTCTGACAGCATGTGGTTTCTGAACATATTACCGTATTGACAATGAAGCCCTCCTCAAATCTCTGCATACACATTGTGGTGTACAGAAAGCTGCTGTTGGTATGGCTGACCCATAGAATCATAAAATATTAGGGCTGGAAGGGACCTCAGGAGACCATCTAGTCCAACTCTCTGCTCAAAGCAGGACCAAACTCCAACTATTTTTTTGCCCCAAATCCCTAAATGACCCCCTCGAGGATTGAACTCACAGCCCTGGGTTTAGCAGGCCAATGCTCAAACCACTGAGCTACTCCCCTGCAGTGTGTTAATGTGTAATCAGTGGTTTGGCCACTAGTCCACACAGCTGTGGTCAGATGTACCCTCCAACCCTTAAAAGGATGAGTTGTACTGAAACCACCACCTGGCAAAGTTCTAGCACAGCATTTTAAGGGGGGGGGGAAGAAATGAGCTGGTAATTGCTATCAGAGAGTGGTAGCAATCTCCTGGAAGACACATTACAGGGAAAAGGGAACAAGTTAAGCACCTGCATATTGGCCCAGGCAAAGTAAATGAGGCTGTGTTGGTGGAACTGCTCTGCTTCCCCATTACAGCTGGTCAGGTCAGGAATTTTCTGATGGAAAATGAAGTTTCCACAAATCAAAATTTTCCACAGGAAAATCTCAGTTTTGCAGAACAATTCTGATTTTCCATCTGGAAAAGTGAAATGAAGTATTTTGTTTCAGGACAGTGTGACCCAAATTGGAATACTTCATTTTGTTGAAGGGACCCAAACTGCTTAATTGAGAATTAGTTCAATACAACATTAAACATCATTTCCTTGTCAATGCATTGCCTGATGGGAGTTGTAGTTCAGGCCTTTATTCTCTCATATAGGCTGAGCTCCCTGGAGGACTACATATCTCATGATGTAATATGGATTTCTTTCTGACCAAGCTCTCCCTGGTGCATCATGGGTCACTTGACTCTGGGTACACCACGGGAAATGTAGTCTGGCCAGGGAGCCTGCCTGAAAGGGAAGAATGTGAACATGAGGGTCCTGAACTACAACTCCCATAAGACAATATGCCACAGTGGGAAAATGTAATTTAATGTTGAAATGACTCAAAACTAAGTGATTTGGGTCACTTCAACAAAACAAAATGAAGCATTTCAATTTTGGGAATGATTAAATGTTTCGTTTCAGTAAATGATGTCATGGAATCATAGAATATCCGGGTTGGAAGGGACCTCTGGAGGTCATCTAGTCCAACCCCCTGCTCAAAGCAGGACCAATCCCCCAATGTTTGTCAGAACAAAACACTGACATTTCTGAAATTTAAATGTTTTAGAATTTTTTCATCAAATTTTCAAAATTTAAACTTTTCATTCCAATTTGGGACAAAAACAAATGTTAAAATATTGTATTTTCCCACAAGATGGAAATTCTGAATTTTGATTAGCTCCACTTCTTATCAATGGATGTGCATGCTCTCAACCATGTACAATGCTGAAGAAAGCTCTCCTCCACCTAAGCCATGCTGTATCTCATTTACATTTTTTCTGAACATATGCATTTCAGTAGTGTACTTAATGCTGCTTCTCAGAGAGGAGGCACCCAGCCATTTAAGGTCATTTTGGTGATAAAATTACACAGGCTGGACACCACTGTCAACAGAAAAAATGCAACCATAATTTTGGTTTGTGCTGTTTACCAGGTGTTCTCTTTTCTGCTGCTGGGAATCTCCAAAATCCCTAACTTGTCCCTTTGAGCTCTCTACTGCAAACAATATCCTCTTCTCGGACCCTCACCAATGGTATAATAAAGTGAGTGCGTCCTCTCTTCCCACTAGTACCATTCTGCCCAACAGCACTCATCAAGATGACCCTCTTTCCTCCTGGCAATGTAATATTAGTAATGTCAATTCTCTCAGAAGAATTATCCAGACATCCATCATCCATGGATGAACTCTATTTCCTAGATATGCTGACACAAAAGTGTTCACTACATCCTTCAAACTCGAAAGCCACCCATGCGAAGTTGCTGTCTGCCTTTCCCAGTCAAATAGTGGAAACTGGATGGATATTTCTTTGGTGGATCAATGAAGACTACCACAAGTGGAAGTGACAGTTTACAGTAATGAAGCTACCAAGTTTCATTTCAGAAATGTATTGATCCTGGATCAATGTCTAGCAAATGGCAAAACATTTGAACAAAGTACATTTTGTGATGCACTAGCCTGAATTCATAAAATTCTGTGATCCGCTTTTTTGTGTGAGTTCTTTATGAAGTGTATAAAAATGTATGGCACATAAGTATACCTGTCTTTAATTTCTAGACCACCCATCATTGTGAAACTGGAACGCTGAGGTATAAGGAACAATAAATTCATATTTATACACTTACTAAATCAACTAAGAAAAACAAGAAACTCCCTGAATTACAAAACATCTCAGATTCCAACCGTTCCTTTTAAGACACCCTTAATAGAAAAAAAGCCTAAAAAACAAAAACAGATAAGGGCCCTTGAAATAAGTCCTGAAGGTCAGTGATCTGGGCTCTGTCGGATTAAATGAGAATTAGTGAAATTCTGCTATACCAATATAAATTAACTTAAACTACACATGGAAATGGGATCTGGGTTGAAAGAGGCTGAGGGAACTGGGATTGTTTAGTCTGCAGAAGAGAAGAATGAGGGGGGATTTGATAGCTGCTTTCAACTACCTGAAAGGGGGTTCCAAAGAGGATGGATCTAGACTGTTCTCAGTGGTAGAAGATGACAGAACAAGGAGTAATGGTCTCAAGTTGCAGAGGGGGAGGTTTAGGTTGAATATTAGGAAAAACTTTTTCACTAGTAGGGTGGTGAAGAACTGGAATGGGTTACCTAGGGAGGTAGTGGAATCTCCTTCCTTAGAGGTTTTTAAGGTCAGGCTTGACAAAGCCCTGGCTGGGATGATTTAGTTGGGTTTGGTCCTGCTTTGAGCAGGGGGTTGGACTAGATGACCTCCTGAGGTCCCTTCCAACCCTGAGATTCTATGATTCTATTCTATTCTATGATTCTATGAACTCCACAGAACTTTTTTATAAGCCATCATTTTGAGCCAACTAGCTACATCATTTGTGTCCTCAGTATTTAATCCAACCTCATTGTGGCACTGTGAGCCAAACATGAAAATACCCACAATAGTTTTGAGTTGTTTGGCACGTTTAAGTACAAAGCTCTTTTTCTTCATCTTCCTTTATCACAAAAACATCTTTACAAAAGATTATGACATCTCAAAATAAGAGAAGTACTTTTTTGGGTGACTCAATATTTATTTGCAGCTAATGCCTGCTCCTGATACAATCGCACTGTTGTGGCAGGGAAAAAAAGTTATTTTATCTAGTATGACCTATTGTACCCACTATATTATAGCAGAGAAATTAAACTTTTTCCACTATTGGGATCTAAACAGATACAATCTGATTTATCTGGGTACCACACAGAGAAATAAAATATTTACTATTGTACAACAGCCCATTATGAGATAAAATGGTGCAGTCCAGATAAGGGTATACAAAAGAAAAGGAAATATTTATTTCATTATGAGAGTCTTTTCTGGATAAAAATTGACAAAGCAACATTTATGTTGTGTACAGATAATTAGTGAATGGATAGGCTACAGCTTCATATTTTTACTACTACATTCACTGTAGCTATCATTATCTAGCCATGCAATCAATTTGTTCTGTAAAACATTTTTCCCCTTTGGGCAAAGTTTTGTTTACAGTGTTGTTGGCCTTTATTTTGATTGTGAGGAATAAGGATCTATACCTTGTTCAGCTGAAATATTATTCATATGAGTATTCTGCAGTTTGTTTTGAAGCCAGATAGAAATATTTTGCAAATTTGTGCCAAATACAGCTTCAAGTCTGATTTAAGGGTAATATTTAAAAATGTTTTTCTGAAAGATTTTCTAGTGGACATAACAAATGTGTGTGCATCTTTACACACTCCTCCTCCCCCCCGCCCCAATTTGGTTTCATTGGGCCTTGACTGTTCTAAGCACAAGCTTCTTTAGTGAGATACATTTATATTTCAATAACTCCCAGAGTGCTGTGAGGATAAAACCATTACTGCCTATGAGATACTATGGTGCTGGGGCCATATAAATACCCTGATAAACAGAAAATAAGAGGACTTATTGAATTTTGTCCCGTGTTTAGGTGATGCCATTTGTCTTTTTGTGCAATAAACACATGCGTGCTGAGATTTTCAAAGGCTCAGCGTACTTATTTATTTTGGTTTTCTCATCAGTGAGATGCGTGTTTTAGTTTTACTGAACAGATTATTGGCCAAAATCCTTGTGATTCAACCAGATCTTGAAAAATGTTGGTGTCTAAGACTTCCATTCTTGGTTAGAAGTGCATTGGTCCGAGTAAAGACTTTTTATACAGGACCTTGGGATTATTTTCTTGGGACTGAATTCCACCCTCAGAAATGTATAGATGGCTTCCATTAGCGTACTAACAACGGTGCATATATGTATGCAAGGACAGAATTAGCCCTTGGATTGCTTAGGCAAGATGGGCTGTGGTGGGAAAGCTGTTGCTTCTCTTATGGAAAAGTAGTACAGTCTTGGAATATAGTGTGTGTGTGTGTGTGTGTGTAAAATCCTAAGTGTTAAATACTGCTTTGTTAAGCCTTAGATCTGATATTGCTTAGTAGATAAATTATTAATTTTTATATAGCATCCTGCACAGAAAGTATCACTAAACTCTCTATAGCTGTCACAGGCATTGACTTTTGTTTTTGCCGAGGGGTGCTTTTGAAGAGATATGGGTGTTTGGGTGGGGGCTCTGCCAGTTTTGGGGGGGCAGCTATTTTCAGCATATTGATCACTTCTTTCATATTCTAGTTATTGAATGTGTGTCTATCATTGGTATCTTGACAATTAAATAATTCAAATAGTAATGAACTACATGATTATATTATCATGAATTACAGTATATTAAAATAATTGCACTCACCTACAAGCTGTCTTCACTAACATCCCAGTTTAAAGACATTAGGTCTCAGTATAGCTTTCTGGGTGGAACTGTCAGCAACACCGTGGCTTGTGGGCACCGGGTTTACAATGGCACTGCCCCCTGCTTCCGTTCCCCCTTGAGACCTTGCCCCTGCTTGGCCTCTTCCCCCTGAGGTCCCACCCCTGCTCGGCCTTTTCCTCCCCACAGCCCTACCTGCCACTCACTCCTCTCCATCTCCTCCACCTGCTCGCTCTTCTCTGCCCCACCCCCAGCTGTGAGAGTGGCACATGTAGGGGGAGGGGGAAGAGGCCATGTGGGGCGAGGCTCGGGGTAGAGTGGGGCAGGGCAGTCTGGGCACTGGGGCCCACAAAAGATTAATCTGGCCCCGTGGGTACCAAGCACCCCCATTTTTTTTTTCGGTGGGTGCTTGAGCCCCAGAGCTCAAGCACCTCCTCCTTCTATCCTCCCAATCCTATATTTTTTGCCAGGAACTTACAAAAGTATGGATGAAGTAGACACTCTGGAGACAATTATCTTCCTAGGCATTCAGAGATTGATCCTACAAGCTGCTGAGCACCCTTGTCCTGATTCAACAAAGAACTTAAGCATGTGCTTAACTTTGGACACTTCGCAGGATTAGGGCTGGAGTGCTCAGAAATATGCAGGATAAGACCCTAATACTCTAATCACCATGTTAGCTGACTGCTAGAAGTGTGAGAAAACGCTCAGTATAATCCAGAGTTCCTCTTGTCACAATTTCCTTAATGTAGCTCTTCTCCCCATCTATTTTAAATGTCTGCCCTAATCTTTTAAAAAGGTATATATAACACACACAAGGGCTTGGCAGAATTTCATGTTTAATGATTTTAATGGATTTTTTAAGTATTCTCAATTTCTTGATGTAAATTTTCCACAGTTCTTCAAAATTATGGCTTTTAAGTCTTTTTTCTTCAATTGTTACCAATTTTAAATTTTTACAATTGAGGGAAATTATGAGGGGCACAGACAAAAATGATTTAATGAGTAGATATTAGAATTCAAAATGTTAAAGCTTCATAACAGTTAACACAAAAATTGTCAATATCACATCAAAATATACAAAGTAAATATCCTTAAATCAAACTCTCTCAAGCAGCATTCTTCTAATTTTGACTAAGTATTTTTTCATCAGTTTGTGTATTTACAGTGAAATCTTTTACCAATATTTACTGATAAAAATCAAATCCTTTCAAGCCCCCTCCCCCACACGCACATCCCAAGTTGTGGAAAAACAGTGTGACAGAACTGTTCAACTAACGCAGGCAAGTAAATGGCTGGTTCAGATCTTTTACTTACACAATTGTGATTTGTGCACTCAACAGCTCTAAACGCACATGCAGTTTATGCACACAATTGCATACATATTTTTGTATGGTTATTAGAGAATGTCAAAACCAGTTTCAATGGAATGCAGGGGATGGAAGTGGGATTTGAGCGGGTCTAGGACTGAATTAGAGGACAGGAACTCCACAGTGGCTGTAGAAAGCATGTTCAATGAGATTACAGATGGAAGGGAGACAGGACAGAAATTAGAGAGGTAAGTGGGCTCAAAGGTAGGTTTCCTAAGATGGGAGAAACTAAACCCTGCTTGTACTGTGACAGGAAAAGCCAGAGGAGAGTGAGAGGTTAAGGGGAAGAATAAGAGAGGGCATGAGGGATAACAAAAGAAGGGATAGGATGGGATGACTGGGGCACCTACCTGAAAAGGTTAGATAAGGAGAGCATATGAGAAACTTCTCCTCTTCCTCTCTCACTGATGCAGATGAGATTTGTTGAGTGAGGAAGGTGGAAGGGAATGTGAGCTGAGGGAAGGTCATTTTGTACGTTTTGAACAATGAGAATAGGCTAGTTGCATGAGCAGCTTTTCTGAGGGAAACACCTTAGTTAAATTTTGTGGTATTAACAGAATGTCTGAATTGTCAATCTAAAAGAAGAAATCCTAATAGCTGACTACATATTCTTGCCTCAGAGAGAAAGCTGGATTAGGATCTGATTTTCTGTTTGAAGAGATAAAGTATACTAATCTTTACTACAGAGCACAATAAAACAGTATCACACTCTTCCTACTGCCAGGCAGATATTGATGCCAACTCAGTACAATATACATATGCCACATACTTACTTTATTGTATGATGATTATTCAATATAATCAAAAAATCAACAGCTAATAATCACAATCATTACAACTCAAATAAGACAGTATGCAATTCCAAAACTGTTAAAATAAATTGTAATTACAAGTTAGGTACCTGTAGAAATAGAAAAAAAAACATGAGAAAGGGGGAAAGACATATATAAAGACAATGTAAAAAAAAAAAAAGCACACACAGAACAGTAAATGCTCCTTAACATAGTGATAAAGACTAGAGAGATCTCATGCAGGCTAATTCAGGGGACCTATGTTTTTGTAATGTGAATTAACAAGGAAAAAAAAGAAATAGAGAAAATAAAAATACATGGCTGAGTGTAGGCAACTAAGGGAATGGCGTGTTTTAAATACACAAAAATACTCGGTGACAAAGTTCCTCCTCTACCTTGGTGGGTCCTGCGCTTATTGGCGGATTTGCTCACCTCAGTGATCTTCCCCTCTGGTGGAACCCACAGTCTGGGTCAGCTCCTCCTGTGTCTGATCAGGAGTTGGGAGGTTTGGGGGGAACACAGGCCCACTCTCTACTCTGGGTTCCCACTCAGGGCCTTGTGGATCGCAGCTGTCTATAGTGCCTCCTGTAACAGCTGCATGACAGCTACAACTCCCTGGGCTACTTCCCCAAGGCCTCCTCCAAACACCTTCTTTATCCTCACCACAGGACCTTCCTCCTGGTGTCTGATAACGCTTGTACTCCTCAGTCCTCCAACAGCCTCAGCCTCTTGCTCCCAGCTCCTCTCACACGCAGGCTTTTAACTAGTTCCAGCCAGCCCTTGATTGGCTTCAGGTGTCCCAATCAATGTAGCTATCTCCATTGCCTTCTAGAAAGATCTTAATTGGCCCCAGGTGTCTTGATTAACCTGGAGCAACTGCCATTTGGTTACCATGGTACCAGGGATTTGTTTAGCCTAGGACTAACATACCTGTTCCTCACTACTTTACTGTAGCCATCTGGCCTTGCCCCATCACAAATCTCACAGTTCATTACATACACATTTTGTGTGACACAGACAAAGTGTGTGCACACACATACACCTTATACACTCAGACACATGCTAGTAGCATCTCCATAATTAAGGCAGAGACAGAATAATAATACATCAATGGAGTACTGGTAGAGAATGAAGTCCTATATGTGCATTTGGATATGTCAGCAGGGGCTTTTCATTTAACAGCAATCTGGTTCGCTGCAGCAAGACTTTTATTGCATTTAATACATGGGCTAAAACAGAAACTGATATTGGACAAGTTTCATTTATTATGGACTTTGTGGGAACCAGGTTCCTACATTAATAGCAGCTTCATTCTACATATTAAAGTTCATGAATTGAGAGAGACACCCCTTCAGGAATCCGACAAAGGGAAAAAAAATCCTACCAAAAATACCAGGGAACATCTACAACCACCCACCAAGGGATCATTCCAACAGTGTTCCCTTAGCAACTGTTAAACCCCTAGGAGACCTTCTTAAAAATCTGTAATTGGATACTTACAAAAGTAAAAAATGTTCACGAACATGTTAGCAATGGTTCTTTTACTTGAAAGCCAGAGATGAGATGCCTAAGATCTCAAATGGCCAGAGCAGCAAAACCACGAGGCTAACAGAGGTGGATTTACAGTGAAACACAGGGTGCCCTGGCACAGGGCCCCCCAACAACAGGGGGCCCCAGGGCCAGGCAGCTGCGGGGGCAGAAGTTTGGTCCTGCTGGCTCCTGGGGCTCCTGCAGCAGGTTCAGCCCCCACCAGCAGCCAAGCTCCTCCCCTCACCGCCTCCTCCCCAGAGCATGGCGCATTCCCACCCCTCCCTTTCCCTCTCCCAGTGCTTCCCCAGCTGATGAACAGCTGTTTGCCAGCACTCAGGTCACTCCAGGAGGGATGGGGAGGAGAGGGGCCGCAGTGCGCTTGGGGAGGTGGCAGAGGCGCGGGGCCCCCGAACTCCCCCTATACATACCACCCCCTCAGCCCTCTGCTGTGAGCCGCTCAGGCCACCCAGCCCACACCTCCAGCCCCCTGGCCCAACTCCCGCACACCCCCAACCCCCTGCCCCGACTCCTGCACCCCCCTCACACACACACAGCTGACTCCTGCACCCTCTCACACACACACCCAGCCCCCTGCCTTGACTCCTGCACCTCCCCCGCACCCCCAGCCCCCTGCCCACCATGACTCCTGCCCCCCCTCACATCCCCACCTGCACCCCTCGCACCAAATGGGAACTGCCCCAGGTAAGTGCTCCACACCCCAACCTCCTGCTCCAACCCTGAGCCCCCTCCTGCATCCTAACTCCTGGCCAGACCCTACACCGCAACCCCCAGCCTGCTCCTGCACCCTAACTCCCTCCCAGATCCTGCACCCCCAGCCCTGAGCCCCCTCCTGCACCCTAAGTCCTGGCCAGACCCCGCACCCCAATGTTTTTTTACCTTTTTTTAAATAAAGTGCTCTTATCCAAAGTGCTTTACAATAGTTAGCTAACGGTACAAGCAATATTTGGAAAGATCATTAAGTGGTCCGCCAAGACCCTCAGCGATTTTCAAGTGGTCTGTGGAAAAAATTTATAGAAGGAGGATGAAGAAAAAAAGATTGAAAAACAGGGGTGGGAGGGAGATAAGAGAGAATGTTCTTTTTCTTGGCTGGGTCCCAAGGAGGGGCCCCCAAAATGAAGCTGAGCATGGGGCCCCACTAACTCTAAATCAGCCACTGGAGGCGCACACAACTCTATGATTAGATGCAAATCCTTTTCTGCATGAAAGGTTATTATTGCTACTGAAAACCGGGTTTGGAAATCCTGAGTTCTGCATGTGCAATATTACACAATTATAACCAAGAGCGACGGGAGGTTTATTATTCAGAGAACAGCACCCATCCATATAACAAAAGAAGTGTGTTCCTCTTGTCTTTCCTGTGTAAAGCTTTTTAGGGAAATGATGATAAAAACACCTACAGCAATATTGAGTCAAGATTTCGATGCCTGTAAAATTATTTGACATACGCTGAACTATTACATGGCAAATGAATACCTTCTGCATTACCAGAAAAGCTTGGAATGCATGATAGAAAAAATAGGAAGCATTTTCTTCTTATTAGTAAGCTTTCAAAAGACATGTTTATAAATACAGTATCACCCTACTGGAGAGAGCAGCAGCACTCAGCTCTTTGGTATGCTAGGACTCAGATACCATGGTGATAAGCAAGTGTAAAAACAGAGAGATACGAACAGGTAACATGAAATCAACATAAGTCTAAAGAGTGTTAGAAACCTTTGACAATGTTTGGAGAGTTTAGAAAAGTGGGTCTTTTAAAATAATATTTTATGGAGAATAAGGTCGAAATTTTATTTGTTAATATTGTTAGAAAGAAATGAAAAATAGTCAGCAAGTTCAAAAGTACTGCACAGCGTGATAATATATCACTGAACTTTAAAACAATCTTCGAGGTGCCGGGAAGTTATCATGGCTCTCTGACCCTTATCCAACAAAAAACAGTAGCCTATCTATTACCATGGCCGTTTTCTTAAAATGACAGCATATGCCTGATCAACAAACTTGCTATTGCACTTCATGACACCTAAATCAAACATACTGTGCATGGAAAGAGTTTTTTCCCCTTTTCTACATTCAATTTAAGTCTATTGCCATACATATAATGGACAGGGAACCTAAAGCAAATGATTGTTTTGTATAGTACATTTTTAATTATTTGTTTTCCCCGTCATAACAAATCTTTGGATTCTTATTAAAAGCATTGCCAAATTGCCGTTACTAACACTTCGTAATTCATGACAGCTATGGTATCATTTTGCAATTGGTTCACAGCTGTTGAGTGTGAGAGGTATTCTCTATCATGCTCCTTGGAGTCATGAAGTCTGATCTATAGCGCACATGCCACAGGCGTGCGCACACACACAATCTTGTTGCACCTGTCACAGCTCTACAATGACCTAGTAATTAGATTTTACTCTTACAGGGGGAAAATGGCTGTACGATGCTAGGAATTCTCTAAGTCTTCTTGTGTTTCCATTTCGTAAGCTTTGAAATATCACTTACAGCCCGGCTTCCTCTTCCATCTTTGTAGCAGGTGATGTACTATAGAACAGGAATGTCAAAGAGAGCTAATTTACATTTTAAATAAATCAGAGGCTGGGCTTACAAACTCAGGATTGTATACTACTTGTGATCCACAGTATACCTGCCACTGATGATAGTAGGAGGGATAAAGGGAATAATAAGGCTCCTACTATAGTTACTAAACTTTTAGGAAAGTTACTGTTGCATTTTGCATTCAGATTCATTAAGTGGGGAAAAATTATGCAGGGCTATTCCTCTCTCTTGTTTATTTGGCCACTCATGCATGCATTTGTGGTAACTGCACATGCAAATTAGTCATACATCTACATTGTGCATTAGCAGTTGCCTAACTAAATTTTTAGAAAACCTGGCCTGTAAAATGTCATCATTAAGCTTCAGTGTAGCTCATCACTGAAGTGAAAGGGGTCAATTCAGGCGCTTGGAGCTAATGTTCCTGTTTGTGTAAGACAGCTCTCTGTTAGTTCACATTTGGAAAATTACCTCCACCACCATACAGGTGAGAAATGTACTTTGTATTTTTATTTTAACATTAACTGGACATATGTGTTGAATTTGAATCTGTCATGGAAGCCAGATCAATGACGTGGCAATTTGACACCTCTGTTTTACACATTTCACTAAATATGCTGCCTGTCACACCTGTTCCCAAATCAACTTGATCCCATACAGGAAGAATCAGTCAACCAAAAAAGCTACTAAGAAAATAATAGCGGAATCTTTAAGACAAATCACTGAATAACATTCACCCGCTAGCCTGCCTTCTGCACATGACACTCAAGAATTTATAGTATCAACTCACTTAACACTGTGATCCCTAACAGCAGACTACAGATCTGCTGCTAATACTGAGAAAACTTACAAATGCAGAATCATCTAAAGAAGCTTGCCCTCATCCCCTTCAGGTCCAGAAGGTCCTGAATGTAGCAGATCTCATGGGGCTCTACTGAGAGGAAACTGAGAGAGTTTGTGAAGAGCTTGTGTTCAACAATGTCTCCCCTTGCCTCAGCATGCGAGGGGTGGGGTGAGGGCGTTGGATAATAAAGCTGGTGAATCTGCATCAATCTAAATTACCCCTACTTGCCCCTTGGAAGTGGGGGATACAACAGCCATGGGAAGCTGCTTGTGGGGGAATGATTGTCTAAGTAGAATTATAACTAATGTGCTAGACGGAGACAAGAGTCCATCCCCCAGCTCCTGGGAAATGTTCTGTGCACAACCCATTTACTTGGTCTACTTCATGCGTAGGCAATTATTTTCTGTCAAAGTTCAAATTTCTTGGTCAAGATTCCAGAGAAGAAAATAAAAAACAACAACAATGATAATAGGTAAATAAAAAGATTTCGGGGTCCATTCAAAAGCATCTGACAGTCTGGATTTGGCCCACGGTCCACCTGTTGACTACCTCATGTCTACTTCCTATAATTATTTATTGCACTACATGTGGATGGAGTATCAGTTCTTCTTGTGAATCCTCTGCACGGCCTGAGGTTTTTGCATATAGACAGATTGGGACAATACTGGATTACTAATGACTTTTAAAGAGATGCTGTTCATAACAAGGTGAAAGGTTTAGTGAGCTCAGTACCAATTCAAATTTCAGCAGCATTCACTACAGATAAATGACTTCCAGGCATCTTACTGTGTGTGGGTCTTTCAGTGAAGAGCTTAGAAATCAAGGCCTTGTCGGGGGATGCGGGTACTTTTTGTAAAAAGAAAAAATGTCCTTTGTTAGTAGGTGCAACTCTTCGCTACAAAAATATCACTGCTGACCTATGCATGTAGAACCACCACCTCAGCTGATGTAAACTGGTGTAGCTCTGTTGACTTCAATGGAACTAAGTCAATTTACACCAGCTGGGGATCACAGCCACAATTTGTAAAGAACTCTGGAATCCAAGTTGCATAATAAAATAAATAAATATGGAGGGCAACAAATAGCTATTGCATGTAATTAAATCCCTGATGCATATCCTGGATCTTCACATGCCAAGCTGAGGAAAATCAATTTAAATTCCATTCTTAGTTTGGAACTGTGTTGGCAACTAATTCCACTTATTCTGGACATTAGAGTCTTGGAAAGAGATCCTCCACAAATAGATCTATGTATGTGTAGTACCAGATTGCTGCCTTGAGATTCCGAATAGGTGAGTCAAGGTTTCGTGAACCTTGTGATCTACTCATAGGTGCTGGAACTACAGATGCAGGGGGTGCTGCAGCACACCCTGGATTGAAGTGGTTTCCATTATATACAGGGTTTAGAGTTTGGTTCAATGGCTCTCAGCACCCCCACTATAAAAATTGTTCCAGCAACCCTGGATCTACTTTTACATTTTAAAAAACTAGTTCGAGTTCACAAAGAGTTCCTGTGATTTAAACATATCTGTTCTTTCCAGGGTAATTCAATTTTATTTTTTTGGTGAAAATTTGTCCCAAAATACTCTGCTCAGCAAGCTCCAGGAGGGTAAGTTAAAGCTTCCTGCTGGGCTTCTTATTCACCCACTTATCCAAGACTTCAAATGCCTATAAAAGAAAGTGTAATATGCTTATTGTTCTACTTCGTTTCTCCCGTTTTAGTCACCTGAACCCATTTCCATTCACGTAGTTGGGAAAATTTCCCAAGAGATATGATGAACTCCATCAGGGAATATGCAGACTTGCAAAATTAAATAAGAGGATCACAGAGCATCATTTCTCATTAAAATCATAGGAAAATATTTGTGTCACAGCATGTAAAGGCAAAATTAGAGCTCCATCTACAAATAGGTTTTTTTAAACACCAGCAAAAGGGGCTATTGTGGGGGCTGGATATGAACTTGTCATGGCCAGGATGCAATTACACACAGCATTCATTGCTCTGCATCTTTCAAGATATAGCATAATTATGAAAGCATGAGAAGTATAGTGAGGTTCTTTGATATATCACGATGTCTCTGGTGCAGAGAAAGTGTATTTTAGTTGAAGAGATCAAATCAGCAAACCCAAACTTCTTTCACATTCAAATTAAATACATGAACCAAACAGGTATGGGTGTTATCCTAATCTTTATCATAGATACTGTATCAGGACCTGAGGCTTGAATTGCCTTCCCTTTAGCTTTATAAATAGATGTAGACATTTTTTGCAGTTTATTGTTACAGTAGACGTTTCTACCTGATTTTATATTAAGTGGATAATGTAACACATGCTCTTCCATTTCTGAGTGGTTAATGACTTTCTAAATTAGTTAGTAGGCCCAAGGCAAAGATAGGGTGATTTATATGTCTGACCACTCATTAAAGTACTTCTTGCTCGAAAAAAAAAGCCTGTTAACCAAAATGACACTGTGGTTTTACATTGGCAGTATATCTAACCCCAATCAAAAGTTGTTTTTTGTTGGTTCCTCCCTCCCCTCCCCCAATTTGTACCTCCATGGTAATCTTATAAAAGAGTGGGGAGGAAAGAATCCTACTTCTCTTTCTTTATACATGGTCACTAGAAACAGATACTTGAATACTTGAATCCAAGCTCTGCTCCTTGGTTATTTTAGCAATGACATTTGTAGTTTAAAATAAATAAATATTTATTTATTTATTTTAAACTACAAATACACACACACACACACATACACTTTAATTTTCTTTAAAGGTAAACTGCAACACTTGAAAATACAAATAAATTAAAAAGTAATTATGATTCTAAATCAGTGATATCAGTTTAACATCATTAACTATTCTAACTTTCCTATCAAGGTCCAAGTGCAGGATTCCGCATTTCCCTTACAACAAATTGATGAAAGCCAGATACTTAGAGCAGCACTTCATTTCTCCCAAGCAGCGCAGTTTTTGTATTAAAAATGTTGAAACTCTATATGGTGGGCAGCATTTAATGAATTTATTCCACATAGAAATTTTCAATTTTGAAGACAACAGCCTTCCCGCCCCCCCAGTGAAACATCACTTCTCTGTTTTTGAGGACTTTTGATTTTGCCAAATACTTAATGAAGAATAGAAAAAGGCTTCTGGGGTGAACCTACGAAAGCATGATGTTTTTGGCAATTTTCCCTGCTCTGAGAATTTTTCCAGACAGCTCTGTTTCAAATCCTTTCAACCTACAACAAGAGTTCTGTAAAAAAAAAAGACACAGCTGTATGGTTGCTTACCATAATACACTTGGTATGAAGTTCTGAGTCACACCTCTAAGAGGCACAACACAGAACTCACAGCCCTGGAAGAGTAGGGACTTAGGCAGCTATAAGCCATCTTTACACTGTCCCAAACCAGGGATGCTCTGGGAACTGCAGCAGCTTCTGGCATTAAAACACACACACACACAGTCCAGAGGGCCTAAACTAAAGTATTGTGTCCCTGTCTGCATATGGGCCACAGTGCTGCCCAGAATCCCTGCAGTGCTGTGTCTCACTGCCTCCAATATGCCCTATCATGTGCCTATACCAGATATGGACTAGCTACAGAGCTTCCTTTTTAGTGAGTACACACCAGATGTGTTCATCATAAGATATTTGATGATCTGCCAGGTATACCTATGGTTAGCTTAAATATGGTATTTCTCACACAGTGCTGCCTAGTGGCCGAACAGTATAATACAGTTTAGCATTTCAATACAGCTTCCCTCTTTAATTCACATTCCTACCATTTACAAAAAGTGCACTATCATGCTATCTTTGAAGTTCAGTATGTAACAGTCTGTTAACGGTCTCTGAATCATACTAGTTTTCTAATTACATCACCAAAACATAACAACTTGGTCATCTGGGTGTCCAGTAGTTGCAACGACTGCCTGTGATTGGTCTGGAATCCTTGAGTCTTTCGTTCCACTTCTTGTTCTGCCATCTGTAGAACTTGCTTTGTTGATTGTTGAATGAACTGTAGATGTAGATGGTTTCTGTTGAACTTTCCACTCTTGGTCTTGATCACATACAATCTGGGTCCTAAATTATTTTTGTTTATGACAGCTGGAGTTGTCCATCCTTTTTATCCACCCAGTTTGACACGAACACAGTTGCCATGTTCTATTCTGGCAGTTTGCTGAGTGTCGTCCATTGTAAAAGTGTTTGTAAGCTCCTTTTGCCTTTTATCCAATTTGGCTTTCATGTCTGGCCACTTTGGAAAAGAATCTCTCTCCAAAGTTGGAGCAGTAGTTTTCAGTTGTCTCCCCATCAGGAGCTGTGCTTAACTATATCCAGTAACTGCTACAAGTGTTGATCTGTACCTCAGAAAAGCTAGGAATGGATCTTCCTGCTGTAAGATTTTCTTGGCTGTTCATATAGCTCTCTCAGCCTCTCCATTCACTTGTGGGTAATGTAGGTTGCTAGTAATATGATCAAAATCATATTTAGTTTGGATTGACTTAAATTCTGCTGCAGTGAATTGTGGTCCATTGTCCATAGTTATTCCAGAATACCAAAGTGAGCAAAAGCAGACTTCTGTTTCTCAATAACTGTGCGTCATGTTATGTCTTTCAAATACATTATTTCTCTATACCTGGAAAAGTAGTTCATGACAACCAGGTAATGATGTCCTCTGGTTTTGAATAAAATCTACAGTTAGTCTCTTCCAAGATGTCTCTGGTAGGGGTCTTTGTACACAGTATGGTTTAGCATTATCTCTTAAATGGATTTGTATTGGACCTCCTTACAAAAGCCCAATATCATAAAATCCTCCTTCGAGTTCTTCCACTCTTCTTACTAGGCCCATTATGGCTGCCACTCTGTGGCTAAGAAGGTTGCTGATCTTTGATCACATGTACTCTGAATGATTAGCCTTTGTCTTTGTAAGTTGTTTCTATGGTGAATTGGCCCATGCAGTTCAGAATACTTCCGTGGCTAGTCAGAGTTGTGTCAGGTGGAGGGGTTGAAGGTGATTGTAAATCCCTTCTGAGATGACTGGGAAGTCTGCTCCTGAGTCAATTTTAAATTAGTCTTCCCATGAATATTCAATTTTACTTTCCAGGAAGGCTCTGTGTCATTACAAGGCATATATCCCAGAAATGATGATTCTTGGTTGTCTGTAATATAAGCTAACTGCTGCACCAAAGCAGTCCCACCCTTGGCATGCCCCCCTACACCAGGGCTTGCATTAGAATCCTCAGAAGGAGAAGAAAGTTTGTCTCCTCAGTTCCTCCCTAGAAGAATTCTCCCCAGCCCAAGTCCAGGGTATTTAGAGCCCCTTTATGATGCTCCAGACATTTTCAGGTTCAGTTTACCAATAGGGTTGCCAACTTTCTAAATCGCACAAAACCAAACCCCCTAGCCCTGCCCCTTCCCCAAGGCCCTGCCCCTGCTCCATGGCCCCGCCCCCACTCACTACATTCCCCCTTCCTCAGTGGCTCGCTCTCCCCCACCCTCACTCACTTTCACTGCGCTGGGGGAGGGCTTGGGGCGAGGGAGGGGGTGAGGGCTCTAACTGGGGGTGCAGGATGGGGTGGGGCCAGAAATGAGGGGTTCATGGTGCGGGAGGAGGCTCCAGACGGGGGCAGTGAGTTGCAGTGCAGGAGGAAGTGAGGGCTCTGGCTGGGGCTAGAGATGAGGGCTTCGGGGCGCAGGAGCGGGCTCCAAGCTGGGTGTGGGGCCGAGGGATTCAGTGTGCCAGTTGAGGAAGGGGGTTGGGGTGCATAAGGAGGTACGGGCTCTGGGTATGGGCTTTGGGGTGGGGCCAGGGATGAGGGATTTGGGTTGCAGGAGAGGGCTCCGGGTTTGGGGGATGTCAGGGCTGGGGCAAGGGCTTGGGGCTTTGGGCACGGGCTTACCTCGGGCGGCTCCTGGTCAGCGGCGTAGCAGGTCTGGTTCCTAGGTCATGGGGGTGGGGGCAGAGGGCATGCAGGCCTCGCCTGCAGGCACCATCGCCCTCCAACTCCCATTGGCTGACTTTTAATGGCCCGGTCGGTAGTGCTGACTGGAGCCGCCGGGTCACTTTTCAACCAGGCATGCCGGTCAAAAAACGGACACCTGGAAACCCTATTTACCAATCCAAAGCTCCCAACTGAATGAACTTTCAAAATCGCTACAACATTTACTGCAATATGCATGCATGGCTTTTCTAGTCTCTCTCACACGGTGATTAATGACAAAATAGAGTCACTCAACTTTATGGGGTGGGATTCCACTCTTTTCATTGGTGGTGGGGTAGGTTATGTTTTTTCTACAGCTCTTGTAAATCGAGATGGACTGCACAGGAATCCCCATTGTTCTGATTTTTTTTTTAAACATAAAAAGCCATGCTCTTCTGCACTTGGTGAATTTCACTCTCTCAGTGTCTCAAACCAAATCCCACTTTAGAATATCCATTTCGCCTTTCCAAAGCCACTAGTTTTGCTGATAGTGGCTCTCACTACTCTTCTTGCCTTGATGTGAACAGAATGATTTAGCAACAAAGAGGTTTGGCTTTCTGAAATGGCAAGAGTTGCAGCTCCTCCTTCCTATCCTTTTGAAATGATGAGGCCCTGGGTAGCACAATAACATGGGCAGATTGCTCTGGATCCCATCTCTTGATCTTTCTTTCAGCCTTTTACAGTTACTACAGAGAAGACTTTTCAGATACTTGTACTTATTTTTTCCCCCTATACTGCTTCCCTTCAGAGAAAAGCAACACAGTGAAGCATTTTGAGGCAGAGACAGAAATTGTCTGAAAGAGTTTGTAAAAGCCTTAGGGTGGCTACTGTCTCTCTTTGGTTTTTGTACTACACTAAATATACTGACCGTGTTTAATTAATAGATAATATTATGCTCCTTTTTTAACAAAAAGGTACATTTGCTGCTTTCTGATGGTGTGCAAAATTCTTCATCTGGCTCTGTTCGCCATGACATACTAGTTCATTGTAAAAAAAAAAAAAGCTGTCAAGTTTAATGTGACCTTGAGCTGACTAGTACCTAAATGCCAACTGCCCTAATGTATTTCAAATGTTCTATCAATATTCTTTGTTTAGCATATAGAATGTATAGTATTGTTAGTTCGGGACAGATCCTACTCTATTTCCTCATTTACTGCTCTTTGGGAATTTATAGGAAAGAAATTTTGCCTAGTGTAAATTGGCATAGTTTCTTTGAAGCTCATGGAGCTACGGTGATTTCCATCATCTGCAGATCTGGCTGAAAATCCCTCCCTCAGCATAGCACACAGAGGAAGAACTTTGTATTCCACAGCAAAGTAATCCACAGTATCGTATGCAGATTTCTCAAAAGTTAGATGGAGTGTTCCATGGTAATCATTTTCCTTTCTCTTGTGCATGTAGTGTTTTACAAGGCACCAATGTGATTGATAAAATCATTAACTCTTGCTACTATACATAAAAGATTACTAAAACAATGCTGAAAAATTAAGCTCTAGAAAAAAGCTTTGCTACCCGGGCCTTTTACATATCTGCATTCTTCACTAATTGCTTTAGATAGACAACAGTGGGGATTTTTTTCAGCTGAAATCTTGCATGTCAGTTAGGCTAGAAAGTGAGTAGGAGGCCAAGGATTCTGATCCTTCCTATTTGAAAGACAACAGAGATTAGAATTCCTCCCTCCATGCCCCCAAAACACTAAGCTCTCTCCTACAGGACCAAGGCATCTACTTATGTGGAGCTATTTTTTTATTGTGAAATGTAATCCAGGCAAAAGCAGGATTAACAATCACATACCATTTTAACCATAGGTACATAACATAGGGATGGACAGCTGTCTGGATGCTTTCCTTGGCTTGAATCCTACTGTCTGCAGTCACATTTGATGCTCATAGATGATCTCTTGGCTGCCTCTAAGCATGAGTTTCAGTGGAGCTGTGCCATCTGAACACATGTGCCTTCTAAATTACTTGGCCGGCATCACTGGAGGTTAGGTGCCAAGTGACCATATAGGTTTAGACAGGCAGCATTCACAAAATTGCAAATGCTGGCTCCTCTGTAGAAAGCCTGTCCTCTCTGACTATGCTGAAAAATTGGCTTTGAGTGCCTTCCAACATGTGATTGCACCTGTTGGCACGTATATGGTAAAAAAACAACCCCCAACTCCCCAAAAAAATCCCTAATAATTCACAGCAATAAATGCCTGGTGACAAATGAGGAAGACTGCATTTCCACACGTGCATTGGAAACTCAAAGAAAACTTGTTTGTGGTATTGGATTACTTCTGAGGCAATAAGAGTGTAGGTAGAAGAGTTTTCCAATCAATGTATCTAGCACAGTGGCTTGGGTCTGATGGCAAAAAACTTGCAGGCCTCTGAATCACAACAGGGTCTCTTTCGGGCCATTCACACTGCCAACATAGCCCAGTGTGAGACATCTGACCAGGTGGCAAAATACATGGTTGAGCTGAGAAGCATTTTTTAAGACACATCTCTATTTACAGATACTTGTTTCCACAGGAAACATGGCAGTGAAGAGGAAACAAAAATCCACTGTAGTATTAACAAAATTGAAATGGCTAAAAAAAATCCCCCATAGTTTTCGCAGTGTTGCCAAAGATGATTAAAATAGCTTGAGAAGAAATGGTTGTGTTACTGTGTATGAAAAGCTGTAACAGTCCATTGGCTGAATTCCTACTGAACTGTCACTGGCACTCACCTATTTGTCACACACTGATCAATTCTGAGTACACTACAGATAAACCAGAATTAGTATGAATTCGCTGCACTTTTTACTGGCTCTTAGTGAAATATTCT
Organism: Mauremys mutica; assembly: GCF_020497125.1. Classification (NCBI taxonomy): domain Eukaryota; kingdom Metazoa; phylum Chordata; order Testudines; family Geoemydidae; genus Mauremys; species Mauremys mutica. The sequence goes on from NC_059074.1 coordinate 121,343,960, forward strand.
GTAATAACAATGAAATGAAATCATGCTTCACTGTTTCACATCATCTGTTTAGATGGTATTTAGCAAAATAAATAATAATAATAATTAATAATTAACGACGACGACGATGATGAATAAGACCACCAAAACCAAGAGTCAGCTTAGAGGAGTTACTAAAAGAGAAACTCTTGGGTGAGCTGAGGTGAACTGACTTTAATACAAACCTGGCCATGTAACTCTAATTAAGCAGTAAGACATACAAGGAAGCAAGCAATAGGCCTGTTAATTAATTTGGATGATGCTAGATAGCGAAGAATCCTGAGGAAAAGCCAAAGGCACTAATATACCAGTGCAGTCCATGATTACAGAGCAACTCTACTTCAGTGTCTTTTAGCTAGTACTGAGTACAGTGATTAACTACAGAGAAAAAGGGATGTTTGTTTTGTTTTGTTATGTTATGGAAGGTTTTACATCACACTTGTTCACTATATTGATGGTTTACATCAGGAGGCACCAACATTGCTTTAAGAGCCATCCATCGTAAGACAAAGTCTATCAGGCACTGAACATCCATTATCCAATTATCCATTATCCAATTATCCACTTAAAATTTTCACTGAGTTTATTTTCTACATGTTGAAAGAATTGTATTATTAATACACATACAGGTATTTTTTCAAAGCACAACAATCGCGTTTTAGGCGCTGGTAGTAAAGTCAACGAGAACTGTATTGTTACCACCCCATATCTTTGCTGAGATGCATGTACAAATTACTTGAAAGGTTCATCCTTCAAAGAATTGTCCCCACCATTGATGATGTCTTCAGTGTAGATCAAAGAAATTTCAGACTAACCCACAGGACCACTCATCACCTACACTGAGAATGTCTTCCAGATCATGCAGAAGAGAGCCACAATGTTCCTAGATATTTCTGCTGCATATGACACAATCTGGCATACAGACCTGTTGTACAAATAGTCATTGGTTCTACTGAAGCAGGTTGTCTTGGCTGTGGAACTGCTGTTGAGAAGCTGCCATTTTCAAGTTTCACTTTGATCAAAAATCAGCTCCTGCAGGTCTCAAACCAGCCAAACCTGAGGGCTCAGTTTGAGCAACAACATTCAATCTCTTTGCAAATGACCTTCACAGCACCACTGCCAGGTGTTTTATTTACACAGATGAAATCTGTCCAGCAGTACAAGACCAGCATTTCTGTCATCTAGAAAAAGTCCTGAATGCTGACATGACAGAGATGGGCCACTCTTGTAAAAGGTGAAGACCTAAAGCTAGTACCAAAAAGGCAGTTTCCAGCTGCTTCCATCCATACTACACAAAAGCCAACAAATAGCTCAACATCCACCTGGAAGGACACAGACTGACGATGACCTAGCACCTGTGTTACACTGGACCATACACTGACTTGCAAGGAACACTCTACCAAGACCTCGCTGAAAATGAAGACAAGAAACAATCTGATCAGTAACTAGCTGGCTCTACCTGGAGTGCCCACATGCAGACATTAAACATTCTGGGCTTGTCTTGTGCTATTCTGTCACAGAATGTTGCTCCCCACTGTAATTTAGCTCTTTTAAATTAGTAGACACTCAGTTGAATGAAACTATGGGTATAACAACAGGTATCAGGAGACTGCCTAACTTGGCCCAGTAGCGGGTTCTATCAGACAACAAGTCGCCCTGCAGAATTTATTCTTTAAACTGCAAGCTCCGCCTCACCTACCCCTGTTTAAACATGGGTTTAATTTACCAAGCCACCATCTTAGTACAAGGCACCCCATTTGGACAACCCCCTAAGGAACCTTAAGATCACCTCCAAGTGGCAAGAACAAGCTTCAGACATAGCCTATCTTGTGACTGTCCAGCCCCCCTGGTTTTGACCTTCCATGCTATCATTGGGTAAAGCTCAATTGCTTCAGACATGGCAAACAGAGGCCAGGGACACCATTCCTGCCCACTTCAATGTTTTTCAGTAGCTAGTGTGAGAGATGTGGTAATGTTATGCAATATCACTGGAAAAACCTTACTGAATTAAGTTTAAGTATTGTTGGGGTCCATTGTATTAAATGCAAAGGGTATGTATTATTGTGGGCCTGGATGATCAAAGGACTATATTGAACAATGTGGCAGACTAGAATAGTCTTTAGGACAATACCTGTGAAGTGGCTTTCCTGGGAAATATCTAGGGGGCCGTGAATGCAAATTCCTCTCCTGCTAGTTATAAAAAAAATAGCCTTTTGAAGCTACGCCCTGAGGAAGGGACCACTGTCTACTGATTACATGTTCCTGGAATCTCAAAGCATATAAAGGAAAGACTAATTTATGCATGGGGTGCTTGTTCTGAGCTGAGGCGTTGATGAACTTGTAAACACAGAGAATCTGTGTGGTGGGGTTTGAAGGTCTGCTACCTACCAGAGCCCTTGGTGGAATTTGGGTTGATCTCTGATGAGGCTGTTAGCACGCAATTTTTAACTTGAATGCTTTTACCTGAAGAATAAATGTGCTTGCTTATAAAGGGCCACATGGTAACATGTAACTGCTGGCAAGTACCTGGTCATTGCCTCTAAAGAGAAAGCAAAGCACAGATTCTATGTTTTTAGGCAGTCTGGTTTGCTGTGAATATCCTGTGTAGACATAGAACCATACAGCCTGGAAAAAAAACCAGTCAGGGGGAGAGAGCTATGGGTCTCCGCCAAGAAAGGTGATGGCTGAGGAGTCAGGAGCCTAGAGTGGGTGCCCTTGAGGGACATACAAAGGGAATATGGGTACAGTTACCCTGAACTGTGACAGTTGGAACACTTAAGAAGTAACTCTTGCTACCAATGGATGTATGGAGCATGTAATCAGGCCACCCAATTCTCTTCCTTCGTCAATTTTGCTCCAGAGAGTGAGAGAAGTTGAAATTTCACTTCTCAGTTGTTCACAAACTTTTGAGGGCTTCCTACCAGCTCAAGATGGAGGGAGCAAATCTTGAGATTACACATGCTTTGAAAATCTCCTACTTCTGAGATTAGTGTTTTAAAAATAGAAGAATGTTCAATGTTTAGTTTCAAACAAAGCAGTGAAGTGGGAACAGAGACACCAGCACGAACTCTTTCTAGCATCAGAAGAAGTTGCTTTTCTTTGAAAGCTCTTTCAGCACATCCTGCAATTTTATAGCCATCAATAGATGTGTAGTGACCATTATCCTATTTATTAAACTCTTTGTTGTCCCAAAATCCTATTAAGGGTCTCCCTTTCATTTTAAATCTATCAGGTTTCATTTCAGAACACTTTAATGACAATAACGCCAAGAAGTCTACATTAAACTAGATACGCAGCAAATGAGGTAATCCTTGAAATCAAGCAGAGTTCATCTATTGTCGAAGTGTAATAACCTACCATACACTTCAGCTGAACACTATTTGTAATATTTTCCCAAGAGTATTGCAGTATATCAGTACCTGAACCAACTGAACAGAAAGTAATATAATAGGGCTTTGAACTGTAGATTCAACTGATATATCAGAGTGGCTTTAGTTAATGGCAATTATTTGCAATCAGGGGCAAGCACCTACGAACCTCACAACATGCAGATATTTTATGTGCAGTAAAAGCATATGTGTAGCTAAGAGTTCAATGAAAAAAGCAGCACAAGAGGATTTCAATTTTTTAACTCCCCGTCTCCCCAGTTAAAAAAAAGAAAATACAACATATAAGTTATTACTGCAGTGCATAATCTACTCCTGGGGGAATTCTGCACCACTGCACAATGCAGAATTTTGTAGAAATTCATATTATGTGTGCGGAATTTCCTTCCCTCCACAGAAATTGGCTGCAGTGCTACTGGTTGCCACTGGATATGGCAGAGCCCAGCTTGCACATAGAAGACACTGCCGGGGAGAAGGGGAGAGGGAGCTAGAGGGTTCCTGGCAGCTGCAGTTCCCCACATGCCCTGAGGGAAGGAGACAGCGGTGTGCAGAAAACTCCACAAAGTCTGGGTAACAGCATCAGGCTGTTTCTCCCTCTGGATCCCTGGGCTCTGAGGGGTAGAGGAAGTGTCTGGGCTGGCGGGGGGACGACACAGCTAGGCTCTGGGTGGGTAGGAGGGTGGGTGTTTGGACTGGGGGGGCCCCATGGCTGGGCTTTGCTGGGGAGAGGTTGTGGGTATCTGGGCAAGGGGGGCATGGCTGGGCTCTGGGGGATGTATGTGTGAGTATCGGGGCCACGGGGCTCTGAGGTGAAGGAGTATGTGTGTATCTGGGCTGGGAGGGCCCGCAGCTGGACTCTGGGGGTGGAAAGAGCGCAGGTGTCTGACCTCCTGGCTGGGCTCTGGGAGGGGGAGGGGGCAGAGAAACAGGAACTGAGTTGTCATAGCAGTTTCTTTAACTCTCTACTCCTGGGGGAAATTTTTGTGTGTGTCTGTATTATTACAGACATAGTTGCTGATGGGTATTTTGAAATAAATTACCAAAATAATTGAAACTGGCGTGATCATGTAGTGTTGTTTTGAGAAATAAAATTTGCCAAATTATGCAGAATTTTAAAATATTGTGTGCAGAATTTTTATTTTTTTGGTGCAGAATTTTTAATTTTTTGACATAGAATTCCCCCAGGAATAATAATCTAATCCATGTTTAGCACCATGATACTGGAGTTATGCAGAAATACAGACAATTGGTTATGGTAGTCAGAATGAGAAGGATGAGTCATTTGTTGACTTGCTAGCCTGTGTACTCTTGGGCTAGTCACTTAGAGCCAGAATTTCAAAGGTATTTAGATACCTAGAGATGCAGACAGGCACCTCCTTGAATTTTCAAAAGCATCTTCGTGCTTAACTCCCCTCCCATTGATTTCAAGGGAGTTCAGTACCTGTGTGTTTCTGAAAATCCCAATATGCACTGATCTACACTGGAAGGTACCTGAATGCCATTAAAAATTTGGATCTCTGTGCCTCAGTTCTCCACCTGTAAAAATGGGGTAATAGCACTCCCTACCTGACAGGGTTGTTGTTAAATACAGTATCTGAGGTGCTCAGATACTACAGCAGTGTGACTCATAGACTTTAAGGTCAGAAGGGACCATTATGATCATCTAGTCTGACCTCCTGCACAATGCAGGCCACAGAATCTCACCCATCCACTTCTATAACAAACCCCTAACCTATGTCTGAGTTATTGAAGTCCTCAAATTGTGGTTTGAAGACCTCAAGCTGCAGAGAATCTTCCAGCAAGTGACCCGTGCCCCACGCTGCAGAGGAAGGCGAAAAACCTCCAGGGCCTCTGCCAATCTGCCCTGGAGGAAAATTCCTTCCCGCCCCAAATATGGCGATCAGTTAAACCCTGAGCATGTGGGCAAGACTCACCAGCCAGCACCCAGGAAAGAATTCTCTGTAGTAACTCAGATCCCACCCCATCTAACATCCCATCACAGACCACTGGGCATACTTACCTGCTGATAATCAAAGATCAATTGCCAAATTAAGTGCCAAAATTAGGCTATCCCATCATACCATCCCTTCCATAAACTTATCAAGCTTAGTCTTAAAGCCAGATATCACTCCTGTACACTCCAGTACCATAACCCTTATGACTGGACAACAGGGACTGATTGTATAGTCTGAAGAAGAAATTACATTTACACAGGGACTTTGGCAGAAAAGGGCAAAAGAACAAAGCCCTTCAAGAGTTGCACCAAGGACAGATTGTTTAATTACAGCACCATCGTGAGCACCCCGCCATAAGTTCAAGAAGGGCAACCCCACATTCCTGTTGTGGATTTCTGAAGCTGCCTCTGGGGCATATGAGAGAGAAAAAATAGTCTTTTCATTTACACTGGTGCAAACCATGAGGAATTCAATGAAGTTTATACTAGTTTAAAACCAGCAAAGATGGAAGGAGAATCAGGACCACATTATGTAATGTTTGTTAAAATAGCTGCCTAAACATTTGCTAACATACAAGGGAAACAGCATCTTTGTTCTGTTCTGATTGTAAGGTTTGGATTTCAATTAACATGATTCTAAGAGAAAACAAAAGACTCTTTTCTTCTAGAACCATGTGCATCAGAGGGCAGTTGTCTTCAATTTTTCCCTTACTCTCACTTAGTAAAAGAGTGAGGATCATGGTACATAATTGTCTATTATTGGTGTAATTTAAAAATGACTTTTAAAGGGGAGGGGATTGATTATAGATCCCCAGGACACCCTCCCCCACTCCAAAAAAGAAAACCACCTGCTGGATTAATGGATGGATAGACAAAACACAAACCAGCAACTCCTCCCCAGAGTTACACAGCAGGGACAGAGGAGACTATAGATTTGTCCCACAAATCTATAGAAGGGAGCAAATCTAGATGCTCTGGGGAAACCGCTGGGTTTCATGGAGAGCTGAGAAAGCCAGAGTCATACTGGTTGCCACCAGGCAATCTTCCTTACTCCCTCCCAGCTACAGAAAGGGCCACTTACAGCTTTCCTGCTCACTATACCAGGGCAATCCTCTCAAATACCACAGGAAAGGGAAAAGAGCTATAGGCTGTATCTGACCAACCCCATCTCCCTTACCAGCCCCATAAGAGGGAGAGATTCCTTCCCAACCCCCACAATAGGGGGAAATGCTGAGGAGGAGGAGGAGGTCTGGGCAGACAGTCTTGGTACTGCCGCCCCAAGAGTTCAAAAATAATGACTCTTCAAAAAACATAAATCATGAACTTCCCTGAATGAACCTGGTGGGACGCAGTGTTCCTGGTCCTCAACTCTGCAGATAAACTGCAATTCATAGGACTCTGCTGGTCCATAACTGACATGCCGAAGTACAAATTTTGTATGGGCTAGCATGTGTGTTTTACACACAGGGGGGCAATGTGGCGCTGCACTGCTCCAAGAGGAGAACCAGGAGACAGTGTGCCTCAGACTGGTACTGTCTCTCAAGGGGGATGTACATGCTGCATTATCCATTAGGACAGAACAGACTACTCCTCTCAGTGCCCTGGTTTGGTTTGTGGGCCAATTTAGAGGGGCCATGGTCCCTTCTTCCCATGCTTCTCCAGTTGATTTGCTCCCTGAACTGCTATTGTGATGTGTCCTTGCACTTGGGAGGGAGAGGATCCCTTGGCACTCACACAAGAACAAATTACAACCTAGCCCTATGACTGTGATTTGGGTAGCACAATATTCAGTCAAGAGAATATCTACATTGTGTATTGACAGTTGCATTTTGGTGAGGTTTGGCTGATTTTCTTATTAGTATGGATTTCAAATAAGGATAGAAAGTTTCCAGTTATCTGGAACATAAAAGGGACCAAGCCTTAACCTGGTTTACACAGATGGAATAAATAGGAACCGGTATGTTTCATAGCGTAGGGATAAGCATTTTCCCCAACTCAGAATCATAGAAACATTGGGCTTAAACAGACCTTGAGAAATCATCAAGACCAGCCCCCGGTGCTGAGACAGGACCAAGTTAACTTACTCCATCCCTGACAGGTTTTTGTCCAACCTATTCTTAAAAACCTCCAGTGATGGGGATTCCACAACTTCCCTTGGAAGCCTATTCCAGAATTTAACTACTCTTCTAGTTTTTCCTAATATCTCACCTAAATCTCTCTTGCTGCAGATTAAGCCCATTACTTCTTGCCTACCTACAGTGGACACGAAGATCAATCAATCAATGAATCACCATCCTTTTTATAACAGCTTTTCTAAATCTTATCATTTTTGTTGCTCTCCTCTGGACTCTCTCCAATTTGTTCACATCCTTCCTAAAGTGTGGCTCTCAGAATTGGATAACACAGTACTCCAGGTGATGCCTTACAACTTCTTCCATCTTGGTGTCATCTGCAAATTTTTTTAAGCATACTTTCCACTCCATTATCCAAGTTATTAATGAAAATATTGAATACTACCGGACCCAAGACAGACTCCTGTGAGATCCCACTAGATATGGCCCCACAGTTTGATAGCAAACCATTGATAACTACTCTGTGAGTATGATCTTTCAACTAGTTGTGCAACCCACCTTATAGTAATTTCATCTATACCATGTTTCCCTAGTTTGCTTATGCGAATGTCATGTGGGACTGTGTCAGAAGCCTTAATAAAGTCAAGATGTATCACATCTACTACATCCCTCTTATCCACTAGGCTAGTAACCCTGTCAAAGAAGGTAATTATGTTGGTTTGTCAAGATTTGTTCTTGACAAATCTATGCTGGCCATTCCTTATAATCCTATTACTTTCTAGATGCTTACAAATTGATTGTTTAGTAAATTTGAAGTTAGGCTGACTGGTCTATAATTCCCCAGGTCCTCTTTGCTTCCACTTTTAAAGAACATGTTGATGCAGCCAAGAATAAAATTAACTTTAAAAAATATATACATAAAGAAACCACTGCTGGCACTTCCTCTTTAGGCTTCTGCTGGTGAAACTAGACTCTTTCAAGGGGCCATGTTAGGTTTCTTCAAATCCCCTAAAAAAGAGACTACTAGTTCAGGTGTTCACCGAAGTCTGATGGCTGTTCTATAGTACTAGAATCAGGTTCTAGAGGAGCTCCTATGCAATATATAAAACAAGCAGTAAAAGTGGAAGAAAATTCCATACTAATCGACACTCCGGAGAGCTCTAAAAGAGACATAGGACAATTCAAATGTAAAACAAAGAGAGGAGCCTTGAATAAATGTGTTTGAACAATAAATAATATACACAGAATGAAATGACATGTATGCTTACTGTTGAAGGAAAATGTGTGTGCCTGATACACTGAAGACGTTTTTCAAGAACATTTCATCCTTGTGAAACTATTAGCTCTGTAAGGCTGCCAAAGTCAGACTGCTTTGACTTGTGCAGCCAACTTTTCAGAAAAAAATTATCTAGTTTGCATTCATGAATCTGCATATTTTACTCATTCAAACTGAAGGCCCATCATTATCATCATAGTCCACATGCTTTATAGTGGATATTTCTTAAGTACAGTGCTTGCTGAATGCCTTATTGCATGCTGAGAATCCTGTGCTGAAGGATACTCATTTTGCATAAGTCAGACAATAGAGAAGTATAGCATACATAAGTTAAATAACTTACAAAAAACAATCTTATGAAAGGCCTAAATCATTCATGGCTGCTGCCTATAATGTTTGCCCTATATTTACAGGTCAACATCCCCTGTTGTAAATATTCTTCACACAGCAGGAAGCACCCTCATTACAACAGCTTCACTATAAGCTACTATGTGACTGTGAGCAATCAGATGTGGGAATGAATTTATATACTGAACTTTTCAAGTTCTTGTACAAATAATGCTATAGACAATCTAAGACTTTAGAAAGAATGGAGGAAAGAAAATGGAGATGCTCACTCACAGGGTTCTACGCTATTCTGTAATTGACATGGGAATGTCAACACTAGGAAAAACTGGATCCCTAAACCAGTACAACTCCACCAATGGCACCACCGATGGAAGTGCAGTAAATTATAGGTCTGAATTTTGCTATCATAGACAAGGCCTGTTGCAGTAAGAGTTTAGGCTTGGGTCAAATGAACCTTATCTGAAGTAGCCAAACCTCTTGATTTAGCAGAATTGGTCTGGAAATCTCAAGAGAAAGCCTTTACCTGCAAATTTCCAGCATTTCCATTAGGAGAATCTTATTTATTTTCTGTTTTTAGAACATATAAACTAAGACCAATGAAGTTAAACCATTTTCAAATACAGTACAAATATGCTTTCCCACAGCCTTCCATTACATTCAGATAGTCAATGCCTAGTGGTTTGGAGCTGAACTGTGCTAAAATCACTATTTTTATTCAGACATCCACCCCCGGTGTTTCTTTTTGAGTTTCTGATCTTTGAGTTCCAGGATCCATAATAATAGGTTTTTCTTCTCTCCACTGGTGACTAGAAACAGATGGACCAACAAGAAAATTTTCACCAATCAGGTGCTGCATGTCACAAACAAATCAGTTTCTGTTCTGCCTGAAGAAGCAAATAGGTAGGTCTTTTCTGCACTCTGCTGGATCAGTGTTTATCACAAAATTGTCAAAAGAGAGAGAGTGGATTTCCTCGTCAGCTGCTATACCCAACAATTAACATGTTTGTCTTAAATATCTTCATCCAGTACCTAAAGCACATCACAGGTTGAGTGCACCTTTCCTGAAGAGAACTAACCCAAAATCAAAAGGAGAAAGTCTACTGAACCTAAATTAACCCTGTCTTATTGGACTCCTGACAAACCTCCAAGTTTATTTAAGTAAATTTCACATAGATCTGCTTTTGATAGCTCTCCAGGTCTGAAGATTTTTGAGATGAGGACAAGACCCTAACAGAAAAGCCTGATAAGTACAGAAAATTTGTGAAACCTCTGTTCATTACATACAAAATGTTTCTTTCTTACAGCATAATGTGTAATTAGTAATTTAACTCATTATCTAAAATGCATGCATCAGCAGCTGCTGGAGAGCAGCAATAAAAATTAGCAGGAAGAACTTTTGATTTCTATGCTACCACTAATTAGCATTTTTAGAATAATCTTCATAAACTGAGAGGTAACATCCTGGCTAAATGGAAATGCAAAGATGACTGATCATTTAAAGAAAGGGAAGCAAAAATCGATCTGGTAGCATGACAATTAAGTATCCCAACCACTTTGTAACACTATTAGATTCATCCTCACTGTCTCCTTCTGTTTGTAGCATCCACTTGCTGCAACTTGTTTTAACTGAGACCGTGAGAATTTTGGGGCAAGGACTGTCCCATATTGTGTGTGTGCATACAGCGAACTGCAAACAATGGGCCTTAATCTGATTTGATAATTACTGTAAACTTGTGAAGTTTTAAGGTTTTGGTTACTGTATACAGAAGCCAACCACTGTGTACTAGGTGATGGAGATGTAAAGGAGGAAAAGTGTACAAGCACTAAAGGAGCTTTGAACTGTAATGGTTACTCCTGCATAGTTAGTTCGATTTGCTATCGTCATCCATTATTTCCAACATACTCTTGGATGCTTACAAGCATCTTTGTGTGGTTATGTTTTCTTTTGACAAACATTATTTTTTCCTGTGTTTCTAATGGTAAAGAATATGGCTTCTTTCATTTGAGCACCATACAGCTCAACCATCTATACTTAGAATTAAAGAGAAGTCTTTGTAAACTGTTTTTGTCCCTTTCTTTAAAAATAAACCATTTTAAACCTCAGTAAGCTGCAGCATATAAATATGGGGGCTAGATGGCTCCAGGAATTGATAATGGAGCCTGTCATGACTAGGTCAATGGTTCAAGTCCAGCCTAATCACTTATGATCTGATGGCTACTAAGTAGACTATATGAAATGAGTTGGTGGTCTCAGTTTAGTTCATCAAGGATACAAGTTCATATCTCAAATACCATCTTCCTAGAAATGGCCCTTCAAATCAGAGAAGACGCACCTTGGCAGGGTGTTGTGGGAGAAGCCTGCTGGTTCATGGGTAAACAGTAGAGGATTGTGTTTTCCACATCTATCATCTGGACATCTCTCACCACCCCTGTATTCAACTGATATATAGGAAAACAATTTTTAAGAGACGATAGCTCATTACTTTTGAACAAGGTGCTCAAATAGGGACTAGAACTCCCAAGGAACCAAATAACATGATTTTAAAAGCAACACAGTTTTCAGAGAAGATGCAATATGTTCTCTGCTGTGGAAACCATGTACAGAAAAACATGCTATCAGTCCTAGTTCAATTCCTTGTGGACTCTGCTCTATTACAAAATTGCTTCTAAGGCTGGTGCAAAAGGGACCAAATACTCAATTTTGTTCACCGCCTACTAACTCATCACAGAATAATGAAGCACTCTCCTTGCTGTTTAGATTGTTACCTTTACAGTTCAAGGTTATAGTCCTTTGCTTTAGCAATGAGTAGTACAAAGATTATCTGATGACTTCAGTTTCTTGCCCTTATTTTCTTCCTCCTCCAAAACTCCAAGATTCATGATGAAATGTTTAAAACTAGACTAATAAGAAAGTTTGGAAATTGTTTTTGTTGTACTTACAAAACTAATATGAATCCAGTAGAGCTCAGTATTATATTTTGAACATCTGGATCAAAAGACAATTCCATTAAGTTTATGAAGCTACGTGGACAGTCTCTGAATTTGCCTATTTGATTTAATATGTCCCTTTAACAGTGAAAAAGTGGAAAACATGAGTTTCCAGCTTCTTTCTTCCAGGGACAAAACCAGTTTAACGAGACTCTCAGGGCTTCCAGGCTTCCTGCTGTGGAGCTAATAGCCTGGCAGCCCTGGAAGCCTGAGCTCTAACTGAGCTCTAACTGAGGCTCTCAGAGTCTAGGCTGCCACCTCCACAACAGAGAACCTAGAAACCCCGAGAATCCCACCTTGAGCCAGGGCTCTCAGTGTTTTCAGCTTCTTGCTGTGGAGCTGGGAGCCTAGAAGTCCTGAGATAGGCTTTCAGGGTCTGCAGCTCTGGGGTGCCCTGCCATGTATACTGCCCTGGGGGCTCTAGGGCTTCAAAACTCCCAGGCCAGCTGGCTCCTCAGGCTGCCCAACTCCTGAATGGGCAGCCTGGGAGTCTGAAAGCCCTGGCATCCTCCACCCAGGGCAGTCTGCATGGTGGACCTGGTAACAGCCACCAGCTAATAACTGACATTAACATTCTTGTCAGTTTCACTACTGTTATTTAGCAGTGAAACTGACAAGAATGTGAATTTCCATAAACAGCTACCAGTCCAAGCAAACATATTTCATTTCTAAAACACCATGTGCCAGTGTCCTAAACAAATTTATTTTGGAATTTCTAGTTCACAACAAATGATGAAATATTTGGTTTTGTTATAAACTGGAATGAAACCAAGTTTTGAAATACCGAAATTTCTTGTAAACCAGAAACACCAATGTCTGATCACCTTTTCCAGTTTATTTCTGTATACAAGAATTTCAATACAACACTATATGGACATGCTACTGCATCTTTTTGCTCACAAGTGGTCTGGAGGTGGCAGAATTTATTTTTAGTTTACATTTCTATACCCCACATCTCAAATTTTTCTAAACTATAGTACAAACATTCCTGCATGCATATAAGCACACATACTGTGAGCCACTCAGGTTCTTAATTTACTGGATAACTACATTATCTAACAGAGGTTTTTCTTTTTTTTTTCCTGACAAAAGAGAGGTAAAGGACACTGAGTGTAAATGAGGATCAGGCCCTCTGATGACAAAGGTTTAACTTCTCGTGGAAATTCCAGCAAATTCCAGTTACTGACAATCACTTAACCTAAGTAGTTGAGGTTATCTTAAGTCAACCACATGTATTAGTGGAAGGGATATGTGACCAACCATTACTCTCAGGGAGAAGTGGTCCTACAACTGCATTAACAACACAGTCCATGCAGCTTGCTCTTACTCCTAGGTTCCACATACCAGATTTGCCAGGGAAATAGAAGTCTAGTTAAGACCTCAATAATAACAGACCAAATTCAGACCTCATGAAAGCAGGAACAATGAGCTGCACCTGCTTTTCCCAGGTTAAAATTTGTTCACATAGGATACAAGTTTTAATACTAAAATAAGATATAAAACCTCTTCCACTGTGAGCTTTTTTGCTGCTACCACAACATTCTAAGCTAGTTTTCAGCAATGTGTTTTTGGTCTAATCCTCTTTTATTTTACATTTCCTCTATTATGTTTTATATTTTGGTTTTGTACATCATATAAATAAATCCTTTAACTCTAATCCGCTGATTGTACTATTTAAAGTGCTTTTCTATTCTGAAGAGTGATGCTGTAAAAATGGAACTGTCTTATTCAACAGACCTGTTCCTTGTGTGTATTTAGCTCTATCTGCTGACTTTAGTGGAAAAATATGTTTTTAACTGCTTTTTACTGCTGTTAGCACTGCAGGGGCCAACACAGCTAAGCGACAGTGATCTCGATTTTATTTCTTCTTGTGCATCATAAACAGAATTGTTCGCTGCATTCTTATTAGTAACACCTGTGCATTCACATTTAAGGCAACAGGGTTCCACAAGTGTCACTGAGGGCCCCATCTGAAGACACTGGGGTTGCACTGGTATAAAAGAGGGATGGATCTGTCCTTGCAGAACCTTCATTATTGGGAATGATGTGTGAGAAGAGAGCTCAGCTTGACACTATCCAGGCTCAGTTTGTAGTGCAAAAATATCTTTTACTTGTAAAGCAAGCATACCCGATATGGAAATTATTTGTTACTATTTCCATTGTAGTAGTGCCCAGGGGCACCAATGAAGGATGAGAGGCCCATTGTACTAGGCACTGTACAGACATGCAGTAAAAACACAATCCTTTGCTCCAAAGAGCTCAGAGCCGCACTAACCAAGGAATCCCAAAGCCATTTTTACAAAGCCATATTCAGAGTGGAGCTGCACTGGGAGGGAATTCATTGTTAGTGCCTCTGCTGAAGGATCAGTATCTTCGTGTGTTTACTACACATACACCTGCAAGTCTTTATTAGCTTATTAGACTAACAGGAGAGCATTTGAATCAGTGAATTGTCAACTAAAGGGTCTCCATGATTTACGTTTGCGACAAGCAAGGATGTTGAATATGAGCATCCAAGTAATAGTTCAGGTTGTTTAATAAGAACAAGCCCTTAATGGATGTTGAGTTGATGAGACAGAGGGGAAAAAAGCATACAACATTTAACACAGCAGATAACTTTCTGCTTTGGAACTACTCAAGCAGGCACATCCTCTCTCTATATAAAAATCTTGCTGACTTTACTCAGTGTGATTAACTCTTGTGATTTTTACTGAGAGTCGTATGATATTTAATGTTCATCTCAAAGCCCCAGCTCCTGGACTCAAGTGATTGCATGGGAATTACAATGTTCATTTAAATAAAAAGTAGCCCTCATAACCGAGGACAAAATCTTGAAAATGTGAACTGAGGGTAACCTAAAAGCTCAAAAACCAAAATGCAATTAAAAATACCCCAAAATGTATTATTTAATCTCATGATTTTTAAGACAAACTAATTATTTTGGAATTCTTGGGGTTGGCAATACTCTTGATTGATATTGACTTGACTCCACTGGCGAATAAAAATGCCCTATTTGCCCTTGAGAGACATAGCAGGTCTAGGAAAGCACAAGTAAGACACAACAAATCCTGCATCATGGAAAGATGACCCCTATGGTCCCCTCTAACCCTATGGTTCTGTGATTCTAAGTCTGTTAGCTAACAGAAGTAGTAATAAGTCTCTCAGATTCTCTGTGGACCAGTCACTAGAGGATAATGTCACCAACACATACACACAAAGCTAGCACATTAAAAAATGTGCTCATAAGGAGGTGGACTTGAGCCCATTTTTTCACATCACATAGTTCACTGAGCAGTCAGGGGGTAATAAATTTAATTAATTACCACCTGGGCTGAATTTGAACAAACAGGTTTGTTCAGAATAGTTGACAACTGGTCATTAATTGTTATACCTGGAACAAACACATCCACCCAATAATGTTCTGCAAAGCTGAAGATATCCTTTCAAGCTATATAGCAGCATAATGCTTCCTTACTCATTAAAATACATTAACTACTTAAGATTATACCAAGTCAGATCCAGGATAACAAAACTTTTATTAGCAGGCAAGAACTTGTTTTAATTATCTTTGGAAGCTTCTTAAAGAACAGGAACATAATGAGTAGACAGTTTTCACCATATCTTGAGAAACACACTTGGGTAGTTCCCACTGGGAACACTGACACTTGTTGTTGAAGTTAACTGATCTCTTGCAAACAAAAAGACAATTTTACTTGTATAAAAGGAAATTCAATTAACCTATTCTTCTCTCCTTGACCAAAGGAAAGGAGATTCTGGTTAAGATCTTAAAAGTAAAAGGTATGGATCCCAAGGATCTTCTAAAGGAGGTTTCTCCCCAGTGCATGCTGGGATACACAAGTTCTCACCTTTGGAATTCATCTTTTTTCATGTGGGGAACCAGGATCATCCTCCTTGCAGAAGTGGCAGGTGGTTTGGCACCCTTGGAACCCACAGATCAAATGAGATCTGTCTGAGGTAAGTGTAAACCATAGAAAGGACCAGAGGCACTGCTGCCTGGTCACCTGGCTCATCCCTGACTTCATGGCAGCATGGCTCCAGCAGGGCTGTGCTCACAAGAACTCACCTCACCAACCTCTGAGATAATCCGGGTCCAGACACCCCAAGGGAAGAACAGGGGGGTTGAACCACCTCAAAGAATAAGCAATTGAATCAACTGGCAATATACAGGGTTAATGTGTATAAAAATGTGCCAAGTAAAATATTTTATGAACACTTGTTATGTTCTGAACCTGATGGTCATTATAAGATATATATGCAGATTGTGATTATGAATATATGTATTTGTGCAGATATAAAATTGTGCTAATAGTTTGTGTTGCAACATTCAGCTCCACTCACAACAGAGAGATGGTCAGCCAAGCAGGGAGGGGCTGTCTCTTCAAACACAAGAGACTAGCACCAAGCACCTAGCATTGTACAACCCAGGAAAAGACAAATGATGGGGCACTAAAGTTGATGGGAAACATTGAAACAACTTGAAACTGAAAAGAAAATTTCAGTCTTGGAAAACTAAGAAAAGAGGGAATTTTCCTCATCATGAATCACCATAGTCTGAGAGATAGACACCCCACACACACTAACCCTGTTAAACGGAAAGGGGGTTGAAGTGAAGGCTATCCAGAAACGGAAGGCCAGCATCTAGGTGGGATACTGTCCATTAAATGCTGGACTGCCTCTACGATGGAGGGCATGCTGGGAAACTGAGCAAAGGCAATAGGTAACTTGTATCACAAAAGGGATTTTGTATCTAATTTTTAAGTGTAAAACCTGAGGTGATGCATTTATTTTCTGTGTAATCTGTATGTATTTGCTTCCCCTTCGTATTTCATCTTCGAATCTGTGGTTTTCCATTAAATAAACCTTTTATTTTTACCCCAAACAGGACTCTCTTGTACAAACTGTGTGGAGTGGGAGTCCCAATGTGATCTGATAACTAGGGTGCAGATTTCGGTCCTTCCCTGAAGGGACAAACTAGAGGGGAAAAGTCTGAGTATCTGGTAGTTAAGAACTTGGGGCAGACAGATTTGGGAAGATCAGTACCAGAAGGGCTGTTGTGGTCACCCTGCGAGGAGTAACTAGGCTGTTGGAAGCCCGGGTGAGACCTTTATGCTTGTAGACTGGCTACTGGTGACAGGGCTCTGAGCCATAGCAGCATAGCATTAAGGCACCCAAGGTTCAGGGCAGGTGGTGACAGAACCCCTTACCGGTCTGAGTGATCCACAAAATGTAACAGCCACTTACCTGGAACCTCCCCTCCTTCCTTGCAGTGGGTGAGTATGGGAACCAAGTATGGAGGGGAACCCACGCAAGTTAATGCTGGCTCAGTACATAGTACATCATAGATGGAACATTATTTTGTGATTTGACTCTACTAGTGGTATATTTAACTAACTAATTCATTACACAGTGGTTTGAGCACAGAGCGTGAGATGCATCTCTAAGAGGTGCAACACAGAACTCACAGCCCTGGAGGAATGGCTGGAGAGGACCTGCGGGTAAGTAACTCAGACAGCCCAAGGAGCTGATCTAACTTACCACAGCTTCCCAGGGCTGCCCTATGGGCTGCAGTACTGCTTGGAATCGCTGCAGTCTTGCAGGGCTGCAAGTCTGCCCCTCCCACATACTTCACCCAACCCTGCACGCCCCCTACACCAAGGTTTGAGAGGGGTCCTAAGAGGCAGCCTTACAGCCCTCTGCAATACTGGCTGCACCAGAGGAATTCTCCCCCAGCCAGACACAGGGGTTTTAGTTGGATTCCTTCTATATCGCTCTGGCCCTTTTATCTGGCATAAGGGGACTGAAGCAGGGGAGAGGAGGTAAAAAAGGTCTGTTCAGTGGTCATATGCAGAAAAGCTTTCCTTCAAATTACAAGGTCTTATAGATATTGAAAACAAAATTTGCCTGCACACCCTTGATAAAATGTTTTGATTGTTAGCTTGAAGAATAATGCTTTGTTGGTAGACTCACAGGGGAGTCATCTCAGCAAAAGCAAAACAGCCTATGGCTGCTCTCCACAAGCTCCTGTCAGATGCAGTCTGTACTTAGGTCAAGGTAGCTGGTAATAGCCATCAGCAGTTGAAGTTTCATTAATCTTCTTCACCTTAGAAACAACAAGTGATTCCCATGGAATGCAGTAACACTAACAGCCTGCTACTCATTTACCCTGGCTTAAATGCTTTGGCTTTGAGAACTACTCTCTTGTTGACTGGTGTCTGAATAATACTACATTAACAGCTCAAATATATCACTCCACATTGTTACCCATCCCACCCCACAGAAGAGAGAAGCCATACTGGGATTATTCTTGGCTCTCTGAACAAACAAAAACTTTCTGTATACAGTGGAACCCCTTTTATCCGAGCCTCCATTATCTGGATCTCCATATTAACTGAACCAAGCAGCAAGCCCCATCTCCCCTGGGGTTGACAGCCTGAGCCCAGACCGTGCTCTTGATTATCCAAAATTTTTGATTATCTGATCTGGCTCCGGTACCAATCAGATCACATAAACAGGGTTCCATTGTACTTTCAAACTCTCAGCCTATAGATTTTGCCATGAGGTTTTCAGCTGGTTTTCTGCTCCCAAGTATAACTCATAGTTCAGACATCCAGATATATGTAGTGTGTTTGCGCATGTGCAAAAAGCTACCATGTTGCAGTTGCATAATTAAAATAATAGAAAGTCTGGAAATTCAAAATCAAGGTTCCAACAGCATTGCAAGCTCAGCTATATTGCACAGCCTGTAAGTGTAATGGTACTTATTACATTACCACATTAATACTAATTATTAAAGTACACTTGGAAAGCCTCAATTGCAAGAATTGCCATAATTAATCACAGAATCTTTTATTATCCTCAGAAACTGCTGGTATTCATGTAAGAGCAGATTACTTACCTGTAACTGGAGGTTTTTCAAGATGTGTGGTTCCTATATGTGTTCTATAAGTAGGGGTGCACATGCCTGGCATGCACCTGAGTCTGGAAGTGTTTCTTAACAGTGTCTGTTGACCCATACATATGTAGTGCATCCCCTTGTGCTCGCAGAAGAGGGTATAGAAGGTTGTGCAGGTCTTTGCCAGTCCAGTGTCCCTCTTACTGCTGTGCAGTGAAGTCCGCAGCAGAGGGGATATAGGATGGGTATTGGAATATAAATAGGGATCACACATCTCAAAGAACCTCCAGGTATAGGTAAGTAACCTCTTCTTCTGAGTGATGGTCCCTATATGTATTCCAAACATGGGTGAGCAGTGATCAGCATGGAGGTGGGTGCAAGGATGCGATAGGAAATGCACTCTTGTTCAGTACGGCTTGACCCACAGCAGTGTCTGTAGCCACTGCTTGAGTGATGGCGTAGTGGGACATGAACATGTGGATGGAGCACCAGATTGCTGCAGGACACATCTTGTCATAAGACATCTCTGAGGCAGGCAGATGTAGCTGATTGCACGTGTGTAGAGTGCTCTGTGACTGCACCAGGCAGTGGTATGTTGGACTGTGTGTAGCATTCATGGATGCACCCAGAGACCCATTTAGAGATTTGTTGGGAGGAGAGGGATTGGCCCTTGGATCAGTCAGCAATGGCCACGAATCATTTTGGCTTGGTCACGGTGGCTTGGCCACAGTGGATCTTGCACTACATTTGTGGGATGAAGGGAATGGGGGGAAGGAGTAGTGCAGGTCGCCTGTCCAGAGGAGGAAGGCGTTGTTCTGCAAGTCTTTCCCTATGGCTCCCCTGGAACAATAAAGGGGCAATTTTCGGTTCTCGTGAATGGCGAAGAGGTCCCATCAGGGGATGCCCCCTTTGTGGAAGAGGCATCAGAGAATGGCATTGTGTAACTCCCACTCATGGTGGAGGTAGAGTCCTGCTGAGGGATATTTTGGGTGCCTGTGAGGTATGTGGTTTGGAGCGTCACATGGTGCTTGATGCACCAGTTCCAAGGGTGGATGGATTCAGAGCAGAGGAGGGAGACTCGGTACCGCCCTGCCTGCAGATGTACACAACTACTGCGATGTTGTCGGAGAGCAATTTAAGGTGGCAGGACTGGATGAGAGGAAGAAATGCCTGGCACACGAAACAGACTGCCCACAGTCCTAGGACATTTATATGAATCCTGGCTTCTCATAGTGTCTACACTTCCTGGGCTGTGTGACCATCTAGATGGGCTCCCCAACCCATAAGGGAGGCATCTCTTGTGAGAGTAGCCTGGGAGTGGGAGGGGCAAAGGTGGTACCAACCATGACCTTAGAAGGATCAGTCCTCTGTGTGAGGGAAGCGAGCACCATTCAGGAACTAAGGACCCTGGCCTCCATATAATCCATGTTGGGTCTGTAGATGGACAGGAGCCAAATCAGGAAGCAATGCATTTGCAGGCATACATGCAGTGTTACATAGGTGCAGGCTGCTGTGTGTCCAAGGAGAGAAAGACAATGTCGGACTGTTGCGTGGCTTGTGACACAGGTCAGCAACAATGGCTGTCAGTGATGCGAATCAGTCTGCCAAAAGAAAAGTCTGTGCTCTAATGAAGCAGATCGTCTATGCAGGAATGAACACTGACTTTTTCTCATTGATGCAAATACCTAGAGACGCCAGGAGAGTGCAGAGGGTGAGGATGGCGAAGGTGAGTTCTTGCTGGGAAAGCACGATAAGAAGTCAATCATCTAGGTAGGGGTATACTGAGTAGCCAAGATGGCCTATATATGCTGCTACTACGGTGAAAACGTTTGTGAAGACTCGTGGAGCGGTGGTTATACCAAAAGGGAGGACCCAGAATTGATAGTGGTGGTGTCCTACCCAAAAATGTAGAAATTTCTGGTGGAGTAGCTGAATGTCCATGTGGAAGTAGGCATCCTTCATGTTAAGAGCTGCAAACCAGGCCCCCCAGGGGAGAGATGGGATAATCGATGCCAGCATCACCACATGCAACTTGGATTTTCTGATAAAGGTGTTCAGCAGTCGAAGGTCGAGAGTGGGGTGGTTGAGAGTCCTTGGAGTGCCCATGGAGATACTAGAGAGCCCCATTGGTGTCTGCAGGACTGGCTTGTCTGAGCGGCATGAATGTGGCAGCAGGATGGGTCATGCAGATGCTTATGAGTGCTCTGCATGCACAGCTACCAGGGTTACTGTCAGTACCATTGGGTCATGTTTGCATCAAGCTCTACCCTCCACCTGTGGAAGCTTGGGTGCTGGTCCAGCCAGATCCATGCATGACATCTCACCCTGACCTGGCTTGGCTCAGGGAGGAAATGCTGCGCTGGGGAGCAGTCCGCTGCAGGGATTTGCTCTTGTGCTCGTGAGAGTGCTTCTTACTCTCATGTCTGGGTTTGTCCTTCACTGTTGGTATCACCAGATCTGGGGCATGCAAAGTGCTCAAAGGGGCACTCACCACAGGTGATGGCTGCTGTACCGGAGTGGAGGTGTCCAACAGTCCCAGATCCAAGTGTGCACACAGTCTCATTGCTTTCTCCATTAGAAATTTACAGAGCTCCTGAACTTCCTGGGACGGGAAGGACTTACAGATGGAGCAACGAGCTGTGATGTGAGCCTTGCCAAGGCAGTAAAGACACCTCTGGTGCTCGTTGCTCATGGAGGATGATCGCAGGCAGGAAACACAGTTTTTAAACCCCAGAATGTGAAGGGTGGGAAAAATGGTCCCCACATGGGGAGAAAACTATCACTAACTAAACTAAACGACTCTATATATAACTATCCAGAAGAACAGACAAAGTCACTCTCTTAGTCAAAACTAAGAACATGAAGGAACAGCTGGTTCTGACTCAGGCCATGCAGCGGCGAGAGGCATCGACCTCATGACCTATTATACTCTCAGCTGCGAGCACAAGGGGATGCACCACACGGGTCTAGGTCAACGTATACTCCTAAGAAACACTTCCGGACCCAGTTGCATGGCACACATGCGCACCCCAACATACAGAATGCATATAGGGACTATCACTCGAAGAAGAATGATCCATTATCCTTTTCAAAACTGAGTTAACAGCTCATGATACCATATTTTGTTTATTGTTGTCAGTAACAAGATAGGAAATAAAATATATTTTGAGAAGTTACAAGCTGTTTTTTTCCTGAAGCTCTGGATTCACCATAGATCAGTTTTGAGACTAAAATTCTTGTGTCTCCCTGATTGTGGAGCAGTTTCTATATAATGCAACTACCAGGGGTTTTATACACTATTTGTAGATTTCTATTTGCCCATTTCTATAACTTTTGCCCTATGTGGTTCTAGCTGCTGATGTTCCCTGTTCTTGCTCTTTCAATTTACAGCCGACACCATTCACCTATTTCATTTGAGATAGCAGTTAGATCAAATGCAAAAGACGGGGGGGGAAGGAGGTGGGGTTTGTTGGAGAGATGGGAGGAAAACAGCACAGCAGCAACAAGAATTTATATACAGTATCCATTATTGCTTCCTCCTTTCCCAAGGTTAAATTTTTTCAAGGTCCCATAAGCATCTCTGAACAAAATCTGAAGCTGAGGGCAGGTTTATGTTTGCTCACAGCAACTTCCAATTAGTCTCACTTAAAAGAAATAGTTAATACTACTATTCGATGTGAATGTAATTCTTTTCTTCATTCAGATAAAACAACAGAATAAAGGAAACGTTTGTTTATATTGAACTAATTTGTTGTTTAGTGAAAGTATATAATCCAGGTAGAGATCTCATAGTCATCAGCAGAACTCGACTATCTTCTTTCATTAAAAAAAAGATTATAAAGTACTAATCAGGAAAAAAAGACTGATAAAAAGCATGGCGGAGAGACAAGAGATAAATTATGGTTAAGCAGTTTATAATCTAACCTGGCAAACATTTACATGGCTAAATAAATATGTTTGACCTGTAGTATTAAAGTTTGATTGCACTTTATTCAATTGTACTGTGATGGAAGAACAGTAGCTACCTGCTTTCAGAGCTGTAGTATTAGTATATCACAGCAATAATTACATCTACTTTCAAGGGCACATCTGTAAACTTATTATGTTATGACTATTATTTTATTTGTGCCAAAAGTGTACTAGGCACTTCGGACAAAAGAAAATGTCTCAAAGATCTTCCAACCTATATTTTAGATCTGACATAATGAATGGGGGTGTTAAACCAAAGAGAGAGAATGCGGAGAAGAAAGTTAAGGGTTACAACAATAAGTGTTTGCAGTCACCCAGTTTAATGGTTCACTTATTTCTTCCCTGTATTAGTGATATATATTTTTATTTATACTCTACATGGTTCTTGGTATGAATACTGGAAATCTTTTTAACTGCCATATCATATAAAATGTGTTACGAGATCATTTTTAAATAGATAGAGGCCAGATCCTCAGCTTCTGACTGCTTTGCACTTCCCAGGCAATGCAAAACATCTGGGAATCTTCCTGAAGTTGAGATGCCCCTACATTTTGCCTGATCCTCCCTGGCATAATGGCCCAGTATAAGTTAGTGCTCTAACTTGCGCTAGAGGTCAGTTTGGCCCCGGAACAGCCCCAGGATCAGAGAATATAAAAACATAGCTCCAGGCCACCTTTGCCTCCTTGTCTCAGTACAGCTAAGCACTGAGCTTTAGAAAATTAAATTAATAAATAAATGATTAAAAAAACTATTAATGCAGCACTGTGCCTGCTGAGTTAAAAATACAAGAAGACAGGAAAATCGGAAGAGTCACGGTTATACTAGCCAGGGGCCATTTTGTACGTATGCAGTATTATCTTGCTTGAATGCACAGGGTTACATTTATTGTCCAACATGGGGTTTGGTGAGGGGAAAAAAGCCTATGGATCTTGTTGTTGTTACTGATTTTGTCTTCTGGATTGCTGGGCTGTAATTATCCATTGAAACCAAGGTTTTTCTCCTCCACCGTCAACATTTCAGTGATTGTAGGAAGCCTCAGGCACTCAGGTCACCCTGGTCATCTATATTTTATCCAGAAAAAATGGGAGCACCTTCAATGTTGAGATCCCAGAATGGAAGGTGCTCCCAGACTGGGACTGGAGAAACACATGAATGAGAACCTTGATCAATCTAGCCACTGTAGGATGGGTCTCCTGTTCTTTGGAAACAACCTGCACCTCAGACCTGACAATCTCACTACACTAAACACATCCTGCTGGATATTTACCTATAAAGAGAATGCAAGCTGTCTATAGAAAGCTTCAGAGGGGTAGCCGTGTTAGTCTGGATCTGTAAAAGCAACAAAGAATCCTGTGGCACCTTATAGACTAACAGACGTTTTGCAGCATGAGCTTTCGTGGGTGAATACCCACTTCTTCAGATGCAACTTGCATCTGAAGAAGTGGGTATTCACCCACGAAAGCTCATGCTGCAAAACGTCTGTTAGTCTATAAGGTGCCACAGGATTCTTTGTTGCTTTTATAGAAAGCTTGTAACTTGTCAATATTCATAATCATTGTGAGATGCATGTGTACAGGTACTACTTATGGAATAAAGTAAAGTATACTTTATGAACTTGGAGTAAATATTAGTCACCAGGGAATAATATGTCTCGGTGATGGCCCTTTCAAGCAAGGAGGTATTTGTCACTAATGTCTTGGTAGGTAGTGGTAGAGAAAGTGGTTCTCTGCTGCATACTTAAAGAAGGTCCTTCCAAAACTTTAATGAGGAGAGGACTTCTCCCAGGACTTTCACCTTCATATCCATGCTATGTTTTCAGGGTGGGTTGTATGGGGTGTTCAGGGAGGGGTAGCACCTCTGGTGTAGGGGCCTGTCATGTCCTTTCAGGGCAGCTCGTCCACCTTTGGTCCCCACCTGTCACTCAGCTCTCACCTGTGGCTCCCTGTAGCTGTAGCATGCGCAGCGGCCACACCCCGGGCAACAGCTTCGACAGGCTGGCTAAACCAGGTTGAGGGTAGCCGTTGGGCTTAGACCTCCGGTGAGATAGGGCTTTGTCTATCCCGAGCATGTGAAGACAGACTCCGGCGGATTGAGTGGATGAGACCTTCTAGAATAGGACCAATGGTCATGAAGGCGGTTTCTGCAAGCGGTGTGGTACGCTAAGAGCACGGCAAGACGCGAAAGATGCCCTGGTCAACCACTGCGCCCAGCCCATCTCCAACCGTCTCGACTCTTGTCCTGCCATTGGAGCAAGATGGGATCTGGGAAGAGAGAGTGAGGCTGACTATGCGCACCTCTCCCTCACTTTAATCCAATCCACGCGCAAGTCTTGACATCTAACTTCCGTAAATTTCAAAGTCCTGTGGCGATGGGCGAGCGACGAAGCAGCAGGTGTGGATACACTGGGAGCTGTAGCCGTGGACCTGCACACAGGCGGCTCAGGTCTAATGGTCGTCTTCTTGCTGATCGAAGCAACAGCTGGATTCGGCGTCTACCTGAGTGACTGAGCAGCCCTTTTTAGGACCGCACTGCTCATCTCCGTAGCAAGAGGAAGGGGCTAGAAAAAGTGCCCTAAACATTGTTTGCTTCACAGAACCCTGGCCAGCTTACCGCGGCTGGAGGGGATCCCATCTTATGCGGTCGAACAACAAAACTTCAAATAACAAACCGCAAGGTGACACCACTCATTATTGGTACATGGAACGTATGCACGCTTCAAGATAATCCCTCAGCAGATCGACCAGAAAGAAGAACAGCCCTGGTCGCTAGAGAGCTCGCAAGATTTAACATCGATATTGCAGCCTTGTGTGAAACTCGTCTAGCCAACGAAGGTCAGCTCACAGAAATAGAGGGTGGTTACACATTCTTCTGGTGTGGACGTAGCAGTGACGAACGTTGTGAATCTGGAGTTGGCTTTGCGGTTAAGAATCAACTTGTCCGCAAATTTGCCAGTCTTCCCAAGGGTGTGAACGACCGACTCATGACACTGCATCTTCCACTACCGAGAGGAAAGCAAGCTATACTAATCAGCGCTTACGCACCCACAATGACGAATCCGGATGAAGTAAAGGACAAGTTTTATGAAGATCTTGATGCCCTACTCTCATCCGTGAAGCGTACCGACAGGCTGATTCTACTTGGCGATTTTAACGCGAGAGTAGGATCTGATCACTCTATCTGGGATGGCGTCATTGGAAAAAATGGAAATCGGCAAATGTAACAGCAATGGCCTACTACTCCTGAAGACATGTGTGGCTCATGATCTGATCATTACCAATACCATCTTCCGCCTGCCCACTCGCAAAAAGACGTCCTGGATGTATCCACGCTCCAAGCACTGGCATCTCATTGATTATGTCATCGTGCGGAGGAAAGACAGACAAGATGTAAGGGTGACTAAGGCCATGCCGAGTGCTGACTGTTGGACTGATCATAGACTCATCATCTCTAAATTAAGCCTTTACATCAAGCCAAAGAGACGTCCGCAGGGAAACAGAGCTGTGGTGAAAAAGATTAACGTCAGTAAACTGAGGAACCCCAATACAGCAGCTTTACTAGCAGAAGATCTTGACAACCAACTCTTAGAGCTGCAATTAGAGGAAAATGCTGAGAAGGACTGGGAACGCTTCCGGAATATTGTGCACTCTTCTGCACTAAAGGTTCTTGGACCTTCACACAGGAAACAGCAGGACTGGTTTGATGAAAACGATGAAGAGATCAAGGCCTTACTTGCTGAAAAGCACCGCCTTTACCGTGCTCATCAGAACGACCCGTCGTCATCAGCTAAGAAAAATGCCTTTAACAACACTCGCAGGACCGTACAGAGCAAGCTTCACAAGATGCAGGACTCCTGGTTGAGTGCCAAGGCAGGTGAAATCCAGATATTTGCTGATAGAAACGATGCCAAACAGTTCTATGAAGCCCTCAGATCCTTGTATGGACCTCGGCCCTCAGGGAGCTCTCCTTTACTGGATTTAGATGGTGTAACTCTCATTACTGAGAAGACTCTGATTCTACAGCGTTGGGCTGAGCATTTTCAATCCGTACTGAACCGCCCATCTTCCATTAATAAC
The DNA here is from genome assembly GCF_020497125.1 of Mauremys mutica. Taxonomy (NCBI): domain Eukaryota; kingdom Metazoa; phylum Chordata; order Testudines; family Geoemydidae; genus Mauremys; species Mauremys mutica. Next base: position 121,370,957 of record NC_059074.1, read on the forward strand.
GAGGCGATTGATAGAATGCCCCAGGCGGATATCAACCACAGTCTGGACGTTCCACCATCAGAGACTGAAATCCTACAGGCCATCAGCCAGCTGTCCAGTGGCAAGGCCTCAGGATCTGATGCGATCCCAGCAGAAGTTTATAAGGATGGTGGTGCAGTGCTTGTTGACAAACTCACTCAACTGTTTCAGTCCTTCTGGAATCAAGGGTCTATTCCTCAGGAATTGAAAGATGAGTCCATCGTACACCTCTATAAGAGGAAAGGAAATCGAAAAGTCTGCGACAATCATAGAGGAATATCATTGCTTTCCAGCGCAGGCAAGATCCTTGCACGAGTGTTGCTGAATCGCCTGATTGACCACCTGAAACAGGGTCTATTACCCGAGACACAGTGCGGCTTTCGTAAAGAGCGTGGCACTGTGGACATGATCTTCGCAGTCCGACAGCTCCAAGAGAAGCGTCAAGAGCAGGATCGTGAACTGTACACCATCTTTGTGGATCTCACTAAGGCTTTTGACACTGTCAGTCGTGAAGGTCTGTGGCGTATCATGTCGAAGTTTGGGTGCCCTGATAGATTCATCCTGATGGTACGTCAGTTCCACGACGGCATGACGGCTCGTGTTCTGGACGACGGAGAAGCTTCAGAGGCCTTTCCCGTCACAAATGGTGTCAAGCAAGGGTGTGTGTTGGCACCAACGCTGTTCAGCATGATGTTTTCAGCCATGCTGTCAGACGCCTTTCAGAACAGTTCCTTGGGAGTCAGCCTGAGATACAGGACTGATGGGAAACTGTTCAACCTGCGAAGACTCCAGGCTGTCACCAAGATAAAGGAGACTGTGCTACGAGACCTCCTTTTTGCTGATGATTGTGCCCTGAATGCTGGATCAGAGCAGGAAATGCAAGCCAGCATGGACAAATTCACAGCAGCACGCGATAACTTCGGCCTTCTTATCAACATAAAGAAAACCGAAGTGATGCACCAGCCAGCTCCGAAAGCCCAACACCAAGAGCCCACCATCATAGTGAAGGGACAAAAGCTGCAAGCAGTGGACCAATTTACATACCTTGGCAGCACCCTCTCCCGCGCAGTGACAATTGACATCGAGGTCAACTGCAGAATCGCCAAGGCAAGCTCTGCATTTGGCAGACTGCTGACCAACGTGTGGGACCGCCGTGGAATAAGCCTTGCTACAAAGCTTAAAGTCTATCGAGCAGTAGTGCTAACTACCTTGATGTATGCCAGTGAGACCTGGACTGTATACAGGAGGCACGCTAGGCAATTGAACCACTTCCACACGACTTGCCTCCGCAGACTTCTGAGGATTCGGTGGCAGGATAAGGTGCCTGACACAGAAGTCCTTTCCAGAGCAGGCCTGCCGTCAGTTTACACTCTGCTTATGAAAGCCCAGACATGCTGGGCAGGCCATGTTGCAAGGATGCCAGACCACCGCATCCCCAAACAGCTCTTCTATGGTGAGCTGTCTCAAGGAAAGCGATCGCACGGGGGACAAAAGAAGCGATACAAAGATACGCTGAAAGCCTCTCTTAAGTCCCTGGATATCGACATCACCTCCTGGGAAACCCTGGCACAAGACCGATCGACATGGCGTACGCTGATCCACCAAGGCTGCCAGACATCTGAAGCTAGAAGGATAACCCTAGCACAAGAGAAGCGAGCACTCCGTAAAGCCAGAGCTGCAAATGTTGTAACAGTGGTGCCCACACATGTCTGCCTGACATGTGGCAGAACATTCCGTGCCCGTATTGGCCTTACCAGCCATTTGCGGACGCACCGTGGACAGCTCACAACCTGATAGATGTTAAGGTCTTCTTCGAAAACGATGGACGAACAGCATCATCATGTTTTCAGGGTAGATATATGACTGAAGCCATCCTTATAAGGAGCGTAGGTGAAGTCTGGCATGCTGTGCAACAGAAGTGCAGGAGGCCATTTTATCCAGCTGCCCGAGGCATGTTCATGCAGATGTCCCTGGATGAACCTGTGGACGACTGATGAGGACTATTATGTTTTGGAACCTCTCCTGTAGCAAATAGGCTTTTGCTGATCTCAAATCTAACAGAGTTCCTATTAATTCTATCCTTTGTGTCAGCCACAATGTGGATTTTTTCTCTACTGATCTTGAGCTCCCAGGGTGTTAAAAAGTTCTAGGATCATGTAAATGATCATGTTCATCTGTTGGGGTGATCTCCCTCAGATGAGCCAGATGTCGAAGTATGGATTTGCCTAATCCTTTGTTTTCTGACATGAGCTACCACAACTGCTAAGAACTTGGTGAATACCCTGGGTGCTGTGGATAGATTAAAGAGAAGGACTCTGTGCTGATAGTGTGATGCTCCTATTCAAAATCAGGATATGTGAAAATAGGCAACTTGCAAGTCACGAGCCATGAGCCACTCTTGGGGTACCAATTAGGGAATTATGGAGGCCAGAGTTAACCACCTGAATTTGAAATGACAAATTAAACCATTAAGACATTTTAAATTTAGAAACGGGCATCAGCTTTGGGATTAAAAAGCAATGGGAGTAAGACTCCTTTCTTTTGAATTCCACATTGGGAAGAGGCTCCCCATAAACATCAACAAAACTAACTCATTATCCTCCTTTAAATCTCTCCTTAAAATGACCATCTCCTGCAAAGCCTACATAAAACCTGACAGTAGTTAATTGCTGGCGAGCTGAGACCACTGCTATCACGTTAACTATATTGTCTCATTGGTTTCTGCTACTCTCCCATCTGTCAGCATCCAGCTGTTGTCTCTTCTCTTATACATATTTAACAATTAGCTGTTTGGGGGCAGGGACTGTCTCTTTGTTCAGGGTTTGTAGAGCAGCTAGCACAATGGGGTCCCAGTCCATGACTGGGGAATCTCAGACATGATAACAACAACAAACAACAGGAACAGAAAGAATTACATCTCCCATTTTAACAGTATCTTGTGAGAGGATGGGTAAGGGGTAGGAAGGGACTAAAACTGGATAGAATACTCCTTGTTTCTAATCTCCAAGATGAAGAATGGTTCCCCATAAGATCCCTGTGGTCTGTGCTTGTAAGGGCAATCCCTGGACTCCCTATCACACCAGCATGGCTTGTAAGATGGAGAGTGAGGTGCATGGACAGAAGACATCTCTCTGCTATGCTCTGAAGAGCGGAAGTGATGGAGTGATTAGTTACTGATACCAAATATGCTGATTTCAACACTAAGGAGTCAATAGAAGGAACAGTGTGGATCACGGTTTCAGATAGGGTCGCAAACACTTGGTGAGCAGCTAGTGCCAAGGCATCAGAGGGACCTGATCTGGGCCATGAACTGCCTTTTGACGGAGGGACATGAACTGATCCAGAGACCTGGTGGTTCTTCTGTCTCATCTTACAAGGCACCAAGGAAGGTGACACTTTTCTGCACTTACCCTGACAGTGATGCTCCTTACTACCCCTTTCTGAGAACAGCTGGGTAGATATCAGAGTAGCAGCCGTGTTAGTCTGTATCCGCAAAAAGAACAGGAGTACTTGTGGCACCTTAGAGACTAACACACTTATTTATTTATTTATTAATTTGAGCATAAGCTTTCGTGGGCTACAGCCCACTTCATCGGCTACATAGAATGGAGTTCTTGAAATCTGTGCTGGACTCATTAGTGGAGGGATTTGGTGTCCTTGATGCAGAATGAGCTTGGGAGCTCGGTGTATAGCTGTGGCTCACTGAGGAGGCTTAGCAAACTTTTTAGTCAGTGGAATAAGTTACAACTATTAACTGAGCACACTAATGAACTATACTAAATAGCCTAACAACCAATTGCACAGTCCACAGAGTAAGTGAGCGCTTGTAGGGATTCAATCTTGACAATTTAGCCAAAATCTGTACATAATTGCACAGCACAGTCATTTATGTAACCAGCTAGTCAAGCTGGTGAATATAATTGTTCAGGATCAAACATATACTGTTGACATGAAAAATATTTGAAGTCTAATAATTTCTTGATCACTTTGTAAGTACCAGATTCTTTCCCCCTAGTATCTAGATTTTGTTTGTTTTGTTTTTTAAAAAACATACATTGGGCTTTTTCTTTTTTAAACCCCATCAGGAATACAAGCAAATTCTTGCGTAGCAAAAGAGTTGCCCGGAAATCGTTTGCATATATTATTGGCATTATGGGTGAGCAACATCAGTTTCCATGTAAGGCATCAACAAAGGAATTGCACTATCTATTTAAAAAAACCTCAACCCTCTACTATTTTTTGTTTGTTTATGATGGCTATTGTATTTGTAGTTTTTGTAATGGAATTTAATTTTAAATATTCTTTCACTTCATCCATCCCCTTCACTAATGCTCTTTATTTTTCCTTTCAAAGATTTTCATTTAATTCCAAGGAATAGAGCCCATTTTATTATCACCTTGACCAATAAATCTGTTAATGATTAGTTAGATTATCAGTCACACCACTCCCGTATGTTTCATAAATATGGGTGATTAACATTAGTGCCAAATTGCTCCAAAATATTTGAGAGTAGCTTCCAAGCAGCTGGTTAATGTGAACCAAATGGGCTTTATTTCTGGACAGATTTCATCCAATAACTTATACCCTCTGTTTAATGCAATGAGTTTCTCATTCAAACAAAAATGGAAGGAGAAATACTGATTGATGCACTGAGGGCCTCTGAATAACATAAGTGGCATTCTTTGTTTGTAACTCTGTGCCAGATTGGCTTTGTTGATAGGTTCCTAGTTAACTTACAACTCTATTATTTCTTCTCATTCCGTCCTTCCAGTGGAGATACTTACTGAGAACATTACAGTTGAGTGAGAATAAGATCTTTTGCTCTTGATGCCATCTGTCTGGATGCAACAAATGTGTGTTCTCTTTCTCATTTGATCCTCTTTTGAGTTTCTCGCACACTTTTGGGATATTCATTGGACACAAGATATATGCCTGCAAGTCAATTTTTTATGCTTGGTAGAGCTGCAGGAGGTTAGTTATATCACTGTGTTTTATTTTGTGAAGTTAAATATGACTGGGTGAGAGCGCCCAACTTTTCTGTTGTGTGCTGAATAGTGCAATCAAGAGAAGAGAGGACAGAGAAGCACTAGTATCCTTCTCCATTCTCAAAACACATTTTAGAAAGGTGAGTCAATCATAGGCATTTGGAGGATGGGAAATAGATTTCAAGATTATTTGATCTGATTTCTCACACACAATCTTACTACGCTGATGCAAAGGGGGGGAAATGGCGTTTCCAAAGAGAGAAGAGGAGGAAGAATATAAGGAATAAGCAAACTAAAAAGTGTTCTCTTATAAGGACCATACTTGGTCTTGAAAGTCCACACAAATCATTCATAGCTCCAAATAAAATTGGGCATAACAGTGTTCATAACACACAAGAAATAATGTCACAAAAAGGAGAATGAGCCTCAGCTCATTAGCTTCAACAACCTGCTGTCCCATGACTAAAGTAGTCCTCTTTCTAAACACTACTGCTTTTAAAATTTCACAGAAATGATCTAAATAGCAGTTACACTAAGCAAAAGGACAAGGAGTTATCACTATTTGGGCAAAATGCTAACAGAGCAAATTCCTCTGGGACAGGTTAATCTGTGAACACCACAAAGTTATCTGAGGTTTACTAGAGACGTATCACCATAATCCACTGGGTTTCACCTTGCTCCAAAAAAAGCTGCCTGTTTGGGACGGTTGGAGAAATTATTATACACAGCTGATAGCCTTATATACTAAATAAACAAACAAACATTGCCTGGCCTGTGTTTGCTTAAGGTATGCTGATTTTACAGTGTGATTGAATCACAGCATCCTTTGGTCACAGGTCAAGATTAGAAGCAACAGCACAAACAGTGAGTTGCAAAGTTTCTGTGGGGTTCAAGTGGGATATGGGTTGTTCTCTAAAAAAAAATTGCTAACTGGCAGAGGATCTGTCAGCGTGAGAGAACAATATCTCAGTTTGGTGGAGATATCTCCTGCAGCTGTATTCATTACTATCACTAGAAGGACTTAGACTGCTGAGAGCTCTCAGCTGGAGCACAGAGCTGATTTTTCTTCTCTCTCTCTCTCTCTCTCTCTCTCTCTCTCACACACACACACACACACACACACACACGTATGTACACCTATACTTTAAATGCCATTGTAGTAATTCTCTAATAGTCATTAGTGCTACAAAATAAGATAGAGGAGGTCAGGGAGAAGATGAAGAAATTACAAAAGAATATTCAATATAAGTTTCTGAAACAAATAAGTCACATGGTAGTGGCAATAATAGTGGTCATTTTTATTTCTAAAAGTGCTTAAACCTGAAGGTATGCAAGGGCTGAATGAAAAATCCTCAGTGAGTTTCAACAGACAGCAATAGAATCCATTGCTAAATAACATGTGTGAATTAGCAAAAAGAATCCTAATGACTAGCTCACTACTAAAAAAGAGAAATAAACTTCATAAAAGGAAATAAGCACATTTGGTCCTTGCCCAAAAGGGTGCCTCTCTGGTTGTCTTCTGGCATTCATGAAGGCATACATGATAATATGGGATGAATTTACCCAACCATTTCACCTTAAAAATAGAGCTAAAGAATCCAAGACTTAGCATTATCTGACAAATGATTATGAGACATTTCTTTTTCCTCACACACCAATGGAATTTAGAAGTACAGAAGATGTTGTCTTGAGACAGAGCCCATAAGGCGTCCTACTTTCATCATTTCCTATTTGTCATGGGATTATATGAAATCTCTAAAATGAACCTTAAACTTACTCTGTACTTTACAAAGAATAAGAATTTGTCCCCTGTCCTAAATCATTTTCATTTTAAAGATTTCTATTGAAAATAACAGTAGGAGACACACTGACTCCAATGGGATCAGACCCTTAGACAAAACAGGTGCACAAACAACAATCTTTTCATTACGGCTCAGATCCTGAGCTGCACAGTAGCTGAAAAGGTGACTTTTCCTTCCCCTAGTCCTAGAGCTGTTCATCTCCAGGCCAGTCTCGGGTGAAATCAGAACAGCTTTAATTTATACTGCCTCTCAAAAGTCTCCACACTGGTTAAACCAGCTTTACTCCTGCATGGTGCTGAAGTGGCATAAACACACTGATTTGGCCTAATATATTTAGGGTGCTTTTCTTTCTGTTCTTTGCACTATTTTGTATGGTCTAATATTAAATCAGGAGTAACTCCTCTAAAGCCAACAGAGTTATATTAATGTAACACCATTGTGAAATTAGAATGAGAAGGTTACAAGTCTGGGTGATAAAGGTAATAGTGTTGATGTAATATACTTAGACTTCTGTAAGGAGTTTAATTTGACTTGGTGCTGCACAACAATTTGATTTAAAAGCTAGCTCAATAAAAAAATTTACATGGCACACATTAAATGGATTAAAAGGCTGGCTAACTGATAGGTCTCAAAATATCATTGTAAACGGGGAATCTTCAAGTGGGTGTGTTTCTAAGGGGGTCCCACAGGGATCAGTTCTTGGCCCATTTTTAATCTATGACCTAGAAGAAAACAAAATCATCACTAAGAAAGTCTGCAGATAACACAAAAATTAGATCACTTGGTAAGCTGGGCTCATGCAAACAATCGACGTTTTAAACACAGCTAAATGTAAAGGTATACTTCTAGGAACAAAGAAAGCAGGTGTTCTTACATGATGGGGGACTCTATCCTGGGAAGCAATGACTCTGAAAAAGATTTGGGTGTCATGGTGGACAATCAGCTGAACATGAACTTCAGTGCGATTCTGTGACCAAAAGGGCTAATGCAATCCTTGTATGTATAAACGCTACTCAAATAAGAGTAGAGGTTATTTTACCTCTGTATTTGGCACTGGTGAGACTGAAGCTGGAAAACTCTGTCCAGTTCTGGTGTCCACAATTCAAGGAGAATTGGAGAAGGTTCAGAGAAGAATCACAAGAACGATTAAAGGATTAGAAAACGTGCTTTTTAGTGATAGACTCAAGAAGCTCAATTTACGTACCTTAACAGAGAGACGTTTAAGGGGCAAGTTGACTAAAGTCTGTAAGTACCTACATAGGGAACAAATATTTGATAATGGACTCCTTTATCTAACAGAAAAAGGTATAACATGATTAAATGGCTCTAAATTGATACTAGACAAATTCAGACTGGAAATAAGGTGTACAATTTTAACAGTGAGGGTAATTAATCCCTGGAACAATTTACAAGGGTTGTGGTGGATTCTCCATCCCTGGCAATTTTTAAATCAAAATTGAATGTTTTTCTAAAAGATCTGCTCTAAGAATTGTTTTTGGGAAATTCTATGGCCAGATTAGATGATCACAATGGTTCCTTTTGGCCTTGGAATCTATTAATCATATGGGAAAAGCATCTCCCAGAGAGCCTGTGTAATCCCAGAATTTGATATTCCTGCAGTCAGCAATTTTGTGTGTCCAGCTACTGCTAGCTGAAAACCAAACGCCACATAGCTAGAGATAATGTTAGACTCCAAGAGGTAAGTCCAAACAGCTGCATGTTTGGAGTTCTGCTAATCAGAATGGGAGGAAGGGACATAAAGTTAATGTACATGAGAATGAAAGGAATATTTGGATAGTTGACCTTGGTTTTAAATGCTCCTGACATATAAATAGAACAGGAGTACTTGTGGCACCTTAGAGACTAACAAATTTATTTGAGCATAAGCTTTCATGGGCTACAGCCCACTTCATTGGATGAACAGAATGGAACATATAGCAAGGAGATATATATACATAGAGACATATCAGACGGAGGAGCTGTGTCCCCATTAATTTATTCCTGATACCGCCTGGAAAGAAACTGCTAAGTTACCACTGCTTTGGGTCTAAAAACCTTGGGTAACACCTTGGGTAACACCTGAGTTACAACATCTCCCCTCTCCTAAGCAGAACTCCTTGCACCTTGTGTTCATGTCCAACACAAACAAGTCTGTGGCCAGGTGACTCCACTCCCAAAACACCTTCTCAAGAGTAGGGCCATGAAGCTCCAATTCATGCTCTCTGGAGAAATGTCTACTAAGGGAGTCTGCCAGGGTGTTCTGAACTCCTGACAGATGGACATCAGTCAGGGTAATTTGCAGAGGTATACACCAGTTACAAAGAGTCTTCACACAGAGTTGCAAGGAACTGTCTCATCCCTTCTTGTTGATATAATAGACTGCTGTCATGTTGTCTGATAGCACCAGGCTGTGATACCTGACTGGCTTTGAATGAGAAGGAGGAAATGCTCTCATGTCAGCCAGTCCATCCTTATTTCCTGCATGTTGATGTGGAATATTAACTTCTGAGGGGACCATGTCCCTTTGGCCACATGCCTTTCCATGTGGTCCCCCCAACCTATCAGGGATGTGTCTGTGATCATAGTCATAATCAGGAATGGGAAACTGAATGGGACACCTATGCACATCTTTCCCCTGTCCTCCCACCAGCCAAGGGAATCCAAGACCCTTTGGGGAACTGAGTCAAGGCAGTGTCTGGCCAGGGTGTACACAGTCCAGAACCACAGTTGCCGACAACTGAGGTGGCTCATCTGGCTTTGCTGTATGAGTCCATCAATGGCTAGGAAGCAGCTGTCTGGCAAGTAAGCCCCAGCTGACACTGCATTCAGCCCAGCCCCGACAAACTCTCTAGTTTGTCTCAGTTCCAGGGTGGACTTGTCCAGGTTCACCCTGAGACCCAGCCTCTCAAACTGGCCCAGGAGCATGACCCTGGCTTCCTGGCAAGATAACACCTTTAGGAGACAGTTGTCCAAGTAGGGGTATGCTGCCACCCTTTGTCAGTAAAAGTGTGCTTCCACTACTGACAGCATGTTGGCAAAAACCCTCAATGACACTGCAACCCCAAAGGGGAGCACCGGGCACTGGTAATGCTGCTGAGTGGCAACAAATCTCAGGATCTCCCTGTGTACCAGGTGAATGACTATTTGGAAATAGGCATTATTGAGATTGAGGGCTCTGAACCAACTTCCATGACCTACTGAGGGGATAATCAAAGACAAGGTAGCCATTCTGAATTTCAAACAGCAGACAAACTTGTTGGCTGAGGTAAAGATGGATCTCCACCCCCACCCCACCCCCACCCATCTTCTTGGGGATGAGAAAATACCTTGAACAAAACCCTTCCTCCTTGCTGCTGAAGGCACTGGTTCTATTGCCTCTCGAAGAAGGGACTCTACCTCCTACAGAAGACCCAGCTTTGTGAGAGGCATCCCTGAATGAAGATAGGGAAGGGGAGTTGGGGATGAACAAAAAATGCATGACGTTTGCAGGCTGGCTCATACTGCTGCAGATGGTGAAACACCAGCAGGGCTGACCTCTGCCTAAACTGTGGTTTGCTGACGTATGCTTCACTGCAGGTGCATAAATGCCAAGGGAACGGAGCACAGCTCAGGATTCTTCAATGAATGGAGGGACTCATCCTTCCTTATGCTAAATACTTTGCTACACTTGAATAGCAGGTCCTCCACCACTGATTGCACCACCTTCAGGATCCCTAATGAAGATATCAAATGCCTCATCATCACCACTGTAGCCATGAACCTTGCCACAGCATCCACCATATCCAAGGCTGCCTGGAGGGAGCCTGGTTAATCGGGGCCTGAAACTACTCTCTCCTGTCCTGAGGCACCTTCTCAACAAATTTGGTGAGTCCATTGTGGATGGTAAAGTTATACATGGCCATCAATGGGTTTGAAAACTTGAAGCTGGATGTAGGCTGATGAGTATGCCTTCCTCCCAAAGAGCTCTATTCTCTTAGCCTCCTTCTCATAAGGCATAGATCTGACCTGTGTCTGCCTGCTGTATTCAGCTGCGACTATCACTAGGAAGTTGGAGACCAGGTTAGAGAAAAGGTATTCTAACCCTTTCATCGGTACAAAAATCTATCTCCTCTGCCCACCTTGATGCTGGTGCACTCATGGCCGGCATCCTAGGACAGCTCAAAGATGGCTTCATTAATTGTCAGCACCACCTTGCTCAGGCCTGAGCTGTTCAGGACATCCAGTAACCTGTGCAGAGCTTTCTAAATAGACCTCTTCCAGGGAAATTTGCAGGGCCTCCATCACCCTCTTAAGAAAGTCCTGGAAGGCCTTAGGTAAGAAAGCTTCCATCACCACCTCATCTAGAGAGAATGAGAACAAGATCACCAATATAGGATCCTCCTGCTCAGGCTCCCCACCTGTGTGCAGCTATAGCTCCTGGGAAGGCACTCTTTCTCCCCCTGGGAGCCTTACACTTTCAAGACTCCCCAGCCCCACAGCATAGGTACATTGGGTCATGGATTTTATGGGTCCCAATGCTGCCATTGGGGACCTCAGACCACATCAGTTCAGGTCCTCAAGATGCTGGGCACTAGCACATACAGAGTAGGTACCGCCTCATAAGGGAATACTACAACACCCTGGACATCCTTGAAGCTCCGTCTGGGCTCAACCCTGTGAGGGTCCACTCAGGAAACAGTACAAGAACAGGTCTCCTTGACCCTGGTATTCCCTTCCCTGTCCAGTGATTCTAAGCCCAAGTCCAGTGAGTAAGCTCCTGGTGCCAAAAGAGATGATGACCAGCTTCTGCTTGTCAACAGTACTAGTCAAAGTCTGGCTTTACCCCAGCTTGATGAGGGGGTCAGAGAAGGGCACCACAGCACTTGTGGTACCAACTGGCATTCTGGCACTAGGTGCAGGACTTCAGCCAGCATCAGTGACTCTGGTTCCAGGTGAATCAGCAGATCATCAGGTGCCGAGAAGCAGGCCAGAGCTGATGGAGCTGCCTCCTCCTCCACAGCATGGACAGTCAGTGCTGAGGGCGCTGGTCCAAATTCAGTCACTGGTAGGGTGACCAGATAGCAAGTGTCAGGGGGTGGGGGGTAATTGGCCACTATATAAGAAAAAGCCCCAAATATCAGGACCATCCCTATTAAATTGGGACATTTGGTCACCTTAGTCACTGGAGGTGCAAAGGTACTAGAGGTGCTATGGTCTTGCTCTTATATGAAGTCTCGGGCCAGTCCTTCATGGCACTGGATGGTACCAATTCGCAGCACAAGGCCTCCTCCAACTTGGAACAGGATGGGGACTTCTGCTTCTTCTTGATGGACTTGGATGGGAAACTTTTTCTCTTGTCCTTATGGGAGTGCCTGAGTCTCCTGTCCCCATTTCTATCCCGGCTCTCCTCACTTGAGTGTCTCAGAGCTGAAGAGGGAGCTGAGGTTCTAGAATTGGCTGAAGCTGCACTCCAAGGGGTGCTCCTACCTTTTTCAGGCCAACATGCAGGGGGAAGGGCTTCCCAGTCAGAGTCCAGACCTGCTCTCACGGACTTGTCCATGAGGAACTTTCTGAGCCAAAACTCCCTTAATTACCTCATCCTCCTTGGAAACAAACGAGCAGATACCGCATCTCGAAAGGATGTTGGTTTCCCTCAGGCAGTACAAACAGGTATTGTGATTGTCCATTACCAGGAAGGCATTCCATACAGCTCTTGAAGCTATGGATACTTAGCATACTCTCCCACCACCAGGAAAGAGCAGATGGAGGGTAGATAATTGCGTCCCTACCCAGGAGGTGGGGTCCCCAAGGAAGGAACCAAACAAACTGTGCTACACTAACAACTAAATGTTAACTATTTCTATTTTTAAAAAACTATTTACAGATAAGATGAAGAAATGCAATGAACACTAAGGCTCAATCCCAGATCATGAGTGGTGAGAAGAAACTGAAACGTTGGTGTTTTAGCAGCAGTGCTTGATTTGTGCTGGGGCTGAGCCTTGGCACATTAAGGTTGGCAGTTCATAACCCCAGCACCTCTGGGCTCCCGGCCAGAAACTGTTACTCTCTGACTTCCCAGCTCTAAAGGCAGCACTGCCACCAGCAGCAGCGCAGAAGTAAGGGTAGCAAGGCCATTCCATGCCACTCTTACTTCTGCACTGCTGCTAGCTGCAGCGCTGCCTTCAGAGCTGGGTGCCTGGCCAGCAGCCACTGCTCTTTGGTTGCCCAGCTTGAGCCCTGGAAGCACTTTCATTACAAATTAAGCACTGTCCAGCAGCCTCCCCTTATGCCCTTGGAGTAAAGCAAGTAGTGAGCAGGGGCACAGGTGTGGACCGAGCAGACACTGGTAGGAAGAATTCTCTGGTCCTGGGTGCATGGAGCACATGCACAACCCGAAGCACACTACACAAAGGGATAAGAAGCTGAAGAACAGGGCACTTAAAAACAGATTTCAAACTTCAAATTCATGTCGGCTGAGATGATTTATGTATGTTCTGCATTTTGGAGTTTTTGTTCTGAATATAAAAATGAATAAATAAGCACATTCACACAGTCAGTGCCTGAAGCCTGCTGCATCCAGTCCTAGTATCTGACTTGCCTCCTCCAGTGACTTTCTGATTGGGTAGGAGTCACCTTGAGAGGCCTTGAAACAGTTCCACTGGCAATCCCCACAACAGATGTTAAACTGTAGTGCAAGCAAAACAACCCTCCAATTTTCGTTATTTAGGTAAAATGGACAGAACACCACCTCTAAAAAGAAAGAATTAACATTCTGATTAGAATGTAATACTTGAAATGCCTCCTAGCCATGCACTCCTCTGGATCTTATGGTACAAAAACTCAGTGGGTTGTGATTTATTCTAATAAATTGTAAAGAACTGAATAAAGTGTATATGAGTAAAATGGTTATTTAAAGGCAGTTGTTTATTATAGTATTTTGCTATCATGATGCTCCAACCTCTACTACAAGAATAATCCTTAAAAAAACATAATATACTGAAGCTGACATTGTGAAAATGAAAACAGCAAAATGTGAGGCTTGGCTGTGCTGAAGTCTGTGCGAACACATTCATTATGTAATCTGGTAGATGTCATCTGTGACGGAGCTGTAAACTGGAAAATTGTATAGGACAGTATTTCACATGTTTTCTTTTTCTCATGAACATACTATACTACCTCTGCAGCTGAGGTCCACAACTAGAGGTACAATATTTCAAAATCTACTTTTGGCAGGGAAAGGAAAATTTTTAAAAATCAGTAATATTTGAACTAAACCGTATCAAAGCTATTTTGTCTGCTTCATTTTGGTATTCAATTGGGTTTTAAATGAACACCATCTGTGTCCTATCAAACTAAGGTCAAGAATCTCCAAATATTTTGTCACAAAATGATTTTTAATTTTTTTGTCTATAAAATGTATGAACATTTATCATTGATGGCCTTTGTTGTTATGATAGAGACAACCCTATGGGATAAGGCCCCTATTTTGGTTAAGCACTCAGTAAAACAAAGACAGTTCCCATCCACAGAATTTACAGTCTAAGATTATGACAAGACACATCAGGTGGATAAACAGACAAGACAGGGCAGAGAGGGGGGTCTCAATGAATGTGTGTATTGAGAGAGAAAGAAATAATCTGCTTATTTTTGGAACAAGTGCTACTGAACATGTATAAATAGTGATTTTCAGAGGCTTATAAATCAGCTTAATCTGTATAGATTTTCATGTGCAAAGCACCTCTGACTTAGGGTTACCAGGCGTCCCGTTTTCGACCAGAATGCCTGGGTGAAGAGAGACCCTGGTGGCTTTGGAATGACTGGGCTGCTAAAAATTCAGTTGGCTGCAGCAGCTGACTCGCGCAGCTTCCAGAAGTGGTCAGCATGTCTGGCTCCTAGGGGCAGGGGCAGCCAGAGGGGCTCTCCACACTACCCCCACCCTCAATGCCAGCTACGCAGATCCCATTGGCTGGGAACCACGGCTAATGGGAGCTCCAGGGACGGCGTCTGCAGACAGGGGCAGCGTGCAGAGCTGCCTGGCTGCACCTCCGCCTACGAGTCAGAGAGACATGTCAGCCACTTCCCGGGAGCCACCTTAGGTAAGCACCACCTGGAGCCTCCACCTCTCATGCCTCCTGTATCCCAAACCCCAGTCCCAGCCCTGAACCCTCTCCCGCATCCAAACTCCCTCTCAGCACCTGCACCTCCTCCCCCACCCCAGTTCCCTATCCCACCCCTAAGCCTCCTCCCACACCCCACACCTCACATCCCCCTCACACCCCAACCCTCTGCCCCAGCCCAGAGTCCTCTCCTGCAGCCCAAACCCCTCATCCCAGCCGCACCCTAGAGTCCACACCCCAGAGCCCTCATCCCCTCTTGCACCCCAACACTCTACCCCAGCCCAGTGAAAATGAGTGAGTGTGGAGCAGAGCAAGTGTTGGGGGAGGGGGAAATGGAGTGAGTGGGGGCGGGGCCTCATAGAAGGAGTGGGATGGGGCGGTGCTTCAGGGAAGGGGCAGGGCAAAGGTGTTCGGTTTTCTGCAATCAGAAAGTTGGCAACCCTACTCTGACTCCAGGACCATCCCACTGACAAATTTTTAGTTCCTGCTCCAAAGCAGGGAGGTGCCATTGCTCTTAAAAGAAATAATTGGGGGGGGGTGTTTAACACTGGCAAAACGACTTATTTTTCCTAATCTCATTCTCAGAAAAGGCTAAACTGTTATGACTGATTTAAAAACAAAACAAAACAAAAAACCACCTGAGGCCAAGAGAGCATGGAAAATTTCAGCTTGAGTGGTGTAAGTTTGGCAAAATTATAAGCAACTAAAAACAGGGGCTTATAATGGGAAATGGCAGGCAATCTTAACTATGGGCATTGCTGCAAGTGCTGCCTATAAAAATAAACTACATTAAATGAGTGTTAAGATTGCCTGGCTAAGCTCTCAGAAGTCAAGAAATGTCAGAGTTAAGGCTACTCTGCTGTGCAAATGAATTATGAAACAGTCTAATTGTATACTATTTCTAAAATAATACAATAAAATATCAACTATTTTTCTGCAACCTTCGATACACATGTGCAGCATCTGTGTGTGTACCACACATGCAAACAATGAATGTAATTTATATAGAATGGGTCCTGTGGAGTCCTTGTGTAACTTCTGAGATGCACTTACAAGGATATAGAGAACATGTGATTATATTATATTTGAGAAATTGTATGTGATTATGTAATTGAAGACTATCATAATGCATTCATACCAGGGGGCAGAAAGTTAAGGTTTATGTGAATACACACACTATGCTTGGGCAAGGCAAAAGAAATTGTTCACTCAGAAACAATGCAGTATGAAAAAACAATCATGAAGAAAGCCTATTAGTCAGGGCAGTACTGATTTCAAGATCACAAATTGAGGAAGAGGTCTTTTTAGCAGTAAAACAGAATGAAGAGGTCACATAAGAGAAATGCACATAAATTTGGATATGCCTCTTTAAGAAAATCAACCCACTAAATTGAATATAAATTCTAAGTTGCAATTTCCTATCTACCTTAGCAAAATTCAGTTTCTGCTGTTTGCTATCTCAGCTGTTGCCTGCTACACCAGAATACATATTTTCCTATGTCATGCACTGAGGATTTATGACACTTCCAAACAGAGTTCAAGTCTGATCTAAATGAAGTCAATCAAAGTTTTGTCAATGACTACATGGGGAGAAGGGCCAGATCTTAGCTGTGCAATACAATTTTCAATAAAGTATGTCTGGTACACAATTTACAAGTGCCTTAGGCAACTTCAACTTAAGCAATCTGTTACAGAATAGAACATTGTTCCAAAGGACATGAAAAATAGAACTACCAGGGACAAATTCGGCAATGACAAATGGTAGGGTAAATAAGTTAGTCATAAAACAGGGTATTGTAACATGTATAAATATGGCAGTCAGTAGGTGAGCCAAACAAGAGTAACTTATACCAGTTTAGTTGTCTGTGGGGACCAAGTTCACTTGTGATGTGATTGTGCAAAATTCCTGTTGGGCTACATTCAGACCTGATGTAGGAGAGTGAAACTTAACTTCAGTGGGAGTTGCTCCAATTGCTCAGGCCTGAATTTAGTCCAGAGAATATAATACCAAAGTATACTTCTCTTAATACATGTGCAAATTAACACTAAAGTAACATTAAAGATCAGATTTACATCTATTAAATGGGGATTCAAAATTGAGTCTGAAACTCCATTTTACAGTAGTACATTATCTCTTAGCACCTAGTTTGTGGAAAATCATGCAACTTTTGAGACTTAAGAAATACCTAAGAGCAAGTTAATGCCAAAGTTTGGAAGTTGAAGCGTTTTTTCATATCTTCCACAAGAGAATGAGTTTGGCTCTCAATGGAAGTTTGAGAGGTGCTGCCTTTGAAGTAGTACTTTGGCATGCCTTAATGCAGGGATCATCGACAGGACTTTAAATGGTTGTGATTTGCCAGGCAAATGCTAAATTAGCTACTGTTTAAACTATATATTAATATGATAGTCTGTTACTACAAATCTGGATCCCTGAGACTCATAAATACAGTCCTAATTAAGAAACTGTTTAATATGCACAATCTTGGCTCCTTAATTAATGGATTATATTGATACCACCTTAGCCAAAAAGGTCTATCATATCAAAACCTACTTGTGCATTGGTTACTTTGCAGACTGCCAGAAACTCTAACAGCCTCTGCCACATACACACAGTAACTCTGTATATGAAGGCTTCCCCTGGCAATTCTGTTGAAAAGTAGCTAATGGACACATTAACACTAGCACATCACCAAACCAGATTCAATAACTGCATCTCCATCCTTCAATAAATAGCTTACAATGAAACTTGAGATTTAGATAGAAAAAGCTAACTGATAAGACTTTCTAGCAGTCTGCTCCACAAGTTACCCAAGAAGTTAAAAGTATTTCATTGTATGTGTGTGACAATAAACTTTGGCTCAGAGATGAGGAGGTTTTAAAACTGATATTTAGCAAGAATGTTCCAAAATTGTGCTGTCTCTTTGGACATTTATTTTAAAATCCATTAATAACATGTTTGTCGTTGTTGGCGTGCCTAATATGAGGCTCAGGCTGTGTGAAAGCCTGTCTCGACACAAGAGATATTGTACGCTTGTTGGGATGGAGAGGAGGTGGTGGAAGATGGATATGTGCTCCCTTGTTGACAAGTGGTGGGGACAAGCAAGGAGACAGATCAGTAAAAATTTTCATTAAATCAAGAAAATATACAACTTGCCCCAACATCACCTCTGTTGGCTTCTTAGACCAGCTGCTTCTCTGGCACCCTACTGAGGAACAAATTGCTTTCCTAGCAGGACATTTGGACACTCCTGCATTAATAGATATGGATCTCAGCATGCCAAGCCAAGCAAAAAGAAAATTTAATATGAGCAACACTGTCATCTCAATTTAGGACAACAGCTAGGATGCCCTACAGGGCATTACAACAGCTTCTAGAAGAACACAACATAAGACATTCTTGCTGTCTTAAGGCTATGGAAAGCTGGTATTTCTAGTAAACAGTGAGACCAAGGAGAAAGGAAAATGTAAATGCATATATGACAACAGCATTGTACTGTCTGGGAGCATCAGTTTCAATTCAAAGGACTTTCATTTCTGCAAAGAACTGCAGCAAAGTTTGCAGGAAAAAAATGAAAAAGTGAAGAGACATGAATAACACTAGGTGGCAGGCATTTCATTTTCAGGAGGAGAGAAATTTCAAAGAGGAAAACCTTGGTAACTTTGATAGTGACAGCTTCAACCTAACTAAGTAGTGCTGCATATTACAAGGAACACAGAAATTTTGGGTATGCATCTTATGAGTTTTTTTTTATGATAGTGAGGTTTTTTTTAAACAGTCGCATGCATGTGCTCAACTTTTTATCTTCGCAGAATTAATTATTTATTAGTTCTGTAATAAACCTCTCTATTAATGAAATCTAATCCAAAACCAGACTTAAGATGGATCATTTTAGAAAAAAATGTCTAGGGATGGTTCAAAACTGGGATCTTTTAACACAGTCCTCTGAACCATGGTGATTCAGACAAATTGGAACTTGTATTGTTACTAGGGTGACCAGTCAGCAAATGTGAAAAATCGGGACAGGGGGATGGGGGTAATAGGAGCCTATATAAGAAAAAGAACGAAAAATCGGGACATCTGGTCACCCTAATTGTTACTGACCCTAGTTCTGCAGAACCCAAACCCAACCCCGTTAGTTCAACTCCAGATATGTTATACTTACACTGCTGTTTAAGCACATACAGTTCCCAAAGCACGGTGTATCAGAGGCCTGACTCTCCACTGCCTTGCAACTTGGGCAGTCATTTACATCTGTGCCAGGCAGCGCACATCCACTTTGCACAGATGTAATGGACTATACATGCTTGAGGCAGGCAATCTAATATTGAATGTTGTTATGGTGAGACAGCCAATTCAGGATCCCACAATGGAGATGTACTATTACAGAGGCTTATGACCTGACACTCTTTATAGCAAGAGGAATAAAATAAAAATAATGCAATCCACAGAATTCATGCAGCTTGACACACATTAATCCACCCTTTAAATCATAAAAAAACCCTACATATACATCTAGTGATGGGGAAAACCTCCAGAGATTCATAGTTTGAACATCCTACAAAAGACTGTTTTCTGGTAGCTCTTAATTGCTTCTTGGTATTGCCTTCTTCTGGGAAACTAACGAGGGGGGCTTGCTACAGCTTCTAATTTTTTTTCTGCTGGAGAGAGATCTCTCCCAGCCTATGTCTTCTAGGAACCACCAGGAATGATCACCACTTCCCTTAATCTTGACTAGTCTTCAAAAGTGCTTACCACAAACACACTCCCCACAACAGGAAGAAGAACAGAGCACTCTCAGTTGCGGATTCTGTCACACCTTTTCTGACTGGTACAAAGTATAGAGAATGAAGCCACTCTCTCTGAGAAAATCAAAATGGACTGTGGTTATTATCCTGACCCATGGGATAGACTCAGTAATCAGGGAAATGGACAAAATATTATGTGACTAATTTAACTGTCAAAACCAGCTTGAAATTTTAAAACGTAATAAAAAAAATTGCAGCAAAAATTGCATATTCATAACATTCCCAATAAGGAAAACATTTCAGTTTTGCTAAATTGCTCAAATTCTGTGAATATTTCAGAAATTTTAAATTTCAGGGAATAACATTTAATGGAAATATTTGATCAGCTCTAATCTCTCTCTGTGTATCTTTAGAGATAAGACATACACAGAAAGAAGAGAACAAATATCCTGAATGTTGATACAGATTAATTTCCCCATCATTTTCCTTTAATTGTGCAGAAAGTTAACTAAATTGGTCACTTACTTGAATGCCTCAGTCCACAACCAAGTGCTGTACAACAGTTGCTCTCAACCTTTCCAGACTACTGTACCCCTTTTCAGAAGTCTGTTTTGTCTTGCGTACCCCGAAGTTACACCTCACTTAAAAACTACTTGCTTACAAAATCAGACATAAAAATATAAATGTCACAGCACACTATAACTGAATAATTGCTTACTTTCTGTTTTTTACCATATAATTATAAAATAAATCCATTGGAATATAAATATTGTACTTACATTTCAGTGTGTAGTATCGGGGCGGCTCTATGTATTTTGCTGCCCCAAGCACGGCAGTCAGGCGGCTTTCGTCGGCACGCCTGCGGGAGGTCCGCCGGTCTTGCGCCTTCAGCGTACCCGCCGCTGAATTGACGCCGAAAGCATGGGACCAGCAGACCTCTTGCAGGTGTGCTGCCAAAGGCAGCCTGACTGCCAACCTCACGGTGACTGGCAGGCCGCACCCCCCCCTCCCCACTCTGTGGCTTGCTGCCCCAGGCACGCGCTTGATACGCTGGTGCCTGGAGCCGCCCCTGTGCAGTATATAGAGCAGTAGAAACAAGACACTGTCTGTATTAAACTTTAATTTGTACTGACTTTGCTAGTGATTTTTATGTAGCCTGTTGTAAAACTAGGCAAATATCAAGATGATTTGCTGTACCCCCTGGAAGACCTCTGCGTACTCCCAGGGGTATGCATACCTCTGGTTGAGAACCACTGCTGTACAGTGTGTAAGAAGCCCTGATACTACTGCAACTACAATTAAAATGTGCCTGGAGATACTGCACAGTGATACAATTGTATGTGTCCTCTTGAACTGTCCACTTCTAACATACCTGAAGCCATCAGAATGCGATATATTTTTGTAAAGGTTGCTTCTAAATGAGAGAGTAACCTAGAAATAAAATAATCTATCTTTTAAACTTTTCTGTTCTAACTTTTGTTCAATATGTGAATTGTTTGCAAAACTGAAACAGTTTATAGGGGAAAAAACATTCTAAGACTAATTACTAAAAAATAGATTTAAAAAAGGCCTGCTCTCAGAATCCCTAAGGACAGTCTCCCTATATTAGCAAAAATAACATGGTATGCAAGAAAGTTCTATCACTAGTATGAGTTTCAGCTTGGCATGTATGTAGTGGGAATCAATCACAGATACCCTTGGCCACTGAACAATAGAAATCTATAATCAAACAAGTGTAAACATCTAATACCAAAACTACATTTATGCAAAAGGAAACTCCAAATTAAAGTCCACACTGTAACTTTAGCTCTTCCTCTCAGCCTGGACAACATAAAATTAAAGTAAGGACTGCAGTTATATGATCAGAAAACCATGAGAGAAATATTTTAATGGCTAAGATCTCATAATGGTTGTCTTTGTAAGTAGATACTCATCCACTAGTAACTAAAATGAAACCTGTTCATAGGCCACTGGAAAAGGCATACCCCAGTATACATTCATTAAATATAGGTCCTGCTCCAGACTAAGGACGAAGACTCTAATTCAAGTTACTTAAACACATACCTAACTTTAAGCATGTGATTAGTCCCACTGAAGTCAATGAGTTAGGGCCTAAAGGATCTACTCACCCTTTGATGTCCTTGTACAACTTCCATCAAATAGTTATAATCACACATTGTTCTCTGTGTATTATGTATATGTACCAACACAAGAATATTCCTTAGCTTAGTAAAACATTTCCTAGAATAAAGTCGTATCTCACAATCTATGTATCTTAGGTATTTCTGAAACTCTCCATTAGTGACACTATCTTTGGCAATACCAGACCTCCAATCATTGGTAGCGAACTACCGTAAGTCTGGTAGTAAAAAGTATGACTGAAATCACTCCCTAATTTTTTTTGTAACTAACCTATATGAAACTGCTCTAGGTCATTGTTTTACACTAGTGATGATCCTGAACCAGAATCTCAGGAATCCACTACACCCCACTCAGGAGAAAATTTGGATTTGGATCAGCTCATGCTTCCCTCCAGTGTAATACCCACCACCACCACTACCCATCCACACACACATATCTTTTTAGGCTATTTTAAATGAAATGTTTAATATGGAGATCGGAAAACTAGGGTTCATAAAAACTGTTTACAGAGCCTTAACTATAATGGTACTAATGGATGTCACTAAAATAAAAATGGAACCCTTTGAAAGGAATAATACTGTGTAGATATTAAAAACTTCTAGGGCACCCACAAGTTAAAATGCAATAGAAAACAAAATAGTACTAAAAGAGACCAATTAAATGAATATGGGTTCTGTATACTATGCAATTGTTCCCAATGCCATTGTTCGCTGCATTGTATATAACCACACATTGTTCTCTCTGTAAAATCACTTGAGATTCTCAATGAAAAGATAAAATAGAAAAGCAGTGAAAACATCTTCAAAGAATACATGCACCAGAAATAGTTCTTTTAAAAACAGAATAATAATAGTGTTGTGAGTGAGTGCTACATTTCAGAGTTTTCTATATGGGAGAAAAGAAACCACATGAAAAGAAAGGCAAAAGACCACATACACTCACAAAAGACAGAAATACCATGTGAATAGCTAACTGCTACAGATTCAATACAACCAAAAGATGGAAAGACATCAGTGAATCAAACTGCACTCACATATTTCAAGATAAATGAGAAATACTTTACCGAAAAACTGATTTTAAGGACAAAATTAGCAGGACTCATTTCACAAAAGAAAGGCTGTCACTCTTCTACACTTACTTGGCAACAGCTGTATGACTGCTTTGCTCCAAAGTGTTGTTCCATACAGTTTGGTGTGGAAAGGAGCAAGAGTATGGAAATCCCAGAGCAAATGCTAAGAACCCTACTGAATGGGAGCAGCTCACTGGCAAGGCCCCCATCTGGAGGTTTTGGGGGGGAGCAAGTGGAGAACAGAGTCAAGGAGTAGCTGCTCTATGCAGCAGGGGTAACCTGACACCTTTTCAGGTACAAATATAAATAAATATATACATGTAAACTGCAACTGAGCATTAACTCAATTTTTGTGATTTTTCATGGCCTCCCCCAACCGCCGAAGTGCAGGTCAGTTCAGTGCCATGGGGGAGAAAGCCAAGGGCCGCATGATGCCAAAGTGAGAGTGAGTGGTTGTTAGAAGGGAGGGAGACTGAGAAGTAGCGTGGAAGAACCAGTATGCTATACAGAGGCTTCTAAATCTAAATGATCCAGGGGTCTCATGGGCACATCTGCCCTGCCTTCTCCACCTGGCTACAAACCTTTTCCCTCAGAATAGAATACAATGAAATGCTTGTGAGTGTAAATAGACAGATTCTGAATTACCTTCTCCCCCTCTCTGGAATTTCTGTGAGAGGGGATTGATATGGTTTGTGATTTATTTTTAATGGCTGTGGCCGCCTGTGATTCCATTTGCATTTACTGCTTTATTAACATGTATATCAATGGAGGTACCTAGACAGCTATGTTCTCTACAACAGTAAGTACACATGGCATATTAAAAACAAAACAACCCACAGAGTTGAAATCCAAATTTGGAACCAAATCCTCACCAGAACAAAAAAATTGATTCCAGTGTTGGCTTCCTTATGTAATCTGACAGTTGGTATGGACCTCAAGGTAACTAGAGCAGTCAGTGGCTTTGGAAATGATGCATAGGACACACATGGAACTAATTTTTTCCATGTCAAACTACATATAGACTAGGGAGACTGTCTATTTTACCACAAAAGGTGTTGTAATGCTTATTGAATTTGGTGAAGCTGGGATGTCTTATTCTGTGCCACTATGCAGTGGGCAACAGTGGCATTCCATAGAAAGATCTTGGACCTCTCTTACCCCATAAATAATTTGAACTCCTAAAAGAAGGAGAGAGAACTCAACGTCAATCAGGATGGAAGGATTCGGCGTTGGTCACTGCCAGATGTATACTATTTACCCTTCAACGTTATTTTGGGTGGCCTTAGTGTAGTGGAATTCTTCAGGGCTATTAGAGCTCAGAGCTTTCCCCAAAATCTTGGTGGTAAAAGGCAGGTAGCATTTGAGGGTGATTGTTTCAAGGCAATGAAAGACTCATTCAAATTTTGTTGATCAAACACACAAGAGAGAAGACAACAACGTTATCATGAAGTTTCACACTGGGAAATATGCTCTCTGACTTTTTGAAGTTATGTGGCAGTATTTAGAAGGCTGCTATAGTGATGAACTCTGATTTCATATATGGATGGCTGTACAATGACAGCATACAAGCGTTCTGCAATGTTGCACACAATATTAGATTTTCAGTCTTGACTGGTTTGTATTTGGAATTTATTCTTTCTGACCTTGGGTCATCATGGCAAAGGCTGCTATAGGTCTGAATAGATAATCTAGAAAAATCAGAAATGGCAATCAGCAAAGTATCCAATGTATTTATGTTGATCAAAAGCAAACTGGGTAGGTCAAGGTTTGAAAAACAGAGAAAAAATTAAATTAAATGTTAAAAAAGAAAAGGTGAAGGTAGGAATTATTTATTAAAATGGACATGTCAACGTTTCTCCAGTTTATTTAAGAGTCATGGCACAAGAGAGGGAAGAGAACTGTTTACAGAGCTATGTAGACTATTAATAATATTCTGGGTACAACAGCTCAGGTTTGCCCATAGTTTATTCAGTATGGCAGCCATTTTGGATTCTTCCTGATATTCCTTATGAGAGACTGGGGGATCAACTTCTGACATGTTGTTAAAGCTGGTACATGATCGGTGATCAGTGCCGCGTTTGGTGGTGATCCACCTGGGTGAGAATGACTTAGTGCCAGCTGGATGCTCAACTGAATCTAAAGATCAAGCAGGACTTATGTATGCTGCAGCAAACCTTCACAGTCTCATACCTAGCATGGTCACAGTTCCTGACCAGACAGATCTGGAGGCCTAATAGCTGGAGCCTGGCCAAGAACGAAAATGGAATGAAAATTTCTGCACCTTAAGGATTTTATGATTAAGCATCAGCTATTTACTTACCGCTGCTTGGAACATTCTAGGCTTGATGGAGTATTCCTATCTGAGACAAGTTTAGACACATTTAATGCAGATACGAAGGCTATGAAGGAAGCATATTGTGTCAGATATGGAACTGCTCTGTAATAATCTAAGAATACTGATCTATACATAATTTTAAGAATACTGTATGTGACCTGGTCAGGGAGGTGCAGTTACTGTATATCAGGTTATTAGGCTTTCCTGTATAAATGTATCAATTTAGCTTAGTAGGGCTGCTGTTGGAAAAAATAAGCAGGAAGGCAACACAATGGTTCCCTTATAAGAACAGCCAGGCACACACTTGAAAGACAACAGGGAAAGCTATTAGCCTCAAGGATCCTGAATCTATCTCGAACAAGTTGCAAACCTTTCTTGCCAGTACTAGGAACCAACAGATCAAAGGGCTATGAAGAGTTAAAAAGTGACTTATTCGCTGAGAAGAGATGTGATCAAAGGACTGGGTAAGATTTAAAGCAACACTCCCCAAAAGCAGGAGGAACAAGAACTTGTGTGTGAGTCAAGGGACGAGACTGTCACCCACACCCTAATGGTGTCAGGGATTTATAGAAAGATTAGACCTACCAGGATCCCCATGCGGAAGATGGAGATATTCCTGGTAAGCCAGACATGCATACAGTCTGTTTTATTGTTCGAAGAACTTTCTTTCTATAATGCTTTTATTCTAAATAAATAATACTTTGCTTTAAAAAGGTATATTTGCTTACTGGCTACCACTACCCATAGCTCCCCAAGCGAACACAACTGCAGGTTGTGATTTAACTGAAGATAAATCACACCTGCTGAGGTAATCACGGTTGATCATAGGAGGCTACAGATCAGGGCCTGGTCTGAGAGGGGCAGAACTGTTTGATTCCACCCCGAGAGAGATGGTGGCTTGAGGCTTAAGACATCATTGGGGATGCGCCTGAAGAGACCTGGAGGGATCAGAGGTGCAGTTAGCCCCATAACTGTGACACATATCTCTAGGGCAAAGAGGTAGTTCTTGGTTGCTGGCAATTGGCTGCTCTGCCAAGTGAGGTAGAGAAGGACAATTTATTGAATGTTTGAAAAGAAGTGAGGTTGTGGTCATCCCAAGTATGCTGCAAAGGCAGAAAATTCCACACAGTGCTAGGGTATACTATACCCGGCAGGATTGGGAGTGTAGTAAGAAAAGTACAGAACTCTCCTTGAAGAAAACTACTGATTGTATTGATAAGGACACAACTAATACTGGTGCAAAGATCTGCTACATCAACTCCTTTGGCTTCATGTGGGGCCATTAATATGATTACCTAGTTTTCTAGGAACAGTATATGGAATTGTTAATGTATGCGTTACCAGCATAGATGATTCTTGCCTTAGCAGAGCAGTGACCTTTGCACACAAAATCTTTGGCATCATCATTCATATTTGTCTTCGGGCAAAGACTATAGAGTTCAAAATAGAATGTCCCCTAGTTCATAAAAAAAAATCTACCCGGATACAAAATATAATGATAATCTGACTTCATTTACCATGTGTTTTGTTTCACTGTTTTTTGTGTGCAGAGAAAACTGTTAGTTCTGAGAAGCCCCCTCTATCTGTAGAGACTTAATTTTTTTTTAACCTCAGGAGCCAATATGAGTCATCCATATGGAGAAATCTAGGTAATAATTTTCTTGAATGAGTGAATTAGCAAATGTTAATTTTACACAGATAACATTTTTTTTAATCAAGTAACATTTGCCATGTTTTAGAGCAATTTATATCTGCCATGTGTCATCTCCTCACTGGAATGCTCTGCATGGGTTAAATGTCCTTTAACACAATTTTGAATAGTTATATGTCACATTCTGAAATGGAGATTGAACTGTTCAGCTTTCTATTGACTGAAATCATGTAAGAAATTGTTTGCTAATAGTTAATGTCACATCCCACTGGGACAAGCACCACTTGGCTTATACTAAAAACAATATAAAACCATTAATGTGTTTCCCTGAACAGTGAATGTTTGTGATGTATATTATGAAAACACCATTGGTGGGAACCACAGGAGCATAAAAAGCTATTATTTCAATAAACTTAGCAATACATGTACATTTCCTCTCTGATTTATTTAACTCACCAATTACCAACCTCTTCCATTCCCGTGATCATTCCTACAACTGGAAGATGTGGCCAGTTACTGGTTCACATTAATGGAAGTCCATAGGCAGTGAACAAAGTGCTCTCTTCTCCAAGGCCGGCTCCAGGGTTTTTGCTGCCCCAAGCGGTTGGGGGGCGGGTGGGGGGTGGGAAGGGAAGAGAGCTGTGATTGCGATCGGTGGCAGCTCCACCACACCGCTTTCTTCTTCGACGGCAATTCGGCGGCTGGTCCTTCCCTCCGATAGGGACCGAGGGACCCGCTGCTGAATTGCCGCCAAAGAACCCGACGTGCTGCCCCTTCCCCTTGGCCGCCCCAAGCGCCTGCTTGCTGAGCTGGTACCTGGAGCTGTCCCTGCTCTTCTCCAAACAAGCAGCATTTTCCTGGAAAAATCTAGGTAATTATTATATTATGTTATGGCTGGATGAAACTTTTTCTCATAGTGTGAGATAAAAATTTCATACCTGCAAACATCCAGTAGATCCTAATTACCATAAATTTCAATAATGAACATTAATATACACCGATTTACATAAAATGGTATAGACATGTTTCCTGTTTGTCCCATTTATATACTCCCCTCACATTTAATAATTATATATCAACTCTCGTCCATTTCACACCAACTCATTCCACACTATTCCTATTCTTTCCATGCCCACTCTCTCACACACTGTAGGTATAACTCACACCACAACTATCCCAATTCATTCTACATTTACCCATTCATTCTGCATGCACACAAATCCCCATTCCAAATACACATAGCCTATGATTCTGCGCACCCATCCTTGCACTACATATCTAACCATTCTGTATGAACCTATAGTGACTCTCAGACTTGACACGTCTATGAGTTTTCCCTATAGACGGTGGGTTTTCAGATTCTTCTGTGCATCTGCAGAGAAAACCAAACCTGACTGACTGATTTTCTCCATTCCCCTGGAGAACTCTCTGTAGCCAGAGAGGTCCAAGTCAGAGAGTGAAGTTTCTGGAATCACCAGCCATCCCCACAAGGTGGCTTCCTCCCTTTGTGCTCCCCCATGTGATGCACCCATCCACTCATATACTGACCCTATCTCCCTGTATACTCCCATTGTGCTGCTGCCCCAATCCCCCCATAGGCTGACTCCTATCCCCATCTCCCATATGAAGCCTACCCCTCCCCCACCAATTTGCTACTGCTGTCCCAACTCCCTCACCTAACTCCAGGTCTAGGGCCTTACCAATGGTGTCTTCAGAGGCCTCTCTTCTCCCATCCCACTGACTTCAGGGGAATCTGCCTCTCCCTCACCAACTTCCAGTCTAAGAGGCAGCACCAAGAGAGGACTCTGCATGCCTAATCTCAAATGAAAGTGCAGGGGACTTTAGGGAAAGGGACATATCCCTGGATGTACAAAAGGAGTTAGGCTGAGCATCACAATGCCTAACTTTTAGGGGCCTAGAAAATCACTGGAATTCACGAAGCATGAACTACGTCCTCAGGCTCCTGTGCAACATATGGGCAGATAGGGGCCTCAGAATGTGACCCACAGAAGTCAGCATACTAGCAGGGAGTTCCCTAAGGTAGAGAATAGGAGATGCCAACCAGAGAGGGGTGTGCTAAGCTCCACCCCTCTCATGGAAACAGGCACCAAAGCCTGGGCTACAGGAAGGCACTTATCTCTGTTAGCAATTCACAGCCAGGAACCCTCTCTTGGAGTGAGGTGCCTATACTGCTTTTGCAAGAAGCCAAGTGAAGGGAGCGGCTGCCTCATTACTTTTAGCTTAGTGTACTCACCTGGGATGTGGGAGACCCTTGGTTCAAGTCCCCACTCCACCTGGGAGGAGAGAAAGGATTTGAATAGGGATCTGCTACCTCTTAGGTAAGGTACCCTAACCACTGGGTTATGAGATATTCTGATGGGAGGTTGTAGAAGCTGTTTCACTGTGGTGGCCAGAGAATGGAGAGTGGGTATTCCTTCCATGCTGACACCTGGGCAGCACTTAACTAGGGCTAATTTACTTCCCTTTGTGCACCAACTCAGCACCCTTGGGGGAAGTGGAGACCGCGTTTCACCCACTCCCCATCCATTTGCTTGAGGAATAGTACCAGTGGCACTGAACCTGGTCTCCCTCCTCATGTCCAAGCTGAAATATGGAAAGTCCCTGCTGGACAAATCAGGGTGAGTCTTCCTTGTCCGTACTCCACTGCATAGCTAAACTACAGCGAGGCATGCTCTGGCCTTACAAGTTTAAGAATCCAGAACCAAGGTTACAGTTCCTTCCCAGGTCTCACCTGAGACAGTAAAGCTATGCCTTGCCCCTTACTCTGGGCAGTTGAGCCCTTATTTAGCCTTATTATTTATTTTCATTGTTAATTCTAATAATTCCAGAAAGGTCATTTTCAAATTTTTATTAGACTGAATATTTTCCATTAAAATAATTACCTGTGAAGGCAAAAGAACATTGGTGTGTGCCTTTTGCTTCTTTAGGATGTATCGAGGCCTGAACAGTGGGTTTTTTGCTTGTTTTCTAACATTAGAAATTCATACCCACCTCCTAAAGTAAGGGCCCAGAGAGTTCAAAAGATACAAGAAGTCTTCCAGCAAAAAAAGGGAAGACAGACAAGACTTTACATATCTTTTAATTGAAAAGGGAAAATAAGTGGGAAAGTCATTTTTGACACATCCCAGCCAGTCCTGTAAAAGAAACCCCATCTGGCCCTTCTTTATATATTTTAATGAAGCAGAACAAGGCACACACAATTATTTTTTCCTTTGCAGATCATCTTCAGCATTGTACATTGTTGTTAGGATTAACGGCATGTGAAGGAAATACAAGGATTTTGTGTATTCCAAGGATCAATCATGTTTAATGTATCTACTCTAGGTATTAAAGGGAGCTCTTCACTGTCATATCTTGGTGTTGGATATCTGATTCTTTTTATTGATTTCAAATAAAATATTTAAAATATTAAGAAAGGCCAAAATAATTTTTGTGGTGTGCTTTTTGTGTGGGGGGGGAAACATGGCAAGGTTAACCAAGCAATTTTGCCAGCTGATTCCATTTGAACAAGTGAGCCACCAGTATCTTAACACTTTCTACTTTATCTCTTAGCTCATGTCTTGTAAGTGTCAGCAGAATAGATTTTCTATCATGGCAGTGCATGTCACCCAATTTAACATAAGAGCTCTTGGGGAGGGGGGAAAGCTAGTGGTTTCAATGATTTAATTTCTGAGAAATGTGTGGATATAATGGAGTTAACAGAGACATGGTTATCCAACCATGTCACTCTGCCCTTGGTCAAGGCCTCCACATTCAGTGATATATTATATTATCCACATCAGAATTTTCCCTTTTATTTTTTCTTCTTTATCATGTTCTTTTAAGCACACACGATATTGTGGCTTTCTATTATCTCTCACAACTCTCACTGAATTACAGATGTTCGTTGTTCTCCAAATTCAGAGTATTTTTTTAAAATGTGGAAGGGATGTCTTGTTTAGTTGGAATACATTATGTTAAATTTATTTTCTTTTCAGCGATCATTTATGACTTTAGAACATTGTAACAGTAACGCTGTTGTTAACACTGAGCTGCAACTTCTGTCCTAAACCTACCTTTGCTCACTTTTAGCTTTCCCCAAATGTTCCCTTTTGGACTGAAGCTTTCAATACTTAGTCTCTTATTCAGAAGTGGATTTTTATTTGAAATTTCATAAGCATCATCTGTTCATCCATTTTTGAGTTATCCAACATGAAATGGATGAATTTTCAGCAATTAAGACATTTACAGATGTTTCTTTTGGACTCTGATAATTGAAAAACAGCTTTGTTTTAACACATCAAAATGATGCACAAAGATCTCTGATTATGGAATAGCACCTTTGCCATTTATTTGAAATAGTTTTGAAATGAAGTTCTGCATGTGACAAGTATTGTTAAATAACTTATTGAAATAGAAGTGATGAGAAAAACCGTGCACAGTACAATTGTTCCCTACTTAGAAAATTTAAAGAGATTTGTTTTCTGTAATTACATTTAATTACAGCTTTTTAAATAAATCAAATTATCTGTAAGCCTTTTAACACTATTTTTTGCTGTTCAATGAGTGCACACCTGCCTCATTCATAGCACACCATCCAGTCTATCTTAATTTTATATAGAATACCTAGAAATATTATATTGTAGTATATTAAGTATTGTAACTTGTATACCGAGGGCCACATTTTCCTCTTACCCTGATGTAAATGCAAAGTAAATCCATTGTCTTCAATTGATTTACTCTACCTCTACACAATTTTAATTGCAACCTGAGGATAGATGATCCTTTGCTCAAAGACTTGATAAGAAATTGCACATAGCTACTATGCCCTGGGAAGGAACTGTTATTCAGAAAGTCACACTCACAATCCCTTGCTTCTGGGGGAAAATTTACTGCAGTCTTTTACAAGGTGTAAATTACCTCCCCATCATGCTAACTCAGCTCTGTTTCAGCCAAGGCTCCATATCTGCCCCTCACTGCCTGCTTGTTTACAAGTGGGAATAGCCATCCCATGAAGCCTACTCTCCATCCAATGCCTGCACTTGAAATCCAAGCAGATATCACAGTGGAGTGAAGGGACTCCCTTACTTTAATACATGACCAATGGCCCAGAGTGAAGCATGGATCATTTTTCATTCACTGTACACTATCCAATCTGGACACTAAATGAGAAAATAACAATATGGGACCATGTAATTAAATATATTGTAACACATATGTGTAAGGGTGCATAACTAAGGTCGCACAAGTAACCTTTATGTCAGAATCTCAGTATCTTATTTAGGTCTTCATGTATTGAAAGATCCTTGTTCCCTCAAATACAGTTGGACTCACAAAGGATTCTCATAAAGAGTCCTGTGGCACCTTATAGAATAACAGAAATATTGGAGTATAAACTTTCGTGGGTGAATACCCACTTCATCAGATGCATGTAGTGGAAATTTCCAGAAGCAGGTATAAATATGCAGGCAAGAAACAGTCTAGAGATAATGAGGTTAGTTCAATCAGGGAGGATGAGGCCCTCTTCTAGCAGTTGAGGTGTGAACACCAAGAGAGGAGAAACTGCTTTTGTAGTTGGCTAGCCATTCACAGTCTTTGTTTAATCCTGAGCTGATGGTGTCAGATTTGCAAATGAACTGAAGTTCAGCAGAGTCTCTTTGAAGTCTGGTCCTGAAGTTTTTTTGCTGCAGGATGGCTACCTTTAAATATGCTATTGTGTGTCCAGGGAGATTGAAGTGTTCTCCTACAGGTTTTTATATATTGCCATTCCTAATATCTGACTTGTGTCCATTTATCCTTTTACGTAGGGACTGTCCAGTCTGTCTGATGTACATAGCAGAGGGGCATTGCAGGCACATAATGGCGTATATTACATTGGTGGACGTGCAGGTGAATGAACCGGTGACGTTGTGTTTGGTTAGGTCCTGTGATGGTGTCACTGATGTAGATATGTGGGCAGAGTTGGCATCTAGATTTGTTGCATGGATTGGTTCCTGAGTTAGAGTTACTATGGTGTGGTGTGTGGTTGCTGGTGAGAATATGCTTAAGGTTGGCGGGTTGTCTGTGGGCGAGGACTGGCCTGCCTCCCAAGGCCTGTGACAGTGAGGGATCATTGTCCAGGATGGGTTGTAGATCACTGATGATGCGTTGGAGAGGGTTTAACTGAGGACTGTAGGTGATGGCCAGTGGAGTTCTGTTGGTAGCCATCCTGCAGCAAAAAAAACTTCAGGACCAGACTTCAAAGAGAAACTGCTGAGCTTCAGTTCATTTGCAAATTTGACATCATCAGCTCAGGATTAAACAAAGACTGTGAATGGCTAGCCAACTACAAAAGCAGTTTCTCCTCTCTTGGTGTTCACACCTCAACTGCTAGAAGAGGGCCTCATCCTCCCTGATTGAACTAACCTCATTATCTGTAGACTGATTCTTGCCTGCATATTTATACCTGCCTCTGGAAATTTCCACTACATGCATCTGACAAAGTGGGTATTCACCCATGAAAGCTTATGCTCTAATATATCTGTTAGTGTATAAGGTGCCACAGGACTCTTTGCTGCTTTTACAGATCCAGACTAACACGTCTACCCCTCTGATAAAGGATTGTCATGTCAATGAAAATTTGAGGTGGGGGGAGGTGCACTGGTACAGGAAGCCACAGTTGTGGCATTGAGTTTACCATGGCCATAACGATCTGCAGGGCGGTATTCAGAGTCAACAAGTGATTTGTGGGAGCTCTGTTTCCAGACAAGTGACCTGTATTCTCTGGTAGAGTAAACAAAGGTCAGTGAAGAGGTCCACAGAGTTTTTACGTTGAGTCCCCAGATTGTTCCTGCCCATTTCTGGATGAGGCTTACATGCACCTGCTTTTTGTCATGGATGTTTTTCAGTTTTGGTGGTTTGTGAGTTTCAGTCTAATATCACACCAAGGTATTTTGGAGGTGGAATGGTATCTTATCTGCTGGCCACGAAAGTACATATGCAGTTCTACCCTAGCCTTTCAATTGTTTTGACAGAGTGCTGACACAAGAGTCTTGATGGATTTGGGTTTAGCCACTAATATAAGAAATACACTTACTTGGTTTTAAAGTTCTTGGTTAGGATTTCTTCTATGATAGGTAAATCCCATGCTGGTGTTGTCGGAGCAATGTAATCAGCAAAGACAAATTTCTGTCATGATGTTTGGGGAAGGTTGATAACAACTTTCTTGTGGTCTGCCTTATTATGCGCCAAGTCATAATCAATGTTATTCACCAAAATTTTGGATTGCACAGCAATGGAAACAGCTCCCGTACAAAAAGTACTCCTCCCAGAGTCACTTTAACAGAACTGCACCCGACGAAGTGGGTATTCACCCATGAAAGCTCATGCTCCAATACGTCTGTTAGTCTATAAGGTGCCACGGGACTCTTTGCTGCTTTAGCAGAACTATACACCCAGCTCTACGAATTTGCCAACTGAATGTTGAAGGTGTGTCCCAATCTAAAAGTGACTACCTAGCTCATATTATGATCAACATCCTTGCCCTGCAAGAAACCCATATGAAAGATGATACTGAAGAATCATGCTGCTGGATTGTCGGCTACAATCTAGAGGCTTCCTTCCATTACCCAAGATATGGAATTGCCATATACCTCTTCAAACAGGGCATTGAGGATATGACATAATAGAGTCCAGGAGCAATTCCGGAGCCTTTGCCATCTCAATTATTTGCAAGATAACAGTAGTTAATGTGTATAAACCACCTAATACAAATTGGCTTCTCCCTCAATACCCACATTTTATTTCCTGGCTAAGTACATCCATGATTTCAATAGTCACCATATGATGTCAGGCTACCAAAGCAATGATACTGCAGGGCAAAGCACATGCAGAATGGTCATCAAACAAAGACACATACCTTCTTTTCAATGCAAAAAAAAAAAAGAGTCACTTTTCATTTTGCTCACTGAATCAGAGACTACAATCCAGATCTCTGCTTCCTCACCAAAGACACAGTTCAGAATCCATCAAGAACACATCCAGAACCATTTGTAGCCCAACAGGGCAAGCTTGCCTACTATATGTAATGGCTTGCCTTTATTATATTAAGCTGCTTTCATTATATTCAGCTGTACCCCAAGAAACCTTCAGGCCTGTATCCTGTAAAATGTTAGCTTAAGCATAAATTAGCATAAGCATGGTTAAGTAGGCCGTAATCTTTGGCGCAGATAAATGGCCTATGGTTACCTTTAGATTTTGGGAACTAAGGAGAGCTTGCTCAGTGGTAGGAGTTAGAATGTACCAATAAGTGTTACTGCAAGGAACATGGAAGTAATAACCGCAAATCCGCTTAAGCAAGGGGTAACAGGTATGATAATGATTTAAGATGGCAGTTACACATATCAATATGTTACCCTATAGCATAAGTACACTGCAATAGTATGTGGGTGAAAAGCTAAATTTGGGCATGGAGGACTGAGCATGAGCAGATGATGCTCAGGTCCTATAACAGGGCAGCCACCATGTGGTCTGGGGCCAGTTTTTTTCTGGGCTTCTTCCATCACTGTCTGCTTTCAACTACTTGATCCTTCAACTCATTGAGGAACTTGATCTACTGGCAGCCAGAGACAGGGCTGGCCCCTTTGTCTCTTACCACCAGGTCCTCAAGAAACGGTGTGAATATGCAATTCTAAAAGCTTATGCAAAGAATGCTACCACAGATAACTCCAATATTGTATTATCTCTACCTTTTTATAGGTTTCAGAGTAGCAGCCATGTTAGTCTGTATCCTCAAAAAGAACAGGAGTACTTGTGGCACCTTAGAGACTAACAAATTTATTAGTCTCTAAGGTGCCACGAGTACTCCTGTTCTTTCTACCTTTTTATGTGGCTTGGGTTCTCTCTGGCTTTGTTCATTATTTTAATAAAGATCTCTAAGGCTTTACCTTGCCCTCAGTGTGAATGTCTGTGTCATCCACCCTGAGACTCCTCACAAGATATTGAAGGCCGTAGTATTAGCTCTGTGTAGCCTGATTCTGGGGTAAGAACCTTATCACAGTCAGATCAATTGGCCATCGACACAAACATTATTAACCTTAAAAAGGGTCAGGCAGCACAATCTTGGTAACTTTCTACACAGTCTCCTTCTTAGGGAATGCACATGCTTCAGGTGGGACGTGACCAGGATTAATCACTGAATTTAGTCTGCTGGTTGGACCATTAACTTCCCCCGCCCATGCTGGGTACTGATAGGAAGTGTGACGTGAACACTGATCCATGCCTGCCTCTGCACAGTCAGCCTCAATCAGTGATAATCCACATAGGGACCGAACTCCCAGTAAATATGTCATCGTCCAAACCATGATTGAACTTTCAAAAGGCAAATGGGCCAGGATTCATTGGCACAATTTAGGCCACCATCAATGAGATTCCAGTGAAGCCCAAAAATTTCAATCGCTTCACCCAGCTCATTCAAATAATTGCAAGAAAAAACATCTCCAGTGGCTATTGAAAAAGATACACCCCATTCAGGAAACAAAAAATAGATTGGCTATTAAAGGACTACCAAATGTCTGGAGACCTGAACACTGCAAATTCCTTATGAGAATCATTGAATTTAGCATGCTATATAAGATAGGGCACAATGATTGAAGCTGTGGACTTTACTCACTCCAGCTGCAAAGGTTAGCTGTTATTGCATCAGCATGGGGCTGCAAACCCAGTGAAAATTCAAAATCCTGTAGTATCCACTGATACAATGACAAGAATGTTTCTTATGAACTCAAAAGCAGTACAGGACAAATCTACTAAGCTCAAAGTGCATAGAGTGCTTCAACTAATAGATGGTTCACTAACCACCTCCTCCCCCCATTATTGCCCATCATGGTTAAAGAGGTAAACACATATCTCTCACTTAGGAAAGCTGAAGGACATGATGGTGTCTTTCAAGAATTTCTTAAAAACCTCAGAGCTAAGGGACAGAAATGGTAGGCAATGCTGTTCTCTGATATCCATTCCTCGGGGTTTGTCCAGAGGCTCTGGTGAGAATCTATGACCATTGCTAAGACCGAGAACCCACCAGTAATCCATCACTGTATTGACCCATATTACTTCTCTGCATGTTGTACAAGCTCAGGGAAAGAATATTACTGGCAAGGATTATGCTGGTTATAGAAGCAATGTTACCAAATGAACAAGTGAGTTTCCAACCAAGCTGCACCTGCACTGACCAACCATTAACCTTAACACCACACACTGAGGCGGGAATTCCAGTGAAAACTTAAGACTGGTGAAGCTTTCTTTGACTTATCTGCCACCTGTGACTCTGTATGGAGGAATGGCCTTCTCCTGAATACCAGCAAAATTATCCTATGCAATGGAATGATAAAATTATTCCGAGACATTCTGACCAATTGTAGGTTTCACATGTTCCTTGATGACCAGGTCACCAAGCCATGCACTCTCAGTGCCACAGGGATCAGTCCTAACATCAATCCTATTTAACATTTACAATGTAGAGAAACTGTTTATGGGTTTCTCTGATAAACCAATGGAAAATTGCCAGAATTTGGCCAATGCTTTCAATGTGTTACATGGGACTGCACTTGCTTTTGTAAAGACTACATTATGGCAGAGCTTCATATTATTGCTTCTCTGAAACAAGTCTTCATAGACTCCACATTTATATAAACTGCTGTTGGGGGTTATCTGTCTATCTAGCTACTCCCCTTTCCTTCCTCTGGGCAGTAGTAATTCCCTCGGATTCCATCTGCTACCCTCCTGGTCCATCCAGGTACTGACTACTTGGAACTCAGGTAAATATTTCACACATTCTTTATTAAGGATGTGAGGCTACAGACACCGGAGCTCTACTTCAAGCCGAGTCACGGTGGAGTAACCTGACCAGCAGATAGCTCCAAAGAACTGGTAACAGAACACAGTATATATAAACAAAGTAACCAATTAAACACAGAGTCTGAGCTTGTTGGGTAAACAATTTAACAACAGCTCTTGATTAGTTAGGAACACCGGTGAACAAGATTCTGAGACTTGCATACTTCAGGCCAGGAGTCCCCTCTGCGTGCATGCAGATCCACAAAGGTCATGCAGCAGACACCTTGATTGACAGTCCTAGGCGGCACTTACTCTGTTGGACATATCCTGGTAGCACAGGCTACAACTGCTACTACTCTTTACATTTTAATTTGCACAGAGTGGATTCAGGCCCTGATTCTTCACTCTGTCTTGTGCAGTCATTTACATGAGTATAAAGTAGGTGCAGAACAATGCCAGATCAGAATTGCTATAAAAACTGTAGAAAACAATGCTCACATTGGGACCTGTTATATGTATCTATTTATGGGAGTTATTGCCTCTATGAGCCTTCTGATTATTTTTAAGTTCTTCTGAAACTGGCCCATTGGTTATTCCAAAAATTAAGCCAGAAACATAAGGAGGAAATTCTATTAATTCTTGTGCATTCAGAACTTTGAATTTATCCCACGGTGTTAGGTCAATAGGCTCATTCTAATCTTAAATCTTATCATTCTAATCCTGCCTTTTTATTCCATCTTTTCTCATTGATTAAGCAGTTCTTGCATTTTACAATAATGCAATAATACAATAGTGTGAATCCAAAGTCCCTGAGGATGCCTCCACAGGAAAGGCTCTATATAAGCCTACTTTGATTTTATTTATTTCTTTGGCATATATAAATAATCTTCTGCATTCAGCTTGTGTTTCGGATTCGTTGTCAAATGTGAAAAGTTTTTAGATGATTGCTCAAATAAGCCTGTTACATAATTAGGATCCTATCTTTGGTGTCCTCCAATCCCAGAAAACATATTCTTAGTTGATTGCATTATTGTCTCATCTCCTATGGCTCAATGATGTACATCTTTGTTCACAGCAAAATCTCACCACTTTATTGCCAGTTATGTTAATTTACAAATTCATTTTTATTTGCCTTATTTATTTTTAAAATGTAGTCAGTTTACAAGGACATAGCCTGAGTGGGGAGAGCCTCAGATGTTCCCTATGGTCCCAGAGGAGTCCTTTAGGACTGGAGTTTCTTTCTCTTTTTCTCCTTTCTCTTCTGATTTTAGAAATGATAGGCTGGATCGGGGATATGCATTCATCCGGCACACAGGGCTTGGTTTCATGTACAAACAGAATCCACTGGAGCTTTCTGCAATCAGTTTTTTACCTCCCCTTCTTTACTGATATTACACCCAACATCATACTTGACTGGCCATATGGTGACACCTCTCTCCATCAGAGGTGGTCTGCAGTGTTTCCGCACCCACCCAGTGGAGGCAGACAGCTTTATGTGCCACTTAAACCTGGACTTCAGACTTCATTAATGTCATGTAATATAATGGCTGAGCTACAGAAGACCTCTCTGACTCTGTCTTCATTCCTCAAGACATCACTCTGGATACCCTGTTCCACTGGCTTGGAGTGGGCAGAATGGAGTGGATTCCGAGTTCTCTCTGCTAACTAGATTACAGTGTCTATGTGGCACGTCACTTCTCCTTTCTAAGCCTCTTTTCCAAATCTGTAAAATAAATGCTTGAGGTGATCTGCTTGAAGCTACAAACATTGTATATCATGTTCACTTTCACATTTCATCTACAGTAAATGTCATGTCCCGCATTTTACCGGTGGAGAAACTGAAGCAGGCAGGTTGAACACCCAGAACTCCTAAGTAAGCCAGTGGCAAATCTGGGTGTTGAGCACCTCCAAAAATCAGATCCCAAATGACTTTTCAGGTAGCACTGTGGTCTAATGGCCTAGGTAAAGGACTGAGATTCAGGGAACAGGCCCTAAAACCAAAATTAAAAAGGTGTTTTAAATCTGAGCCCCATTTTATTTCAACTTTTCAACTTAAAAATGGATCATACAGAAATGGATAAAAATGGATCTATTTTTCTTTTGCAAAAGCAAATGGAGTGTATTCAGGAACAGACCCAGTTTTATTCCCTTCCACCCCTGCACCTCCATGTGCACAAACACAGTACTCGATAGCTGGTTCAAGTTTTGATTTATCACTTCTAGCAATAATTAGACTTAATCATGGTCTCTCCTAACACAACTTTCCTGACCAGTGTGAACACAGTGTTAGCCCCCGAGATCCATGTCAGAACTTTGTTGTAAAATCATGCTACGGATCAGAAAGGTTGGTAGCCTGTATACATTTGGCTGGTACAATTATCAGGCAACCCTCATCCGTGCTCCCCGCTTACCTCCCCCAAAAAGCCTTCCCACACTGTTTAGTGAAACTATACGAGGCTAGCACTGTTTCAGCCATAGTACAAACAGGATCACAGAGACACTCATTTGTTTTTTACTGCCATTCTTTCATATAGTTCTCTGTGCAGTTGGGAGGTAAAAGAAAAAAAAACAACAGGTATTCTTAGACACACTGAACTAAGTATAAGTAATTGATTTGTTCTCCTTATATAAACTATTTGTTTTGCTTTTTCTAGCAATAGGAACTAATACGGTTCCCGTTGTTAATAATGGAAACTTTCTCCTGATTGCTTTATCCAGTCACTGCTGACATCTGAATTTCATATCTGTCACAAGATCAATGAATTGCAATACTGAAAGGCATAGCCACTGGAAATGATGTTCTTTGTCAGTGGTATGGCATGTTAATTTCAGTGTGTTATTATAGGATAAGGGCGTTATTTAAACTCATCAGTATTCTACCACGTTAAAGACTCCTATGTTTTTACAGATCATTACAAACCATGTTAGACATTACCAGAAAAAAACAGAATTTCAGTCATTCTATGAAAGCCTGTCATATTTTAGCAATGAAACAACTTGCTTAGCTACTGAAGCATAATGTGTCAACAAGATGGAATTCCACTTTCTAGAGGCTAGAGTACCCACTCAATAGAAGAAAGCAATACATGATTACTGCCTAGAGCTTGTGGCATAATGCTAGCAACTCAGCATTTAGCAATAATGGAAAATGTCTGTCTCATTTTCATTCCCCTTGAAAAAAAGTCACAATACGATGTCCTGAAACACTTCTGCTGTGAGTCAGCTCCTTAATCTCAACAATATCCT
Organism: Mauremys mutica; assembly: GCF_020497125.1. Classification (NCBI taxonomy): domain Eukaryota; kingdom Metazoa; phylum Chordata; order Testudines; family Geoemydidae; genus Mauremys; species Mauremys mutica. The sequence continues at coordinate 121,411,859 of NC_059074.1, forward strand.
CAAACATTACTTTGTCCATGATAATATATTTATGGCGGATCTTCTTAAAAGCACAAATGTAATAAAATGTAGGAAAAGAACAGAAAATTGAACTATAATAATGAAGAGTGGCCCTTCAATGTTAGTAGTGGATATTGGCTGTCTTCCTGATTTCTACTTTAAAGCTTCACAAATGACATAAGTCTTGAGGTCTTTTTGCTGTGTATAATTTTTCTTTTGTTTCTCACAAACCCAATGCTTCTCTCTCTCAGATTATATCTAGGGTAGCAGGCTCTATCATCACTTTTTTCCTCATCTTAAAACTGAGGCAAAGTTTCAGATTGTTGCACACACAGTTCTTTGTTACTCATTATAGTTTACTCATCTGATTACAGAGCTTAGTAGTTTGGAAAAAACTTGCAAGTATTTTTCTGAAATACCAATAATAGGTTTGACTGTCTTTATATTTTTAAATATCTTTAAAAATGTCTAATTTTACATGTCCACTAATGAAGTATAAAGGCATGTGATTTAACTGAACAGCTCCCTGTTTGCAAATAAAGTCTTCTACCTTAGGCAGATATAAATCATTCTTGACAAGGTACTGCATGTGAAACATTGTCCCAAAATCAGATAGTTTAAGAATGGTAGGTTCCCCCCAAATAAGGAGCATGCCGACCAGTGAAATGCACTGCATTTGTACTGAGAATACTTCTAAGTAACAGCTAAATGAACTCAAAGCTGTTTTCTACTACCTGCATTTGTATTTTGTTGTTTTTGTATGTTGTATTTTTGTTGTATTTTTGTATGTTGTATTTTGACACTATTATACTTAACACTAGAGCTGGTTGAAAATTTTCCAATGGAACAGTTTTCTAACAGAAAACACAGGGAATGTGTTGACTCAGTCAAAACTTTCAAAATAAACCAGGAAGGCAGGAAGGCAGACTGCCCGGTGGCCCACCAGCCAGCCAGCAAGAAGGCAAGTTGCCTGGCTCACTGAGCTCCCAGACTCCCCAGCTGCATTCCTGGCAGGCTGCCAGGCTTCCTAGGTTCTGAGCGTCCCCAGAGAATACACTGCAGATGATGTGCAAACTATTTTGATTGCTTTTGGTGTATGCTTCTTTAACTATGGAAAAATAACTAAAAAGCAAATAAACAGAATAAAAAGAACTGATACATGCAGTACCTAGCCTTAGCTATTGACATTGTACTCGAATACAATTTATTTTTCAGTGAATACTTGCAGTCCTGCAGTCTTAAAATTCCACCTACCCTGCAGGAAGGGAATGTATTTTTTTCAAGGACTCTGTTATTCAGTTGGAGGGTCCTTACAGAACATGAAATCTGCTGAAAAACAGGGGGAATTTTAAGACTCAATTTCTGTATTGTCGTTTCAAGCGTACAATATTTCTCGTGTCACTCGTAACACACGTCACACAGTAAGTTTGAGATTCTCACTCGTGGATTCTGTAATCAGCTGAGGAGGGCAGGAGGAAGGGCTACAAAGATACATATTATGATTCCCTGAACCTATAGCCATTTATACTGCCAGCCTAGTCCCCATCATAGTTTAGAGCAGCTTTAGGGCTGGCTGGCTGGCTTTGGCCACAGGTAGAAAGGTCTGCTACCAAGGATCACTGGAGAACAGTAGTACTCTGGCTACGTACCCTTGCTCTTAGCCATGCCCCCAATATGCACTCTACACCAAGATGGAGATGGAGAGAGTGTGTCTTAAATTATAGCTATGCTGGCTCTACACTATCCAAAGATTTCTCCTTCATTCTGTCTGGCTGGATCTGCTGGCTTTACACACCTTTTTTGCTGCTGGAGTGATGCAAAGGGACCATATCTTATGAGAGAATCTGAACCTGAAAAGTCTCTTCTACATCTCACTATAATAAATTAAGATTAGTGGTGTGAATTCTTCAGGTATGTGGACTGTATGTGTATACCAAAGCATCCATTTTAATAAGCAAGTAATATACTTTTTCTTGGAGCTCAGTTCTAACCTCATCAGGCTCTCTGTTTTTAATGCCAAGCTTGTCTTTGATATATAAGAAGTAATATCCTAGGATGGTAGAAAACAAGACAAAGATGTTTTATTTATAAAGCTTTCCTGGGCCTTGATTATCACAGCTTTTCCTGTACCCAGGCCAGTTGGTACAATCTGTAGTGTCTTTCATATTTTGTTGCTGTTTCCTTGTATTAAATATGTCAACATTTTACATCTGAGCAATAAAAGTAGAGAGATAGGTCTGTTGAATAGCAATGAAAGCAGAACAACAGTGCATAATGCTAATACCTTGGGAAATTAATTAATATTTTATGAGTAATAAAATGTGTGAAGGATTAGCCAAGACTGAAGGTCAATCAATGGCACCACTACATATGGAGCACTGTTCATAACTGAGAAAAAGATTTCTTCATAATGCTCCTCCAGTCAAAAATAAACATCTCCAGATTCACATTGCTCTTCTTATTTGCTTTAAAAGGATCAAAGCCTGATTGCAATGGACACTGTACAGAAGCATATAAAAGGACAGTTAATACCTTCTCTCTTAGAATGCACAACCAACCAACCATTTGTCTTATGGCCCTTTTTTGAACTTGTAAATTGTTGTCAATACAGTATACTATTATCTGCAAAGAGACTTGTGCCAAATGTTTGTCCCTTTTTTCCACTGTGGTAAAGAAAACTTCTTATCTGTGGAACTAATTCTGAAATCAGGTAGTTTATATACATGTTGACTACACCCCGAGGTCATGGCATACAATGCATCACATAACTCCTGCCATGAGGGTTCTGCAAAAAAAAAAAATCTTCTCTAAGGACTTTTTTTTTCTGCAGGGTCAGAGAGAGAATCAGAGCCACCCATTTCTGCCCTGTTCTCTCACACTTGGGTGTAGATTTTAGGAGAGTGCCCAGAATGTGGCTCTCAGACTGGGCTAACATTTCCAATCTTTGCCTGAATGAAGTGTGTCCTCTTCTCAACATCTCTTAACCCAAAACAACTGGTCAGGTAAAAGTTGAGTCTCATAATCTGGTCAGTAGCTACTAAAGCAAAGAGTACTTAAAAGAAAACATAACAGCGTGCTAAACGGGTCAATATATATAGCCTTTAAATTAGGTAAAGTAACTGGAGATTCAAAATGTTGAAGACTGAAGCTACAGAATGCAGTTTGATTTTTATCACTTTAAGGTAGAGAATAGAGCAAAAATTATTGGTGATTTTATTAAGGCTGTCAAGTGATTAAAAAAAGCGTGATTAATCGCACTGTTAATAATAGAATACCATTTATTTAAATATTTTTGGATGTTTTCTACATTTTCAAATATATTGATTTCAATTACAACACAGAATACAAAGTGTACAGTGCTCACTTTATACTTATTTTTATTACAAATATTTGCACTGTAAGAAACAAAAGAAATAGTATATTTCAATTCACCTAATACAAGTAGTGTAGTGCAATCTCTGTATCATGAAAGTTGAACTTACAAATGTAGAATTATCTACAAAAAACCCCGGTTACCTATCTTTTCATAACTGTTGTTCTTTGAGATGTGTTGTTCACGTCCATTCCACATTAGGTGTGTGCGTGCCGCGTGCACGAGCGTCGGAAACTTTTCCCTTAGCGGTACCCGTTGGGCCGGCGGGGCCCCCGCCTGAGTGGTGCCACTGAGCCGTGCATATATATCCCCGCTGGCCCTGTTGGGGCCCGCACCAGCAGAAGAACCTCTTCCACTTGGCGAGGTAATTCGCCCTGGTAGAGGGCTTCCTACTACCAAGTAGAACCTGCTGCACAGGAAGGGAGCACTGGCTCTCCAAAGCATGAAGGGGCATATGAATGTTTAGCATGTCTGGCACGTAAATATCTTGAGATGCTGGCTACAAAAGTGCCATGCAAACACCTGTTCTCACTTTCAGGTGACATTGTAAATACGAAGCAGGCAGCAGTATCTCCCATAAATGTAAACAAACTTGTTTGTCTTAGCGATTGGCTGAACAAGAAGTAGGACTGAGTGGACTTGTAGGCTCTAAAGCTTTACATTGTTTTGTTTTTGAGTGCAGTTATGTAACCAAAAAATCAACATTTGTAAGTTGCACTTCCATGATAAGGAGATTTCACTATAGTACTTGTATGAGGTTAATTGAAAAATACTATTTCTTTTGTTTATCATTTTTACAGTGCAAATATTTGCAATAAAAATATAAAGTGGGCACTGTACACTTTGTATTCCATGCTGTAAAATAAATAAATATATTTGAAAATGTAGAAAAAGATCCAAAAATATTTAATAAATTTCAATTGGGATTCTATTGCTTAACAGTGCAATGAATCACAATTAATTTTTTTAATGGCAGTTAATTTTTTTGAATTAATCATGTGAGTTAACTGTGATTAATTGACAGCCCTAGATTTTATCCTTTTTAACCAATCCTGAAATTTAATCTGAGGCATTTCTTTTTGTTTAGTCATTCTTGTTTCTCATTACTTTTCCACCCCTGCCCTTTATTTTGTAGCCCTGTGCCAGGTCAGAGAATCTGGGGAACTCCGTGTTTTACATGCACCACTGCATGGACAGATAGGAAGTTATACCAAGGTCGAGAGATGCTAACCTACTCATAGAAGAAAAGTTACTGTAACTTCCTAGTTCAGCAAACAATTCTTCTTCTGTGCTATCAGTTTGGGCAACATCAAAACTGCAGTAAAAAGTACATTTTCCATCCCAAAAAGACAACAGCAACAGCATGCTGCTATTTTATAAATATATATTTTCTCTCTTTCCACCGCCTCCATGGATTTAGTAATAGTATCAGGCACAGGAGGACTCCCTTGGTACCAGCATCAGTTAGTCACTTCAACCTATTATTTAGTACGGCCTTTTGTGTATAGAACTTTTTCCCCTCCAGCCCTTTCCTTTTAAGATACAGTGGTAATTTTATTCAAGAAAATGACTGATTCACCTGTTCTGACCTCTAAGCACAAAATATTTCCAAATGCTGCTCATTTTATTTTCCTACAAATACCATTCATTCTGCACATCCCTAGTTAAAAACGGTTTTTATGAGACAAAGCACAGAGGTTTCTGCATTAATCTTCATTATGTTTCTTAAAATATTCACACAAACAATGTCACTGAGATATCATTGACTGGTCATTCTCCCTCTCTCTTCATCCCCCTCACTAATCAAGAAGGGTGGTATTAATACAATAATAAATGGTTTGCACTAGATCTTATTCAATTTTGCTGAGTGCTGGGAGAAAAAAGTCAAAGCTCTTGGCTTGTCATTTGCACAGTTCAACTGCTCACTGTAACTACTTAGATCAGCAACTTCTCAAACCAATTAAAGCAAAGGATTCTGGGATGGACTTACTCTACATGACAAAGTAGTGATTTCTAGGCTCTGGTGCTGTATTAAAATTGTTTATTGAAAGCTACTGAGTCTCACTGTGGTATGAAGGGTAATTCAGAGTCATCAAAGTGAAAGGAAAATCCGTTTTTTTTTTAAAAGCTTCTTGTTAAATCCTGCAATCTCAATTGATTCCCAATGAGCTATAAGGAAAGTGCACAATCTTACCCCACAGCCCAGTCCATTGCTTGGCTCACATACTATTTTTCTCATGTCTGGTTCAGGAAGCAGGCCAGCACCACATGCTGGGGTAGGACACAGCACTCCGCCCATCTGCAGCACACATTCTTCTGCACCATAGCGCTGGTAGCGGTTGTACTGCAAGGCAAAATACATGTACTGTAGTTCAAGGAGCCTGGGGGGAAAATCCCAAACTTTTCTGCTCCAGTTTATCTTGCTCAATGATGTCAGCAGTTACAAGGATTCTTTTACACCGTAACTTCAGCTTATTTGTCAGACGTTTGGGGGCATCAAAGTACTGCCACATTGTTTCAATAAACAGGGTAAATGCCACAATGCTTCATTCCACATTAGATACAAATTGGGGGAGGAAATCAAAGAGCTGTGGCCAAAAATTAACAGTATAATGTGTCAGAGCCAAAAGTATCACATAATTACAAAAGACAACTTTCTTTTAAAAAACAAATTCCAGGTAGACAAACAGCCACAAAATCTTTCTCTGGGCAACAATGTATTTTAATTTCATGCATAGGTGTTTCTGTTTCTCATTGTAGTGTCAGTGTTTCACAGACATTCATTAAGTAGCCTCACAACACCAGGGAGGGAAGCATCTCCATTTTATAGATGGAGACACCAGAAAGTTAAGTGACCTATCCAAGTTTACACAGGAATTCTGTGACAGAGTCAGAAATAAAACCCAAATCCTATGAGTACTAGCCTAGTACCTTAACCATGACACCACTCTTCTCAGTCTATAAGGAAGAAGTATAAAGTGGATCATCTCTGCCATTTTTAATCAGTACCTTACTTCAGGACTGCTTGCAGAGTATGGGAGGCAGAAACTGATCTTATGTAAAGAAATATAAGGGTCTCTCTGGTTTATCATTGGGGTTGACCACAGCCAGAGAACTTGTTTTTAAACGTGACTGTCTTTGTCTACAGTAGGTGCTAAGGAGAATTGATCAAAACATGCAGGGAACATTTTCATCCAAATTTTGAATCTTAGGAAAATTTCAACAAACTCTACTAGTTTTAAGTGTTTTAATTAGCACATTAGTTAATGCATTTTAAAACCACCATTCATTTCAGAGTGTAGACAGACCTTAAAACAGATGGAACCCGGGTGTTAAAATACAGCCTGTGGGCTAGATCAGTCTAGCCTAATATATATTTACGTGGCTCTTGACCCTCCTGACATATTCAGATTGAAAGCTGAAATTTTGTGCATTTTTTAAAAAGTAAGAGTCTAGCCCTTGTGGTTGTGAAGAAAACCTTTAAAATGTTACATGAGGGTAAACCAATTGTGTTTTCTTCTTGAGTCTGCAGAGAGCCTGAAACAATAAAGGAGACAGGTTTGAACTCCTCTATCCACGTCACTAGAGAGTGTCAAGTAAATAACACTTTAATGTCATCATTGCACTGTCAATCACTGCAGAGGGTAAAATGGGGTATTGAAGAAAGGTCCAGAGAGATGTGGGAATGGAGAATTTACAACTGCAGGGAAGGAAATGCAGAGTGAAGAACAGAGAGGAAAGACAGGGAAGAAGGACACAAACAGAAAGGAAGATGGGGAAGAAGGAAGAGAAACAAAGGATAGAAATAAAAGTGGTCCAAATGGTAGATGTATTTTCCCACTGAGTGATAGTGAGTAAGTTGATTAAGTATGCAACAAATAATAACAACAAGAAGTTTAGTTATTATGTAAAGGCCAATTTCTATCCTTGAACTATGGCACACTTCTCTGTGATGTCAGCGGGCCTTCTGCTGAGGATGGAGGGTACACTGTCCTCAATTAAGGCCTCAGGCCACAGACCACAATGGTAAGTGGAGTTTGGCTCTCTCTGCTGAATGAGTTTGGCACTCTGGTCTAGATGGAATCTAAGCTGGTGTAACATTCACATTGCAGGTGCAAGAAGAAGTGTAAATTATACCAACTCACACTTCTGGTCTACACATTTGGTTTTTAGTCACTGGTGTAGCTGTAAAAGTATAAACCTCTACTGTAGTCATGATTGATGCCACTTCAGTAACTGGGTCTAGCTTACCCTGGTTTCAAATTAGGATAAGCTAAATGGATACAAATCAGCTTGCACCAGTGCAAATCATGTCTAAACTAGGGTTTTGCACTGATGCAGCAGTGGTTGGTAAAACTCCAGTGTAGAGCAGGTCTCAGTGAATCTGGCCCACTGCACAGTGAATAAATAAGAGAAAAAACTAAAAGGCAAGAGGGAAATGAGTTGGATGAATTTTTTCAGAAGATGGGGAAACGAGCTGAGGGTGTGCAAATATCACAAAACATAGTGTAATATTATAGCTTTAATGAAAAGATTTAGTGCTTCTTAAAATTCTACCTAATATATAACTCATGAAAATTTTGGGTGACTAAAACCACAACCACACCCAAACTATAGAAAAATGAAGCACTGAGTCCAAACCCCCACACAGGAGGATGCAAATGAGCACTTCAGCATAAACACAGGGGCTCCCATGCACATTTTGCAGGTACAATTTAGGAGGCCCCTCATCATTTTGCAGGAGTTACATGTTACAGTAACACATTCTTTTTCACTGTATTTTTTAAAACAAGTTTTGAAAGCCACAGTCAAGTTACCTAATATCCATGTTAAAAATAATAATCTTATATCCTGTTTTATAAAATCTTTTCCAAACAGTTGGGGAAATCCATAAAAAAAATACATCTCTCTTTATATTAAACAAAACAAAATACAAACGCTAATTGGAGAAATACACTTTTAAAGAAGAATCATGCAGTGTATAAGAGGCATGAGCAAATCAGTTGAAAATTGAGGATTAATATCTTATATGCTTTACAGCCTTCTTGCTAGAAAGGAATCTGAAGACATCAGCATTTAGAGAGGCATCTATGACACGTGTCTGCAAGGTCCCCTTGAACATGGGGGCTCAACGAGTCAAATGGTGTTTAACATTATTATGCATGAATCCATTTATCCCGGGGTAATGGGATAAATATTTAATGTTGGAATCTATCAATTTTCAACCAAGTTTGTGATTCTTGCAGTAAATATGTTGAGTGCTCTGAGTCATTCTGCTGGCCTTGAACGGAAGTGCTGGTAATCACAGCTGCAAAGCTCTCTGAGGACCTCATTTTTCTTCAGAGCACAGAGTGGACCTGAAGGTGAGGAGGGAGATTGTCTTACCCTGTCTTAAAAGGTAACATTCAATTGTGCTGAATGTTTGATTGTTAGTAGCTTCCTATTATAGACACAAACACCAGCAATACTATAGTTGAGGGTCTGTCAGCATTTCCATTATAAATCCTCAGCTGAAAAGAGAAAATGATCTCCAGTCTCAAACTTGACATAAAAGAAGTCAGCAAGATTTCTCCCCCCTTTAATAAAGAAATTTTCATGACAAAAATCAATTCTGTCTTTATAAGTTACATGCAGGAAAATGGATTTACAGGGTTCATTGGGAAAAAAGCATTATATTTTGTCCAACGAATTTGACATTTTATACTGGTTCAGCACAGAAACCATGCCAAATCATTATACAATTATAGCACTGTCAAGAGTGATTTTCATACCACAAAAAGCCAAATAAATGGATCAATTGGAAAACAGAGAAGATCCTACTAAATGCTTTGCACATTCTGCTATCCAGTTACAAACCTGTCTCCTATCTCTAGAGCTCAGATATATTTACAAAGTGTCATTTTCCAATATTTTTCTTTTCTGTCTATACTGTAGATGAATTAAAGGCCCAGACGTCAACTGAAAATGAAGAAGCAGAATCTGTACAAGTCTACTATCATAACCAAAATCAGTTATATTCTAATATACATTGTATTCTATGGTTATAGAACGAAATATCTCACTTTATATTACAGGTACATTTATAAAGAGCTTATAAAGGGTTAATACACAACGAAGAAGTGCTTAAATCATTTGCTATAGAATTCAAGAGGGCAACGGATTGCTGTCAGAGGGCAGCCCTAACTGCAGTGCCCTCTTGCAACAGGCCCTGGCATGACTGGTGCACCCATTTCTCCTCTGAGGTAATCCAAAGACTATACTTTAGGCTGTCTTGCTTCAATAGTACCCCTCCATGGGGCAGGGTTTATTACAAGAACACAGTACAAATAGTTCAAAATTCAAGTCCCCAAATGTAATTTGCACTGGGGTGATAAACAAGTAATCTTTAAAATCACATATCCTGAGGGCCATTGATGTAACACAGACCACATTCCAGTGTCTTCCATCATGCCTGGATTCTTCCTTGGTCCTCTTCTGTCCCTCTTTCAGGACAGCCTCCGCAGCCCTTCCAGCTGGAGTGCAACCCCACTCTTCCTAGCAGGAACCCCCACAGCATTTCTGATGGGTGACCTTCCGCACAAGAGGAGCATCCCTCACTCCTCCTGACCCTCTCTTTGTTCTTCTGCGTCCAGCTCTCCAGTACAGAGACGTCAGCTGCTAAACCTCACCAGTGCTCTCCCTTCCTTCAGCCCTCTCTAGCCCTCGACTTTGGCATTCTGGCTTAGAGCCAGCAGGCACCTCCCTGTGCTGCTACTCCTGCCATCATTCCATCTATCTGCCTTGGAGACAACAGCCAGCAACCCCTCTTTCTGCCCTCTTTTCCTTCAGCCTTCCCCCCAAAAACACCTTCTGTATCTGGCAGCTCTCACCTGCCTCTTTTCCTCACTCTCACTCAGGGAGCTCAAATTCACTGGGTGTCTGAAAGTCCTGAGGTGCTGCCCTACCTCTTAATTGCCAAATGCCCAGCGCCAGTTCTGGCACAGGGGAGCTGGATCCACTTCATTTTCTGGGGCCAGCCACCCAGTGACAGTTGCATACAATCATGGGTTAGAACTCTCTCTAATACCTTCTACTTAGCATTATGTGTAACACATAGAACTCATAGCTGTAACGTATTTACAACAGGTGAAATTTTTGTAAGTGCCTAAGTGATTTAGGAGCCTAGCTCATTTTCAGAAATGATCGGCAAAATACACTTGGCAATAGGTCTTAGGCTCCTAAATCACAGAGGCACCTGTGAAAACATTACCCACCTATTTATCATTTATGAACACCTTATAAATTATTTATGGATGTATCCTTAATATCAATTGGAACTGAACAAACTGTACTTAGGATAATGTATAGTCCACCATTTCCAGCCAACTTCTGAATGATCTAATGGATGGGGCACTGAACTGGACAGCTATTCAAGAGAGTTGGATTCAATTTTTGACTCAGCCACACACTTTATGGGTAACTTTAGGTAAAACACTTGATCTACTCTGCACCTCCATTTCCCATCTGTAAAGTGGGGGTGATACTTCCCTACCTCATAGGGATGTCGCAAGGATAAAAATCCATTAATAACTGAGAGGTCATCAGGTACTATGGTGATGAGGGCCATAAAAACAGAAAGAAATTCAAGTTTTCTCAAACAACCATTTAATAATGACACCAGGCATGGAAGGAATCAACCACAAGCCTTCCACCATTGTTAGAAACTAGCTTTAAAAGTAATCTGATGTAAATTTGTGAGGCATTCAGATATTGCTGTGATGAAAACCACAGAAATATCTATAAGTAAGTAACCGGAGACTGCTGATTTTCATACATGCATAAACAAACACGGAAAAAATTTGTATTGCGTAAATTTCCCAATTAACAGCATTTTAAAAAATGCTTAAACTACACTTAAAATTGTGATTAATTTTAAGTGACAAGCACTCCAGCAACTAAGTCTTTTGCATGAAAAATATATTAATGCTACAGGAGAACAATCCGCTGAGGAGTTCTGGAAGGAGATCAGATCATTCTGGGGACTGGAAAGGGGACATGGTAGCCTATCACTTTTATGACACAGATTTGAATGCAGCAAGGTTGCTAGTAATCAAAAATGACAAAAGCTGAGGGTATTTGAAGTTTTTGGGCATTTAATATATTTGGAACTTTAAAGGGCCAATTTACCAAAGCTGAAAGCAATGGTTAGCATAACTGAATGGGAATCCACATTTAAAGTGTGGGTGTTTACAAAAACTGTGTATTGTTCAAGGACATCCAACTGGATGTCCAAAAAGCCACATTTCCACAGACATAAAACCAGGTATGCTGGCCAAAAAGCCATACTAGTTAAAAGGAGATTTGGAAGCGCTGCTAAAACATATATAAAATCAATATATAAAAGGAGGAAAAATACAGGAAAAGGGCAATGAATATAAGCTACAAGTTAAAAAATGTAGGTGTCAAGAGAAGCTAAAGGAATCCATGAAATATCAATTGGCCAGTAAGATTAAACACAATACGATGGCATTTTAAAAACATATTAGGAAACAAAAACAACAAAAATCCCTCGGCCAGGTATAAGTCCGTTGCTAGATGTGGATGTTAAAATTGTAAATAATGCTGTAGAAAAGGCAGAAATGTTCAATAGATATTTCTTTTCTGTACTTGAAATGAAGCAGGAGAAAGTATCCATCCCATATGATGTTGTGGATGGAATAGAAAGTTTACCATCTGTGATAAAGGAGGATGTGAGTCAGCAGCTGCTCAAATTAAACATTTTCATTTCCACAGGACTGGATTACTTCCATGTAAGAGTCTTAAAAGAAATACCTGAGGAACTCTCTGCATCACTGTTATTTTTTATATTTTAAATAAATCTTGGAAACCTGGGCCAAGTCCAAAGGATTAGAGGCCTACCAACGTAGTTCCAATATTTAAAAAGGGTTAAAAGGATAACCCAGGTTAGCCTGATGTTGATTCTGGATAAAATAATGGAAAGGTTAATTTGGGACTCTATCAATAAGAATTAAAGGCTAAAAATAGAATTTTTGCCAGTCAGCATAATTTCATGGAAGGTTATGTCTTATCAAACAAACCTGTTGTCTTCTTTAAAAAAAAACAAAAACAACCAACGCCCCCCGCCCCCAAATCCAAGATGATAACATGTCTGATTTTAAAAAGACAACTGTGGTGATATAGTATACCTTGATTTCTCCAAGGCAGTGGTTCCCAAACTTGTTCCACTGCTTGTGCAGGGAAAGACCCTGGTGGGCCGGGCCAGTTGTGTACCTGCTGCGTCTACAGGTTCGGCCAATCGCGGCTCCCAGTGGCCGCGGTTCGCTGCTCCAGCCCAATGGGAGCTGCTGGAAGCGACGCAGGCTGAGGGACATACTGGCCACCGCTTCCAGCAGCTCCCATTGGCCTGGAGCAGCAAACCGCAGCAACTGGGAGCTGAAATCGGCCAAACCTGCGGATGCGGCAGGTACACAAACCGTCCCAGCCCACCGGGCCCGGGCTTTCCCTGCTCAAGCGGTGGAACAAGTTTGGGAACAACTACTCTAAGGCATTTGACTTAAAATAAAAAAATATACCTACCTCATAGAACTGGAAGGGACCCTGAAAGGTCATTGAGTCCAGCCCCCTGCCTTCACTAGCAGGACCAAGTACTGATTTTGCCCCAGCTCCCTAAGTGGCCCCTTAAGGATTGAACTCACAACCCTGGATTTAGCAGGCCAATGCTCAAACCACTGAGCTATCCCTCCTCTCCCTTAGAGCTTGTCTTCACTATGGGCTAAATTGGCACTGCTGTGATTGATGCAGTGGCATTGATTTAGCAGGTCTGGTGAAGACGCGATAAATCAATGGGAGAGTGCTCTCTTGTCGACTTCAGTACTCTACTTCAATGAGAGATGGAAGCTATGTCGATGGGAGAGCATCTCCCAATGACACAGAGCGGTGTAGAAACCATGTTAAGTCGATGTAAACTACTTCAACTTAAGTTGCGTAACTTAACCCTTTAGTCTAAACAAGGCCTTAGTTCCACATGACATTTTGAGTGAAAAGCTTGCATTATGTGGAATTAACAGGACACACATTACATGGTTTAAAAACTGGCTCACTGACAAATCTCAAAATGTAGTGTTAACATGGAGACATCAACGAGTGGGAAAATTTCTTGCAGGGTTCCAGAGGGACTGGTTCTCAGTCCAATAATATTTAATATTTTTATCAATTATCTAGATGATTACATAATATTCTTTGTTGGTAAAGTTTGCACAGGACACATAGATTGGTGTAGTACTAAATAATGAGGAGGACAGGTCTGATCTGAATCACCTGGTAAAATGCTCACAATCCAACAAAATCTATCTTAATACAGCAAAATGCAAGATAATACATCTGAGACATAGAATGAAGGTCTGTAACTACAGGATGCGGGAGACTGACATAGAAAGCAATGACTCAGAAAAGGACTTGGGGATCATTGAAGATAACCATCTGAAATTGAGCTCTCAGTGCAAAGATGTGGCAAAAAGGGCTAAAGCAATCTCTGGATGTATAAAAAGGGGAAAATCAAACAGAAGTAGGGAAGTGATTTTGCCTCTATACACAGCATTGGTAAGACCACTGCTAGAATACTATGTCCTGTACTGGCGTCCATGTTTCATGAAGGATGTGGAAATATGGGAGAGAGTTCAAAGGAGGGCCACAAAAATGATCCAGGGACTGGAAAACTAGCCTCACGATGTGAAGCTTAAGGAGCTCAACCTATTCAGTTTACCAAAGAGAAGGTTGAGAGGTGATTTGATCACCATCTATAGGTACTTACACATGGAAACAATATTCACTAGAATGAAGTAGCTTCTAATCTTGCTGACAAACAAGTCTGATTAATAACAAGATTCACTAGCTGGAAGCTGAAGTTAGACAAATACAATCTTGAAATAAGATGCAATTTCCTAGCAGTGAGTTTAATTACACATTGTAACAGTGTAACTCACCATTGCTTGGAGTCTTTAAGACAAGAATAGATAGCTTTCTAAATGATATGATTTAATTCAGGTATTAGTGGCACCTCAGTCTCTCCTATTCTCTGCCTATGGCACACAGCAGTTTCGTCTCCTCAGTCTGAAATACTTCTGTCTAATGGAAGTCTCTGGACTCAGTACTGGGGTATTTAAGTGAAATCTGATGGTCTGTGTAACCCAGGAGGTCATACTAGATAATCTGATGGTCCCTTCTGGCCTTAAACTCTATGAAAAGTCTATGTAAAATACGTTGGTTATCCCAGGCCATTTCCTAGCTGAAAGGTATTCAGAGCAAAACCAACCAACCAAACACAAAAACTAAGGCCTGGTCTACACTAGGACTTTAATTCGAATTTGGCAGCGTTAATTCGAACTAACCGCTCAACCGTCCACACCAGGAAGCCATTTAATTCGAACTAGAGGGCTCTTTAGTTCGAATTTGGTACTCCACCCCGACAGGTGGAGTAATGCTAAATTCGACATGGCTAGCTCAAATTAGGCTAGGTGTGGATGCAAATCGAACTTAGTAGCTCCGGGAGCTATCCCACAGTGCACCACTCTGTTGACGCTCTGGACAGCAGTCGGAGCTTGGATTCTCTGACCAGCCACTCAGGAAATGACCCGGGAAAATTTGAATTCATTTTCCTGTCTGGGCACTTTGAATCTGACGTCCTGGCTGGACATCGGGGCGAGCTCCGCAGCACCTGCAACGATGCAGAGCTCTCCAGCAGAGGAGTCCGGCCAATCCAAGAATAGAAAGAGGTCCCCAGCATGGACTGACCAGGAAGTCATGGATCTGATCGGTGTGTGGGGCGAGGAGTCTGTGCTGTCGGAGCTGCGCTCCAGCAAGCGGAATGCAAAGACCTTCGAGAAGGTCTCCAAAGCAATGATAGAGAAAGGATATAGCCAGGATGCAATGCAGTGCCGCGTGAAAATCAAGGACCTGAGACAAGGCTACCAAAAAGTCAGAGCGGCAAACGGACGCTCCGGAGCCCTGCCCCAGACATGCTGCTTCTACGAGGCACTGCATGCCATTCTAGGTGGGTCTGCCACCACTGCCCCACCAGTGACCGTGGACTCAGTGGATGGCATAGTGAACCTGGACAGTTCCTCCTCGATGTTCGCCGATGTGGAAGATGAGGAAGGGTCTGTGGAGGACGGCGCAGGCGACAGCCAACACAATACCGCTTTCCCTGACAGCCAGGATCTCTTCATCACCCTCACAGAGATCCCCTACCAACCCTCCCCGGCCGTTAACCCGGACTCTGAATCAGGGGAAGGATCAGGCGGTAAGTGCTATAAACATGTAAACATTTATTTTTTATAAAACAGGTATAAAAAAATAGAAATACTATATATAAAATTTTCAATTAAAAACTATATGAAAAGTAGGTCCACACATATAGGGATTGAACAATAATCCTCCAGAGACAATTCAAGAAAGGTCTCATTTAGGTCCTCGAAAAGCCTCCACAGGAGGTTCCTGGGGAGAGGTGCCTTGTTGGGTGCTCCGTGGAAGCACACTCTTCCGCGCCAGAACATCCTTATGTACATGGGAATCATCGCCTCCACAAGCATGGCCGCATATGGTCCTGGTCTCTGCAGGGCTTCCCTTAGCATCCGCTCTTTGTGACTCCGAGGGACCCGCATCAGGGTGATCTCGTTCATGAAATGCTGCATCTAATTAGGGCAATTAGTGTATTGTTACTGTTGTGAATGGTTGACTTTTACTTTGCATAACAATGACCCTCGCTTAACAGCCACGTGTTGTAGGCCACATAGGAAAAGCATACATTGATCTTTCCCGTGCACTGGCGGGAGTGGCTGGAAAAGGGTCAGAGTATATGATTTCCAGATTGCCTTTAGCGGGAGGGCACAGCTATCCATTAACTGATAAGCAGAATGTACTGTAAGGCTTACCAGGACTGTCTGCTAGACGGATTCAGCTGTCTCTCCCCACTTGTCTGCTCTCCTGTGCAATGCCGCAGCCAATGAGAGCGTATTCCGAAATCTCGAACTTGTCCTGAGATCTCGTGAGACTTGTTGCCCTGTATGGTCTTGTTCAGAGAAACTGACTAGACTGTGTTCACTGTTCGCAAACATGTATCTGTTCAAGGAAATCAGTTACTTTTCCCATCACACAGCTTCGGCTCTTTCCCGGACTGCCCCGGCATCCCCCTCGCAGAGGCTGGCGCAGATTAGGCGGCGAAAGAAAAAGACTAGGGACGAGATGTTCGTGGAACTGATGGCTTGCTCCAGAGCCGAGGCGGCAGAGCAGAGACAGTGGAGGGAGACCCTATGTCAACAGCATCGCACACACATCGAACGGGAGGACAGGTGGCGGCAGGAAGACCAGCAGGCGACTCAAACGCTGCTTGGCCTAATGAGGGAGCAAACAGACACGCTCCGGCGCCTTGTTGATGTTCTGCAGGACCGCAGGCAGGAGGACAGAGCCCCCCTGCAGTGTATCTGCAACCGCCCTCCCCCGCCAAGAAGTCCTGCCCCCCCCTCACCCAAAAGTACAAGACGGCGGGGCGTTAGGGGCCGTGAGAACTGTCACTGCACCACTGCATAGCGCTAATGTACCACACACCTCTCACGCTATAAATTTGTAGAAGTGCTTCCCTTACAGGCTCACCCAGTCCCAAATCCAAGTTTCATCCCCCCAGTGTGTATTAGATTATTAAAAGCTGTTTGCTGTTATTCACTGTTTCGGTCACGTCTTTCATGTCAGAGGATTTTTTTGTGTGTGGGGGGGGAGGGGATTTATAATTGCACGGTATAGCCTACATTACCAGGGTACAGACTTGGGGCCATGATCAACTGCAGGGCACACACACACTGCAGTCAGTAGGCACCAGGGTCACTCTGTGTGGTGTATGCTGCCCCGGGTCATTCTGTGATGTGTATGCTTGTCCAGGGTCCTAGCGCCTGCCACCCCCTTAATGTTAAGGCACGCTGCCCTTACCATGCACTTCCACCGTAGCAACGAGCCTCTCCGCTGCCCTGAGCCCCAACAAGAGCCCTCATCCACGGACAGATAGTCACCCTTCCCCCACACCCCTCACCCCTTCCTACGCCCAAACCCGCAGCCCACTGCCGTCATCCAAACCCCTATCCAAAGAAGGCACCACTCGCCCCTTCCTGCAAACCCACCCCTTCCTGCAAACCCTCCCCTTCCTGCACAACCACTTGCAACCGTCCCCCACCCCAGAGACCTATGTAGGAGCAGGAGGATGTCATTCCTCTATGGAACAAGCGGTCTGTACATCAGTGCACACCGTGCCCAGCACAGTATGCGTCCATGTTTCAACACCTGAACAGAAATGCAAAGTAAAACAAAGATTTATTAATAATGAGTGTTACAATTAATTTGCTTTAAAACGTGCTTTGGAAGTGGGGGAAACTTGGAGAACGGGGTATGTAACCGCAGATCGAAATCGACACATACAGACACAGGCCCAGGGTCAGTTTCTCTTGAAAGCAAGTGGAGAGTCATAGGTTACCCTGCTCTCCGAGGAAACTTGCTTTCAAAGCCTCCCAGATACACAGCGCTTCCCGCTGGGATATTCTCTCAGCACGGGTGTCTGGCTGAGCGTAAACTGCAGCCAGGCGATTTGCCTCAACCTCCCATCCGGACAAAAAGGTCTCGCCCTTGCTCTCACAGAGATTGTGTAGCACACAGCAAGCAGCAATAACTACGGGGATATTCTTTTCGCTGATGTCCGAGCGAGTCAGTAAGCTCCGCCATCTCCCCTTGAGATGTCCGAAAGCACACTCCACCACCATTCTGCACTTGCTCAGCCGGTAGTTGAAGAGTTCCTTCTCTCTGTCCAAGGCGCCTGTATAGGGCTTCATGAGCCAGGGCATTAGCGGGTAGGCTGGGTCCCCGAGGATCACTGTAGGCATCTGCACATCCCCAACCGTTATTTTGTGGTCCGGGAAGAAAGTACCTGCCTGGAGGCGTTTAAACAGACCAGAGTTCCTGAACACACGCGCGTCATGAACCTTGCCCGCCCACCCAACGAAGATGTTGGTAAAACGTCCCCTATGGTCTACCAGTGCTTGCAGCACCATTGAAAAGTAGCCCTTTCGGTTAATGTACTCGCTGTCCTGGTGGGCTGGTGCCAGGATAGGGATGTGAGTCCCATCTATAGCCCCACCGCAGTTTGGGAATCCCATCGCGGCGAAGCCATCTATGATGTCCTGGACGTTTCCGAGAGTCACTACCTTTGAGAGAAGTTGCTCAACGATTGCGTGGGCTACTTCAATCACAGCAACCCCCACGGTAGATTTGCCCACGCCAAAGTGGTTCGCTACTGACCGGTAGCTGTCTGGCGTTGCAAGTTTCCAGAGGGCTATGGCCACTCGCTTCTGCACACTCAGGGCTGCTCGCATCCGGGTGTCCTGGCGCTTCAGGGCAGGGGACAGCAAGTCACAGAGTTCAAGGAAAGTGCCCTTACACATCCTGAAGTTTCGCAGCCACTGTGATTCATCCCAGACCTGCAGCACTATGCGGTCTCACCAGTCCGTGCTTGTTTCCCGGGCCCAGAATCGCCATTCCACACCATGAACTTGACCCATTGCCACCATGATCTCCACTGCGCGGCGTACCCTGCTTTGTGAGAGGTCTGCGCCACTCTGTGAATTCCTGTCCTCACCGCGCTGCCGGAGCCTCCTCGCACGATTTCTCAGCAGCTGACTGTGGAAGAGGTGGACGATAAGGTGCGAGGAGTTGACAACGGCCATAAATGCAGCGATGATCGCAGCGGGCTCCATGCTCGCAGTGCTGTGGCGTACGCGCTGTAACCGACAAGAGAAGGGCGCGAACAGATTTCCCGCCGGAGCTTTCAGGGAGGGAGGGCGTGATTGACGGTTCAATGACAACAGTTACCCAAAAGCACCCTCGACACATTTTTCCCCCAGGAGGCATTGGGAGCTCTACCCAGCATTCCAATGGGCAGCGGGGACTGCGGGAACTGTGGGATAGCTTCCCACAGTGCACCGCTTCCAAAGTCGATGCCAGCCCCGTTACTGTGGACTCAGAAATTCGAATTAGTGTATTTACTGTGGATACACAAATTCGACTTCATAAGGTCGAATCCACAAATTCGACTTAAGTAGATTCGAAATAGTCTTGTAGTGTAGACAAGGCCTAAATCTCTGATCAGAAACAGTATTAAATGTCATGCTTGTTGCCAGCCTCAGGGGGAAAAGGTCAATGATTTAGGATAAGACTTTTATATACTTGAAGTAGTCCCTTCAGATCAGGGTAGAACTACATTGGAAAAGCAGACTACAGAAACTTCTAGTGCCACTGCCAATGCTGAACTGTATCTTTTTTTAGGCCAAACAGAGAAATTCCGAAGTCCAGCATGGTTATCTAGCACCTAAATGAAGTCCAGATCATTCCCTCCCAAAGAGAAATCTATGAAAAAGACAAACTTAAGCTGCAGAGTTTCCACCACATCTTGATGTTGAGGTATGCACAGTTTGGCACTTATAGACTTAGTAGGGACCTCCTAATGGAGAGGGGCATATAGATGGAGGATAGAGAATCATACTATCCTTCCCCACTTCCCATTCCTTCATGGGATCCACTTGGGGCTCAGAACAGTTCCTGATTTTCTAGTCACCATATATTAGGCCTGGTTTTACTCTCACACTAGCATAAATCCTGTGGCTTCAACAGAGTTACTCCTGAGCTACATGAGTATAAAACTGGTATAAGTGGGGATCAGAATTGGCTCAGCTGCGTTAAGACTTGGAGATTAAGGAAGCCTCTAACCATTCTGAAATACGTTATGAAAACATTACTTACTTGCCATGGCTCTACAATATTGCTTATGCTATTTTAATTCTGTATTTAAAAAATTATGTACATTTTTTTTTCTTTCTACGTATGTAAAAACATCTGTTTGATAGTATGACTGCAATGAATTTAGACTAAAGTTTAATGATAGGTGCAAATCAAGAATTTCTAATATTTAAAAGGTAATTTAATTACTTTTTAAAACTGCAAGTAAGGGTGTTTCTAGACTTGCTAGAGTCAGGTTGTTTTTACTATTCTCATAAATCAAATAACCACCTGTGTATTTTAAAATTAATTTTGGAGGCTACTAGTCTATAGGTGGATTTAGCATTTTAGGTAATTTTTGTCACATGTTTATAATATATATATAAAATGTACATAATGCAATTATTTGATACCACAATTCAAAAAACATAACCTATCTAGTGCTAATATAAATACTTTAAAAAATCTATCAGGTATGTAAGTATTATTATAAACAGGAAGAGAGGGAGTAACTGACATTCACACAAAGGGAGATGATGGATTAGAATTCAGGAGTTCCTGGCTCTTCCTCATTTGTCCCGACCACTCTGTCACTCTGCATCCCCTGTGTTGTTGGCCATCCTCTTTTGGCTGGTGCCCGGGGAAGGATGAAACTATGGTACCTCCTCCTCTCTGTTTCCTTTGGGACATTATGCACGCAAGCATGGGGAGCAGGAAGGGACCTGTGCTCTGAGTTCCTGGGCTGGAATTCTGCCTGGATCTTGAGGGACATGAAATGACAGATAAGGCATCTTGGGCTCTGTCTGCAATTGTGCAAAAGCATAAAGACCAAGGTGAATCTGGCCCTTAAAACAAGAGAATATTTCAGATAAGAAATCAATGATAAGCCCTGTGCAGGATGGATTTGTAGAAGAAAAGTGCTGCAAAGGAGGAATTTGAAGGAGAGGGTGCAAGATGAAGAAAAAAGGGGAGATTATTTTAAGTTTATGGGACAGCATGAAAGAAGGCATGAAGCTGAGAGTGAGGAAAGGAAATAAAATAAGCAGCAAGGAGAGAAGACTATGAAAAATATAGCTGGTGAGAAGGGGGGTGTGGGACATGAAAGCAGATATAAGAGAGGCACATAGGGCCTTGACAGTGAGGTTCAGGATTTTTTTCTCCAGTTTAGAGATGAAAAGCCAGTGAAAGGATTTAAGAAATATGAGGATGCCCTCTCAGTGACAGAAGAGCAAGATGACTTTAATAGTGAACTTTTACGTTTTGTGGAAGGAGAAGAGAGTATTGGGGAAGGCAGAGAGGATAAGGTTAGAGTAACACAGGAGAGGCCAAGGTGCAGAAAAGAATTCTAGGTGTAGGTGTAGTCAGGAAATAAAATGTTTTGAAGATATTAAAAAAGGAGGCGGTGACTGGATTTGGGGGGAGTAGAGAAAAGTCCCTGGTAATATGACATTGGGACACTGTAAAGCTCATGACATAGTTAATGGGACCAGAGACAAGAGGTGGTAGGGAGGGATCAAGAGTTCAGACATATCTCAATTTCAGAGAGAGTGAGTTTGGGACTGTGGTGGCATGCACAATGGTTGAGTTGAGAGTCAGATGGAGATCTGAGGCTGAATAGATGAGTGGAGGACAGGTGCTGAGAAGTGGATTTAGAAGTCACTGGCAGAGAAATAGTAGCTGAAGCCAAGGGAATGGATGGAGTCAACAAAGGAAAAGAGAAGGGGAGAGAGGACAAGACCATGAGGTACCCAACAGATAGGAAGAGACATATTCATGAAAGAGATAAAGACTTGAGGATGAAACTCCATATTAACAAAACAGCCCACAATTTGCTCAGGGTTACCTAGGTATTGGAAAGACCTGGGCAAATTCTCCACAGCAAATAATTTATCTAATGAATATTGTTTCTTTCTCTGTTTGTGAATTTTCCAGGGGCAGCTGACAATTTTCTCTATTTGAAATTTCTAAATTGAAATTATTTGCTTAACAATTTGTGTGAGTAATTCTTGGTCCATAGACAGTTACAACCACTTTGTTGCAATATTGTGTATTTGAAATTCAAACTCCAAACTGTTGATTACTTTAAACTGGTCACACGTTTCTGTTCACTGATTGGATGAATGTAATGTGATAATGAGTTCAAAATTCACTTTATGTGAATATTCTTTAACACTGGTTCCACAAATATTCATATCATCAAACTCATTCAGTAGTATATGTGATGGAAACATAGTACAACAGGGGCACAAGCATGTTTTCAACAAATTCCTTTTAAAATATGAATGAATATTACATGATGTAAAAGATTGTTATTGCAATAACCAGGGTGTGGGCGGTCAAGCGTAGTAGTCAGAGCTGGAGACAGCCTAGGTTCCAGGCCAGGCATCAGAACCAGAGACAGCACAAGAGTAAGGCATCGGAGCAGGGAACTGGAGTAAGTCAGGAAAGCAAGAACTGGGAATAGATGAGGGTCTGGGATAAGGACAGGAACCAGGAGCAGGCAGGAATTCAGGGCTCAAGAGTCAGGTAAACGGGAGGTGTCGATTGTAGGAGCCAGCCAGGGAGTTCTCTAATTGCTCTGACAACTTCCTGTGTTACTTCATGGTTTATATAGAGTTCCTTGGCTAATTAGGGTTGTTGGATGTTTCTCTCAATTAGGAGCTTCAGGGTAGGGGCCCTCTGCAAGCCAGCACTTCACTGGTTCCCTTCTCTGGTTACTCAGGTGAGCTGCTGGGTGTCAGTTGTGGCCAAAGGACACATGGGCCTGTGTTCGAAGCTCAAGATCCCTCACAGTTACAAAAAGGAGGGTGAAAAATTGTTCTCCTTAACCATTGAGAACAGGACAATAAGTAATGGGCATAAAGTGCAGCAAGGGAGATCTAGTTAGGAAAAACTTCCTAACTGTCAGGGTAGTTAAGCACTGGAATAAGTTGCCTAGGGAGGTTGTGAAATCTCCACCATTTGAGGATTTTAAGAACAGGTTAGACAAACACCTGTCAGGGATGGTCTAGATAATACTTAGTTTTGCCTCAGTGCAAGGAACTGAACTAGAATACCTGACAAGGTCCCTTCCAGTCCTGCATTTCTATGATTATTTCCACACACACTCCAGCATTCTCTCAGCACTACTGTCACACCTCATATAACATAAACAGGGTTCTGTTAAAGCTACCACACATCGCAAAAGATTGTTCAGACACACACCATTCTGGGGCAGTACTTCCTCAAAATTCCAACACTGGAGAGGCTCCTTTGCATAAAATCGCCTAACGCACAAAGGAATTTTGCTGAAGAATGGAGTGCCTCCCTGAAGGCTTACTCTGATTCAAGGGATACCACATCCAAAATGTTCCCAAAGAAAAGGCTGTGATGAGTTGCAGCAACAGCTAATGAGAGATCTGTTAAAATGGATCACTCCCCTGTCAAAATATCAAGAAACTGGCCAATACATTCTGCCACACTGTCAGAATTGACAATATAGCAGAGAGGTCTAGCTATACAGTACTAGCCTGTCATCTGATTTCTCTATGCTATGTCCTGTTGGGGGCACTCAGGTACAGCTGCAGATTTCTCCTGCGTTATTTGTTTTCCCTTTTGCCCCTCACATATAGCTATTTTATTCATGAATCACAATATTCCATTTAAACAATTAAACATGTTTTTTATCACTCTTGGGGGAAAAAAGAGGAAAGTTTCTCAGAGTCATTAGGAAGAATCCATAACAGTTCCATACAGATTGCCAGTAATCTTGCTGTGTTTGTATAACTGTAGTGTTTAGGTCTGAATAGAAGCACACCCTCTCTTTTCTCTAGAATGTTGTTGAATTACTTGCCTTATATAGTACTTGGACAGAGCCCGCATTTATATTCGTTGCATCTTTAGCATATTTTTGTAAGCAGCTTGTAATATCATTACTTGTGAACTCATTTCCGTTTCATCACACAGAAAGCCAACCTCACAGGACAAATATCTGCTCTTCAGGAGACTGACTTTCTTACATTGTTTTATTTTTCAGTAGGTCCTTAGCTAATAAACCTTTCCTCTCAGGGAGGGTAACCAGATGTCCCGATAAAATCAGGACCGTCCCGATATTTAGGTGTTTGTACCGCGTCCCGACTGATCTTTGGTCAAGACACAATTTGTCCTGATATTTCGCTCTGCCGGCAGCACTCGCCTTTCCCCGCTCCCCCCTCGCTGCTCCGCTGGCAGCACCGATATTTTCTCCCTCTCTTCTGGTAACCCTACTCCCAGCCCTCAGCATCTGTCATGTACCTATGAAGTTAAGTGGTTAGATAGAGGGCTGAACCTTATCCAAAGTAAAATGAAGGATTATGAATGATGAAATCAAATTGCACAGGGGGGAAAAAGTCCCACACAGATAAAATCACAATTGTGGTACCATGCAAAAGTTTAGATTTCGGTTCTGCCAAGGTAGTCTGTTCTGGAGATTCTCTTTATGTTTATTGGTTTGTACAGAACAAGAGCTTTGTACATTGGGTGAAATGTTAAGATATAGATATTCAAGCCTCTCTGGCCTGTGTATTCTTATCACTTAGCTAGTTATAGAGGTATAAAAGAAAGAATCAAAATCATTGTCTATCTGTGTAAGGGCCTTCTCTCACTGTGACAGTCTGAGGCCCTGTTTAGTCATATTGAAATAAGGCAATCTGGGGCTGTTAGGAAGGTGATCCGATCTATCACCTCCAGAGACAGGGAAGAGCCTAGAACATGTAACAGAAAATTTAGTTTGATAGTTTTCTGTCTGGTAAGAACTCACTTATCAAAAGACACAGCTGGAGAACCCTTATGTCTGTATAGATGTAGTTGTGAAATCCTCACTTCTGTATTGTTTTGTATGTTTATTTGCATGGTCTCTGTCTGGTTCTGTAATTGTTTCTGTCTGCTGTGTAATTAATTTTGCTGGGTGTAAACTAATTAAGGTGGTGGGATATAACTGGTTAGCTAATCATGTTACAATATGTTAGGATTGGTTAGGTAAATTTTAGTAGAATGATTGGTTAAGGTATAGCTAAAAATATTACTATATAAATTAGGGGCAAACAGGAAGTAAGTTTGGATTCAAAAATAAGGAAAAAGGAACTTGGATTTAAGCTTCCTGGAAGTTTACCCCAATAAACATTGTTTGCACCTTCGGACTTCGGATATTGTTGCTCTCTGTTCATGCGAGAAGGACCAGGGAAGTGTGAGAGTGAAGGAATAAGCTCTCTAAGAAGAACTTACACAACGAAGACCCAAACCAACCAGAACCACTCTTGCTGCATTTCCTTCATGTTATAATACACCAGGAAACCACAATAAGATAGATAATGAAAAGCCAAAACACTAGGATGTCCCTTCCCCTGCAAATGTTTCTGAAGAAGCTTGCCTTTGGAGACTAGAGTTGTATGAATAATCAGTTTTTTGGTTCACTATCTAAACTGGGGGGGGGGAGAGGAAATAATTTTCATTTTGGATAAAAACCAAAATGTTTCTTTTTCAGTTGCCTCAGACATTTTAACTGATTTTTTAAACATTAAAAGTAAATGAAATTTGGAACCAGAGAAGGTGGCATCTCCCTTATGTGAGAGAGCTGTTAGTCCCCACTCTGCCTGATTCAGAGCAGGGATTTGAATCTTGGTCTCCCACATCCTGGATTCCTTAGCCACTGGTCAACAATGGGGGCACCAGTATCATCTCTGCCTCCTACATTTTGTGAATGGCAAACAAACCCCCTTGCAAATCTAGTCCAAACACATATTTCCTTTTAGAAATGTCAACACCGCCCATTTTCACATTTAAAAAAATATTTGACCAAAACAATTAACCAAAATAGACATGAATTTATGAAATGTTTTGGATGACCCAAATCTGCATTTCAGATGTAAAAGTTTCACCCAGCTCTATTGGACATTTTACTAGTAAGGACTATGAGGCACCTTCTCAAAGTGTGACAGCTGAGGCAAAACAGTAATCTGTTGCCATCCATTTGTGTTGCTTTACCAACACTCTGCATATCAATAAAAATGTTTCATAAACCAGTTAATAGTAGTAAAGTTAAAAAGTCCACAAAACACATCATGTACCAGTGAAATGAATATACAGTGTGGTGGGACAGGTTTCCATCCCAGTCAGGAATGGGTTAAAGGGCTCCCCTGGGCACAATCTGACCTAACCCAGTGAACCTATGAGGCCTGTCAAATCTGGAGAGGGTCAGCTCCTTGCAAGAGAGGTTCCAAATCCAATGCAGAGTGGCACTCAAAAGCAAGAGCTAGAGCTCTATAGCCCAGTATTCTTCACTTCAAGGCCCGTGAGCCAGGGCTGGCTCCCATGGACCCTAAGTGTGACTCCCTGTCAATCACCCTAAGTGCGACTCCCTATCAATCACGCTCTCCTTAGCAAGAACATGGCCAAAGAGCCTCTGCTGCCTAAGGTAGCTCGGTGCCTGGTTTTCAACCTTACAGCATCCGGTCCAATCTATCACCCAAAGTCGGGTTACTGTGAGCAGGGGAGGCACTCAGTCATAACCCGTGCCAGCCCCTACTCAGCTGGGGCCGCCTCCTACCTGTGTCAGGTGGTTGCAGCTCCCAGCCCTAGCTCCACAGGCAAGTCCCTCCTGACCTGGACAGAGCGGGGTGTGGGAGGGGAAAAGCAGTGAGCGATGGAGGGGAGGGGGAAGGAGAGTGGATGGGACAGAGCCTCAGGGGAAAGGGTGGGGTCAGGGCCTCGGGGGAAAGAGGTGGCACAGTGGAGGTTCTAGCACTCCTGCTGGAGTGTCCGTTTTTTAAATATTACCAAGTTGGCAACCTTACTGCTGCATGGGCCCTATGAAGAAGTAAAGGGACTTTTTTTTTACTTTGTTTCCCCGTTTTGTTTAGAACTCAGGGTGCTCAGGCTGGGTCTTATGGACACTGAGGGGGCTAGGAGCCCAGACCCCCTTTACAGAATATAGTGATCACTGACCTTGTGGGGAATTGCTGGCTGAGTCCAGACATTTTGTGGGCTGCAGTATTATTTGGTTCTTCCCTTAGATTTTTGGACTGCTTTTCACCTGGGGGACTGGGGATGCGAGCTCCTTAGGACTTATGGCTGGAGGACCAAACTCAGCACTTGTTCTAAAGTGATGCCTACAGCCAGTGAAGGACGTCTGTGGCGAGAGTGGTGTCCACCCAACCCCCCCGAGGGTGCCCTAGAGGTACAATCCATGACATGTAGTGTCACAAAGCTTAAAGAAATGGTAAACCTGCAATTCCCTCTCCCCACGAAGTCTGGAAAGTCTGATTCCCTCTCTCTGCAAGGTCTGAGTCCTTGCTGTTACAGACAAAAGATTACATCATAGGAATAGTTTGTGCTGTCAGCAGCAACAGGGGTGACAAATACATCTCTTTGCACTAGTTTTCCCTCACTGTTCATGTTTAGATAAAGAAACCAAGCACACACATTCAGTATGTTCTCCAACAGTTTGTTCTTCCAGGTGCCTAGCATCCTCATCTCCTATTGGCTTCAATAGGAGGTCACTGTGTTCAGCACCCTGCAGGATCAAGCCCCAGACGGCGGAGAGGATAGTATGGTGTTAGAGAAAATTTCACATTTGCTTTATTTGAATTTCTGTGAGCTCTGATACCACAGTGACAGAGACATTAAAAACCGAACTAGACTAATCATATTGTAAGGTGCATCTATTCTCCTTAGGCTTTTCAGAGGGGGATGGGTTGAAGAAGGTGTAAGGGGTTAAGATGAGTAGAAACGGTTAGTCCCAATGGGCAAGTTGGAAGCAGTATGGTTTTCTATTGTACACATGAATAGAGCATATGACAGACACATTTTTAAAGACTGAAAAAAGTAAAATATGTGCTGTATAGTCATGTAGGTAAGAAAATTCCCTGAGTCTTTCTCTCTTCCCCTTGGCTTTTGTACAACCTGTTTTCCTAATTTAGATGTATTTTCATTTGCTTTGCTTTTCTTTCAGACCAAAGACTTTCTCTCATTAGTTGTTTCCCAACTGTTAATTTTAAGTGTGCACACTAGTTCCAAGCCGTGTTACAAAAGTCATCATTAGACTTGTTACAATTGTGCTTTTGTAAGTAGACAACATAACTACAGTAATCTCTGTACTTAGGTGTGTTGCAGTTTCAGGTTTAACTGCACCCCCCCCCACACACACACCCTTCCTGTAGGGCACCATCTTAAGGTTTCCAGCTCCCAGCCGTCACCTCTCTCAGGTGCAGACTCATGTCTCTCACCAGTCCCTCTACACTTCACTGTGGCTTCCCGAGCAGGCCTGACTGGGGTCCAGCCAGGGGTGTTGGAACTGGGGAGGTTGGGGGGCCACTTTTAAAAATGGATGTAGTTTGGGGGTAGAGGGCCACATTGCCCCCCCAAACTGGAATTCTCAGGCATGCGCAGAGCCTTGTCAGCAGGGGCTGTGCTTTGCAGCGGGGGAGCTCATAAGGTAATCAGCTCCCCGCCGTGAAGCACAGCCAACTGGGCGTTGTGAGGCATCTTAGTTTGTTTAATATTTATGAGCTGCTTTGAAGTTCTCATATAGAAAATGCTATATACATTCAAAATGTTGTTATAGTTTTGAATAATAGGCTTTTAAAAGTACAGAAAAGTTCTGGACCACAAAAAGATATAGATAATATCAAAGATAGCTTTAAATATCAATCCCTTAGGCAGACTTCATCCTTGTATTTTCTTGTTTGCCTATCTGCCACTTTACAGCGCCTGTTTACTGCTGGAGTCCTGAGTTGAAAAGCTGTGGCAGATAGCAGATGTACCAATTAATAACCTGTCAAGGCTGATGGATAGAATAAAAAAAATATTCTCACACACATCTCCTGTGTGTTTTTCTTCCCCATTTCAAGGCACCGGGGGTCATGAGACATACTCTGCTTCTCTGGAGAGAAAAGAAACTGTCTCATTAGCGTCTATCTTTCATGACACTATGACGCAGCCTTTGAGATGTTAACTCACCTGTTCTTCTCCCAGAATTCTGAAGTGATGAAGCTCTTTAATCAAGGAGTCTGGACAGCCAGCTGTTGGAAAGAAACAAAGAAATGCATTTTAGAATTCACTGTTCGTGTTTTTTTGGGCCATGCGTAGATGCAGCGAGGACTGGATACACAGATCACATTAGACAAAAAAGATTACATGAAACAGATTAGAAAGATAAGCTACAGTTCTACAGGCATCCGAGCACTGAAAACAATCTATCAAAACAAATCCTACCACATTTCAGAACACACAGGAATGCT
The DNA here is from genome assembly GCF_020497125.1 of Mauremys mutica. Classification (NCBI taxonomy): domain Eukaryota; kingdom Metazoa; phylum Chordata; order Testudines; family Geoemydidae; genus Mauremys; species Mauremys mutica. Next base: position 121,441,292 of record NC_059074.1, read on the forward strand.
TTGAAAGGTTACGTTCTGTATAGCTTAGCCCTTTTCCTAAAGGGCTACAAACAGGAAAGAGAGAGAGATGAAAAGGGCAGTAACTTCTGCCAGATAATGCCAGCCCCGAAGTGTAGGAGTCAACATATTATAATTAGAGGGATTCACATCAAAAGCCTGGAACTGAACAAAGCTCAATTCAGATCCAAATAATGGCTTGGGCCCATTTCTAAGCATAACACAAGCTTTCCTCGAGTCCCTGCAGGATTTCACAGATTCTGCAGGCCCCACATACCACTATACTTTTTGGCTGTCTCCAGTATAATCCACTTAGCACATGTAACTGTCACTCCTTGGTGTAAAACACAAACCAAATACATTGGAGGAAGAGAGGTTTACCAGGCTTTTGATACTGGATTAGAGCTAGATTGTCATAGCCCTTACATATTAGTACAGGGAAAAAGGAATAAGCTCTCCACCCCCACTCCCCTGCTCAGACTGTGACTCCATCCACAGCGGGGAGAACAGAGGTCACTCCCCTGATACCTCTTGCTGTAAGGTTCTGACGCCCAGAATCTAGACAAGAAAGATCAGAGAGCAGCAATGCTGCCCCGCTCATGACCAGGGTATCTGACTGGGTACATAAGTGAGGGGTGTCAGGTGACTGGGATGTGGATAGTCAGACCTAGTGGATGAAGCGGGTATCAGAAACCAGGGGTTAGGGTGAGAGCTGGAGGGAACAGTCAGAAGCCAGAGGTAAGAGTCAAGCTGGAAGTCAGGAACTGGGTCGAAGAGCCAAAACCGGAGGCAGGAACCAGAGTGCAGAGCCAAGGGTCAGAGCCAGAATCACCTGGAGCAAGCAGAGTAACAGGCAAAATGGGGGCTCAGGCAGGGATAGGGCTCAGGCAAGGCAGAAGCAGCAGGAACAAGGCAAGGCTGGATTAATAACAGTGGCTGATATGAGTCTTGAACAGCAAGCAAGCTACTGTGGAATGGCTAATCAGGCAGCCTGCTGCAGGCCAGCTGTGCTTATTAGGTTGCCTGGAGACTAGTTTACCGCAGGCCTTGATTCCTGAGGGGAGGGGGAAAGGGTGCGAATCTGCTCCACAGAAAGGGGTTAAGAAATTTACTCCTCCCACATGGCAAGGGAGGAATTACAATTCTTTGTGCCTTCCCCAGTGTCAGTGCAACTACCAAAAGTTACAATCTCATCCTCATGGACTAGCATTAGTGGGGTACAGATAACTCTGAAGATGGTTTTCAGGATCTCTGTCAGTATTGGAGCATCATAGCAACAAATATTCAGCAGCACTCATAACGTACAGCAACAATCATAATTCTTCACTAGTATTGAATTTCTTGTTAAGTCCTATTGTTTCTTCCCCTTTATTAAAAATAATTCATATCTTAAACCCTCTTTCTTGTCAACCTCCTTCTCCCCACACACGTATAGGTTTGTGCACATACAACTAGAGCTGGGCAAAAATTATCCGCCAAAACATTTTTCAGCAAAAAATGAAGATTTGGGCTGCCCAAAACATTTCATTAATTCATGTTGATATTGCCAAATTGTTTCAGTTTAAAAAAGGCATTTTTTTAAAAAGTCACAATGATTTGTTTTGTCATTTTCTGAACAAAATGTTTAAATGTTATGTTTTGAAAACAAAATTTTGAAATCAATACAAAATGTTTCAGGTTGAACAAAATGTTTCATTCAATCCAAGATGAATTTTTCTACCCAACTTTTAGAGTCAACAAAATAAATAAATAAATAAAAATCACTTGGGGTTGACCCAAAACTATTCTTTTGCCCATTTTTCAAAACAGCCAGCAAACTGAAAAATCAGTTATCCCCACAGCACTACAAATAACCGTGACTGAATTTAAAAGGGAATATTAATTCAACTGTGTTTATAACCCTTTCATATTCATTTTATCCATCCCATTTGCTGGGCTTGCAACCCCAGCATCATCTTTGACATCTCTCTCTCTCTATTTTCCCCACACTCTGTCTCTAGCTACTTCATTTAGCTTCTTACTCCTTAATATGCTAATTAGCCAGACCTTACTTACTATTGCAAATGCAGAAACACGTCCTTGCCTTGTTCATCTCTCACCTTGATGATCATGACTTTCTTCTCTCCAGTCTCACTGGTTTTTAACTCTGCACCCTCCAATTTAATCAAAATGCTAACATCAGTTACTCCAACCACACCACCACCTTCTCGAATCAGGACCTGATTCACAGCCCATTAAATTCAATAGAGACTCACATTGACTTCACTGGCTTGAATAAAACCTTACTGTATAAAAGTAAAGCTCCTTTTCCTCACCTTCAAGGTTTCACATAATCTTTCCCAAATTTAAATCTCTGTTCTTATTTTTTCCTATAGTGATCCCCACTGAAAAAGCCTGCATTTAGCACACGGTGCTGTTTGAAAGTCAAAGTCGGATACTATTGCGAGGTAACTCTTAGCAAATGTTATCTTTTTAATAGTAACTAAAATATTTCCCACCTCCCATTTGCTCTCTGTGTTCCTCCCTCAGCTCCAACTTAATGTTTCCCCTCTTCCTGTCCTCCAAACACCCTCTCTCTCTTATCCTTCAATCATCCACTTCTTCCAGAACCCCACCCTACTTTGCTCTCCTCATCTGTAATTTCCACTCTCTCTCTTATATGAGTTCTGTTTCTTTGTCTCATCTTTGTCTTGTCTCTATGAGATTGTAAGCACATGAGGGTCAAGGAGAATTTCTTAGTCTGTGTTTGTCAAGAGCCAGGTATGATGCTACACAGTTATTTTTTATCAATATTAACATTAATCAAGTGCATCCATCTAGCAGAGAAGAACTTTTCCATACTCTATATTTTCTAGTGCTTTCACCAGTCCAATTTCCACATCTCCAGGGACTAGGCTTTCATTAGACTTTTGGAAGGTGATTCTGCAGTCAAATGGATCTCAGCATCAGTAAGACCAAAAGGAAGATGTCACTGTTTAGCAAGATGGTGGCTAGCAGCTCAGAAATAACTGTATTGAAAATCTTTGTATTCAAATAGAGATATTTCTTGATGAAAAGTCCTTTCAGTGCATCAGAACTTCATGTTGCTTGAGTGAACAAATCAAATGAAGTTTTATTTTAGAAAAATGGAAATAAGGAAGTAACATGGCACGCAATAAAAAATACATATTCAAAAACAGCTATTTTGCTCTCTTTGGATGTTTCTGGGTGTCTTTATCTTATTTCAAATGTCCACTTCAATTGCTTGTTTTTTAAGTGGGCATTAGTAAAACATGCTCCAGTATTGGGGTCCCTTTCTGTATAATGTCCAATAGTTCTGAAGAAACTTTTGGGGATGATTAGTTTTTGCACTATAACTTGTAAAGAGGACTGTAACCAGACAGTAAACCAAAATGAAAGGGTTTTTTTAAAATATATTCTACTGAAGAGCATTAAAACCACAAAAGTCTTCAAACATTTTCCTTTTAATTTCTCATCAATTATCACAGGGCAAGTGTGGTATCCATGGGGTTCACTGGCAAACTGGGAACACCAAAGCTTAGGGGGAAAAAAATCAATATTATTTCTCTCTCTGATGTGCTCCTGGCTGTAGCACATGACATAAATAATCTGCACTTTGCAGATTTCTGCTATTTTGTGTGGAATGCTTTGAGGATTATTTTTTCTGCTCTCTGTAGTACAGAATCCCTAATGCACTGTAGCCTCATCAATTACAGTAACTTTCTATTCTCCCCCTTTTCCTTCTCACTTAACTATGACTTGAAAAATGAACCACAGACATAGATGAAATGACCACACACATACACAAAAAATATAAAAACCTAGTGTTATCAAAGGAAATAAGAAAAAGCACTGAACAAACGCCTTTCATCAGATGCCAAAACACTGGGGTGAGTCATCTGCAGGCTGGTAAAAAAAACACTGAAAATGTTTATTAGTTCCTTCTTCCAACTAAATTCAGGTCTATATGATGGAGGTCTTCATATACTTTGGTTTGCTGCCATGACTGTGCAGGTTTTTGACTACTGATGAAGCAGAATAGGATCCAATGAATACACAGTTGGCCTAATTCTCTACTCTGTTATGCCATTTTTACTCTGTGGTGACCGTTGATTTCAAATGCGTTACCATGTCATAAACCTGGTGTGATCAGGACCAACATCTGAGTGAGCAGAAAGCCAGCATTTGAAGAGATGACCTCAATGCATCTTTTTAAAAATGCTTTAAAAATTGAATAAAAATAATTCTTTGTTTCTACTGCAATGTTCCATCACATCCCAATTTATTTGTTTCAGTAATTTCCCATGTTACTTCATTCCCGCTTCGTGTCATTATTTCATTCAAACTAATATGTGGGTAATTTCACTTGTGAGTGAAAGGTACATTTTAAGATACAGGAATTTACACTGTCAAAACTGCCATCTCACTTCATTGTGGCATTTACATTATAAAAATACTTTCAATTAGATCACATAAGAGGAGATATCTCCAAGAGAAGACCAAACAAGCAAAATAAAAAAATCCAATTTAAATGGCAAGCATCATGAATCCTCTGATTTGCACTGCTGTGAACAATACACAGTTTCAGTTGCATTTGCTATTAAACCATGATTCCAACTATTACCAATTTAATTGCCCAAATCTTTACCTTTTCTCTGACAGGTTGACAGAATTAGCCTCTGTTTTTTATTCTTATTTAAAATTCTTGCTTCATATAACCCCCTTGTAAACAGCAGTGGAAAATTCAAATCAACTCTTTTAACTTAGATATTACATAAACTGGCAAAAATACAAGTTAAATTAGTTTGTAAATGAGTATCCACCACATAAAGAGTAATTGAGTATCCATAAATGTAAATATTATTTAAAATATTAATAGCAAAACAGCACATGAATGCAGTGCACATAATTGAAACACACACTTAAGTTTACACAGATGAATAGTCCAAGAGCACTTGGCATCTTGCAGGATTGAACCCTTATGCACAGCAAATGTTATTTTCACTTGCTTATAGTTTATTTCTGAACCAACATTTTTTAACTGTAGAAAGCACGTGCTGTTCTTTGAGGGCTAAAGTCCTGGAGCCTTAAAATTCCAACTTCCCTGGCAGGAAGAGAATATAGGAAATCAATGTTATTCAAAGGAATTCTTCCCACAGAGCAAAGCTATCTCACACAGGGCAGGTAAAGTTTTAAGATTCCAGGTCTCTACATAATAAGCTTGCAAATATACAATGTTCTAAATGTATTAAAATTCCCCAAAATAATTTTATGTTGGTAAGCTAACAGTGGAATGGATTGTTTTCTAATACTCTAAATAAAAATAAATATTTGGGCTGAGTACAAACATGAAAAATGTTACATATTTTTTTGGGAAAAAAATTCTAAAAGCCTGGAAATGAAGGACAACATGAAGCTGTAATAAATGTCCTTCATTTGTCATGTCATTTTCCTAGTTCTCTTCCAAACTATTCAGCTAATTAGAATATTGATGTAAAAATAAGACCTATATCCTGCTCATGTCATTTCCAGTGAAGAAGAAGCCTGAGTCTGTGACACTGTAATCACTCTTGTGAGATCAGACAGTGATGTCAAAGGATTTAGTGACTTCATTGTACTGGTGTTAATTATATGTTTGATGTTTCAAAAGAGCTTTTCTCAGTCAGAATGTTTATCCTTATATGAACAAAGGGGAAGTTAGGGAAATTGGAATGCCCACTTTATGGCATAAATATCGTACTTTACGGAAACAGAAACAGGAGCTATGAAGACTATCAAGTGACAGGTAATTGACATATAATGTGTAGTCATTAAGTGTAAAAGCCTATCTTTAAAATATTGCCTATGCTGAGAGGTCTAAAAATATATTTGCAGAAAGCCCACACAAAGAAGGTCATTACAATAGTTTTCAAATCTTAATGAACAATAGTTTTCATTTGGAAAATCTTGACTATCACTTTTTAAATGCTGCTTATGTAATGCAATATCATAATGTAGCCAAACTTCAAACTGCTTGAATTCATAGACTTATTCAGTACTTATAGATAATATTTATGTAATATAGCTTTTTAAAGGAAAATAAACTGACCAAAATTCCAGCCACAAACAATTTACAATCTAAGGCCTCAAGCCTGCAATCTGCATAAACTCTTGAAGTCAGTAGATTTCCATGTAGGCATAAGAATCATCCATGAGGATCCAGTATTGTTAACCACAAATGTTCAAAAATCATGCATTAAGGCCAAACATTCCCTCATACGATTGGCTTAAAAATCATGTTTTTGTTGTTGTTGTTTGTTTTTTAAATAGGGTTCTTTTGGTTTGTCTTCTGGTTTCTGAGCTGTTAGGGTGCACTTGCTTCACATTTTCATACTTTTCTCAGGAACCATGAGGGTTAGAAACTGACTTTATTTTAAATGAAAGATGAGATTCTCAGGCAGTCAACTAAATCTAGCAGCTGAGGCTGTAAGAAAAACACTATATATCATGACTGATGAGAGCTGGCAACACTGAGAATCTGATTGCAAGATTGGGTTCGAAACAGACAGTGCACCAATGAGATCTGTCATCAAAAATGCAACAAAAAGCAAAGTGACTGAAAAGCATGCCTTGTTAGTGCCACTACATTTATTTAGAGCCCAACCTGTAGCCCAGGGTCCATTTGTGGCCCTCAGGGGTCCCTTAACTTAGGCCCTGGAGAGGGACCATTTTAAGAGGAAAATGTGCATGTGATTGCTGATTGAAAAGTTTGTTCCCTGACAGCTTTCTTTAGAAGGGGAGGAGTGAAGACATAGTACCCTCTCAAATGGAGTGGGTAGTGAGAGCTGGAGCCACAGTCTTCACAAGAGGGGGAGGGGAACCAAACAAGCACCCCAGCAATTCCTGCAGGAGGGGCTGGATCTTCCATGGCACAGAGTACTAGGAAAAGGGACAGCGGCAGCTCTAGTCCCACAGAAAGAAGTAGGGGGAGCAGGGAGCTGAATGAAGAGGCCATGGAGCCTCACTATTTGACTTGGGGCAGTGGGCAAGTTAGTAAGAGTAAGTCAGAAAGGAAGGAATTTTTGAGGGGAAACAGTGCCATCACAGAGTCAGAGGGAAATGAGAGAAATATTTGGTGGTTGGTGGATGTGCCTAGGAACACTAGAGATTTGTGGAGGGAGAGATGGGCTGAGTACATGAGGGCTGACTGGAGAGAGACCTGGCTGGGGGCTCTCAGGAGGAAGAGAACAGGTGTTTCTTTCAGGCAATGGGGCTGAGGAAGGGAGTTTCTTAGGGGATCAGCTGGGGAAGTTTGATGGGTGTGTTTCTGAGGGATGGGGACACTAAAGGCAGGATTCAAAAAAGGAAGTCTCCACTCACCTTCTCCAGGCCCAGCTGATTCTCTGAAAATACAGCAGAGCAGCTATGTCATCAGTGTTTAGTGAGAGAGCTGATTTGGGAGCCAGTTTTAGACACCCAATTTAGTTTTCTTTACAACATGGAACTGAACAGAGGACAGGAAGGGGGAAATGGCAACGTTAAACTGCCCCTCCCCTCCTAACGGTGGCTCTTGGCATGAAAAGCTGGGCAACAGTGGTTTGGAGATATTTTGTGTGTGGGGGGGGGTGGTTGTATGCCTATATTTCTTTTAATTACTTCTTGAAGGAAAGACTAGGTTTTATAACAGGCTTTTGAAAGAAGTGGGTTTTGGACAGGAACTTGAAGGAAGAGATGTAGAAAGCATGGTGGACCAGACATGGAGCTATTTCGAGATTATCCAGTTACCCTTAAAATAAGGGTGTGTCCCAACTGAGACATGGGCAGTCTGACCTAGTGGTCGGAGCAGCAGTCAGGCTGGTCAGATACCAGGATGTCAGAATCTGAGCCAGCCCAGAGGGCAAACCGAAAGTCAGGTGTCAGGAGGGGGGCAGGGTCAGGTTACTAGGAGACCAGTAGTAGAAACGATCCTGAGCAGGGAGAACCCAGTTACATGGACAACTTCCTGTTCCTGTGCTTGGGTTAAATAGAAGCTGGGGATCAATCAGGACCCTCAGGGTTCCACCAAATCAGATCCTAGGACTGGAATCCTCCTGTTAGAGTTCAGCTGCTATTCTAGCAGCTGGTAAGAGAGTGGCAGGTTGTGACTGCCTAGTGCTTAAGAGCCCCGTGGACCAGCATTGAAGACCCACAGTCCTTTACAGGGTACTAGGACAACCCAGCAAAAGTACCTGACAGACATGTATCTCATACACATACCACATACCTCCTTTATTAAGTTGCATTTCCTAAGGAAATCAGAAATGTTCTAATTAAATAGCTATGCTGATTATTAGAAGCTTATTAAAACATACGTGTATCCACTACAAGTCACTATAACACCCTGTGTGCCATTCAATTAGTCTAGCTATGCTATTTATTTATTTTTTAGAACAATTACAATATTACACTGGATCAATTCCTATGTAATCTTGTCAAATAAAAGGTGTCATTTATGAGGCTGTCAGTTACAAAGACTATACTGTATCCCTGATAAAGTTGGCTTGGGGCTGGATTAATTTTTAACTCAGCTGCATGTAGCAGTAAAAAAACCACCCAAACACATCGAGGGAGACTACTTCTCCCTTATTGCAACAAACAAAGATATACGGAGAACAGAAAAGAAAACAAAAAAAAAAGACTTTTAAGGTATGCTGTGAACTTTGTTTTTCTTTCAGTAATCCTCTCACTACTCAGTCTTATTTAGTATCTGGCAGTACAAAGATCAGCAGCGGCACAGCTATAAAGCTGTATGCATCTGAAGCAATAGCATGAGAATCTATTTGCTAGCTAGCCAACAGCAGCTAGATTTCAAGAAGAGGAAAAATATGTGTATGTTTCAAGCCATTGGCACAATCTTTCTATTACAGATTCACTGAATGAAACAAAGCCTCTCTCTACCATCCCCAAGCTCAGTATCAATAACATTCCCTACCCTTCTCCAACATTTGTATAGAAGACTGTTTTAGCTGATTGCATGCCACAGAGAAGGTCACGTAGCACAATGAGAGGCTTCTCATGCAAACGAAAAGATTTTAGGAAGATCTCCACATGATCAGTCTTTCCCAGAATCCTTTTTGAGCCAAAAATGTGTGAGGGCTATGTTCAGAATAAGATGCAGCAAAATGTAGTGGTAGATGAGCAATTTTAATCAAATGAACTCTTGGAAAGCCAAGAAAGGAAATAAATTAATTAAATTAAAATTCTCTTTAGGACTTGTGCTCTCCAGTCTCAGTTACCCTTGTCCCAGATTCAAGGCAAGCAACAGTCTAAAATCATTTGTCTTGGGGATGAACCACAAAAGGTCTTTGATTCCTCCTTTTCATTAGGGAAGAGAAGGCAAAAATCACAAACCTAGTCTTCTTTCAACGCTGAAGCAACTCAAAGTCTTAGTTCATTCTTTCTTTTAAAGAAGCAGTAAATCCTAAGAGGTTTTAAACAGATTCACAATTGCCTTAGGAGTATCCACTCTGTGAAACGTCTCTCAGACTGGCTGGCCAGCTCTCCGAACATGCAGCAACAAACTTCCTCTTCCTTTATCTGCTTTAGGATGGTTTCCTGAGAGCTTAGCAGGTCCCAGCTGCTCCTCCTGTCAGCATAGGTACCATCTACACTAGGGTTGCCAACTGTGTAATATTTAAAAACTGGACACTCCAGCAGGAGTGACGGAATCTCCCCTATCCCACCTCTTCCCCCTGAAGACCTGCCCCTGCTTTGCCTCTTCCCCTGAGGCCTCACGCCTGCCCTGTCTCTTCCCCCAAGACCCCACTCTCCGTTTGCTCCTTTTTCCCATCCCTCCATTGCTCACTGCTTTTCCTCTCTACCCTCTCCCTGCCTGGGTCAAAAGGAACTCACCTGCAGAGCCAGGGCTGGAAGCTGCAGCTGCCCGGTGGAGGTAGGAAGTGGCCCTGGCTGAGTAGGGGCTGGCATGGGTGATGACTTGGTGCCTCCCCCTGCCACGCCCGCAGTTACTGGACTTTGGGTGTCTGGTCAGAGCTACTGACACCAACAGGTCCCCTTTTTTTAAACCAGATTTTTGGTCGAAAACCAGACACCTGGCCACCCTACTCTACACTGAAGCACTACAGCAGTGCAGCTACAGAAGTGCCACTGTAGTGTCTCAGCGTAGAGAAGCCCTGAGCCCTGCCAGTTAAACCTGGCCTCTCCATATAAAACTCTAGTTTGTAACCTTGGAGCTTTCTGACCGCTGTTTTGATGAATCCAGGCCCTAGACTGGTATACCCTTTCACAGTAAGGGTGGCAGAACAGGGCTCCTGATAAAAAAGTCATGTACATGGCAGTTTGGAATCCTCCCTTCCAGTCTGGTGATAAGATATGGTCAACTGCTGATAAGCTGTAGTACTGGCCACAGCCACTGCACAACCCCACTTTGAATTTTTGTCCAGTGGATCAGTAGAGTTTTCTGACCCAAGAGTTGACATCTTTGCTCCAAATACCTGGTATGTTTTGGGACTGGTTCACCTGTGGAAAGGACAGGCAACATTTTGCCTACAAGAAAACTTTCAGAGAAGCAGGCTGAACAACTTGGCTCAATGGATGCAGATAGGTTATTCCCATGTCATAAAATATTCACCTAACCATAGCATACCTGATATTTTCCCACAAGGTCTAACCCATCTTTTTTATGAATCTAGTTTACAGTGTTGGATACAACTTATTATAATTAGCATTTATTTGTTAGGCATACTAAAATGTCTGAGGATTTGTATTTTGTAAATATTATACTGCCGACTGGGTGATTAATCCACTGTTGTCAGCCACATAATTCCCAAAAGCACAACACGGGTCTATGTACAGTGAGTCTAAAAAATAACAAGAGAAGCACAAAATTATATGGAATTATTTTCTTTGTATTTATGACTTTTTTATAACTTTAGTTTCAAGACTTACATTTTTTATGTCGATAATATAGACGGGTTTACAGTGAGATACAACAAATATGTGCAGGAAGGAAATATATTTACATGTTTAAATAATATAGAACTTTTAATAAAACAAACATTTGTGGTGGTATTTTCAAAAGCGCTCAGAGTTGGCTTTGCTCTTGTCAAAGTCAGTGGGACCATGACCTAAAAATTCCAACCTTTAGCTCTACAGTCATCCAACTCTAAGGCTATGTCTACGCTATGAGCTAGGGGTGTGATTTCTCTGCTTGTGTACACATACTCATGCTAGCTCTCGTCAAACTAGCACACATATAAACAGGTAGTGGCAGCTGGGCCGTGCCAAGTACATACCGGTACCTACTGGTTTCAGGCAAGTCCGTATTCAGCACAGTCAGCCATGCCTCTGCTCCTATCTCTGTTAGCACAGCTACACTGCTATTCAGCTAGCAAGAGTAGGTGTACACAAGCTGGGAAATCACACCCGTAGCTCATAGTGTAGATGTAGTCTAAGTCAGACACTGCAGCAAACAATAGTTGTAAAGAGTCTTGCATATACAAAGGTCAACATTACGCGTGTTATTCTTGTACATTGCTAGTAATTTTCTTAGCATTACAAATTATGAGCCAGATCTGGTGTAAACTGGAATAGGTACACTGAAATCAATGGTTATACACAAGTTGACACCAGCTGAAGATATAGCCCTAAAAGTTTATATTTGTTCTTTGTCCAAAAGCTCTTTAGTAATCTACTTTCCAATTAAAAGTACTCTTCTTACTTCATGAATTGTATAATACTATCCACATCAAGAAATGGACCCATTATTTAAACTAGCATTACTCAGTTTTCAGCAATTGTTTAGGTGGGAAAACACCGTTTGTAAAGGTTCACAAGCAAAGTCAATTTCTTAGTCTATAGCAGATGGACCTTATATGTAACTTTCTCCAGAGGTAAATACTCACCCAATCTACTTTTAAATTTCAGAGTTAAAATATCGTTGTCTCCTCATTTATATTTATGTCAAAGTGTTTTATAGTCATTTTCTTTTGTTTTAATTGAGTCCACTGAAGTTAACAGAAAGACTCCTATCCACCTGCAAATCTTTGAAGAGGCTTATAAAGCAAGTTATCAAGAAAGGTTTGCAAAGCTTTGCTCCTTTGGAGAGTAAATCTGTCCTGTCCTGAGATTTCCCAAAGATCTTATATATACACAACAGAATGGGAAAAGGTGAATTTTTTGCTTGCATGTATTTCTGTATTTCAAAATAAATTAGGAACAGAAAAGGCACACTGTCTAATGTGATTGCCAGTAACTCTGCCAAGGGAGCTGCATCAGAGATGGAAAAGATCAAATAAATAATGTGAAGTGCAATACTGCATATACAATATGTCAGCTACATTAGAGGAAACTCACTGGACTGGTTTTCCCACACTGTATATAGCTCTGGCCTCCACTTAAGAACTACCAGTTACTGTTTTTGTTCTAATGATGCTTTAAAGCCAAATTACCAAAACTAATGAAGCATGGTAATAATTTTGCTCCTAAGATTCTTTCCTTTTAATTTTTATGGCAGTAACAACTGGAATATAATTTTTGCATTTTAGGTTGTGGGTTGTTTTTAGGTTTTGTTTGGTTTGGGTTTTTTTTGGCTTAAGGAAATATTTCGAACAGATTTGGACAAACACTATTGATTTAACGTCACTTAAATCATTGAACTATAGAATGCCAGGATGCCAATACTTGCTATTTTTGGCAATGTAGGTTTTTTTAAATTTTTAAATATGGAGATATACCTATCTCATAGAACTGGAGGGGACCCTGAAAGGTCATCGAGTCCAGCCCCCTGCCTTCACTAGCAGAACCATGTACTGATTTTGCCCCAGATCCCTATGCTCTGCACTGCTGTCTGATGAACTATCCAAATAATTCCTCAAAAGCTACAATTTTCTAAAAAACAAACAAACTCAATATTGCTCAGTAGAATGAGACCACTTAAGCCTCGTCTACACTACGCGTTTAAACCGGTTTTAGGAGCATTAAACCGATTTAACGCCAAACCCGTCCACACTAAGAGGCCCTTTATATCGGTATAAAGGGCTCTTTAAACCGGTTTCTGTACTCCTCCCTAACGAGAGGAGTAGCGCTAATATCGGTATTACCATATCGGATTAGGGTTAGTGTGGCCGCAAATTGACGGTATTGGCCTCCGAGCGGTATCCCACAGTGCACCACTGACCGCTCTGGACAGCAATCTGAACTCGGATGCAGTGGCCAGGTAGACAGGAAAAGCCCTGCGAACTTTTGAATATTTCCTGTTTGCCTAGCGTGGAGCTCAGATCAGCACGTGTGGCAATGCAGTTAAAAATCAAAATAAAGAAAGAGCTCCCGCATGGACCATGCGGATGTGATCGCTGTAAGGGCAGGCAAATCTGTTCTATCAGCGCTCCGTTACAGAAGATGAAATTCAAAATCATTTTTAAAAAATCTCCAGACAGACGCCATAGCAGAGGCTCAGCGCACTGCTGCGTGACAAACGTAACGGAAAGCCAAAGAATCAAATGGACGCTCATGGACTGGAGGACTCAAGCTATCCCACAGTTCCTGCAGTCTCCGAAAGTATTTGCATTCTTGGCTGAGCTCCAAATGCTTCTAGGGTCAAACACAGTGTCAGCGGTGGGTCAGGGCATAGCTCGGCAATTTACGCACCCCCCCACCCCCAGAAGTGAAAGGGAAAACAATCCTCTCTTGACTCTTTTACATGTCACCCTATCTTTACTGAATGCTGCAGATAGACACGATGCTGCAGCACTCAACACCAATATCCTTGCTCCCCCGCCCCGCTATGGGTGGCTGATGGTACAATAAGACCGATACCCATCGTCATCATCAGCCTATTGGCATATGGGGCAGTGCAAAAGGACTGGTAACCATGCGTACTAGCATCAGTGAGGTCAATGAAGGGCGCCTGGTCCTAATTTTTCCTGGTAGATGGTACAGTATGGCTGATAACCATCTCTGCTGTCATGCAAAAGCAAAAGCATGCTGCTGTGTAGCGCTGCTGAATCGCCTCTGTCAGCGGCATCTAGTACACATACGGTGACAGTGACAAAAGGCAAAACAGGCTCCATGATTGCCATGCTATGGCATCTGCCAGGGCAATCCAGGGAAAAAAGCCACGAAATGCTTGTCTGCCGTTGCTTTCCCAGAGGAAGGAGTGACTGACGACATTTACCCAGAACCACCTGCGACAATGATTTTTGCCCCATCAGGCACTGGGATCTCAACCCGGAAATTCCAAGGGGCGGGGGAGGCTGCGGGAACTATGGGATAGCTACAGAATAGCTACCCACAGTGCAATGCTCCAGAAATCGACGCTAGCCTCGGACCGTGGACGCACACCACCGATTTAATGTGTTTAGTGTGGCCGCGCGCACTCGATTTTATACAATCTGTTTTACAAAACCGGTTTATGCAAATTCAGAATAGTCCCGTAGTGTAGACGTACCCTTAGTGACCAGACTCCACAGCAGACTTAGCAGACTGCACCAAGTGGTGTTGCATTCCCCAGTTCCAATTCTATCCTCAAACACACCCATGCAGTTCCCAGTAAAGTCAATGAGCATAGTGCTTACATATCAGAGGTCAGAACAGAGTCCATGCTGTCCATCCACAATGGAACCCTGAACTAGGACCCTCAACAGCTCTACAAAGTTACTAAACTTGTGCCAACTGGAAATCATTCTTTGCCTATTTTACTGAGACACTTTGCAGACACGGTCCCCTCACAATCAGTTCTGATTTTTACAGTTAGCTATTGCTATAAAACCTATCCGTACAGGTATTTACATCATGGTGCCACCAATGCAAAAAAAAAGTAAGAACAAAACTCATCACAATATTAACTTTTTAACTGAGAAACAATGGAGTGGTTCTAACCTCCTTCCCCTGGAACATACAATATCTCTACTGGCTTCACTTGCATAAACTTTGTTAGAGTGGAAATCTCATCGCAGGAATCTGGGTTGAAAGGAGTTTTGCACTGTTGGTATACTAGGTTTTTAGCTCAATCAGCTCAATTCATGAAAGGTTTTTTCATCTTTTATTCAAAAAGTAGTCAAAATCTCCAAAGCAAACTCTGTTCTTTTGAATTCCCACCTTCATGCTGGTACTGGCCTTTGATGATGATCAGTCCTTTTCAGAAAGCAAGAGAGAGGTCAGGAGCTTTCAGCATGTGGTGAAGACTTTATAAGAGTGGAAATTGTCTTCTCAGAGAAAACCCAACTATTGCTGAATAAAAGTCTACACAGGGCAAAAATAACCATCTAAGAATTTCATTTCCAGTTACTGAAGGCCATCTCTTGAAAAGACTGTCATTTCTGAATGCCAGAATGAAACAAGTGCAATGTAGAAGGCACTAAAAGGATTTTAAAATAGAAATGAAACCAAAATTCACATAGTAGTTTTTCCACTGACAGCTTGATAATAGAAGTATATTTTAACACCACAGGTCCAGTGAATCAGATTTTGACTGAAACATTTTTGTTGCACTTAAAACTTGAATTAAAAACTGCCCTTCTATAATGAGAGAGAGAGTGCTGTCTCAGCAATTCATGTTGCAATGAAATCCCTTGTCACATGAGCACTTCATATTGAACCAAATAAAACTACAATGCCGGCTATGTAATGTGGAATAACCCATTGTGCCATCAAGAAAATTGTGGCCAGGTGCCAAAGAACAAACACAGATTTCCACCCCTTCTAATTACAAAACCTGTTGTAAAGAAAATTAAAATGGATATAAAAAAGGTCATTTACTGTAATCAGTAGAGAAAAGGTCAGTGTTCACCAAAAATCTGAAAGAAGAAACCACATACACACAAACACACATGACACACAAAATATTACTTGAACAATTACTGTTGGACAGTAGAATGGCAAATAAGATTCAGTGACCCAGAAATAGCAAAGCTTTCTCTTGTTACATCTGGATTTTTTCGCCTGATATGATGTCACTCTATATAAACAGTGCATAAAACACATGCAATTCCTTTATGTCTGTACAGCATTTATGTGTCCAACATGAGTCTTTTACTGGCAGCGTAGACAAATATTTAGACTGCTACATTAGTGGTTCAGAGTGTAAATGAAACTAGCCTATGCTGCTCTAAACGCAAATGCTCATGGACAAAAAACCCATCCAACCAAGAGAGAATTTTAATAAGCCACAGAATAAGTAATGTCTCACAAAAAAGCTCACAAATATTTGGACAAAAGACTATGGTTTATTCCTTTCTAAAGAGATCTTATGGCAGCTAATCACATCCAGAATATTCAAGAGTGAAGCATTTGTTTACAAGTGACCTGCATTCTTTTTGTGCTGCTGAATTCTTACTTTGTTAGCTATTTATTATATACTCCTTCCTCCTCCCCACCAGCAATATATGTATTCACATTCTATCGCTTTCTGTGATGGAACCTGGCAATGTTCCACTCTTTGTGAAATGAGGACAGTTTTGCATTTCACCTTAATCAGATCAAATTAGGACAGGTGGTAACCCTGCAGGCAACATAATTATGAAAAATGTCTGTGTTCAATACAAACTGTCCTTCCAGCCTCCTAGTCTAATAGGATATCATAGTACAATCTTTTTACATTTTACTGGCAGCTCAGAACACAAATGCCCACAAAGGATCAGATTCTGCTCTCATTTATACAGTATAAATCCAGAGAAACTCCACTGAAGTCTCCCTGTACTTCTACTGGCATGAAAAGAAGCAGAATTTGTCCCTGAGTGCATAATTTGATGTGCGGATGAAATCTAAAGTTAAATACAGGACAAAAGAAATTAAGTCTCTCTCTACTCAGGAATAATTTTAATAACAATGTGCAAGACATGCTGATCCTATATTACAAACGGTGAGTCGTGTTTCTGCTATAAAAAAGGCAGTAATAAATACTGGAGATCGTTAGTGCAGCCGGTCTGACAAAGAGAAAACTTGGAAAGGTATCAGTGCTCCCAGAGGCAGAGAATTAGGGATTTTCCTGATTGTGCACTGATATGATGGCCTTACTGTTGAACAGAACACTTACAGTGAATAGCTGGCTAGACAGAATTGATATAAGCTGAAAATTGGATGCAAAACTCCATTCTACATTAAGGGGATAATACACCCAGCTTCATTTACAATATTACTCCTCAGAAGACACCCCAAGCACCGCAATAACAAATGTTATATCAAAGATGCACTCAGCAACAAATGCAATATGAGTCTCTGTGAGGCAATTTTTCAGTGTGTCAACATTATAATATCACTCCATGGAAACAAATTAAGCAGCACAAGCTCGGCTGTTGGGATCACTTTATTAGCAATGCAATGTTATTTCATAAAGAATGCATTGCTTCAGATCTGTCAATAAACATCAAAGATGGCCTATCCATTTTTATGGAGCACAACTTATTATTTGCATATGAAATAAACAAAACACTTTAACATCCGGCTCTCTTTGTGAATGCATTTAAAATATTACTGAAAAACTGATCATCTTTACTGCTCAAATAGAGTCCATTCCAGTTTTGGGTCTTTTTTTTTTTTTTTTTTTAACCAAGAGGGTGCAACATTGAACAGGCTTCCCAAAAACATCAGTTAAGGAATACTGAATATTATCTACCAGATGATGCATATCTGTGTTTAAACGCTTGCTGACATGTCCTGGAAAACTCTGAAAAATATTCTCTTTGAAGACAATTCTGCTTAGATATATCATACCACATACATGCATAATCTTAACTCTGTTCCTCGTGCACAACCATTAGAATCTTGGGCCAGGTCCTTCGCTATCGAGTACCTATGAGGTAGTGATATGAAAAGGTGATTCACCTTTGCACTACCCTAATCCTCAAGTTGTTCTCAGAAGGCTGTACCTCTTGCACTGTGTTACAGCATTCTGATGGCTGCTGTAACTTATGCTAGAATGCAATGGTCACAAGGGGACAAAAAGAGAGCTCAGGATTGGCATGGTACTATATGTGGCAATGGATAGGAACACCTACATCAGCACTATGCCATCAGAGACTCACCCTCATATTGAGATGACCCTCCCTGAGCAGGTTCATGCACTTTTATGGCCAAATTACACTGGCAGAGCAACGGAAAGCAACTGTTCCACCATACCAGAGGATCTCACTTTCCAGTCTTTAATTATACGATCACATACAATTTCTCAAATAATCCAATATAATATTATGCAACTTTTTTCTCTTTCATAAATACACATGGGCAATATCTTGTAACAGTTTTTGTCTTCCCTTTTTTTTTTATTAACAACTAATTCATTGTCACAATGGTCAACTTTGGTCAAATTTTTAATGGAAGTTACCCACCTAATATCTTTAAAAATCTAGCCCTTATACTTTTTATGATAAATCTTCTTCTCTCTAAGGCACAATATATACACTAATTATTTTGCACACACCCAATTGTGTACACTTTTCTTTTAATCTTTCTTTGAAAACTGGAAGTCAAATCCTACTCAGGAATATAGAAAGGAGCATAAACTCTTGCAACCCAGTGTAAAAGTATAATTAGACAGTCCAGAAAAGAATTTGAAGAGCAACTAGCAAAAGACACAATTTCTAACAGCAAAATTTTTAAGTACATCAGAAGCAGGAAGCCTGCCAAACAGTCAGTGGGGCCACTGGATAACTGAGGTGCTAAAGCAGCACTCAAGTTAGATAAGATCATTGTGGAGAAGCTAAATTAATTCTTTGCATTGGTCTTCACTGCAGAGGATGTGCAGGTCCCACACCTGAGCCATTCTTTTAGGTGACAAATCTGAGGAACTGTCCCAGAATGAAGTGTCAATAGAGGAGGTTTTGATAAATTTGATAACAAATAAGTCACCAGGACCAGATGGCATTCACCCAAGAGTTTTGAAGGAACTCAAATATGAAACTACAGAACTACTGACTTTGGTTTGTAAACTATCCCTTAAATCAGCCTCTGAACCAGATAACTGGAGGATAGCTAATGTAACACCAATTTGGAAAAAAAGACTCCAGAGGTGATCATGGCAATTACAGGCTGATAAGCCTAACTTCAGTACCAGGCAAATTGGTTAAAACTATATTAAAGAACAGAATTATCAGACACAAAGATGGACATGTTGTCTTTGGAAACAGTCAACATGGCTTGTCTCACCAATCTATTGGGATTCTTTGAGAAGGTCAAAAAGCATATGGACCAGGGTGATCCACTTGATATAATGTGCTTGGACTTTCAGAAATCTTTTGACAAGGTCCCCCACCAAAGGCTCTTAAGCAAAGAAAACAATCATAGGACAAGACAGAAGGTCCTCTCATGGATCAGTAACTAGTTAAAAGATACGAAACAAAGAGTAAGAATAAATGGTCAGTTTTCACAGTAGAGTAAGATAAACAGCAGGGTCCCCGAAGGATCTGTACTAGGACCAGTACTATTCAACATATTCATAAATGATCTGGAAAATGGTGTGAACAGGGAGGTGGCAAAGTTTGCAAACAATACAAAATTACTTGAGATAATTAAGTTCAAATCTGACTGTGAAGAGTTACAAAGGGATCTAACAAAACTGGGTGACAGGGCATCAACTTACAGATTAAATTCAATGTTGATAAATACAAAGTAATGCATATAGGTAAACATAATCCCAACTATTAATATAAAATAATGGGGGTCTAAATTAATTATTATCATTCAAAAAGAGATCTTGGAATCTTCATGGATAGTTCTCAGAAAACATCTGCTAAATATGCAGCGGCAGGCAAAACAGCTAATAGAATGTTAGGAACCATTAGGAAAGAGATAGATAATAAAACAGAGAATACCATAATGCCACAATATAAATTCATGGTACGCCCACACCTGAAATACTGTGTGCAGTTCTGGTTGTCCCATCTCATAAAATATATTAGAATTGGAAAAAGTAATGAGAAGGGCAACACAAATAATTAGGATATGGAACAGCTTCCATATGATCAGAGATTAAAAAGACTGAAACTGTTAATCTTAGAAAAAAGATTACTAAGGGGGTTGGGGATATAATAAAGGTCTATGAAATCATGAATGGTGTGGAGAAAGTGAATAAGGAACTGTTATTTACCCCTTCAGATAACACAAGAACCAGGGGTCACACAATGAAATTAATAGGCAACAGATTAAAAAAAAATAAGGAAGTATTTCTTCATACAACACACCCTGTGGAATTCATTACAGGAGATGTTGTGAAGGCCAAACCTATAACTGGGATCAAAAAAGAATTAGTTCAATTCCTGGAGGATAGGTCCATCGATAGCCATTAGCCAAGATGGTCAGGGATGCATGTTCTGGGTGTCCCTAAAACTCTGACTGCCAGAAGCGAGGGATGGATGACAGGGAATGGATCACTCGATAATTACCATGTGCTCTTCATTCCCTCTGAAGTATCTTGCACTGGCCCATCAGATAGGATACTGTGCTAGATGGGCCATTGGTCTGACCTAGTATGGCTGTTCTTATGTTCTTATCCAGCTACAAGCTTTTTTCAGCTCCTTTCTATTGTTTAGAATTTTTTAGATGTGATTCCATAGCTGAATAGTGTACTAGAATATAAAACACTTTACAAACTGCAGATATGAGATCTCGATATTTGTAGAGGTCAACTTAAATAGACATTGGCTCTAGCATTTAATACATGTACCATGCCGATAAGTAATTTCAAAACTACTGCCTCTTTAATTTTCACTCATTTTTTTTCAATGGGTCAGTCCTAAGATGGACCCAAGCGGTGCCAAAGGGAAACTTTGGTTATTCAAACTCAAAATAGGGTTGAGAGATGGCTTTCTTCTATGTGATTAAATATTTGCTGGCTTTGTTGATGATTTAACTGCATTTATGAAACGTAATGACATCAGTTCTCACACTGTGCGACACTTACTCTGTTCTACCATTTTATGCATTATTTCCAAAAGGTAAGGTTTTTTACTAATGCTTCATACGGCAAGTGCTGAACCCTATTACTTTTTCCTTTCATTATTCCTTTTATTTGCTATTTATTTTCCACATTTGATTGCTTTACTGTGGAACAGAAATTCATCCTTTCTGAAAAGGTGTATGGCTCCAGAATCCCAGTGGACATGAGTTTCCAAAGAACTGTGAATATATTTTTTATTGCAAATATTTGAATATATAAATACAACTGCATGCATAAAACCTGAAGGCTCTTAGAGAAACTTTGGGAAAAAAAACAGTATACCCTGAAGTGTCAAGTCAGTTGGAGATTCTTCACATTACTCTCCTGCCTTGTCTATAGGATTTACTTTCTATTGTAGCTCAGCTCCTGTGCTCTTCAGGACAAAGATTGCCAATCATGATAAACTATCCTATAGTAGGATTTTTGACTCAGACTACAGTAAACTCTATATAACGAGATTACCTGATTCTTTTTAAGGATCAATAATTTAATTTCTAGACAGGGGCCTTAAAGGTTAATTTCTAGTGCTTTAGTCACTAAGCTATCCAGCATTCAAGAGGCTTGCAGGTGACATACAACCATAACTAGCTAATCCAAATCAGTTTGTTAAAAATAAATCCTCAGATTAACAAATCAATGATACTTACACACTACAAAATTGGTTTCCACTTAAAAGGCTCTATTCTGACTGGATTTACACACTTTATATGCAGCATAAATCTTGTTTTGATGTAATTTAGTTGGGATTCAGGGAGAAGTGACTCTCCTGTCTCTTGTCAGTGTACTAGACACAAACTGGGCAGCAGACATCCTATTTCAGTCTGACTGGTGCCTTTTGAGGAAAATGGGGGTAAAGGAGGGAACAAATCCGTTTTTTTTATGGTTTTACTGACAGATTGCTCTACCTGGCCATTTTCATTTTTCTGCTTCCACAACTAACTGTGATTTGCCATATACAAAGCCTGCACATTCCCACCTATTAATGGTTGCTGCAATGAGAATCATATACTATGCCAGGGGTAGGCAACCTATGGCACGCGTGCCGAAGGCAGCACACGAGCTGATTATCAGTGGCACTCACACTGCCTGGGTCCTGGCCACTGGTCCGGGGCAGCTCTGCATTTTAATTTAATTTTAAATGAAGCTTCTTAAACATTTTTAAAACCTTATTTACTTTACATACAACAATGGTTAAGTTATATATTATAGACTTATAGAAAGAGACCTTCTAAAAACGTTAAAATGTATTACCGGCACGTGAAACCTTAAATTAGAGTGAATAAATGAAGACTCGGCACACCACTTCTGAAAGGTTGCCGACCCCTGTACTATGATCTCACAAATCTGGTTGGCTGCACTCTTGGGGGCCACCTACTGGACTTTTGTCAGGGGAATACAAACCTCTGGATCTCTGGAGCCCAAAGTGGTTTAAGCCTCCAGAGTCAGAACCGAGTCCAGCCATGACCCCAATCTCAGAGACCCTAGGCACACTCTCAGGTCCCGGACCTGCTGTCTAGCACACAGTCCTGAGAGCTGGACCCTGATTTCCAGCTGCCTACCCCCTCTGGGCATAGTGTTGACCCTTCAGACTCCCCCATATTTTAACATACCATGTCCCAGAATTCCATCCCGATGTGTGAAACTTCTGGTTTACAGCTTCTCTCTCCCAGGGAGCAACATGGTAGTTGCAAAGCATTTAACACAGAGAGACACTTTGCACAGAGTCTAACACAATTTAGTCTCTTACTAAATCATATAAAGCACAAGATAGTATGGATCATATAAAACAATAAACCCTACATGTATTTCCCTTCTCTATCTCACCTTTTCCTCTGGAGTCCTTGGGGTCATTTGTGTCCATAAAGACAGACAGGTTTCCCTGCATGCAAGCTGGCTTCTCATTCTTGGAGTTTCCTTCCCCCAGCTTCTGTCACCTGCCCAATGCTTTTGTAATATCAACAGACCCTGGTTGTCGGTGGGCGGAAATGAACCTGGGGCCTCTAGAGCTAAATGCATAAGCCTCTACTGCATGAGCTAAAAGTCACATGGCTATTAGCTAAGTCTGTAGAGTAGACTCATTAATCTCTAAGTGGTCTCGGTGCCACTAGATGGGACAGAACACCACAACCAGGAGGTGTGTGCGTTACATACTTCCCCTAGCTAAGGAAGCACATCCCAAGCTTCAGAGACTTCCCAGTTGAAATCCTGGACAAGCTCTCACTTGTAACACCAACAGACCCTGGTTGTCGGTGGGTGGGATGGAACCTGGAGTCTCTGGAGCTTAGTGTATGAGCCTTTACTGAATGAGCTAAAAGCCAGCTGGCTTAGCTAAGGCTGTAGAGTAGACTCAATCTCTCTCTCTCTCTCTAATTGGTCTTAGTGCCACTAGGTGGGACAGAACACCACACCCAGGAGGTGTGTGGGTTACACTTCCTGTTCCTGCCTGTGTCCTCTGCTCCTGGATGTTCCTTATTTAAACTCCCATCTGATCACCTGGCTTCTTTTGTTCAACACCTAGTAAATTTCCAGTGTACTTACCTCTCCTGCCTCCACCATCCAGAAGGGCAAGATAAAACTGGGTTTCTAAAGATGCAGCTACTCTTTAGTATAACTATTGCTGGTGAAAGCATGGTTGTTCAAAGTCAAGCACCTTCCCATTGTATCTGTTCTAGGAGGACATGCTGCAACCCTGCTAGCCCATGATGGATACATGTTGAGAGTGGCATTCATGATACAGCCATCCTTTACAATAACATTTCATAATAACTCCATAATATAAACCAGAATTTGTAAACTGTACAGAGGGATTACCAGATCACCAGACATGCTTAGTTTGTAATGTGCTGATATTACATGCATGCATGTGAGACCTCAACACTCATCCCCAAAGGACTGATAACATTAACTCTCTCCAGTCTGTGGCAGCAGTTATAAAAGTCACTAACATGGCTAAAATGAAGCAAGGCAAACAAACAACAGGTTATACCTGAAGTAACCAGGTGATGCTGAATGCAACAGTTAACTTTGCTGCAGCAAGTTCTGCCCTCAAAGGCACACTCACAGCTTCCACTGGTTTTGAGGGGAGAAGTTTTGCCCTATACATTTAAACTGCTATGTAACATCAGGGCCGCCTAGAGGATTCAGGGGGCCTGGGGTCTTCGGCGGCCGGGGGCCCCTGCCGCCGAATTGCTGCCGAAGACCCGGCACTTCGGTGGCGGGTCCCAGGGCGGAAGGACCCCCACACTGCCGAATTGCCGCTGAAGACCCGGAGCGGAAGAAGCTCCGGGGGCCCAGGCCCCGCGAGAGTTTTCTGGGGCCCCCGGAGCAAGTGAAGGATCCCGCTCCAGGGGCCCTGAAAAACTCTTGTGGGGGCCCCTGTGGAGCCCGGGGCCTAGGGCAAATTGCCCCACTTGTACCCCACCCCCCCCGGCGGCCTTGTGTAACATTATGGCTGTGTCCCAAGGAACCTAAGTAATTTATCCATCATCAGTGCAAGAGTCTGACACACTTGTTATATGGCAATGGACTTTTGAAGAGAACCAAATACAAACACTGCTCAATTTGAAACAAGGTCTCGAACTGCAGCAATGGCCTGGGATACTTCATGAACAATTGGGAATTAACGGATCCTGTACAAAAACAACAACAACATTTGTTTGAGAATATCGAGACAGAGGAACAAAATATACCACGTATTTCTGATCTTGAAGAGAAGTATCATTGTTACCCACAAGTTTTAAATCCAGACTCCACAGGTGCAAAAGTTAGATGATAAACTTTATCAAGTACTTTGGGATCTTTGGATTAAAAGCAGTTATTTAAATGTCAGTTATTTTTGTGATATTCCACATCTTTCTGCTGAAGTGGGATTAACCAGGTCTGAATTAATGCATATTTTTAAAGCGAGGAACAAAAATTGTATTTTCCCAAGTTATTTCAATAGTTTCTTCAAATACAGTAAACAGTCAAGGAAAAATATACTGTTTCACTTTGAAGGTTGTGGAGGATTATCTCCTATCCTTTTATCTTCAGAGGTGGATGTTGAGTGGGCTGACAGAACACAACATACTAGGGACCATTTGGACTATAAAATTATATTAAATCAAGTTGCCAAATATCTAAAAAGTAAAATAATACTTTGCGTAATTGCCATCGATTCAAAAGAGCAATGGTATAAAACTGACTCAGGTGTCATGCACTTAATCAACCAAATCTCAAACAACCCTAGTAATAATATTTCCTATCGTTTCTGTAACTAAAAAAAAAAAAACCAAAAAAACAACCTAGCCTCTATTGCTAGATAAAAGACATGGCAATATTTCAGCTTCTTAAACATTTTTAAAACCTTATTTACTTTACATACAACAATAGTTTAGTCATATATTATAGACTTATAGAAACAGACCTTCTAAAAATATTAAAATGTATTACCGACACGCGAAACCTTAAATTAGAGTGAATAAATGAAGACTCGGCACACAACTTCTGAAAGGTTGCCGACCCCTGTTGTAGAACTAATGCTATTAACCTCATTGTTTTTTAGAAAATGGAGGGAAAATAATCTTATAAAAGTCAGCAAGACCAAATAAGAATTGAGTTGCAGCCTAAGCAATACAGACTTCATGTAGCACATTGGCTTTGTGACACAGTTTGGGATATGCTGTGGGTTCCAGATCTCAAGAATGACAAAAATAAGTAAACCCTTTCCCACCACCTTGCTCACAGAACTATGCAAGGAAAAGTTCTCTCTGGTGAAAACAGAGGAAGCAATAGGTCATCGTAGTGAGTGAGATATCATGTTTACCTTGTTTGCTCTGCGCTGCTGGCATTAGGTACATCCCATGCCATGCAACAATCTTTTCTCCATGGGAGGCTGTGCAGGAGGAAGCATTTGAGAAGACAGTTTTTATAGCCACATTGAATGGGAGCTCTAACTGAACAAACAGATTACTCCATCCATGTGTCCAGTCACTACAACAGGGCAAAATGGAGTAATGTGGCCTGTCGGAAGGAGTTAGGGAGAAAGGAGTGAAGGTGTGGGAGGGAGTATAATGGGAAAAAACCCTGAAGGCCCAGAGAGACAAAAGGGACAAAATCTGATAATCAGAAATCACCAAATGAAAATGAATGAGTAAAAGGTATTATCTGCATGTTGAAATAGAAGAACAAATGGTCAGGCTAGCAAACAAATGGAAAGGACAACGAAAAATACATTCGGCACCCTCCTTTTTATCTTCCTAACAAATAAATAGTCCTCAAAGGACACTATATTTATGCTGTAACAAGTGACCTTGTAATTCTTATTATAAATATCATGAAATGACTAGAAAATTACATGGATCTTCTATTTTCTGACAGGCAGGATGACATGAGATCTGACAAATAAACATTAAACAGTGACTGAGTTTTTTTTCCTAACCTTGAGCATATTATCAAATAATATGGAAGAATGTGCAGTGTAATTAACCTTTAATTGCACAATATTTTCCAAAGAACAGAGAGCAGCCATGGAATCACTGCATACTGTCAAGTAGTTTGACTGGCACTTCCTGCTCCTTTCAGCAAAGCAAAAATGTAGCATTACTAAAATATTACATACACAAACACGAAGCATATTTTGCATGCACATATTTGAAAGTTACACCTTATTAATATAGGTCTAAGATTCTGTAAAGCTTTATATGAATACCAGGAAATGCATGGGATGTTTTAACATGACATTGCGGCTCAAGATTGCTATACTAAAGCACACTTTGTTAATGCACACAGTATGTATTGCTGCCATTCATAAGTCCTGGGGATGAGACAATTTGTCTGATGCCCTCAGGTTTCTAGTCTTTGTCACAACTAGGAGAAACCAGGACCTCAGCTTAGTTATACAGTGGCTGTTATCATCTAACTCACAATAAATGGAAACGAAACCTCCACTAGTAGCTTAATCTTTCATTGGCAAGTCCTTTTGCAGGGTTTTCAAGTCCTTTTTTCATCTCTGGTAACTATCAGAGAAACAGAGGCGCTCTCTTTCTAGTTATTCTAGTTATACAAAGTATGTTCCATCTAGCTGTTTGATGGCACATTTATATTACAGAAAGTGCTACAAGTCCCAACCAAGAGCAACACTCCATTGTACTAAGCACTGTACAAACACATTACCTGAGACAATCTCTGCCCCACAGAGCTTACAGTTTAAACAGACAAGAGAGGCACAGAATGGGAGGGGAAACAGATCTTCAGAACTTATGCCATGCTTATCACATACTCTGGAAATGTTGGAATTTTTCAGCTGCATGAAGTTTTGTGTGCAAAACATTTGCAAACCAGACAACCATATCTGAATATCTAAACCACGCTTATAAAGATATTCATTGTGTTTGGCATCATGTCAACATTTTAATGAAGTGCTCTGGCATGAGAAATGTTATTGGACTCAGGCTGTAAAAAAGGAAATCTTTTTTCTGTAATTATCTTAATCTGTGAATGTGATCCGCAGTCTTGTATTTACATGATACAAACCAACAAAAGCTAGGAGTCTCAAATCTATGTTTGGCACTGAAGATCCAATGGTGCAATCTCTTTACTTCTACTGAAGCCAAAGGCAGTGGACTAGAATAACTAGAGCTGGTCGGGAATTTTTCAACAAAACAGTTTTTCATCGGACAACACTGATTTCTGGAAATGGAAACCATTCATGGGAAACATACTGGTTTCAACAAAAGTTCTGTCAGAAGGGTTTCTCAGGTGTGTGATGGAATTACTGGTCAAAACCACGAGACCCACCTTTAACTAACCAAACACATGGTAGTTAGGGCACTCACATGGATATGGGAGACATTGGTTCAAGTCCCTTCTCCAAATCAGGAAGAGTGTGATCTGAATCCAGGTCTCCCACATCCCGGGTGAGTGCAAGTCTCCCGCTCTCTCTCAAAAACTTCAAAAAGGTCTGAGTTTGCCCCAGTGCAGAAAGGGACAAATTTCCAAATTCTTGAAAATGTTTGCAAGATGGGAAAACTGTTATCCACTCACCTCTAGCTATAACATCAGACCCCAAATCTTTAACACATCACATTGTGGAGATGGAAGAGCGAAGAAACAACTGAATGACCAAATGTCAACTCTGAATTTTGTCTGGTTTTTTTTTTTCAGAACCTTAATGCTATTTAAATGTAGCTCTTTGCACAGTAATGCCTGTCCTATATAAAAGACAAGAGAAGAAAAGATCCTGGCTCCCACAAAGCTTTTCATGGAATATATTAAAGACACTATTTACGCAAGAGACTGGAACAGAAGCCTCCCTTCAGAGCCATTCTAGACCGTTGGGTAAATGTGCGTTGAGGCAGGGTTTTAAAAAAAAAGTGTATTAACTGCCCAAAGAACCAGAATGTTTGAAAGAAGCAGTGTCACAAAGAGTTTATCGTGTATAACCACTTCTTTTCATTTTTAGTGGCTGGTTTAATCCACTGTTTGGCAACAAATACTGATCTTACCAAATCTATGGCCAGAAGGAGAAAATCAGCAGTTTTCTTAAAATAAACTGGGATTCACTAATGGCAGATGGTACCATGGGCTAAATCCTGGTCCTATGAAACAGAGAGGGAGAGAGGGATAGGTCAGTGGTTTGAGCATTGGCCTAGTAAACCCAGCATTAATCCTTGAGGGGGCCATTTAGGGATCTGGGGCAAAAATCTGTCTGGGGCTTTGGTTCTGCCTTGAGCAGGGGTTTGACTAGATGACCTCCTGAGGTCCCTTCCAACCCTGATATTCTATGAAGTCCATAGGAATTTTGCCATTAGATTCCATAGGGTCAAGATTTCACCTTCTGTAGTATCATTATCTATTTAAAGTTGACATTATGCTCAGTGCTAAGACACTTGGTGTCCCGAGGAAGTTGTAATCTAAATAGACCTATAATACAAGATGTACTGGGCTTAGTTTGCAACAAGGGAGATTTATGTTGGATATTATGACAAACTTTCTAACTATAAGGATAATTAAGCACTCGAGCATCTGCTTATCTTTAAGCACTGACTTCAGTGGAACTTGAAAACATACTTAAGTATCATTCCTGAATAAGGAATGTCTTCTTCAACTGGGGCCTCAAACAGGATATCCAAGTTTGAAAATAAACATCTATTTACGGCAGAACAAGCAGATCCTCACACAAGCATATATAACAACTATTTTCTGTAGCAACAAAAAAAATGACATTCTTGTAAAGAAAAAGCAGAAAAGACCTGAATGTGCAGAAGTGATCATTTCTGTAGGTGAAATGCTCTCATATATATTAGTATTAAAACATAATTTTTGAAACATGAACAGTGGAAATGAAGGGCTAGGGTCTCAGGTCCAGCTGACCTCCTTTTGGCACAGGATATAAAGGAGAAGGGGAGTAAAAGGTATCTTTACACCACCTTTATGTCCCAAAGCCATCCCTAAATCCTAGGGCCAACCAGGGACCAGTCTGACTCCCAGTGTGACCGAGAGCAGTCTCAAGGCAGTTATAAATTTGTGCCAGCTGCAGCGCTTTCACAGGGACATTCTGCAATTGGACACCTGCAGCTGGCCCATGCCAGCTGACTTGGGCTCCCAGGGCTCAGACCAAAGGTTTGTTTAATTGCGATGTAGATGTTGGGGCTTGGGCTGCAACCCAAGCTCTGGGACCCTCCCACCGTGCAGGGTCCTAGAGCCTGGGGATCCAGCCCAACCCCAACATCTACACTGCAATTAAACAGCCCCTTATGCTGAGCCCAAGTCAGCTGGCATGGGCCAGCCACAGGTGTCTAACTGCAGTGTAGGCATACCCTAAAGGCAGCTTTGAGTCTGCTTTGTGTCATGGGAGTTCATCAAACAGATTTAGCTGGGTCAGGATTCTGTCCCAAAGAGACTTACTGCTATATTAAGAAAAACATTTCTTCACTCTTACTAAGGAGTAAGGGGAGTTGATATGTACATTTTTCTTTACTGCACCAGATTCGGTGGTTGCTAGCAGTGTGTGTACCATACACAGCTCCTATTGAAGTCAAGTGGAGTCAAATGTGTATGTCAAAGAAGAACTGGGTTATTAAAATTTTAGTTGATGTCTAAATGAAATATCCTCTCTAGTTACATATGAAGAAGCAACACACTGCAGGGGGAAAACCATTAGCTTCATGGGTAAGAGAAATGGACAATGTGTCAGAAAAATTACTAGGTAGTACTGCTGTGTGTGGGGATGGTTCTTTTTTGTCTAGTTTGTAATGAAATCTTATTTTTATTATTGTAAAGCAATACGTTAATAAAAGACCATCTTAAAACAAAGATTATTTGAACCCCACCAGGGAAAGGCTATAGAAATAATCTATTGGGCTTTTAATAAAATCATTGATCTAGAACTTGGACCAATGCTTTAATAGTAACAATTCCCTTAACAGGGTGGTTTATACTAATTCAAAATTTCAAACACTGACTTATTGAAAATCTTTATCCACAGTGAAAATAAAACCCACTTTACACTGGCCTGTTTAACATTAGACTAGTAAAACAGACAAAAATATGAACACCTTTAACTAATAACTGACTATAGCCACAATTCAGAGAATATACTTGGAATTTGAACTGTGCTATAAAAAGAAAATTTAAAAATAGAGCAGATGCTACAGAGTCATCAGTAATTGTTCCAAGGCCCTTTTTTCCTAAAGGAAGCTAAAAGCTTAATACAGAACAATGAAAATGAAGCTGTGAAATTCCTTTCCTTCACTCCAAAGGAACAAAAAGAAGGGGTGGGAGGAGTGGAAATATCTCCCATAACAGATTTATGTCAAAACAAACAGCAGAAAGAACAATAAACATTGTCATCTCCAAAACAAAATTACTAGGGTGCAGAAAAGTCTGCACACCCTAATAAGTTCTGTAACACACACTAACCAGATCCTGACTTTTACCGAGTATCTGATTCAAAGCAATAATCCTTACTGAATATATGTAGAGAACTCCAGGTGGCTGTCTTGCAAACCTCCTGAATGGAAATAAATCAGAAGTTTGCCTTATATGAACTGGGACTTGATATGACCTTCATGCTGCAGGCCTGTCAAGCTGTAACAATGATGAATGCAAACAGACAGCCATTAGACACAGCAAAATCTATGTTGCAGCATCTATGTCAAACAAAACAAAAAGCTGGGCTGGACTACGTAAGGGCATTAGTACCCTTCAGATAAAATCCAAAGGACATTGTAACGTCAAGCTTTTGGTTAAAGGTCTTTCTGGAATAGACATGTAAACCTGGGAAATAATCGTCAGGGATTACTGACCGAATAAAGCAGAAATCTGTCAGCACCCTCTGAGGAAATTTAAAATAATCTGCAGCACTGCCTTGTCTTTGAAATGTTTAGTCTAAGGCAGATCAATCATACTGGAATCATACAGCCCTCTTTATGCTGACACCACTGACACCAAGAAAATTTCCTATAAAATAAGACACTTGAGTTTACATGTACCATATGTCTCAAAAGACAATTTTGTCAGCTTAGCCAGGACCATAATCAATATCCAATGACACAGGGAGCACTTTAATGGGAATTTCATATGCAATAAGACCTATGTAAGTCTGATGACATGGAACTGCAAAAAAAGTTCTATTATCTTCAGTGTATTAATGGAATGCTGAAAAAGCTTCTAAATGACCTCTGAAGGAAACTGCTTGTAATTAAAACTCTGACAGGTCCATAAGGTGTCAAGTTTGCATGTGAAGCATGTAAAACAATCCACCAGACTTATGAACCTGTTACTTAAACTGCCTTTTTAGCTGATTCCACATGAGTAGCTTAGAAGGCATTGATTCACGTGCTCAGAAATGCTCAGCCTCTAGCTTTTTCACCGCTAGGGTGACCAGACAGTCCCAATTTTAGGGGACTTGTCCCGTGTCCCGACCTTACATCGGTCAGGACGTCCTTTGTCTCGATATCGGGGACCGTCTGAACCGCAGCCGCGGCACTGCTTCCTGGGGCAGCTCCTGGTGCCCGCCTGCCGGCAAGAGCGCCATATGCTGCAGCGGCGGGGCTTGCAGGTACTAGGAGCAGGCAGAGAGCCCTCCACCCCCCCGCCCGACCCGACCTTCAACCCTAGGAGCCAGAGGGACCAGCCTGCCAGATGCTTCCCAGGATGGGAACCACCCCAGGTGAGTACTGCCGGGACTTCCCTCCTCACCCCCGGCAGGTCTCTCTGGCTCTTGGGGGCAGGTCCCTCTAGCAGCTCTGGTGGAGCTGTGGGCAGGGGGGCGGGGTGTGTGTGCAGAGCATTGTGCATTTGTGGTGGAAAGGTTGTAGGGGGGGCTCTGGGCATAGTGGATCCAGGGGGCGCTGGGCAGGGGAGCTGTGGGCCCACCCTCAACAGGAAGGGGCATGCTGGTAGCACAGGGCCAGGCAGACCAGTGTGCCTCTGGCTCCGGTCGGGGCCATGCATCTGTGTCTGTCTGTCTCCCCCCCCGCTCGACCAATGTGTCCTGATATTTCACTCTTCGCAATCTGGTCACCCTATTCACCACCTCAGGAGCCATGCTGAAAAGGAAAAGAATACTGGTTCTGATGCAGACTGGTAACTTGGCTCTGTGTGATCAGATGTGGCCTGATTTTCAGGTTGGTGGGAAAGGCCATCGCCATCACTAAAGAGGTGAAGAACCATATTGTTCTTGACCAATGTGGGCTATTAGGACAAAATGGATCTCTCTCTTTCCTCAACATGTTCACTATCTTTGCTACCAGAAGTAGAGAATTAAAGTCATATAGGAACTGCCCCCATAACCCACACTTCATTGATTGAAAAAGAGTCACCTATTACCAGTATTCTGAAGAAGGAAGAGATTGCTATTTCATTGTTCAGAAGCACTTTAAATGATTTGTGCCTAGTGTCCTCTATTTGAGAAAGAAAAGATTCACACACCATTCACATGGGTCAACTAATTAGACATGCCCGCCCACCATTGTGTATTATCTTTCTACCAAGTAAGTTGGAATTTTGTGAGTGACACTGTCCAATTCCACACTCACAGGGCTTCTTGACACAGGAGGAACAATCTTGTTCTCTTGGCATGTTAATGTAAAATACACTGATCTAACTGACTTTCTGAATCATGGCCACCTATACTAGGCCTACAAAATGCCTTCAGGATTGATTCTTCCCCCCAGGCATGTGTGTGTTGCCATTCCTGAAGGAAGGAAGTGTCTTGGGTGTGCAATCACACAAATATGTATCAACTGCTGCCTACCCATCTTCTGAATTTTTGCCATCAAAACTAATGAATTTCTAATGTATTGTTACACTTGGGACACATTTAATTCACAATGGCTTACTTCCAAATGATACTCTGTATGGGAACATTTATAAGGAAGCCTTGATGTATCATGTGAATAGTTTCCGGATTATCATCAATTAAACTGTTTTAGAACCAGATATTTTCTTCCTATAATTATTATTTCTATGAATTCATCTCTGGTCTCAAATGTGAATACTGGTCTCAAATGTGAATACATCTGTTTTGCTAATAATTGTGGATGTGACAGAACTAAAGAACTGATTCCGCAGATATTTTGGGGGTTAGATTCAAGTATACTTGCACAGAGGGGGTGAATTATACCCTCATCATTCCAGCGGCCATCACTGTGAACTAGGGTAATTCACCCCCACAGACAGGTAGGCAGGTAATAAAGTATGTTTAATTTCCCTACAGTAACTGCGGTTCTTTAAGATGTGTTGAATTCTTAGCATGCCTCCACCCTATGCATGAGAGATCTGAATCATTTGACCAGCTAGCTATGTCCATTGGAGCTATGCCTGGCTCTGAGTGCCTTGTGGCAGACCAAAGCCAACCATCAATCAGTTCCTTCATCAAAACAGACTCCAGGTGTTATAGGGAGGGAAGGAGACTGGGTCATGGAATATACATGGATGACATCTTAAGGAATCACAGTTACTGTAGTGTAAATAACCATTCTCTCTTCTTTGAGTGTCTGTCCATATATATTCCGCTTCTGAAGGCTTACAAGCAGTGACCTGAGGGAAAGAGATGGGTGCTCTGAGTCTAACTAAATAACTATCAGACAGCTCTGCCAAAACTGGAATCAGACCTAGATGCCTCCTCAAAGGAGTAATGCTTCATAAATGTATGTACTGATCCCCTACTGATTTCACAGTGGGGAACACTTCTCATGAAGCACTGAACCTGTCTGAGCTCTGGCTGAATGAGCTATGACCTGCGAAGGGCAATCTAAACTAGCTAGGTCATAACATAATTTAATACAATCAGAGACCCATTTCAATAGTGTTTGGGAAGATATAGCCTGACCTTTCCACCTTTCTGCAAAAGCAATAAACAACCTTGGGGAGACCATGAACAATCCAGTTTATCAAGACAGAAGACAAGGGCTCTGAGCACACCCGAAGTATGAAATCCAGCTACCTCTTGGTTAGAATGTGGCTTAGGGAACAAGACAGGCAAAAGGATCATCTGGTTTATATGGAAGTCGGAGATCACCTTGGGTAGAAATGTTGGGTGGAGGCTAAGTGTGACTTTGCAGAACAAAGTGTATGGCAGACCCTCCATGAGTGCCTGCATTTCCCCTACCCTGCAAACTGATGTGATTGCCACTGGGAAAGCTACCTTCATTGAAAGACGGTATAAAGAGTATAACGTCAAGAGTTCAAAAGGGGGACCCATCAACCTATCTAGAACCACAGTGAGATTCCATGGGGTAGGGAAGGAAATACACGTACTGGAGGAAATATGTGTAGTAGCCTTTTAGGAACATAGCAACTGTCAGGTGTGAGAATACCATGTGACCCTGCAAAGGCGGGGTTGTGCTAAGTTGACACCTCTAGGTGCACTCTTACAGAGCTAATGGAAACTCCTGAGCTTGGCAATGACAACAGGATGTCTAAAATGGGAGGAATTTTAGTCTCTGTGGGATAGAGATGATGTTGCTCTGACCAAATGGAGAATCTTTTCCACGTGACCATACAGGTCACTCTTGTGGAGTCTTTTCTGGACTTGAATATTGTGAATATTTCTCTTACTTCTGAACAACTTCTCTTAATGTTCATCAGCCAGCCACCATCTAGGTGTGAGATGTAAAGAGGTTGGGTCTGAATGGAGAGTTTTCCTGTGGCTCTGGAAAATGATGTCTGGAGCAGAGATAATATTACTGGAGGTCGAACAGAACGCTACATCAGGTCTGAGTACCAGAATTGTGTGAGCCAAGCTGATGCTACCTAGATCATTACTGATGCCTCTTGACTGAGTTTCCTCAAAACTCTTTGTATCAGAGGGCTTGGTAGGTAGCTCAGCTGATCTTATTTATCTGGATTGGAAACAGATCTCATCAACTTGTAAAGACGAATAAACTTCAGGTGAGCCTCTCTTGCCTTCTGTGTATATTTAGAAAATGAACAACAAATTGAACATTTTTCAGGTATGCTCTCCACCAAAGCAGAGTAAAGAGCTCAGATGTCCGTCATTGAGGCATATAGCCACCTCACATGAGGGGTAGTATTAAATTCCTGACAATTTGGGTTTAGCCACAGGGATTGAATCCTGATACCATTTATCAAAAACAAACAAAGTAGCCAAACACAAACCTAACAACACCTAAACTAACTAAGTACTAAATCTAACACTACAGGTAGATGGTGAATTATATACAATAAAAAGTAGTCTGGCCCACAAGTGTGCAAGAGACAGTAAACACAGCTCACAGTTCTATCTCGCAGCCCTGAGTGGAAACAAGGAACTGAGGGACAGTAGACCCTGCTACTCCAGTTGTGCCCTTGCATGACGGTATGCAAAGCACACAGGGCACAGGCAGATGGACACTGCTGGCCAAAACATTCTGATCTTAAGCACATGAGCACCAGAAGTGGAATACAAGCCCCTGACGAACAACTTCAACTTCTGGATGGGATTTCCGAGGGTCATCACTGGCAGAGGCTATGTGGGAGATGTGCTGCATAATCTCTCTGCCCTACAGGCACTCTGACCACTTTCTGGCTGTGCTATTTAGCTCTACACAGAGTTGGGGGTCTAGGTGGCATATGTCGACTTCCAACCCCGATCTGCTTTTTGGCACTGAGGCCTGTAGGCAGGGTTCCAATCTGACAGGCTTTAACTAAGATAGAGAGGTGGGATTTTCAAAAGTGGTTAGCACTGGTTTAACGCTGCTCCCATTGAGGTCAAGAGGAAATGTGTCATTGGCTTCAACTGGAAGCAGAGTTAGGCAAAGGCTTAGTGTTTTTGAAAATCCCACCCTAAATTTGATTTTTATGGCAAATGAGTAATTTTCTTTAAAGAAAATTGGGGCCCAAGTGAACAATGGCAAAATAACTTGCTATCTGCCACTTCTTATCAAAGTACTATGTCTGAGGACTCATACAACAGCATTTTTGCTGGGGTAAGATTTCATTTCTGCACAGAAGAATCCCAAAATTTAGGTTCGACTCTACAGTATGCCCTGAGGATTAAAACACTATTTAAGATTTACAACATTTGCTAGGGCTGCAGGAAGGAGAATAACATAAATCATTTGATATAATAAAATGTCATGTGTACAAGCTGCCATTCTAGTTTATCATCCAATTGTTTCAACAATCTAACTGCAAGTCTCCTATCAAAGAAATTACTTGTCCCAATAAGAGTGTGAGTTATTGGTAGTTTACAGATTATTCATTTCAATGGACATAAGTTCCCTTTCCTTTGAGACCTTATGAACTTCCATTGCTGTTGATTTATAGAGATACTTTGAAAATCGTTACTTAGATGCACTTAGAACTTATTATCTTCCCTTACGAAGTGTTAACATTAAATAGTTCATGGTGAAAGAGTTTTATTACAAAGGAGAAATTTACAAGTTCAGATTTAATAAGAGCTTCATATCCTCTGGACTTCTGGTCAGCAAATATTCAGCAATATCCAGTCTCATGAGCAGTTTAAATGATAGTTAATTTCATAAAACCACCTAAAATGAAACTTCTATTTCTCATTTTAAAGCTTTCACATCTTCAGTTTCAGAGTGTTTAAATGTATATTTTATTGAGATTTACGTGTTGTGGCACATAAAACACACAGACACATCAGTACACAAACAGAAAGAATGTCTATCCTAGAGCTATTCGGAGCTGAAGAGGCTCAATCAAGCACAAAGCATAATCCCCATATCACAGGAATGAACAGAAGACTAACATGTATGCTGAAATGGTTCAGCTATTGTTCCCTAACTAAAAAGAATGAAATATTCAGAAGAACATATAATGAGGGGGAGAATTACAGACAAGAACATGCATAATTAGAAAACAGCAAGATAAAGCAAACGAGGGTTGCTATATACCTATTTAAAGATAAATAAATACATTAAGGTTTGAGCTGATGTGTTTTTAAGCAATACAGAAGATCTGGCCACTATCCAAACAGGCTGAGCAGCATTAGGTGCAAACTTTTATTTTCATAGTAGGTGCTCTCATGTAAATTCTCCCAAAGGCTGAAGATCTGGCTGCTATCTAATTTCCTATGTAATAAATATTTTAAGTACATTTTAATGTGCAATCTAAGCCAATTTCTAAGAGAATTAGAGAGTTCAAATATAACCCTTTCCACCTTATATGTTTATCATTCAAAAATTCTAAAGAGCTATTCGTATATTCCATCTTTTAACAACTTTATGTAACATACATGCTTTCACAGTGATATGATTCGTCTATGACCTTTATTTTGCTATTAAAAATGACGACGTTATTTTATTTTCCTTTTATTTTTTTCAAAACAATATTGTAACTGTTTAATTGATAATCCATTGGACTTTTAAATCTTTGTCTTAAATATTATAGAATTGCCACTCATGACTCCATAGTGAAGACTGAATTCCATATTGCACTCAAAGCAGAGATTCAACCTCTTTGTTTTATATAAAAAACACAGCATGTATCCTCCCCAAAATTACCACACGTACTATTTGATTGCGGAATGAATTTCCCAAGAAGTTAACTCATAAATGAATTATAGCAGTTTTATTTGTAAAATTAAATTTTAAAATGGCCCTTTAGACAGTTAGCTCATGTGTCAATCTTTTCTTTGTTCTAAATTATCTTAATAAGAGAACATAGACACTTCAAACTTCCCACACAGTTAAATTCATTGAAATCTTGTGCACAGGCTCTATTTGAAGAAATTGTAATTATGTTAAGTTATTAATGATTGCTGTGACTAATTGTTAGGATTATATAAGATACAGGCAAGGGTTAGGTCAACAGCTCACTAGTAATAATAACTAAAGTGAGGCCATTGTTACATCAGAGGTAATTTAACCAATCACTACTCTTCCTCTACAGCAAATTTGCTAGCAATAATTTTATTGGTTATGTTGGTGCCACTAGACCTGAGTAAACCAAAGTTGTGACTGAAGGCCTGAGTGAACCAGAGGTCTTCCATGCTGTGAACTTTAACCAGCCTAAGATGCTAACAGACTGCAAGCAAAATGTGTAACTGTCAGCAATCTCAGCTTGCAAATGTAGGAGTTTAAAACAGCAAAAGCGGCGGGGAGGAGGGGGAGAGGGGGGAAGAAAATCTGTATGCGTTTGTTCTGTGAAGGCCAAAGATAAGCTTGTGGATGAGAACTTTTTCTAACACGCTGAAATGTAATGCCTAATGTAGCTGCTGCTGGGAAGGGAGGGGTGAGGGGGAAAACCGAACAAAAGGCTTACACAAACAAGGGGGGTATAAATGCTGGGATCCCGCCTGCGCGCAGGTGTGCAGGATTTGAGAATGCTTTTCTCCCTGGCACCTTTCTTTGGGCTCAAATAAACCTGGTTTTGCTTCTCCACCCTGGTGTGATAATTAGTGCGACGCACACCGGGCAACGAACCCTGCTGTTGCTCCGCCTCGGGCTCTTTGAGCCGGCAACAGTTATAATGAGTCAGTGGTATGAAGAAAAGTGGGGATGTGTCAAGAGTTCTCAGTGGCAGATAACTTAGCTCAACTGTCAATGCTTAGGCGGCATACTTAATACATTCTTAGGCAGAACATGGCAAGTGAGGTAGAAGCACAGATGGAGACTTTAAAGAACAAATACTTCAAGACTCAGGGGCTGCCCCTCTTTTCTTTTCACACAGCTCTCTGAACAGTTGCAAATTGTGAGCTAAATTTGTTGCCTTGAAAATACCAAGCAGATATAAACCCAATTTAACTGCCACTGCATTCTGGATGTTTTCCATTGCTCTTGTGTACTAGTGAACTTGCACTTAAAATGTAAAAAAAATAAAAAAAAAAGTATTTAGGAGAGAGACTAGTAATCTGCAAATCATTAGAAATAATACAGGGTAGCATTCTCTTTGTGTTTCCTTATCAGTATTCATATATGACAGTAATAAAAACCAAAGAAATTCCCAAATAAAAAAAATTATGTGAGAATGGAGTTAAGATTGAGAGTACATATCAGTAATTTAGAGTTTAAATACAATATAGGAATGGTATAATTATCCCCAAATCAAGCTCTCCGAACCCAGGAAATTCAGATTTAGTGTTACATTCAGAAAAAATGCAAATATGTTAAGGCATGGAAATGTACAGTTATGGTGCCTGTGTAACCCTAACTGTGCCCTTTAGTAACATCAAAGAAAAACTCTCAAATTTTTTCTTTAATAATCAATGTAATTTAATCTGAGACTTTTTCCTGTAAAGTTGTTTGGGTGACCTAAGTGTACATTTCCATACGTATTTTAAGTGTAACCTTAACTCTGTATTTTCCTGCATTTGGAATACTTGGTTTTAAGATAAATATAACATTTCTGTAAATTATTTAGCCCTTAAATTACTGAAATGTATTCTCAACCTTCACTCCATAGTTTTTCTCTAGCAGCATGAATTAGCGCTGGCATATGCTGTAAACAATAATCCATGAATATCATATTACGAGTTTAATGAATTTTCTACAGTTCTGTTCTTCCCCATCTTGTATTCTCTTTATATGATTATTCTAGCAAATGCACTTATAGACAGGCAAGTTTGCAGAGAGAGTTAATTTAAATATTGGAGATAATTTACACAAAGTGAATTTTGTTATTTTGTAAATGTAAATATTTGAACTGGAAACCTCATTATATAAATTATTTTTTACCCAATTGGGTAAAAAATAACATGTGACCTACAGGAAAAATCAAAACAGCTCAGTTTTTGAGTACTGAATACCTGTAATGAACTGTTCACAAACCACCTAGAGCTAAGAATTTGTTGCATAAATTATTTGGCAAATAAATTCAAACAACAGAAAATCTCAAATGGTTCACAGACAATTTACAAACATAAAAGAAATGCAAAATTTGTTAAATAAATAGTTAATGAAAATGAACATGAATATATAATTATGTCTTTATCCTGTAGAGGAAGAGCTATGGATATTTTTTTATTTCATTGAAGCCAGGTAATCAACATCATATTTTATTTGACTCTGAAATAACTATAATATTATGATGTTTTAGAAATGTCACTTAAACCATAAATGTGTAATCAATGTTAAAAGTAAAATGTGTTACACAAAAATACAGTTATAAAAGTATGAACATTTACAAAATCTGAAAACTCATGCAATATAAAAACAGAAAATTATAGACTGGAAAATTACAGACCAGTCATCTTAACGGCAATACCCAGAAAGATGATAGAGCAAATAAGCAAACTACAGTATTTCCAAACACCTACAAGATAATAAGGTGATAAGTAACAGTCAACATGGATTTGTCAAGAACAAATCATGTCAAACCAACCTCATAGCTTTCTTTGACGGGGTAACAAGCTTTGTGGATGGGGGGAAGCAGTAGATGTGGTATATCTTGACTTTAGTAAGGCTTTTGATAGTGACCCGCATGACTTTCTCAAACAAACTCTGGAAACACAACCTAAATGGCACTACTATAAAGTGGGTGCTTAACTGGTTGGAAAACCATTCCCAAAGAGTAATCATAAGTGATTCACAGTCAAGTTGGATGGGCAGATGGAATGGGGTCTCATGGGGATCAGTCCTGGGTTCAGTTTTGTTCAATATATTCATAAATGATTTAGATAATGGCATAGCGCAGGTGTTGCCAAACCATGGCTCGTGAGCCACATGTGGCTCTTTTACAGTTAAAGTGCGGTTTGCAGATCCTCCTATGTCCCCCCCACATTCTCCATCTATCAGACTGGGAGTGGGGAGCTCAGGGCTTCTGCCCTGTGGGGAGGGGGATCTCGGGGCTTTAGCCCCACACCCTGACAGTTTGTGCATGTCTAGTGGCTCTTGAACTTCTGAAAATTGTTGTATGTGGCTCGGAGGGTCAGCAAGTTTGGCCACCCCTGGCATAGAGAATACAATTCTAAAGTTTGCAGACGATACCAAGTTGGGAGGGGTTGCAAGTGCTTTAGAGGATAGGATTAAAATTCAAAATGATCTGGACAAACTGGAGAAATGGCCAACAGTAAACAGGATGAAACTCAATAAGGATAAATGCAAAGTACTCCACTTAGGAAGGAACAAACAATTGCACACATACTGCCTAGGAAGGAGTACTACGGAAAGGGATCTGGGGATTATAGTGGATCACAAGGTAAATATGAGTCAACAGTGTAACGCTGTTGCAAAAAAGGCGCACATCATTCTGGAACGTATCAGCAGGAGCATTGTAAGCAAGACATGAGAAAGAATTCTTTCACTGTACTCTGCGCTGATTAGGCCTCAAATGGAGTGGCCATTTCTGGGTACCACATTTCAGGAAAGATGTGGACAAATTGGAGAAAGTCCAGAGGAGAACAGCAAAAATGAGAAAAGTTCTAGAAAACATGACTTGTGAGGAGAGAGTGAAAAAAAATGGGTTTGTTTAGCCTAGAGAAGAGAAGACTGAGCTGAGACATGATAACAATTTTCAAGTACATAAAAAGGTTGTTAAAAGGAGGAGGGTAAAAAATTGTTCTCATTAGTCTCTGAGGATAGGAAAGAAGCAATGGGATTAAACTGCAGCATGGGAGGTTTAGGTTGGACATTAGGAAAAACACGCTTTCAGGTTGGTTAAGCACTAGAACAAATTGCCTAGGGAGGTTGTGGAATCTCCATCACTGGAGGTTTTTAAGAACAGGTTGGACAAACACCTGTCAGGAATGGTCTAGTTATTATTTACTCCTGCCTTGAGTGCAGGGGACTGGACTAGATGACCTACTGAAGTCCCTTCCAGGCCTACATTTCTACAATCCTATGGCACTGTCTCTGGAAATACAAAGAAACAGGTATGTTTGCCATTTGGTTCAAAACATTTGGCTCTGATCTTTCATATACTGACACACATACTTAACTTTAAAATTCAATTGACTTCAGTGGGGCTACTCACATCTTTAAAGTTCAGCTTTCAGGATTTACTAACAAATGAACAACAACATTTCAAGACTTCTTGTAATAAAATCCACACACTATTATAAAAATATTTCTGAATACTAAAACTGGCCCTCAACTGCACACAATGGCAATGATTTCAGGGCAGAATTTGACTCTTAATTTCTTAAATATACATTAAAAACAAGTAGTGCAGTTTACAGAGATGCAGATAGAACAGATTATATCCACTAATCCTGAATTACCCACTCAAGTATTCCAAATACAGTTAATTAGAATTCAATACCTTAATTCAATTATGTTAACCCAGGAGAAGGACAACACAAAGTATGTTATGAATCATTGAAAATATTGTGTCTCTCCCCAAGCCAGTTTTCTTTCTCTCTTGCCTGATTGATAAGTTATGAAGCCCCATTGTCATGAATATTAAAATGGCCACTGGTTAAAACCATAATCCACCCCAAGACCTCACACAACATTCAGACTACAAAATTAAAGGAGCTTTATTAAATATTCCTGAAATAAATTTATCCATTATTAAAATAAATAGCCTATTTCATACAGCTGAAGGTGGTTTTCTTTGCATAATCTGAAGCACCACCCTGACTACAGCTCCTGAAAAGGACATCTCCATAAAACTGCAACCTTCAAAAGGGCTAATTCAAATATTCTAGGGTTTCATCTACCAATTTAAACTTTAATCATTAAACTAATAATTTGTATAATAATACAAGCTAGCTCAGTGGTTCTCAAAGCCGGCCCACAGCTTGTTCAGGGAAAGCCCCTGGTGGGCTGGGCTGGTTTGTTTACCTGCTGCACCTGCAGGTTCAGCCAATCGTGGCTCCCACTGGCCGCGGTTCACTGCCCCAGGCCAATGGGGGCTGCGGGAAGCAGCACAGGCTGAGGGAGCCACGATCGGCTGAACCTGCGGATGCAGCAGGTAAACAAACTGGCCCAGCCTGCCAGAGGCTTTCCCTGAACAAGCAGCGGACTGGCTTTAAGAACCACTGAGCTAGATGACGAACCTCAAATTAGGGTCTCATTGTGCTAGGCACTGGACATGCACATAAGACACAGTCCCCGCTTTAGAGCTTACAGTCTAAACAGTCAAGGCAGACAAAAAGTGTGTGGGACTGGGAGAAGGAAGACCTTTTCACGGTGAAGCCTAGGCTCCAATTCAACCACCTAGCACATGTCAGAAGTCTAATCTGCCTTGTTTATACTAAACATTTTTAATTTTGTAGCAGGCAGCCTCACTTAACCAGCATTTCTGAGCTGGCCCTTTAAATTGCTTACACCCAGCTCCCCTGCCCCCCACAGACAGGCAAGAAGGTCACTCAATATAAACATGCAATGAAATTCCACTGCCACCAGTCCCACCCTCCACTCCCAGCCTTCCTGCTGAGGTGGGGGTTTTCAACCCTCCTCCAAAGTTGGGGAGACAGATTCAAATGAGTCCATCACATTCTTCATGGATGGGAGATGTCAGTAAGCAGACCTCCCCATGCTAGCATCACCCCCATTAGGAGGGAAGAGGGATATTACTCCTTCCTAGCTTGTCATGCTTAGAAGAGACAGAGAAAGGAGTGTTTTTGCCATGATCTGCAACACAAGGCTCCTGGTCCTGGGTCCTAAAGAGAACAGTAACTTGATTTCTTTTTCAGACTTCAGGACCACTTTCTTTCTCTTAACACCTGCCAGTGTTGTTCCATGGATCTCTGTCAGCCCCAGAACTCCAGCAACATGGTAGCCTGACCCCTGAGACATCCCCCTCTGGCCTTCAAGGACCAGTATATACCACATTACAAATATGTTAGAACTTGTTAGCTAATACGGTCTTATTAACTACACAACTTTAAATCCTTGTCAAGATAAACCCTGACTTGTGCATTTTCTGGTGAGACACAGTCAGGGGCGGCTCTACCTTTTTGGCCGCCCCAAGCAGTCATGCGCGGGAGGCGCCCCGGAGCCGCGGGAGCAGCGGACCTCCCACAGGCATGACTGCGGAGGGTCCGCTGGTCGCGCGGCTCAGCTGGACCTCCCGCAGCTGCGGACGGTTCCCAGGTCCGGCGGCTCCGCTTGAGCTGCGGGAGGTCCAGCCGAGCTGCGGGACCAGCGAACCGTCCGCAGTCATGCCTGCAGTAGGTCCGGTCGTCCCGGGGCTCCGGTGGACCTCCCGCAGGCATGACTGCGGCAGGTCCGCCGGCCCAGCCTGCCGCCCCCCCGGGAAAGGGCCGCCCCACGCGCGTGCTTGCCGCGCTGGGGTCTGGAGCCGGCCCTGGACACAGTTCTGGTAAGAGATATAGAACTGGGCCCATAACATTTACTTGAAAGTCCAGAACCACATGCCAAAGTTTAGCAGCTTGCAAGTAAACAACAACAATATTTTACATTTACACAGTGCCATTGATTTTGAAAGATCCCAAAGTTCTTTACAATATGGAATCATTTCATCTACCACTGAAACATCAGAAAATCTGGAGTGGA
This sequence comes from Mauremys mutica, assembly GCF_020497125.1. NCBI lineage: Eukaryota > Metazoa > Chordata > Testudines > Geoemydidae > Mauremys > Mauremys mutica. The sequence goes on from NC_059074.1 coordinate 121,486,049, forward strand.
ACATGGGAAGTGTGTTTTACTCACACAACCACATTATACAAAATGTTAGAAAAGGAAGTGAAGAAGTCTGGAGAACTGAGAATGCATGGCTACACTTTCCTTTTTACAGACATTATTACCTAGTGTGTAAATACTTATTTTTATAACAGCAGTAATAACTTTTCAAAGTTTTTCTCTCCCTGCTATTCTTAATATAGAGTGACACCCATCCTAAGCAGCCACCTAAGTGACAGGCAAAATTCTGTTTCCTAGTAGAGGGTGGATTTTTTTTATTGATGTTTGAATAAAGCTGTACTGGAAATGTTGGAGATGCTTTAAAGTCATTTTAAGACTTTGGGTAGCCTATTAAAGGTGGGGCACAGTGCAAGTTTAAGAGTGTTTTTTAAAAATTCCAAATATGATTTCCCCATATTAATAAGCAAGTACCTGGTAACTACCAATTTTAATAAACATATTTCTAAGTGCCATTACACATATATACACAACTGACTGGAAAACAAATGACTATTTAGCTTAATCACTGTGTCAAGTACACCCTTACGCAATATGCCAGCAGAAGGCACTTTCCTATCTGACTCCAAACTGCAGCACTTTCAACTCATTTTGTCCTCTGTACTTGTGATTTAATTAGTGGGCCTCATTCCTCACTGTGTTCCCCCTTGGCTAGTTAACGAATGACATGTGCAAAGTGAGTATAAAACACTACCAACTGGTAACAGATCCTAATTTAAAGCACACTGGTGTCAATGGGAGCCCCTCCGCTGACTTCTATGGGCTTTTGATCAGGACTTACATGAATGGAAAATTCTGATTTTGTAGTGTCTGAAACCAGTTTTACATTGCACAGATGTAAATGACTACAAAAGGCGCAGGGCAGTTGAGAATCAGGCCCAGTTTTTCAAGGTTAGGCTTAAAACATTATTTTCATAGTTATTTTTGAATCGATGTCATGTGTTTGTTGTACTGCTGTGAAACTGTACACAATCTTGATACATGTGAGGTTTCTATATAAATTAATATCACGACATCATAACAACAATAAGAATACAATATAATAGAATAATGTAGTAGTACAACTGATGACATGGCCAGATAAATTTATAGTAAAAGATATCATCCCTTGAAAATATAGAAGGTATATTGTAAGTTCTGTACCTCCCTAACTCTAATGTCATGCATGGTAACACATTTTAGTGGAAGGAGGAGAGAGGCAGTCTGCCTGGTTACCAAAGCCCAACCCCCCAGGTCTTTAAAAGATCAAAACCAATGCTGAATTCCTCCTGGAAGCCCTCAGACAGTGGGCTTTCAAAAATGTACCAAACAGTTTGTAGTTCAAATTCCAATAATGTATAATGTTGACACTGCAAACAATAAAACTTAAAAAATAGATGCACAATGTACTTCCAAGTAAGCCAGGGCCATAGCTGAATGTTATTTTCAGCCATTAAGGTGGTAAACGATTTTGCAGAATATAAAGTAACCTTGTGAATTCCACAGAATTAGTGGACGAAGCCTTGCCAGGTTTTTCCCTTGACTCCAATCTATGATCCACAAACAGTCTCTACATTTTGTCCACAACTGCAGTGAAAGAAACCCTAGTCCCACACTTGAAGGCTTCTGAAATTAAAACAAAAAGACAAGAACATAAAAATGATGTTTGAATGTTTGCCTTCTTACATAAAAAGCACTTAAAGGACTTCTATACTTCTAGGACTTAATACACACTGCCTCCACATTCTCTCTCCCACCTTCTGGGAGGTGCCAGTATTCACCAGTCTGTTCTCAAGCTTCCCTCCCCTCCAAAATGTCATTTTCAGAATGAGATCCTGATGTAATCTTGCACTTGAGGACATTTGGATTCAAGAAAAATATTGGTTTTGAACTGTGTCAAAATGTAGATTTCCTTGAGGTTGCAATTAGTTATGGCTTAGGCCTTAGTCTTCACAGCAAATCTAATATACCCAAGAACCTATTTTGGCTCACCTTAAAGAGCAAACCTACTATGAAAGTGTATTATCAATGGGAACTGAGCTTTAGCTTTTCTGAAAGGTTTTTACCTGACATAACTTCAATATGCCACTGGACGACAAGAGAAGCGCTCCCCAATCAGCTTTTCATTGGGAACCCTGAGGTAAACATAGCCAAGCTAGCAAAACAAACCAAGTACTTTAAATTCAGCAACACCATCACATTTCCAAGAAGGACAGTCAAAGAAATAGAATTGGAAATGATATAAAACTATATTATGAAAAACACCCCCACTGAATGAAACTTTCAAACATATCCTGTGCTGAAAAAAATGCCCCAAAGAACATCCTGTCATTAATGCAGATCTCTTCAAAGTGAAGTGAGTTCTCAAAAGACAGAGGAAAAGACAAGTGTGACGGATTTGATGAATACTGTATCTTGACTGGGTCACTGTGTTGCTGACTGTATGCATACATTATGTAAATTCTCTAGCTGGCTTGTCAGGAAATGCACCCAGGAAAAAGGGGTGGATCCTGAAATTCAAACATCACCCAGCAAACACTTCAGGGGATAAGAGACAATGCAGACTCATTAGCTTTGAAGTCCACCTTGGCCATCTTGCTGAGCTGCCAACAGGTTTAACCAGGCTCAGGAGATAACAGGAGAGAACAAAGACCTTTGGCTACATTTAAAAGGGTGTGCTTGAAGGAAAGGAGGAAAATGACTCAAACTGATAGGGAGCAGACTGACACCTAGACTCCAGAAGTTGGGGGTCTGGGTAAGATGTATCTACCTAAGCCTTGAGGAAAAATAAGACATGCATATAAACTATTATTTTTAAAATATTTTCTTTTATGTTTTTATTGTTTCTGCTGTTAAGATTAAACAATACTTTGTTTTACAAAGGCTGCTTGGGGTCACTATATTTGCCACTCGTCACAGCTCCTGGAAGGACGAACCACAGGTACCAAGTCCAGAAGGGTCTTCTGGATAAGCACAATTGATACAGAGGGTGCTGCAGCCATGGGCTTGGTCTAATAGTGAAAAAAAGTGGGATTCTGCCCCAGAAAGGTGAAGATTCAAGGCCTAAGATCTGGAGGGGGTGCACTCAGAAGGGACCAGAAGAGGGGACTGTTGGGCAGTTCACCCTGAACTACGACAAATGCTACAATATTTAGGATGAAAGAGGTTCCTTGTCCCAGAGGGAGCCAACACTTTCCCCCATCAATGAACATCTCTCTTCTGCATCTCAAAAAGCACTTCACATAAATTCAAAGACTAGTCACAGGATATTCCTCTTTTTGCATTCTTAGTGCCACTTAAAAATGTTTAAAAGTTTCTCATAAGTGTTTTGTTGTTGTTGTTAAATGTTAAAGGCGGGGAGTGCAAGGATCAGATACAAAATATTAAAAATGACAAAAGCCCCATACCATATAAGAACCAATAAAAACAACATATTTCACTGAAATGGTATCATTTAGAAAAAAATGAAAGACCCATGAGTAGACATGTTCAATAGACCTCCGCCTATTACTATTTATTATTTATATTATACTAGTGCCTATAGAACCCAATCAGGGACCAGAGGCTGACTGTGGTAGGCACTGTGCACACCTGTAACACAAAGATGGTCCCTGCCCCCCCGGGCTTACTATCTAAAGTATATAATGAGAAACAAGAGGTAGGTACAGCAACAGATAGAGGGGCAAGGTAACAATGAGATTAATCTAATGAGCAGAATAAGCTGCCTCAACGTTGTCAAGTGTTTTGAAGTCGTCCCAGCAGAGGTTAGTTTTAAAAAGAACTGTGACTTAAAGGCGTGTCATGCGACTAAACATGAGACTTAGAGGAGAGAGACTGGCATTCTGACATTGTCCCCCAGTCTTGTCCCCTCCCCGCAACTCAGTAAAAGACATGCATTTTACAGTCTCCTAGAGTCATAAGTTCATTTGTTTTGGCCTGAGTGATCACTACCTGGTTTACCCAACCTCAATAAAAAAGAAAGTGAATATTTTAAAAAGTTAATTCTGTGGAACACATCAGTGTGTCATATTTAATCACGTTACTCTGTCATCCTGTCGGCTGTATAGAAGTGTTACAAAACACCAAGAGATGTCAGCAGGCAGTGTAAGCAAGTGCACTGCTATGGAGGCATTCCGGTCCTGCCGCTGTGTTGGTGTGATCTCATGTGTAAGTGGATAAATCTGTGTTAATAATTTTCTAAATTAATATTTCTAATATTGCTGCACATATTCAAGGAAATTATTATACAAGGTTTGCTTATTAAAACACAATGTGTAGTATTGGCACCGTATGTTATGCCCTCAGCTAATAAATGCCTCAGCTCCAGCTCTTTGCTCAAATACTACAGTGTTTAGAGGCAAGTAATTGGGGAAAAATTAAAATTTAAGAGAGGTCATTACTGTTGTCACAAGAGATGTCAATCCCCTACTCTGCATTGCTTTTGTTTGTGAAAAGCTTTAACCGGAGAAGTTCCACTGCATATTGATGCTTCAGGCAACTGGATGGGAACTACTGAAATCCTTTCAATACCACTGGATCCTATTAGAAATCTGACTGTCTTCATGGGCCTCAATTTTACCTGCTATATTCCCTTCCCTCTCACCAAACAAAAAGCTACACTAGAGACTTACACTAGGTTTTATTGCCTAAACCTACCTACAAACTATATATCAATACAAGGCTAATTGTACATAAAATTTAAATCCTATTGCACTACTACATAAAAATGCAAAATGCTTCACTGGTATAATGTCTAGTGCTGGCTCAATCCAATAAGGGCTGCCCCAAGGCAACTCGTACAAATCCAATTATCTCTTACATACTCAAACTGCTTTCTTTCAAAACATTAATTGTATTATGCAAATGTATAAATCTAATTTTAATCCACAAGACCATCTAGAAGATTAAAACAGTACTCATGTCTTACCTTCACTAAGTGTAATTAAAGGTATTTTAAAATTTACTCTTCGAGAATAATTCCAATGAAAGCAAGAGCTTGATATTGTCCTCAAATCTTAAAAGAGAACCAAATCTTAAACAAAAACCGGGAAAAGAGGCAGCTGTTTCGATTCAGCAGAATTTCCTATTTTTAAGGAAGGGGTATTTGTTGGTCGGGTAAAGAGAAAGTGACAACTGAAGGGACTAAGGAAACCACTAGATTTCAATAAAGAAAGCAGAGATGCTGAATATTCAGTATCTGATTCACTGTTGCCTTGCAACTTGTGTAGTCATTTATCCTAGTGCAAAGTGGGTGCGTTCCAGTTAGGTAGCATTTACGTTCACTTTTCATGGGTGTAAATAACAACAGAAGGTGAAGAATTATGAATCAGATCCTCATTTTCAGCATGAAACTATACAGAGTGAGAATCTGTGCAGCACCTCTAAGGGTATGTCTACACTACAAGACTATTTTGAATCAACTTAATTCGAATTTGTGGAATCGACCTTATGAAGTCGAAGTTGTGTATCCACAGTAAATACACTAATTCGACTGTGTGAGTCCACAGTAACGGGGCCAGCGTCAACTTTGGAAGCGGTGCACTGTGGGAAGTTATCCCACAGTTCCCGCACTCCCTGCTGCCCATTGGAATTCTGGGATTTCCCCCCAATGCATGCTGGGGGAAAAATGTGTAGAGGGTGGTTTTGGGTAACTGTCATCATTGAACCGTCAATCACGCCCTCCCTCCCTCCCCAAAAGCGCCTGCGGGCAATCTGTTCGTGCACTTTTCTGCTCAGTGACAGCGCGGGCACCACAGCACTGCGAGCACGGAGCCCGCTGCACTTATGGCCGTTGTCAACTCCTCGCACCTTATCGTCCACCTCTTCCACAGTCAGCTGCTGAGAAATAGGGCTACTTTTCAATGGTGCTGCGAGCACTGGTGGACCATGGGGGATGTTTTACCAACATCAACGTCGGGTGGCCAGGCAAAGTTCATGACGCGCGTGTTTTCAGGAACTCTGCTCTGTTTAGACGCCTGCAGGAAGTTAGTTTCTTTCCGGACCACAAAATAACTCTTGGGGATGTGCAGATGCCTATAGTGATTGTCGGGGACCCAGCCTACCCGCTAATGCCCTGCCTCGTGAAGCCCTATGCAGGCACCTTGCACAGCGACAAGGAACTCTTCAAGTACCAGCGAGCAGCGAGCAGCGTGACCTGTGACTGTTCAGTTTCTTTACAGAGAAGCTGAACCTGCCCCTGTTTCTTTACCAAGTTACTGTTGACTAGCATCTGCAGTTACATACCCCGTCCACCCCGCTTCCCACACTTCCAACACACGTTTAAAAATAAAATACATGTTCCACTGTAACTTTACAAAGGTTTCTTTATTGATGACTTTGCGTTAAAGGGTTGAAACTGGGACGCTGACTGTGCTGGGTAGGGTGTGCGGTGATGTAAAGACCGCCTCTAAACTCAAGGAATGACAGGCTCCTGCTCCCAGAGCGGTCTGCAGTGCTGGACTGGTTGTTTCAATGGAGCCTGCCATCCCTCCTTTTTGGGACTCTGTGTGCGGGGGCTATGTGGCCTTTTGGCGGGGGAGGACGGATACAGATTCCTCTGCTGCATGGCTCTGTGGTCCAGAACAGGGACTGCTGCATGAGATCTGTAACCACCCTCCCCCGCTACAAAGTCACGTACCCCCCCACCCACACAGAACCTGCAAACCACCTCCCATACCGACCAGCGTGCCTACTAACTGCACTGTGTGTGTGACCTGCTGCTGATCCTGCCCCCGTGTCTGTACTCTGGTAAAGGTGATTGTCCTGTCCAATTACCAACCCCCTTCCCCTCCTTCAAACACAGTCTCCTCTAAAAGAACATGACGGAAACAGTAATTAACAGAAAAGTATTTTTTATTATCAACTAGACAGTTAGGGGATGAAACTGGGACGGGGGCTTGGGTGAGGCGGGAAGGAAAGGACTTCTCAAAATTTAGGGTATGAGAGCTTTTGGGTACTTGAGCACTCTGCTGGGGTGCAGTGACAGTATTCACGGCCCCTGGCGCCCCTCCTTCTGGTTATTTTGGGTGAGGGGGGTATGGGACTTTGTGGCGGGGGAGGGCGGTTGCAGATACACTGCAGGGGGGCTCTGTTCTCCTGCCTCCGGTCCTGCAGAACATGCACAAGGCGCCGGAGAGTGTCCGTTTGCTCCCTCATTAGTCCAAGCAGCGTTTGAGTCGCCTGCTTGTCTTCCTCATGCCACCTCTCCTCCCATTCGCTGTGTGAGCGCTGGTACAGAGAGAGGGTCTCCCTCCACTGGCTCTGCTGGTCCGCCTCGGCTCGGGAGCACCCCATAAGTTCAGCGAACATCTCGTCCCGTGTCTTTTTCTTTCGCCGCCTAATCTTTGCCAGCCTCTGTGAGGGGGATGCTGTGGCAGGTCTGGAGACAGTCGAAGCTGTGTGATGGGAAAAAGGGAGTGAATTCCTTGAAAAGATACATTTTTGCGAACAATGAACACAGTCTAGTCTGTCTCTGTGAATTCTGGGTTGAGATTCCAGTGCCTGATGGGGCAAAAACCATTTTCGCGGGTGGTTCTGGGTAAATGTCGTCAGTCATCCCTTCCTCATTGAAAGCAACGGCAGACAATCATTTCGAGCCCGTTTTCCCTGGATTGCCCTGGCAGACGCCACAGCGTGGCAACCATGGAGCCTGTTTTGCCTTTTGTGCCTGTCACCGTATGTGTACTAGATGCCGCTGACAGAGGCGGTCCAGCAGCGCTACACAGCAGCATGCTTTTGCTTTTGCATGACAGCAGAGATGGTTACCAGCCATACTGTACCATCTACCAATCCATAAATTGGTAATAAGATGATCATGGTTACCAGTCCTTTTGCACTGCACCATTTGCTGCTGTCATAAGTGCCCCTGGCTGAGATCAGCCAGGGGCGCAAAAGCCAAAATTGGGAATGACTCCCTGAGTCAATCCCTCCTTTTTGGTATCTAAAAATAGAATCAGTCCTGCCTAGAATATGGGCAAGTGTACTAGAGAACCACTGTATCAGAGAACCAGAGAGCACAGCTGCTCTGTGTCAGATCCTGCATAAATTATGAGCTGTATGCTATTCACAGGGGGTGCTCCTGCAACAACCCCACCTGTTCATTCCATTCTTCCCCCAGCCTTCCTGGGCTACCGTAGCATTGTCCCCCCACCTGTGTGATGAAGTAATAAAGAATGCAGGAATAAGACACAGTGACTTGTTAGTGAGAAATGAGTGGAAGGCAGCCTCCAGCTGCTATGATAGTCCAGACAGGACATTAAGGAGTGTGGAGGAGAGGAGCCCAGCACCCCTCTGCTAGTCCAGGGGCAACTGAATCTTTTCTTTACACATGAAGGGTGGGGGCTGATGGAGCTCAGCCCCGTTGCTATGATGAGGACGGTTACCAGCCATACTGCACCATCTACCAGGAAAAATTAGGAGCAGGCGCCCTTGATCGACCTCTCTGATGCTAGTCGGCATGGTTACCAGTCCTTTTGCACTGCTCCATGTGCCAATAGGCTGATGATGATGATGGGTATCAGTCATACTGTACCGTCAGCCACCCATGGCGGGGGGGGGAGCAAGGATATTGGTGTTGAGTGCTGCACCATCGCGTCTATCTGCAGCATTCAGTAAAGATAGGGTGACATGTAAAAGAGTCAACAGAGGATTGTTTTCCCTTTCACTTCTGGGGGTGTGGGGGGGTGCGTAAATTGCCGAGCTATGCCCTGACCCACCGCGGACACTGTGTTTGACCCTAGAAGCATTTGGAGCTCAGCCAAGAATGCAAATGCTTTTCGGAGACAGCAGGAACTGTGGGATACTTTGCGTCCTCAGTCCCCCCTCCCTCCATGAGCGTCCATTTGATTCTTTGGCTTTCCGTTACGCTTGTCACGCAGCAGCGTGCTGAGTCTCTGCTACGCCGTCTGTCTGGAGATTTTTTAAAAATACTTTGGACCAGGCGTAACATTACAGTAATTCCCCTAATTAGATGCAGGAGTCTCCAAGCGAGATCACCCTGAGGACGGTCACTGAAGGAGATAGAGAGCGCGTGCTGCGTGAAAGCCAGCACAAACCAGGGGCCTATGCAGCCGTGCTCGGGGAGGCAATGCTCCCTGAGTACCTCATGAAAGCCTGGCGCGGAAAAGTGTGCTACCACGGAGCACCCAATAAGGCAGCTCTCCCCAGGAACCTCCTGTGAAGGCTTTTCGATTCCCTCCTGGAGAGCTTCATGGAGATCTCCCAGGAGGATTTCTGTTCTATCCCCATATATATAGAGACCTCCTTTTCACATACTTCAGATTCCTGTAATATTAAGAATAAAAGTTTACATGTTTAAAGCACTTACCGACTGCTCCTTCCCCTGATTCAGGGTCCGGGTTAACGGCCGGGGAGGGTTGGTAGGGGATCTCCGTGAGGGTGATGAAGAGATCCTGGCTGTCGGGGAAACCAGCGTTGTAAGTGCTGTCGCCTGCCTTGTCCTCCACAAACCCTTCCTCATCTTCCCCATCCGCGAACATCGCCGAGGAACTGGCCGTCGACACTGTCCCATCGTCAGAGTCCACGGTCACTGGTGGGGCAGTGGTGGCAGGCTCCGTAGCGTCCGTTTGCCGCTTTGATTTTTTGGTAGCCTTGTCTGGAGTCCTTGATTTTCACGCGGCGCTGCGTTGCATCCCGCCTGTATCCTCTGTCTCTCATGGCTTTGGAGACCTTCTCGTAGGTCTTTGCATTCCGTTTTTTGGAGCGCAGCTCCGAAAGCACAGACTCCTCGCCCCACACACCGATCAGATCCAAGACTTCCCGGTCAGTCTATGCTGGATCCCTCTTTCTATTCAGAGATTACATGAACTCCTCTGCTGGAGAGCTCTGCATTGCTGCCGGTGCTGTTGAGCTCGCCACGATGTCCAACCACGAAATGAGATTCAAACTGTCCGGACAGGAAAAGGAATTCAAATTTTCCCGGGGCTTTTCCTGTGTGGCTGGTCAGAACATCCAAGCTCGGACTGCTGTCCAGAGCGTCAACAGAGTGGTGCACTGTGGGATAGCTCCCGGAGCTACTAAGTTCGATTTGCATCCACACCTAGCCTAATTCGACATAGCCATGTCGAATTTAGCGCTACTCCCCTCGTCGGGGAGGAGTACAGAATTCAAACTAAAGAGCCCTCTATGTCGAATTAAATGGCTTCCTGGTGTGGACGGGTGCACGGTTAATTCGAATTAACGCTGCTAAATTCGAATTAAAGTCCTAGTGTAGACCAGGCATAAGAGGAACAGCACAATTCATACCCTAGTGGGATGGGGAGCTAAAGGTGGCTTTAAGCTACCTTTGCTTACCTTCCTGATTCTGGGTTTCGCCGGGGCTGAAGTGGTTCCGGGCTTAATTCAGACAGTCCTGGGATTCTGCAGCTCCAGCCATCTCCACTCTAGCCTCTGATACACCTCTCCTGCCTCCAGCCTCATCCCCGCACATCCCCTACTCCAGGGCTTGCAAGGAGGTCAGTTCTAGGGGCAGTGGGAATTTTCCCAGAGCTGGAATGGGTGGGTTTTAGAGCCCCTTTACATTGCTCCAGCCCTTTTACTCAGCATAAAGGGGACAGAGCGGGGATGAGAATCTCACCCAATGAGTGCACTCCTGCAGGCTCTAGGTACCAAAAATTCTTTGTAAAAATATAAAACGTTCTCAGGCTTCATAATTTGGATTCTAAATGTCCTTGAAATTTGCTGGTGCCTGGACTGAGGTGACATCATAGCTTTGTCCTCACTTCCCCCACAACTCAACACCTGGAAACACATCTAGAGAAAAACACTGAATTGCAGAGGTGGTCTCAGGCTGAAGGGATTTCTAGCCTGTGTACGTACTGTCTATCAGGGTGAGTCACTGCTTGATTCAAATCTTGTTTAGTCTATAGAACTCAGACTGCATTTTTACTTTAATTTCTTAGGTAATCAACTTTGATCTGTATGCTTACTAAAAATCAATCTTTCTGTAGTTAATAAATCTGTTTTATATTTTTTTTACCTAAAACAGTGTTGTCAAGGCTGAATCCCCACTTTGTCACTCCGAGTGCAGGAAGTGGGGGCCTGCAAGGATTTTAAAAATGAATGCTTGCACACCAGGCTTGTATTACACTCCCAATGTTACAGCTTTTCTCTGACCTTGGTTTGATAAATGCTGTCACCAACCCAATTGCAAAAAAACCCTTTGAACCCAGGAAGGAGCACTTGGGAATTCCTCCCTGTGGGATACCCTCAAGCCCTTCCTCCCCTCCCCTCAGGGAAGAGCTGAGAGAGAAAACAAAGGAAATTAGCTGTTGCCACTAGACAATCAAACATATGCACAAACCTCTTAGGACACCAAAAATCCAATCCTGTTCTTAAAATAGGTAAATTTTATTAAAAACAAAAAGAAAAAAAATACATCTGGAATTTAGGCTTATGTGAGATTTTAAAAGAGCAATTTCAAAAATCAAGCACTCAAAATAGCTTTCTTGGGGGTTCAGCTTAAAGGTTACAAGCAAACAAAAAAATCTGGGATTAGCACAGAAGAGTCCACAAACCAATAAGAAATAAAATAAATAACCCTAATTGTGTCTTTTTAGACATTCCCTAATTTTACTTATATATCTGAGGCTCCAGATAAGTAGGTTTGAGGTATGAATTGATAATCTATAATCATACCTGGCTTAAAGCGGGTTACAGCATTACTGCTTCATGCCCCTGCAGCCCAGAGAACAACAGACAAAAGGAAAGTTTCTTTCCCAAATTTAAAAGTTCTAGCCTTCCCATTGACTCTTTTGGTCAGGTGCCCAATCCTTTTCTTTTACCTGTGGGCTTGATAACCCTTTACTGGTAAAGCAAGCAGAGAACAGACACCAAGAGGGATTTTACAGTTCACTGGCTGGCTGTTCATAAACAGGGGCTACTCCTCCCCCTTCATTTATCACAAGTGCATAGGAAATCTTCCTTGCTTGAAGTGGACAGGAAATCTGCTCATTGAACAAAAACTGGTGCATGTCCACTCCACATTAAGGAAGAGGCAGACTGGATAATAAATTTACACTGGTCAGACTTCTGACCAGGGCAGAATGGTACAGCTCTGGGGTCCTAGACTGGGGAGCTGGGGGGAGTTGCTGGAGCCTCTCTACTCTTGGTTCATGAGTGGCTGGCGAAAGCATTCATGTAACTCAGCTGGGTGTGCCTCTGCCTGGGGATGGCTGTGTGAATAAAGGATCTGGAGCGATTTGCAGCTTGTCACAGCATTACAGTGTGAGAGGGAACCCAGGTTGGTAAGACAAAGGCAGGGCCAGCTCCAGGCACCAGCTCAGCAAGCAGGTGCTTGGGGCAGCCAAGGGGAAGGGGCAGCACGTCGGGCTCTTCGGCAGCAATTTGGCGGCGGGTCCCGTGGTCCCTCTCGGAGGGAAGGACCTGCCGCCAAATTGCCGCCAAAGAAGAAAGCAGCACGGTGGAGCTGCCGCCGATCGCAGCTTTTTTTTTCCCGCCCGCCGCTTGGGGTGGCAAAAACCCTGGAGCTGGCCTTGAACAAAGGGCTCAGCAGTACTGCAGTTCCAGATTGCACCCCGGGGAACCCATCAAAAAGCTGCACTATCAAACACTGATTTTTTTTCTGTTTCAGTACATTCAATTCAAACCTTAAACTACATTTATACCTCTTTTTGTATTTTAGTAAAATTTAGGGTGTTTTTGCTATTTACAGTAGAGAAAGCTGGCCCAGTAAGGAGCCACTGTCCAAAACTGCATGCTGTGTTTTGGAATGTGAATGTACGGAAGTTAGCAATACCATGGGTGAGAGAAATGCAGAGCTATTGATTCTATTCAAGAGCATCTGGGCAGGTTTGCTAGAAGCATCTCTAGTAACCTTCATGAATGTGCAAGACCGTCCCTGGCAATCCAGGGGCTGTGTTTATTTTTCACCACCTTCAAATCTGCAGCAATTTCTCCCTTGTTTGCATCTTACTGTAATTGCCAACCTTCTGGCTTCTCCTCAGCTGTAGTGTGTATTGCAGTGATATGCAGCAATGTGTCTCTGCAAGTATTTAAAAATTAATGGAAGATGGTGGGAATCAAAGTTTTTATATCATAGAGTCTATTACAGTGTTGTCTCTGCACAGTGGTTATAAAAACAGGGGTGTCTGAATCAAACCCGATGAAACAGTTATTTACTGCGCCCTGAGACCTAAGCAAATTACTCTCAATATTACCTCTCAACATAATCAGAGGTGGAGAAATGCTGTAACTGGGAAAGAGAAAAGAAAAACATGAGCCAAATTGAATCTGGTTGGAGAAAAATCCAAATCAAACAGTTGCAACGTCTGCAGCAATTTCTCTGGTGTATGATGCTACATTATTCCACTGCTGTATATGCTGGAAAGACACGTTCTCTCCTCATCTATTATTGTAGTGCTAGCATATACATTCTAAACTGATGGTAGTATATCCATCTATTATTTCCCTAATGCTTCCGTGAGCCTGTTCTGCTTTTGTAGAGCAGACAAAGAGCCTCAACAAAGAAGAAAAAGGCAGTTTATTACCAAACAAAGAAATGGTATCTTGCCTTCACCCAGCTATTATAATTTACCCTATTACCTTTCTGGGTAAAATCCAGATCATTATAATCGCTGGCTGCTGAGCCCATCAGCCAAGAGAAAAAAGTTATAATTGTTTAAAAGAAAACACATTTCTATTGTACTTTATCATAATTCAGCAGCATAGCACAGCTATTCTAACAATGAGGGAAATTTCTATCTAAGGGAAATATTGTCAAACCTCTCACTAATACTAGTATATTAAATCACTTAGGCTTAATGCTGAATCCTATAGACATTAGCACAATATTCTTTTACTTGATATTTAATAGGATATAGAAGTGTTAATATTTTGACTTGATGGATTTGCTTTTTGCTTGCAGTAGCAGACCGTCACAAAAAATTACAGTGGTACATTAGTTACAGTCATTTGGTTTTGGGACACCCGCAGAAACAAATAAAATCGGTTAACAGATCCAACAGCTATAGCCAATGCTAATAAAAAGGGCTAGAAGCAATTTATGAGTCTTAAGATGTCCATGAAAAAGAGAACATTTAAATTGATCTAGCACACATAACTAAAACAACATTACTATTCCAATATTTTAGTCAACATTTTTCATTATTTAACATTTGCAACATGTACAAACAGGGAATACACATGCCCAGTTTGTTCTAATTCCATAAATGTATTTATTGAAAATGTTTTTTAAGACTCCTATTGATATGCAGCTAAACACTGTAAAATAAGCTAATGCACAATATTAAGCTCAGACTGAAGAAACCACCGGCCTAAACATACAGCCATAGTGACCCAAGGAATTGAAACAACTTAGCATTACACATGTTCAAAACACTGTACAGACATTAACTAATCATTCCTCACACCACCTCTGGAAGGCATTGGGGTACCTTTATGCTCATTTTACAGATGGGAAAAACTGATGGAAAGTTGATGTCACAATTCACGACAACTGAACTTGTATTTCCCTTCACGGTCCAGCAAGGGAACCCACTCTAAGCTTCTGGCTCCTCAGCTGTCACCTCTCTAGGGCGGAGACCCATATCTTTCTCCCTCCTGACCACAGTATTTCCAGGGTACACAGCAATGTTCTCTCTGTTTTTTTCCATCCATGTGTGGTATGAATTTTGTTATGTGCACCAATATTGAAGTAATGTGTAAGTGCGCTATGAGTAGAAACAAAAAACCTACATATAATATATATATATTTTTAAAAGTTACCATAGGGATAATTATTCCACTCAGGAAAGGTTATGTGTTTTAGAACTCACTATTCAAAGAATTAAATTTAAGCGTAAGAGAGAAATAAAAATAATAAAATGCATAGACCAGTCCAGAGACTAAAACGACAGCACTTTGAAAGAATAAAATTACAGAGAATATATAGCATTTTAGGAAGCATCAAGAAATAACATCTCTCAGGCATTGGCACTCTTACAGAAGGAATATCTGGCTATTTGGACTCTCTCCTCATTCCCTACACTACCAGCACTCCTAACTATCTTTGAGACACCACCGACTTCCTGAGGAAACTACAATGCATTGGTGATCTTTCTGAAAACACCATCCTGGCCACCATGGATGTAGAAGCCCTCTACACCAACATTCCACGCAAGGATGGACTACAAGCTGTCAAGAACAGTATCCCTGATGAGGCCATGGCACATCTGGTGGCTGAACTTTGTCCTCACCCACAACCATTTCAGATTTGGGGACAACTTATACCTTCGAGTCAGCGGCACTGCTATGGGTACCCACATGGCCCCACAGTATGCCAACATTTTTACGGCTGAGTTAGAACAACGCTTCCTTAGCTCTCGTCCCCTAGCGCCTCTCCTCTGCTTGCTCTACATTGATGACATCTTCATCATATGGACCCACGGGAAGGAGGCCCTTGAAGAATTCTACCTGGATTTCAACAATTTCCACCCCACCATCAACCTCAGCCTGGACCAGTCCACACAAGAGATCCACTTCCTGGACACTATAGTGCAAATAAGTGATGGTCACATAAACACCACCCTATACCGGAAACCTACGGATCGCTATACTTACCTACATGCCTCCAGCTTCCATTAGGACACAACACATGATCCATTGTCTACAGCCAAGCCCTAAGATACAACCGACTTTGCTCCAATCCCTCAGACAGAGACAAACACCTACAAGATCTTTATCAAGCATTCTTAAAGCTACAATACCCACCTGGGGAAGTGAGGAAACATTGACAGAGCGAGACGGGTATCAAGAAGTCACCTACTACAGGACAGGCCCAACGAGGAAAATAACAGAACACCACCGGGCATCATGTACAGCCCCCAGCTAAAACCTCTCCAGCACATCATCAACTATCTACAACCTATCCTGGAAAACAGTGCCTCCCTCTCACAGACTTTGGGAGGCAGGCTAGTCCTCACTTACAGACAGCCCTTCAACCTGAAGCAACTACTCACCAGCAACTACATACCACACCACAGAAACACTAACCCAGGAACCAATCCCTGTAACAAACCCCATTGCCTACTCTGTCCCCATATCTACTCTAACACCATCATCAGAGCACCCAACCACATCAGCCACACCATCGGGGGCTCATTCACCTGCACATCTACGAATGTGATATATGCCATCATGTGCCAGCAATGCCTGTCTGCAATGTACATTGGCTAAACTGGACAGTCTCTATGTAAAAGAATAAATGGACACAAATCAGACATCAGGAATGGTAACATACAAAGCCAGTAGGAGAACACTTCAATCTCCCTGGACATTCAATAACAGATTTAAAAATAGTCATACTTAAACAAAAAAACAAACAAACAAACAAAAAAAGAGACAGTAAACAGTGCAATTGCCACAGTTAAACTACCTCACAGCTCTTTCTACGCAAGCATATTTATTCTTAAGGTAAAAACATTAGAGAGAAAACATATTAAAAACTATAAAAGCGCTGTGTTGGTCCACTGGTTGTACAGCGATGGGACTGTAGAGGACTACTTCTACCATTTAGCTAAAACAGCCTCTGTAAAGCAACTGTGAAACCTATAATATTTAAGGTTCCTTGTGGTCATATGGAGTCATCTTGTCTCTGTCACCTCCACCTCCCTGGCTATATGGAGTTTGCTCGGAACTGAAAATGCTTTATCATGAGTTTCATGCGCTGCATTGTCCCAGAAGACTGCAGCTCTCTGTGCAGGACATCAATGACGATGAAATTGCTGATATAGCTGAGTTCCTGGTGTAACATCTTCTTCCAGTGACAAATGGCAGTTTTAATACGTGAAAGCTACATTTTCCACCTGTGAAACTCATTAACAGAAAAGCTAATGCAATATGACCCTTGCAGATTAAAGTGTAAAGGGATAATACTAATACCCATCTTTCAAGAGCACTATATCCTTCTGGGAGAGGGACATTTTGTTAATTCCCAGATTTTAAAAAAAATCTAATTTATAGGTTGGCAACTCACGTGATTTTCTGAGGCATCCTTGTAGTTTGCTTATCTGCAACTGACAGAGTTGTAAACTGAGCCAAGTAGCAGCCTTAAACTTTGCTGAAAAGAGGTGTTTTTCAATGATAGTAGCTATTTAATAGGACATAAGGGAAGAGAATACAGGGGGCTAAAGAGAAGTAATGAGAGAATCTGCAGGGCTCCATGGTGAAAGAAGAGGAATTGTGTGTGTATGCAGGGGGGCAGGGAGGGAAAGAGGGGGAGAGTATCTTTGGTTCAGTACCTTTTGCAGTTTAAAAGAGAATGAGAACACTGCATTTATGAAAGCATGATATGTACCTGATTACTTTCCTGAATTACATAAGCAAAATACTGAGACTCGTTTCATTAGATCTTACTTTCTGTAAAAGTAGTCCAGGGTAGTTGTCTGGATAAAGGACTCAGGGACATTGGATTCATATCGTTAGTGATATGATATATGGCTTTGCATAACACACATTACCTGGAATTGATTCAGGACACTTCAGCTTACAGAAAGCACTCTTATTGTCTAATGACATCATATGTGTAGCCAATGGAACCAAGCCTATTAGCAAAACCAGTCATCACACACAAATGTATGTGCTACTTAATACTATTGCTACTTGGCTATGGAAGGGGCACAGTGAAGGATTTGCTCTCCTAAGGGAAATAAAAAGCAGTTACATTTTATTGCTCTAGGGAGCTGGAACCTGTGGTCTAGAAATTAGAAATGGGTATAGCTGGACCATGGCGCTGATATGAGTTACCATTAACAATGACAAAGGGGTTTGGTTTA
This sequence comes from Mauremys mutica, assembly GCF_020497125.1. Classification (NCBI taxonomy): domain Eukaryota; kingdom Metazoa; phylum Chordata; order Testudines; family Geoemydidae; genus Mauremys; species Mauremys mutica. The sequence continues at coordinate 121,503,850 of NC_059074.1, forward strand.
CTCCCTACTATCGTCATTGAGAGTCAGAAATGGCTGTGCATCTGTTTTACATTCCTAAGCACTTCAATTATTAAAGATAGAAATCCAGACCTGGCCAAGTAGATTTCATTTGGAAGTATAAAGTTACTTTGAGTTTTTGAGGACATCACCTTCAACTTGGCTCAGGTATAAGCTGTTTTGAAGATAGCTTTGCTGATATATAACTGATATAATTCAAATTTATTAATTTGTTTGATTCATGTCTATTAAAGCATCTCATTTAGAAGAGTGACCTCTGCCGAGGGAAACGGGTGATTAAGAGAACGGAAAAGCTCTGATATGAAAAGAGATTGAAAAGATTGGGTCTGTTTATCTTAGAAGATGAATAAGAGAAGACATGATAAAAGTATACAGAATTATGACTGGTATGGAGAAGACAGTTTAAGAGCATCTTTTCACCCTCTTAAAAAACGAGAACAAGATACATTCATTTAAACTGAGAGGTGAAAAAATTAAAAACTGATAAAAGGAAATACTTTTTCACAGAAAGCACAATTAGATCTCTTTTGCAACATAGACTCTTCTGAGAGGAGGGGTTAGGCATGACTATATCAGTATCTGGTTAGGCGTGACTGAAGACTGAAGCAGGACTTCTTTACATGTTACAATCACTGAGGAGTATCAGCTCCAAACACCATTTATTCATTTAAAAGACTAACCCTTTCTAACATGATGTTCATCCTCCTCATTACTATATGCAGGATGAAGCAAAGAAATGAACAGAAGGCCACTGACTGTTTAGTTAATATATATCTATACTCATTTTAAAAAGGCTACATTTTCACAGAGAAGGCAGTTTTCACTGAAGCAATGGCACTTGAAATAGCAAATTGAGGCTTCAACTAAATCCATTATTGTATGGCTCCATGTACTAGAGTGCATAGATCTAAGTATTCAAGGCATCTCCTATCTACACAAGATATATTTGTTCATGGTCTGATTTTCAGCCACAAGGGTCCAAATGGCTATCTGAAATGCATGGAATGTATTTTTTTAATGGAATGTGCATTTGTGAATCCAGCTTTAAAGCGCAGTTAATTTTCAGAAATAAAACATAGCTTCCATATTCAATATGACCCCCATTTCATTTCTAACCTGTGAGAATCATAAAGAGAGATGGAAGAGATAGAAAGCAACTAGGTTTCTCTCTCTCTCTGTATATGTTTTTCTCCTCAAGACACTTTAGTAGAACACCTCACCTGGATTGATCGGTCTTCAGCTGTCGTTAAGACTGCGCTGATCACAACATGTCCGCCATTCTTCTTGCATTCTTGACTTTCTTCTCCATGTTCGTCCAAAACGTTTTACAATGTCATCTTCCCATCTTCTTGGAGGCCAACCAGGTGGTCTTTTCTGTTCTCACAGGTACCACTCAGTAAGGATTGTGGTCCACATATTGTCCGTGAACCGTGCTATGTGGCCCGCCCATTGTATCTTTTTATATCTGCTTTCCACAATAATATCTTTCACACTGCTGCATTCTCTACTTATTTCATTTGGGATACGATCCAAAAGGGAAATTCCCAACATAGCTCGTTCCATTGCCCTTTCAGCTACCGATAGCCGCTGTTCTTCTCTCTTCGTCAGTGCTCATGTTTCACTGCCATACAGCATGGCTGGTAGCACTGTTGAATTGAAGATATTTGTATGTGTGGTCTTGTCAATTTTTTCTTTGAGGATGTCTTTGATGGAATTAAACGCACACCATCCTGCCTGAATCCTTCGCGAGAGTTCTCTGTTCATATCTTGGCGCATAACTTCTTGGCACAAATATATGTACTGTTCCACTTCTTCAATATCTTCTCCTGTTAATGTTATTCGGGCTTTTCGTAAGATGTCTGATCGCATGTATTTCGTAACCATTTCAAGGCAGGCAGTAAATAGTTTCAGTGAAATCGTATCTCCTTGCTTTACGCCTTTCTCGATTGGGATGCAGAGGGGAGTTTCGAGGAGAGTAATGTCTGTTGTACATCCAGTATTCACTTCCTTCAACAAATTGATGTAGTGCATGTTAATGCCCTGCTCTGATAGCACCTTTAATATTGCGTTGAACTTGACACTATCGAAGGCCTTTTCATAGTCGATGAAAGCAATGCACAGCAGGAGTTTGTATTCCCTCACTCTTTCTAGGAGCTGGCTAAGGGTAAATATATGGTTGATCGTGCTGAAATGTCTATGAAACCCTGCCTGCTCTCTCAGCTGTTGTTCATCCAGACCCTGTGAGAGTCGGTTCATTATCACCTTTGTAAAGAGTTTATAGATATGAGAGAGCAGGCATATAGGGCGATAGTTCTTAAGATTTTCTCGATCCCTCTTCTTGTACAACAAGATGGTATTCGACTCCTTCCAGCTTGATGGTATTTTTCCTTCTTCGAGATATCGACTGAATCTTAAAGCGAGGGACTTCTAAAGTTTTTCGCCTCCTGCGGAAATCATTTCTGACATTATTCCATCTTTGCCTGGAGCTTTTCCCTTCTTCATCTGGTGTACTGCGCTTCGGACTTCGCTGACAATTATTGGGAGGACGCGTTCTTCTGTCTCTTGAAGCGTTGGGAGAGGGACATTGATTCTTGATTTGAACAGTTCTGTATAGAAGTCCTTGCAGACCTCCTCCATCCCTGCTCTGTGAATTACTGTTTCTCCGTCCTTGTTCTTCAATGCTGTTACGCTCAATCTATACTGCGCCCAGGGCCGGTGCAACCCATTAGGCGACCTTGGCGGTTGCCGCGCCAGCTCCCCGCCCCAGCTCACCTCTGCTCCGCCTCCTCCCCTGAGCACGCCGTCCCGCTCTGCTTCTCTCCCTCCCAGGCTTGTGGTGCCAAACAGCTGATTGGCGCCGCAAGACTGGGAGGCAGGAGAAGTGGAGCGGTGATGGCATGCTTAGGGAGGAGGCGGAGCAGAGGTGAGCTGGGGCGGGGAGCTGCCGCGGGGGGTGCGCCTCAGGGTGGAGGGGAGGTAGGGAGCTGCTGCGGGGGGGGTGCCTCAGAGAGGAGGGGGGGAGCTGCCGCGGGGGGGGTGCCTCAGGGCGGAGAGGGGGTTGGGGAGTGGGGGGGCCTTAGGGCGGAGGGCTGCCACAGGGCTCGGGGGAGGGGGGGCAAGGTGGAAGTTTCGCCTAGGCGCAAAACATCCTTGCACCCGCCCTGACTGCGCCAATTCCCGCTTGCATGTCCTGAAGCTCTTGCGTGATTCGGCTGTTTTAAGGAGCTTTTCTTTCTGGAAGTTCTCAAAGTCGTCCTTCAGTTTTTGCCGTATAAGCTTGCACAGAATGGAGTACTCGAGGTTGTTATCCAAGCTCCTTTTCATATTTCTCCGCTTCTCTAACAAGCTTTTCATTTCGTTCGAGATTCTTCCCTTTGCCTTCTTCATCTTTTCAATTTCAGCTGCTTTTATGCAACGTCTCAGCTTGTCAGCAAAGATACTATAGTCCTCATCACACTTTTCTGTCTGGCTCCAGTCAACCCCAGAAATCACTTTCTTCAGCTTTGCTTCATCGAATGTCTTCGGGCGCTGTTTCCTGTTTACTATCTGTAAAGCTTTCTTTTCCACTACTTCGTCGAAAATCAACTTCACTCTAAGCAGGCGATGGTCACTGCCAGTGTTGAAGGGCTGCACCACAGAGACGTCTTGAACGATGCGCCTTTTATTGACTAAAATATAGTCTATTTCATTCTAGCTCTTCGCATTTGGTGCAATCCACATCCACCTTTTTGCAATCTTCTTTTTGTACCAGGTGTTTGCCACGTACAGTTCTTTCGTTTCTGCCATCGTTACCAGCCTGTCTCCTCTTTCATTTCTTTCGCCACTGCCGTATCTCCCTATGAACTTTTCACCAGCTTTCCCTTGCCCGACCTTAGCGCTGAAATCTCCCATCATGACAGTGTAAGTGGACTTTTGCGTGAGGGCTCTTTCGAGCTCTTGGTAGAATTCTTCCACTTCGTCCTCACTTGCACTTGTGGGAGAGTAGGCCTGGATGACCTTGAGGATAGCTTTTGACTCCATCTGAAGATGCAGCACACCAATATGTGATATTAGCTGGCATGATATGACTTTCGAAACCCAATCCTTACTGACGATAAATCCGACTCCTCCAACGTTTCTAGTGCCATCTCCCTTTCCAAGCCTCACAGTGCTTCCATCCTTCCAGTTGACTTCCAACTCCTTCTTTCGTCGAGTTTCGCAGATATCGAGGATATCACATCTTAGCCTTTTCTTCTCCTCCATCAGATGGTTTAACATTTCCTCTCTCACTAGCGACCTACAATTGTAAGTACGCAGAGCGAGGGTTGTCCTTTTCCATGTTGGCCTAGCACTTGACATTTTTAGCAACCTCTCGTCGCTCAATTTCCACTCCACCACCAAATAACGGTTTGATGACAGGCAGGGAACTAAGACTCATTTACTCGTGTTGTTTTAGCCGTTAACTTTAAATCATCCCACTGGCTGGGCGGGCAGGCATATGTACCTCCTCAAGCTTAGCTAGCCTTCAACCTCTAAGGAGGAGGAAAAACACTTTTTCCTCTGATAGAGCAATCCCTCTCCTTGGATTGGATAATCTGAAACCTTGTAGCATGGTTAGACCTACCAGGTCATACGCCCCGCTACCATAGTTGTCAGATGGCCAGGGTCACCACTGCACCACGATGAGGCCCTGATGTAAGATTTTGCAGTGGTTAGTAGAACAATCTGACCAAAATATTCATTAACACAGCACAACACAAACAATGGCATATTCTTTTAGTCATTCTTCATGTCCACTTATGATATCCTTACTGAACCATTTCAAGTGGCTACTGCCTTCTCCAGGGGGTAGAATTAAGGTTACATTGTGGGGGAGACTGTACCTTAACTCTTAATTTCCTGGATTTCAGAGGTTTGAGCATAGCTGAACTCATCCCCAGTGGAAAAGCACATGGCACCACTGGGCAACCTTAACTTCATGCTAATAAAGTGTTTGGGTACTTAATATTTACAACATACCAAAACATATCCTCTCTGGTGCTTGTTCTGGTCTTATCTAGGATCCTGGTAATTACTGTGAGCAACAACTAATCCAATAATCCTCTAAGCAGCAACTATTCCTTTATGAAAGTCTGTATCTTTTCCTTGAGAAACAAAAATATTCTCATCAGACTGTTAGCGTGAACATGTGATGAATGTTAAAATAAACCAAACCAAGTCTGAATTCAAAAGCATGAGAAATGCATTACCAATTAAGACAATACATCCACTGCCACAACCTATGACTTGTGAGATGACAATAGAAAGAGGGATTTAAAAAAAAAATTAGATTCAGTTTAACAATAGCTCTATCTTTGCACATACTGTTCATTAATATAAATGAGGCCCAAGGTTATGAAAACTGTTGAAAGAGTAAAGCTTAATTGTGTCTAGACAATCTTTCCTGGAAAAGACAATTTTAAAATAAGTATAAATAGCACTTTAACTTTCTGCTGAGAATCAGGTGACCATACAGGTTCTGTAAGGTCCTGCCATGCAAAACACCCCGGTTTCCAATTTGGCTAGTCCAAAAACCTTATTTGAAATCATCTTTATTTTAGGGGCAAAGGGAGCAGGACAGAATGTTCTCTACAATCCTCTTCAAGGACTTTCCAATTTCCTCTCCCATTAGTCTGCAACCCCTCCTTGAGATCTCAGTAATAAACCTTAAATTGACCCAATGGGTTATTGTTCCAAGGACTGAGGCACTCCTTCTCTTAAGGGACTAAAATTAAAAAAAAAAAAGGTTGGATGCCTAAAATTAAGCACACAAATCCTCAATAGTGCACCTGAATAAGTGACCTGATTTTTCACTGTTTACTACAAGTGTTGGGATCCCCTGAGACCCTCCTCCACTCCATTCTCAAAAACTCAGGTCAAATACGGAATTTGTCACTCAGGTACCTTTATTTGACATATAGCCGAGCAAAACTATGCCCAAGCTCGCCAGGCTCAAACACGGGGTGGATGCAGGGTACATCATAAATCCAAAGTTGTACAGTGAAACTTTTCCTTGTGTAACCCTTCTGTCAGGTGGAGTTGGCAGCAACAAGGTCTGGGCTTAATATCTAGCTGTTCCTTTTTGGCAATACAACACAAAACCAGCTCAAGCCCCGACCTAGTAACCTGGGAAAATTACACACCACTCCCAGGTACCTCTAAATGGCAATACTTCCCCTCTCACAAGCACTGAATCTATGTGTGGAAAAGAAACTTTTAATAAAAGAAGGGGGAAAGTAACACAGCATTTACTTGGGAAAATGCCACAAGCATGATTCAGAAGCATAAGCTGGTGAGCAAAATACCCACCCCAGAGTATGTTGGGCAGTGCCCCTTGCCTTAGGTTCTCACCTGGTGTTCATAAAGTCAAACAAAAAAAAAGTTTATTTAACAGGCCCCTCCCTTCTCTCACTATAGCACCACTCTCCAAGTTTCTGTCCTTAATCAGTGGAGATCCAGAGTTCAGAGGTGCTTTTGCATGAGTTCTCCTCCCACCCTGGGAGACTGGGGGAAGAAGCCACCTTGCTCGCTCCTCCAGCTGCTTCATTCGCAGCTTCGCCCAGAATGTCTTGAGGTCCCACCACTTAATAGAACTCTCAGTGATTTCAGCTCTCAGTGATTTCAGCTGTTAGTGGGGAAGCCTCACTGCTAATGCAGGCTGGGCTGTCTCTTGCATAGAGACACTGTCCCATAGCAGGTCTAATGATTAGATCTGGTTTTCAGCTCTGCTGATCTGCAACAAAAGACTCTCAATTGAGTCTTAAACAGCTCTGTCATTACATAGTGGAGAAGAGGAGGGTCAAATGCTATTTAGGACTCTTAGACAGAGTCCCAGGCACAAACACTTGTCCCCACCCTGTCTCATCTCTACTACGCTTTGGCACCCTTACTCCCCTGTTAGCAACCACAGCTCAGTTGAAGGTGAACCACTCAATCACAGTATGCCAAGCATAGTTCTGCTGCCCTTGATTCACACAAGGATAACAATCCTTTATTACCCCTGCATCCAATAACAAAGTGACTCACAATCCAAAACCCACCAAAAGTGATCATTTGGGCAAAGCAGCTCCATCATGCTGCTCGCTTAGGCAAAGTGAGCGTGTCCATGCAAATAAGGTCGGCTCCAGAAGTCCTCTTTGCCATCTCATCACTAGATGTCAGGGGAGAGCACATTCAGATGCTGCTTACACTTATATACATCTTTACCAACAAGTGCATACCTGATTTACACTGCATCACACACTTCGTGATTGGCTTGGTTACTTTTCAGGAACCAATCCCTATACAGCATGCTCTGTCCATGTATTGTTCATGTACAACCCGAACTCTACATTTTAAATTATCTTGTCCATTGTCCCTAGTACCAGGGTGTTCCTGCTTACCTTAGCTAGACTGATTCCAGACTAAAGCTTGTTATTTACAACTTAATCTTCCATTCTTCTTCCCAGTCATGCCCATTGAGAAATGAGGTCTTATGTCAAGTTACTCAGATAATGCTAGGTCTACACCAAGTATTGATGGTCATGGAAAGGTTGGACCCTTCAAAGAACCACTGACAACTTAAATATTTTTGAAAAAAAAGTCTATTTAGAGAAAAATCTGCAGATATAGACTATATGCTGTTAATTTTTCTTCCTCTATTACTATTAATATTATATGGGACATCTACATGAAAAAAGACCCTTTTTAAAAGATTCACCTGTTCCTGCTTCTTATTAACTACTTGATACCACAATTGTCTGTTTGTGACTTCATAAATATTTTCACAAGTTTGTATCATTTTTATTCATTTGGAATGAGCAGAAGATGGGCACTTAAATTCAAAATCTCATTTTCATGAAAATGCCCCTACCATTAAAAAAATGGGGAAATGAAACTACAGGAAGCATGTGCAATATGATCAGAAAAGTCTATGAATTGAATCAATGTTTTTCATTATTTACCACTATACTTTAAGACCAGCACACCATTAAGTGAACAGGCTTGTTGTGAAATAAAAGAATAAAATCAATGGTAGAAAGACCTCTTCAATTTCAATTTCATTATTCACTGATGAGTATATTTTATCTTTTCAGAAAACAGAAATTAAAAATTATATACTCCAGCCTATGCTTATTTTTCAAAAATGTACAGGGGCAAAGGGAATGAGAATGAGACAAAAATCATAAGGAAGAAATTAGCTGCTGCTTCTTCAAATCATACATTTCTATATGAATATTTTGCAAAGATAGAGTTTGGTGTAGTTTTAAGAGTTCAAGTAATTGGTGGATAGAGTTGTAGTTTGTATTCCTGGCTATCCACTGACTTGCTATGTCACCTTGAGGTATTGTCACAATCTCACTGTTTACACTTCTGTAAAAACTGTTGTGCTACCATCTATCTACAGCCCCAATCCTGCACAGATATATAAGGTATGGACCCTTTCTCCTGTGTGGAACCGCTTTGAATTGAATGGCTCTATGTAAAGGATAATTTAATACTGATGCCATATTCACTCCGTAACATGGAACAAGGATTCCTAAATCCACACTAAGATCACTTACAAGCAATTCTTCTTCCTGTCCAACCAAGTCTCTGGTTAACTTCAAGACAGCTCTGGTCTTGTCAAGCTTCTCCTGTCCTCAGTAGCTGGTCTCACAGAATATTTTCTAAAAGGAGCCATCATCAGTCCCTCTAACCAGGCATAGCAGCAGCTGCCTTCTGTTTGAAGGACTCCATCTTCTTCCAGCACTTCATAAATGATGGTTTGGGTAACAACACATCCTCTACAATCACACACCAGCACAGATTATACAAAAAATAACTTCTTTAAAATATTTTAATTAGAAACTTTAACAAATTACTTTAACAAAGAACAACTATTTTAATGTCTTGAGCTGTAGTAAACATTCAGGGTGGGGTTTTTGCAAGTTAGGCATTGGCCTAACTTTTGTCCCACTGAAGTAACTTCTATGAAAACTTTACTCTCAGTTCCACTGCTCATTTTTCCCTTTTGGTGGCATCAACTACTTCTGTGGAAGCTCTTGGAAGCTTTTCATACGGGACCTCCTTATAAAAATAGGTTCTTACCCCCCAGGAAACTGAAGCTTTCAGTGAATGATCTGTACTTCTTACACTATTATTAATTATTATTATTATACTATTATGTCCCCTTCAGAATTTTGCTTTAGATAAGCCCCCAGTTCACCAGCTCTGTATGACAGTACCTGTATAATGAAGCTTTCATATAATTAAGACTACTGTTACTAAAATTCAGCTTTAAAAAGACTATTGTAATTCTTGCGATATTCCCTTTAGTAACATATTCTATTTAAAACATCTGTTAAAATCAGTTGCATTAACTAAATGGATAATCTGGCTGGCCTCTTTTAAAATTAATCAAACAAATTAGCATTATGGACTTTTAGCAAAGACTGTAGAGAGCTGATGAGAATACTACTTATATTAAAGCAACAGACACATCCGTACTGTGCTGCAGAACAAATTGCAGATAACTGATGTTGTTGGTGAAAAAGCACATTTAGGGCCACACAGCGGCTGTGAGTTCAGGGACCAAAGGGAGAAATTTCTTATTCCAGCCAATAGGTATGCCCCTTATAAAACAAGCGCCAAAATAAAAGTGCTCCCTCTTCTCTCCTGACAGCTAGGAAGTGGGATAATAGTGTAAGGATAAATTACTAAGACAACTGCTCTCAGATACTTATAATGGTTAAGTACAGTCCTGATCACATAACATAATGCTGTGCCACTATATTCAATCAATGCAGCACGAATGTCAATGAATATTAAGGAAACAATTGTTATTGTGTTAGGGCAATGTTGGACACACATAGTGAATATCTACTTTCCACATACATCCTGGTTTAAAACAAACAAACACACACATCAGTATATTATGGTTGTATTCCAATCACTATTTAACAACACAAGTACCCAAACCACAAAGTTTAGGGTAAGATATAAAAATTATCTATCTGCCCACTTCTAGTGATGAGAAATATTAAAATCTTAGGAGGTTCACTTTATATAAACATCAAAAGTGCTCAATATCTGAATTAACCAAACCTCTGGCATCTGCAAAATGCGGCTGGAAAATCACAGAAGAGCAAGCTTTCTTGTGAGATCTCCACTACCTCCAGATTAACAGTGACTGGAAATAGAGTGAGAAACAGATTCCCTCCCTGGTATTTGTGCATCTCTTTCTCTGGTCCCAACCATAATCAGGAAGTACAAAGTACAAAAATAGAAGCAGCAAAGCAGCAAAGAATCCTGTGGCACCTTATAGACTAACAGACGTTTTGCAGTTAGTCTATAAGGTGCCACAGGATTCTTTGCTGCTTCTACAGAACCAGACTAACACGGCTACCCCGCTGATAAAGTACAAAAATGAAAACTAGGGAGAAAAGAATCAACTATTTTTTAAAAGATCAAAAACAATTGAATTTTGGCTCAGTATAACTTTTGCTCATTACTATTTAATGCATATTCTGCTATTTCTTCTTGATGTAGAGGTTACTATTGTGCTTGGTGCAGAAATTGCTCAGTGAAGTTGTGTGTGACTTTTGTTATACAGGTCAGACTACATTATCATAATGATCTCTTTCTGGATATAAAATCTATGAACCTATTTTATCCTAACTTTTTCAACCCATCTCTACATGCTGCTTACTTGAACATTTCTATGTCCCATGCCCCACTGACTGCTATTATAAGTAAGCCAGTTTCCTTTTATGCTGATAAATGAGGGGCGAGAAATAGAGGACAGAGGGGAGTGTTCATTTTTCCAGTTGTGTTGTTGTGCAATTTTTTGTAACTTTATCACAGGTGTCCGTTGAATCCTCCCTTGCTGAGGATTCTGTATGGCCACTGTAAGAACCAGTAGGAGCAATCAAGCCCAGAAAAGAGACACCTTACTCAGGAAAGTGCTGCAAAATGAATCGAGACCATATGACTTTGGTGATGACAAAGATAATTTTGTAAAATTATGTTAGAGACAGGAGTTGCACACCGAAGACTTGCAGGGTTTTGCCCTACATGCCCCAGGACATCTAGCAGGTGGGGTAAGAGTTGAAGTGTAAATGGATCAGGTTGGGAAAAAGAGTTCAAAACATGACCCAACTCCAATCCTGGGGAGCATTTAAATGTCAGCCAGCAATTTTTATGATAGCTGTAACTCACCATGGCACCTAACAGCTACAATGCATTCTAAAAATTTGAAATGCACCTTAATAAGGCAATTTGGGTTCAAAACTCTATTCTCTTGCTGTAAATTTTCCCTGGAAGATTAGGGCATTTTATCCTGTACTGATTTTATCAGAACAGGTCTGGTAAAATTTAAAATATACAAGTAAGATTCAGTAAATGATGGAAAGATGTGCAAAGCACAGTGACATCTATGCATTGTTCTGAGCTCTTTAAACATGAATGTTATTTATGTTCTCTCATTGTGTTTTTAGATTAGATTGTACAGAGAATTAACACCCTTTCATGAAAATGCCATGTCATCTCACTTAAATGTCTTATCTGAAGTAAACAGCAACTGGAGCAGTATGAGGCCTCCCAGGAGGCTAAGAGAGCATGACCAACTACCGGATTTGAAATGAAAGTCTAGCCTTGGCCTCCTTGAGGAAAGGTAGGAATGATTTTTACAAAACACCAACTTGGAGATACTTTTGCTGGTTAATAATTTCTATTCTTTTTTCAAACTTATACATTTACAAGACAGATGCCTAACATTCTCTTTATCTAGCCAATATCATCCCCCCCACTTAAATTTATTAGGTGTAAATGAAGAAAACACATTACTGCCAAGAGTTTTGGGAGGTTACGTAATCTGAATCAATTTCATTACCATAAATAAATGTCAAATGGCTGAAATACATTTCTCTGATTAAACTGTCAAGGGCAAGAACATGCAAGAACAGAACTTTTTGTTTTATTCCTCTTACAAGAAAAAAAACCTAATAAGAAAGAAAGTATCTTACGAGCTACCTTTACATAATAAGAAAGATTAGATAATACCTCCCTGGTACAAAAAGCAGCTGTCCATTTCATGAGCAACTAAGAGCTCCGATTCAAGACAACAAAACAAAACAAAACAGATTATTCTAAATGGCAGGTTAAAAATGTGTTTTGCATTTTACAGTCACACAGTGCTATTGCCAAACTTTTGCTCCATGAAGATCTCCATTCCCTTGATTACCCCATTAAAATATACAGAACTCTAATGTCATCTCACCGAGCAGGCTCAGAAAATCCATTACCATCCACACTGGAACTGGGGAAAGCATTCTCCGAAGCTACTGCTGTTGCTAATTATTTAATTATACTGAAGTAGTGCCTAGAACACTGTTTCTCAAATGCGGCCACCAGAGGGTTTCCCTGTGGCCACAGCAGTTTCCTGGGCAGTGTGAAGGGTGTGAGGAGGTGAGCGGATGGGGTGGGGTGAGGAGGCGAGCAGCAGGCAGATGGGGTGGGGGAGGAGGCAAGCAGCGAGGCAAGTGGTGGTGGGGGCCCTGGAGGAGGAGTAAGGAGGCGAGAGGCGAGCCAGTGGCAGGGTGATGAGGTGGGCAGAGGGCGAGCGGGGGAGCGAGGAGGTGAACAGTGAGCCACCAGTGGGCAGGAGTTCTCGCAGCAGGCAGGGGGGTGTCTGTGGCGGGGGAGTGAGGAGGCGAGCGGCAGGTGGGGGAGTGAGGAGGGACACAGGACCTGGGTGTAGGGTGAGGAGCTGAGTGGTGGGGCATGGGCAGCGGGTGGAGCCCCCCTTTGAGGAGGCTAACCACCGACTCCAACCCTTCCCCCCCAATCAGCTAGAGCCCTGAGAAACCCTGCATCTGGAGCCACAAGCCCCCTCCCCGCAAGAAGCCCCGAGTGTCCCCCCACATGCCCAGAGGAGCCCTGGGCTGGCCAAAGCCCCGAGACCTGCCCCACCACCTGCCTGGAGGAGCCCCAAGCTGGCCAAAGTCCAGGCTGCCACACCCTCCCCTAGTCCAGAGAAGCTCCAACCCGGCCAAAGCCCCGAGCCCCCGCACCTGCACAGAGGAGCCCCGGGCCAGCCACAGCTGTGCCTCCACTCCCCTCCTCAGACCCAAGCCACCCAGATATGTTTTTCATTATTATTTGGACTTCTATTATGTCACAGTATTTTTAATTTTACTTCAGAATTGTTATATAGACAACCACTTTTACCAAAAAAGCAAAAGAAAATAATAAAAAAGACAAGAACGTTCAAAGCACCTTATTTGTGTTTTTATTCTATTAGGTCCAGTAAAGAATAGAGATAACTGTGCATGATTTTTATTATTGAGTCTCCAAAAAAAACAACACCAAAACTGTACATAAATAAATTACAATGATTTGGATGTATATATGTGTATATTACTTTATTAACTTTAGGAAAAATAAATAATTTTAGGAAAAAGTGTCAGTACAGACTTCAGCAAGAGTTGGTGGCTGCACTCTGAGACCACCAAAAAAATTGTTGCGAGAACCACTGGCCTAGAAGCTCCAGGTAGGGATCAAGACTCTATTGTGCTAGGCACTGGACAAATATTATGAGTAAGCCAGATAGAGAGAGCCTTAAAACAATGGCTCGTGTGGGACTGGATAACTCAGAGGATTGGCAACATTATAGACTCTTCTCTGGATCACAGCATCAAATTCACTACAGGTCAGTAGCTACTGAAAATTGACACCATCTGAACGAGGTTAGGTGGCCTTTGTAACATTAGGTTAGGCACTAATTTTTACCTTGTTGGCAGTCTCCACAAATTGAACCATGCAGCTCAAGGCTGCAGCACAACAGCAGGACAGCACAGCAAAATGTATGCTGTAGTTGTTCTCATTATTGTTACTTATTTTTTGCATTATGATAGTACCTAGAAGCCCCAGACAAGATTGGAACCTAGTCGTAGTAGGCACTGTACAAATATATAGGAGACAATCCCAGTCTTGGAGAGCCTTCAATCTAATGGCCAGGTTGTGAACCCTTTATGCATACTAGTAAGCAATTACACACATAAATAGTCCTCTTGGAAGTCAAGGGGACTGCTCAGGCATGTAACTGATCACTCATGCGTTCACAAGGCAGACAAAGCATGGGAGGAAGACAGTTATCACCAACATTTTTACAAATTAGGAACTGAGGCACAGAGAGATTAAGTGACTTGGCCAAGGTCACATAGGAAGTGAGTGACAGAAATGAGAGCTAAATCCAAACCCAGTCCAATACCTTATTCAAAAGGCCATCCTTTCCCTTTATGTTTGTGGAAGCAGAGAGATTTAAGCCTCTAGATCTCTCGATATAGCACCTTTTAAAAGCACCGATTTCAAAACAAAAAACCATTTCTCAAGTAATGCCCTTTAAGTGTTGTAAAGAAATGGAAGCTGTAGATTAATGCTAGTTTTGAGAATTTTTGCTAGCCAATGTGAAGTGCCCTGCTGCTACTATTTATTTGATATATAATGCACATGCTGTCAGGAACAGGATTTCTAGTCACATTTCAGCAGATATGAAGTTAGAACTTGGAATTTTTATACTGTATGTATCTTTCCAAGAATTATTCATTCTTGTAGGTTCAGCTCTTAGATAAATACAAGGGTTGTGTGTGGAATTCATTCTCAAGACACAAGTATGCATTGTGCATGCTGCTTATGCACTAGGCAAAAGTCAGAATAGAAAGTTGAAATCACAGAGCCTAAGAAGTAACTTGATTTGAAAATAAACATCTGTAAGATTACCTAAAGTAAAATAGACACCTCAAACTAGAACTGATATCAACTAGTCAATTAAGTCAAAACTGCCTAACGTACATCACGGGCAAATCCCACTTAGATTAAGTCAAATCGCAATCACAGCCAGTCTATCAGAATTATTTCCAAACCACCAGCTCTAAGCTAAACCCAAGCCTGAGCTACCTTTAATTAGCCAGGTTCTTCACAGAGCAACCTGACATTTTTAGCGTATAGAAACCAACTCAGAACTAGTGGCTGAAACCAAATAGAATAACTTTTAGCCGAGTCAGAACCAGCAGGGAAAGATCAAGGCTGATCTGGAGAGGTACTCACTTGGTCCTAGGCAGATTAAAAATGGTCCATGCTCAGTTTGTAGGGTGGCCAGCACATCCCTTGGCCAGCACCGCTTCCCGCAGCCCCCATTGGCCTGGAGTGGCAAACCGCGGCCAGTGGGAGCCATGATCGGCCGAACCTGTGGATGCGGCCAGTATACAAACTGACCCGGATGGCCAGGGGCTTTCCCTGAACAAGCGGCGGCCCGACTTTGAGAAGCACTGATCTAGACCACCTGTTTACAGAAGGTTCCCTCCATGAAATGTAATGGAAGGACTGGAAACTTAATCAGGGCATGTTTACATTACAAACTTTTGCTGCTGCAAGTTATATTGGCGTAAAGCTGCCGAAGTTAGCATATCACTTGTGCATGTACATACTTGGTACCTTTGCCTCAGCACTACCCATACACACTAGGAGTGCTTGTGCCGATGCACAGTGTGGTGCAGCATGGATAGGTATTCCAGTGTGCAACTTGCCACTGTCTTTTGGGATGTTTTGGCAGTGCATGGTGGGGCACCAATGACTCACACAGAGTTGACTGGGAGCAAGAGGTCAAATTCCCATCATGCAACTTCTGCCATCTCATAATTCTATCTTTATCCCATAATTTTTGCACCTATTTTGAAAATCCCATTAATGGATGAAGGACTTGTCGCTTTCCACCATCTGTGACAGAAACATGGAACCTGCTCAGCTATGCACTGTTTTTATGAGTGTGGCAAACACAGGACACATAATCCTCCAGTATTTGCAGAGCCACAAGAAGAGCTTCGAGGAGTACTTGTGGCACCTTAGAGACTAACAAATTTATTTAAGCATAAGCTTTCATGGGCTAATACCCACTTTACTGGATGCATGCAGTAGAAAATACTGTAGGAAGATACATATATATATATATACACACACACACACACAGAGAACATGAAAAAATGGGTGTTGCCATACCAACTATAATGAGAGTAATCAGTTAAGGTGGGCTATTGTCAGCAGGAGAAAAAAAAAACTTTTGTAGTGCTAATCAGGATGGCCCATATTCAACAACTGACAAGAAGGTGAGAGTAACAGTAGGGGGAATAGTTCTACTTTGGGTAATGACTCATCCACTCCCAGTCTTTATTCAAGCCTAATTTAATGGTGTCTAGTTTGCAAATTAATTCCAATTCTGCAGTTTCTCGTTGGAGTCCGTTTTTGAAGTTTTTTTGTTGGAGTATTGCCACTTTTAGGTCAGTAATTGAGTGACCAGGGAGGTTGAAGTGTTCTCCGACTGGTTTTTGAATGTTAAAATTCTTGACGTCTGATTTGTGTCCATTTATTCTTGTGCATAGAGACTATCTGGTTTGGCCAATGTATGATGATAGGACCTAATCACATCAGCCACACTATCAGAGGCTCGTTTACCTGCACATCTACCAATGTGATATATGCCATCATGTGCCGGCAATGCCCCTCTGCTATGTACATTGGCCAAATCAGACAGCCTTGAACCCATGACCATCTTTCCTCCTTCAAACCACTCATAGCTGTAGATGCTGCTGCGGCCCCCTGACTACTGATATGTTGAAGTATATCTCAAGAAAGGCAACAGTTTCTGATGATCCTGACAAAGATAAGTGGTATTCAGCAGTTTAAACTGAAAGTGGATTTTTAAATTAAGGCACAATTTTAAGGATGGAGAATTGTATAACCCTAATATGTACCAACACTGGGGATATGCACTGCATTTATCTACATGCCACTTGTAAGTGCTGAGAACACTTCTGTCTCATGAAGATTAGTTTAAATATCTTTGGTATAAATTATGACATGTTCCCTACAGGTGGAATTTATGATAAGTAAGAAATAAGTAGAAGGAGTAGCTGCTACTTACATCAGATGGTCTGACTCTTTTGTTATTGTCAAGAAATTAAGGTTGCTAATACAGCTGCAAATGGTGCAACCTATTTAGTTCCTGAAAACTAATTTCATAATGCCATAGGTTTCTGCATAAGCCATACATCAGAGACCTGGGAAGGGAAAGGAAATGAAAGTAAGGGGGGTGGGAAACCTTGTTACAAGCTATAATGTACCTTAAAAGATTGATACAAATAAAAGATCAATTAGTTTTTCCAGCTGAGTTTTCTGCTTTACAAAATTAAGCACCCCTTATTTAACTGTGTGGGCAATGGGAATGATGATTGAGATAGAAGAGAAAACATTAAACTCTCCAACAAAACTTTCAGTTGAATAGCTTTAAAAAAAGCAAACCAAACAGTGAGATATAAGTCTCAAAGACTTTATGAAGCATTTTAATTGCATATGGCCATGAAGGCATATGCAGTCAATGCAGAAATCATTTTATACTCAGCAATACTGCACAAACAGATGTGATTATTAGTGCCAATTAGTCTATATTTGTTTGAATGAAAAAGGGACTATTGGTCTGGGTAATGAGGCCACCTCTTTGGTTGTTGAATAAGACCAAAGACTAATCTCTACCTGAATAAAACCAAAATGTACAGAGGGACAGTGGGGGAAGCCTCCATTTAAATATCATCAGAAAACTCCACCCTTTCACAATACAGCAATGTTTTCATGATAAGCTCAGCAACTGGTAGATGATGGTTATCCAGATTTCTCAGCCTTGAACTAGTAACTGTTTCACAGAGATAAAAGGAGAAGCTAAATGCTGTGTACAATTATAATCTGAATTTCATGATGACAGCTAAGCTTCCTGATTAATAATTTATTTTCTTGTAAAGATCTTTATTATAGGAATATAATATCCAAGGATATTTGAAAGCAGAGCTGTGCAGGGGCTATCATCTGTCTGTGACAAACTGCTGCATAAGTAAGTGGCAGTAGCTTTCCCATTTGTAAAGAATAAAATGGATTCTCTTATACCAACTTTGTATTATTGTTTTAAATATGTAAAATGTTTTTAAAGCTTAAGGAGATTTACGGCAATCATAAGCTGGTTTAGGCTTGCAAAACATGCAAGTCCTGTAGTTCGTTGTAAATTACATAGGGTCCTGTGTTGTGAAACACAGAAAGGATTCAAGTCTCTGTCAGCCATTGAGCAGATTAACTATCTGACCTTGCTTTACCGATGATTTTAAATGACTGTTAAAAAATTGCATTATTTTCATGATTCCGGTAATAATTTATGCTTCAAGCCAACTGCACCTTCTAGACAAATGTCCACAATTATTAAAAACCACATTAATTTAGATATAATGAAGTCAACAAATTCAATTAAACTAAACTCAGAGCAAAAATAACCTATTCACTCACCCACATACTGTTCCCTCAGGGAAAATGTTGCTAGTGAATTCCCTACCCTATACAGTTATTCTAGACTATATATTTTTTTAAAAAGCCTTAAGCCAGGTTCATAAATTCATACTTCAGCACCTACAGAAGTGGCCTGATTTTTCAAAGGTGTTGAGCATCCAGTAGCTCTCACATAACTCTGCTCTTGTCTTCAAGAAAAAAAAAATCAAATTATTTCTACATTGCAATCAAACACCTGTGGCTGGCCTGTTAGCTGACTCAGCTCTCAAACACCTGTCAGCTGACTCAGGCTTTGGCTAAGGGGCTGTTTAACAGCAATGCAGAAATACCAGCTTGGGCTGGAGCCTGAGCTCTTCTCAGGCTCCACTCCAACCCCAAACATCTGTACTCCAATTAAACTCCTTAGCCTGAGCCCAAGTCAGCTGATGTGGGGCAGCTGTGGGTGTTCAATTGCAATGTAGACATAGCCAGAGAGACTACTCTAAGTTCTTCCTAACTCTAAGGGTGTGTCTTCACAGCATGCTTAGGCCTGGTCTTCACTAGGAATTTACTTCAGTATAGCTACAGTTCTCAGAAATATGAAAAAAATCTACACCATGAGAGATGTAGCTATACTGACCTAACCCCGAGTGTAGACAGAGATAGGATGAGTAGGATGGATTTCATCGCTGGATGAATTCTTCCATCAACCTAGCTACTGCCTCCCAGGGAGGTGGATTTACCTACACCAACAGGAGAATCCCTTCCATTGGCATAGGTAGTGTCTACACTGAAGTGGTGCAGCTGTGCTGCTGTGGCATTTTAAGTGTAAATATAGCCTTAGCCTGAGTTAGCAAACTCCATGAACTGCACTCCAGGTAGCATAGCTCAAATGAAAGCAATCACATTTCAGAACAACACTGGAGTTACACAGAGTGATTTGATAAGCAGCACAGAGTGACTGGACTAACAGTGATTCAATTAGCTGCTGCTGAGTTTTAACTCGAGCTGTTGCATCCCCACTGCATTATTAGTTCAAGCTTCAGCTTCACTCCAGCTTCAACCACTACCACGAAACTCGAGCGCAAGACTTTTGTGTGTGGATGGGAGTCAAGTTAGGGGTAACATTCACGTTATAAATTGAACTGTGCTGTGAAGACACATCCTAGGAGTATATTAAATAAAGCAATGTTTGTTAGAATAGCATAAATCAGAGATGAGTAGCAGCATCAAGCATGCATGCAGTTTGAGACTACACTCAGCCTTGTCTAGGTAGATCAACATGTTGTGCTTACAGTTAAATCAGAATAAAATATGTATGTTCTTAATACTACTGTGTGTGTCTTGCAGGCTGTTTGGCCATTTCCTCAGCCTCTGGAGTCCCTCAGACATCCACCCAGGACATACTATCAGCTTCATTTTCAAGGTGAGGGGCCAACTCTTCAGGAATAGCTTTTCAGCATTCAGCAGAGTTCAAAGCGCAAAGATGACCCTCAAACATGACTACAAGCCACCCTGGTGGATACCTAAGCCTTGGGCTGGCAGGCATTAGTCCAGTCCCAAGAAGCACATTGGAACAGCCTCAAGGTTTCTAAATGTAGCCTCTTTACATCAGTTCGCAAGAGACTGTTATGGAAATTGGATTTTGACAGAGTACCACAGCTCTGCAAGGGGCATGGGTGAAGGGATTGCACAAAACCACAATGCTGGTTCTACACTACTAGAGGATCTTCCTATGCTAGGGGAATCCTCAGCTGGATACTTAAACAGCCTATAAATTTGCTTTTGTGCAAAGCAAACTTAATGGGTTGAAGATGTGACCCAAGCTGTCCATTTCTGCATTAACATTTTAGCTATGAAGTCATCTTTTGTATTTGTCCCTTGACAACATAATTTCCTCAGTTTCAATATTTTCAAGCGATATTGACACTTACTGCTCCATACATCTGTGATGGGGTGGACTAGGTCCTGAGGCCCCCTGCTGGAGGCCTTGTGGCCCTGCCACACCCCAGAAAAGGGCAGTAGAGAGGTCCTCCAAGCTGCCTAGAGCAGCTGTGAGGGAAGCAGCCAGTCAGGGCCCAGCAGGCTAGTATAAAAACAGCTGCATGGCCACAATGAATTGTGTTCCTTGCTAGAGCTGGAGGAGAGTGGATGGTGCTCTGTACTGGCTGCTGGGCCTCCACCAGGACAAAGCCCTGAGATAAGGGTGAAGAATGTGCTGGAGCCACGGGGAAGTAGCCCAGGTAATTGTAGCAGCAACATAGTGTATTTAAAGGGACACTGCAGATGGCTGCTATCTATAGGATCACTGGGCTATGACCCAGAGTAGAGGGCAGGGTCTGCCCCCCCACAAGCCACTGGGAAAGTGGCCTGGACTTCGAGGCACCCCAGAAGGGGAACTGAACTGTAGTAGCCCAGCTGAAGAACTGGGGCCAGAAAGGCTCTGAGGGGTGAAGATGCTGCCTCCAGGGAAGGAGCCCTGAGGCATCACTCTATTCCAGAGCAGGGACAAACTGAGAGAGGTCCCTGTTGGACTTGTACCCCAAAAGGCGTTTGCCTTGTTTTTATATCACAGACAGACTGTGTCTGACTTGGCTGGAGGGCTGAGTCACCGAAGACCCACCACAAACAGGGGGAGAGAGAGAGAGAGAGAGAGAGAGAATGTGTGCAGGCACACACATTCGGGCAAGGGGCACTCATAAGAGGTGAGTGTGACCCTGTTACAACATACTATATAATGCTGAACAAAAACCAAATTCTTTGATGTGGAACTATTTTCTGACTACTGCATAAAAACATTTTTTATTTGACTCCTGAGCCTGATTCAACAGCTATTTTCTAACATCAAAAGGTGTACCCACACAGTGGTCTCTTCCCTGTGGACAATGACCCATTAACATTTATATAGCTGTTCCTGTCTCAGACTTATATTAATCTTTCAGACTAGGCTAATGTTTCCAGGGCTTCTCTGCATTCCCTTGGCTAATTGTTAGTGTAATCAAAGTATGACATTTCCACAAATTCCAATTTCCTCTTACTTGTTATTCATATCAAATATGATTTTCATTTTGACCCCAACACTGTCTTTGCATGGAAAGACTTTACATAATTGCTTTTGCCTGGTGCAAGTAAGAGAGACTGCTGCTAACATTATCTGTGAGTTAGTTTGGTCTGGCCTGGTCCTACTCTAAAGCAAGCAAGTGAAATCACTGCAGAGGAACAGGAAGCAGGCTACAGGAAAGAACTGAGAGAATACAGTGTTTTAATTCTGCATCTTGGATTCATGGCCACACAGCAGCTACTTTGTGGATCCAGGCAGTGAAGGATTACTCTGCCTCCCCTTCCAACCTCTCTACCCCCTTTGCTTTATTCGTAAATTGATTCATTTTCTGGCCTGCCACAAGGGCTCCATGCACTGCTTGCACTTTATAGACCACAGTTTGAGAAGCTCTGTGCTAAAGAAAAGTAAGAACAGATGTATTTTGAAACAGCAATGAAGTAACTTCAAATTTATTCATACACTATTCCATGATAATGGCTCCATCCTTCTGCTGCATTTAACAACATTGGTCAGGGTGTCCTTTTTGAATGTTTAAAATGGATGGTAGGGCTAGCTAGAACTGTCTGTCTAGTTCCCAATGTCTTAGCATCATAAATATTTAGGTTCTTCTCCTCAGGTTCACTGTCCTGGCTTTTTTATTAATTATTATTATTATACCTTGGTGAAGGGGAGCAGTATATCATGGGAGCCCCAGCGACCTAGTGAATCACTGCAGATGAAGTCAGGCTGGAATTCCATCAGTTCAGTAGTATTTAGCTATTTAAAAAAAACCACACACACCAAAGCAACCAAATGTGGTAGATAAAAAGGCATTACGATATAAGGCATATTAGTAGCTTTTGGTTCCTGTTGTTGATACATGCACAGGTTAACTCTAGACCTTAGAGACACATAATACCATGTTACTGTTTCTAAGGGTAGGCTTAAGACTTGCTTTAAAGGTTAATCTGGTTCTTGTTTACAACTAAGCACTATTTAGGCTCAAAAAGTTTATAAACTTGAAGATTCATTAAAATGGGTCCATCCAGTAGATTTATTCAGGATTTTCTAGCTCTAATTGTGTGCTTTAAAAAAATGTCCGACTTGCCTACCATTACACTGGATCTAATTTTACTTTATACTGAATATAAATCTCATACTATAAATATGCAGTCTAAAAGAAGTTCAATCAATAGCAGCAAAGATAAATGGCACTTTAGTCATAGTAATAACAACACAGTAAAATTATTGTTACTTAAGTAAGTACCCATTAGTTACATTTGGGTAGGTAGACAGTAACTATCCTATTGTAACTATTAACAGGAGCTTTTCTAATGTATGATCAGCACACAGAAAACCAAACCATTTTAATCCTCACTGGGATTTTCTGAATGCATTCAAGTGTTCTTTTGTTAGCTTTTATACTCTATATCATTTCTACACACGCAAAGGAACACATATTGTGTTCACATATATTAGCTTGACCTAGCTTTTGAAAATTCTGTCAGTCATTTTTCTGATCACAATCATCTACCTTCTTGAAAGCCTTTTGGCTTCACAGGGAATCACTACAACGTAGTAGGGAGTGGGGAAAAGACATTTCCATTTAAGTAAACACACATTTTTACCTAGATGGGGTCTGAGGTGTTTTATCAACCATTTGTTAACAGTGAGCAAAATCAATTAATATTTAGAAACAAAAGGCAGTGAACAGAGATAACAATAGGAGCCATAATGACTATCCAGTCAACTAAATCCTCACCCAAGAATCTGTCACATCAGTTGATAAATGTCAATCACGGGTGGGGAACGATGTGGGGGGTGGAATGATAAAACAGGTGCCAACAACAAATAGTTGTTTTTAGTTTAATATAAATATTAAAAGTTTTTAAATGTTTGAACTGCTGTTGCAGGCATCTTTTTATAGCTATCAGGAACAGATTTTAGCTTCTAGATGAAGGACTTGCTTAATGCTTTTTAATCTTTCAACCTCAGCAAATAAGTCTGCTTTGTTTATTTACTGGAGTGTTAAGCACATTTTATCATGGAAATGTCTCTTGCAATTTTTGTATATTTTGATGCCATTTTCTGTTTTGCTCTATTGGCTTTTTGCTTCATATTTTTGAAGGCAAAGTTAGCATGCAAAAAGCATAATTTAATTGAGCAACAGACCCTAATATTTTCATGCATCTAAGAAATGTAATAAGCTCTGCAGCTCACCAAAATTAAAATCAATTCAATAAGCCTTGCTTCCCCCACTTCCATAGTTTACTTAATCTTTTATTGCCAATGTGGGCTCATGATGGGTGAAGAATTGACAGTGCTGAAGCCTCAAATATTCTATCTAACCACCAGCTAGGATCAGTTCAAGGGGAAACAATGCAGTTATTTCACCAGTACAGATTAACTTCACATCTGACCTACAGCATCACCTCTACTCAAGCAAAGTGCCCAGTCACGCTTCAGCTTCACTCAATTTTTTACCCTCATGTGAACTTCCAACTGTGCCAAAGTGTGTGTGATGGCTCTGTAATGTGAACTACTAGCAACCAACCACCAATAAGTCTCAGTGGGATTTGGACACAGGTCTTCATATCTACTCAGACAAACAGCGTTTGATGAATTAGTATCTCCGGCAAAGCTTTCCATTGTGAGGGAAAGGATGAGAAAACAGTCATCAAGATATAATGAAGGCCTGTGCAAATGAGCAAACACTTGTCTGAGTATATTTTAATGTTGCTAGAAATATAATAATTCATTTTTCAAGCTCTGATTCTGATGTCTACACTAGTAACAATATATAATTCTTTATATTTAATTACAAACCTTTGGCATGGACTGTTTTAGCACAGTTGATGGTGCAACACAATGTCCTAAAGCAAAAATCAGAGCTACAAGTGATATGTAACTTTTTTGGCAAGTTAGCTGTAGTAGCCAAGAGTCAGGGTATGTCTTACATTCTAGGAATGTGGAAATGTACACAAGGAATTGATTTCCTGTTTTACTTTCCCTGCAACAACATATCCCCATATGATTTGCTTAAAGTATACATACAACTAATTTGTGATAGTCACATCGATAAAACTATAGCCTGTAAAGCCATTTTTCACCTGACTAAAAAACAATTGTTTTGCTATTCACTGTAATGCTATCAAACACGCATTTTAAGGCATTATTTTAACTTGTGAAACATAGAACTAATACAAGATGGCCATATCTTGTCATGAATAATATAGTACAGACAAGGGTGGTAAAATCTTCCTAATGCCACTTATGCCAATAGCTTCATTCATGATGTTTTGAGGCTGATTTGTAAAAAGAAAATCAGTCTCTGAACTTATTTACATATCTCCCTTTCTTTCTTCTGAAGTGCCTGCTACCATGACATCCATTGTGCCAGACTGCAACATACTAAGATATGTGTGGAATGTATGTTTACCATAGATGTAGACTATCAAGTTAATGAACAATATCAATTTGTATTTTAACCATCCCACACAAATCATAAGGCCTGAGCTCAGCCTGTTGTGTTAAACAGACTATCATTACATTAGATTCTGAATTAGCAAAAAGGTAAATATTTATGAAAAGAGAGTTACCTTTTCCGTAACTGGTGTTCTTCGAGATGTGTTGCTCATGTCTATTCCACAATAGATGTGCATGCTCACTACCCATAGGGGAGCGCCCTCGCGGCCCCTGGAGTGCCGCCTCTATGGTGCAGTATAAGGGGCGCTGCATGGTTTCCCCCACCCTCAGTTCCTTCTTGCCAGACAACTCCGACAAAGGGGAAGGAGGGCGGGATGTGGAATAGACATGAGCAACCATCTTGAAGAACACCAGTTACGGAAAAGGTAACTCTCTTTTCTTCTTCAAGTGATTGCTCATGTGTATTCCACAATAGGTGATTCCAAGCTATATCTGTCGGAGGTGGGTAGGAATTCACAAATTCTCATGACAGAGCACAGCTCTGCCTAACCCGGCGTCTTCCCTGGTCTGGGAGACGATCGCATAGTGCGAGGTGAACACGTGAACTGAAGACCACGTGGCAGCCCTACAAATGTCCTGAATGGGGATGTGGGCCAAAAAGGCAGCCGACAAGGCATGTGCCCTAGTCGAGTGCGCCTTCATAATTGGTAGTGGAGGGATTCCCACCAGGTCATAACAGGTATGGATGCACGAGGTGATCCAGTTGGAGAACCGGTCAGTGGAGATCGGCTGACCTTTCATACGCTCGGCCGAGGCAACAAATAGTTGCGAGGACTTTCTGAACGGCTTAGTCCACTCCAGATAGAAAGCCAGAGCCCATCTCACATCCAGCATGTGGAGGCGGTGCTCCTCACTGGACGCATGGGGCTTGGGGCAGAGGACCGGCAGAAATATGTCCTGACCCATGTGATAGGCAGAGACCACCTTCGGGAGGAACGAGGGGTGTGGGCGGAGCTAGACCTTATCCTTATGAAACACCGTGTATGGGGGCTCGGAGGTCAGGTCAGGAGAACAGCACATTAAACAGGGAGTCCAAGGGTTCCTCCATCTCCTCTGCTTGGACATGGAGGCTTGATGCCACCCTTTTAAAGAGTTCTTGGTGGTCCCTAAAGGCCTTGTGCGGAACAGAGGGAGGCGGGGCCGTAATCGCCTCATCCGGGGAGGGCAAGGAGGCCAGCGTAGTACTTTGAGTGTCCACCGGCACCGGAGGGTCCACCACCTGGTCAGTTTCCAGGCACAGTGCTGAGGATGTACATCCCACCAACTTCTTCCTCCAAGGTCTGGAGAGGGAGGCGGGTCCTTCTGAGGCTTCGGCCAACGAGCGAGCCCCCACTGGGGGCTGCGTTGGAGGCCACGGTGCCCACTGGTACCACTGGGCCGGCCATGGGGCCGGCTGTTCAGCCTGCCTGGCTTGGCCCATCAATGGACGGCTACAAAGGGAGGCCAGGCTGACATATGACCTGCCGCTGTCCCCAGACTGGGAGGAGTGGCAGCGCCGGGAATGGTGCCAACCACAGACCGCGATCTCAATGTGGAGGACCGGTACCATCGGTAACAGCTGCTCCGTTCTTGGCTCCGGCGGGTGGACCTGCAATGGTGAGACATCGGCAATTGACGCCCGGGGCTGCGGTGGCGGTGCCATAGCGGGGTCCTGGAGCGGGACGCTGAACAGGAACAATGTTGACGTCCATGCCATGACCAGCTACGATAACCCCTCCGAGACGAGGACCTTTGGCGACATCTGCCTCAGTCCTGTTGGTGTTTGCTCCTCGAGGCGGAGCGGCGCCGAGTGTCTCGGTCAGACGGAACCCAACCAGACAGCCCAGTGGGCATCAAGGGCAATCTACGTGGACTTTGCCCTGAACGGTTGCTGGGTGGTGAATGGCATCGGGAACATTCCCTTGACCGAGACTGGTACCGAGCTGGGAGATCCCAGCGGCCGCTTGCCTCTGGAGCGCGGGGCCGACATCAGCGGTGCTCCTGGTACCGGCATGGACATAACATCCGGGGCTGCCTGCAGGGCCTCCAATGTGGAAGGCATCCAGACATCTGGGGAGGCCTGCTCCCAATGGGCCAGGCTACTCCGCTCCATTTGAGTCGGAAGCCTAGTGGCCGGTGGGGATTGAGGACTGCCCGACATGGGTCTAGCTTCTGTCACAGGTTTACTCTGGTGCTGTGGCAAAGGCTCTTTCTAGCCTTCTTGGCGTGCCCTGTGGACAGGGAGCAGTGCTGACTTGTCGATGGCGCTGAAGGGTTGCCACGCACTGACACCGTGGTGCCCGGTGCCGACTTGGAGCGGGGCGCTGGAGCTGGGGTCAGTGCCAACTCCATCAGAATAGCCCAGAGCCTGATGTCCCTTTCTCTCTTGGTCTGAGGCTTAAACGACTTGCAAATCTTGCACCGATCACTGAGATGGGTTTCCCCCAAACAGTGCAAACAGTCCACACGTGGATCACTCAGTGGCAGAGAACACCTAAAAGTGTCAAACGACTTAAAACCCAGGGCATGGGGCATGCCCCAGCCCAGGCGCTCTAGCTAAACTAAACTAACTAAACAACTAACTACAGGTACCATACACTGAACGAACAAGCAGTTTTGGGGATGTGCTACAGCAAAGCTGGAGCAGAGCAGTTCCGAAGCACCTTCACTGGCGGCAAGAAGGAAATAAGGGTGGGGAGAGCGCACAGCACCCCTTATACCGCACCATGGAGGCACCACTCCAGGGTCGCTAGGGCACTCCCCTACAGGTACTTCTAGGGGAAAAACTTCCAGCACTGGTGCATGTGGTGAGCACCACATCTATTGTGGAATACACATGAGCAATCACTTGAGGAAGAAATTAACCTTCCAAGCATCATATACGATGCACATATAATTCACATTGACATGTCACATAGTACCATGCTATGTAAAACTCCTATGAGTATATCTATATAACTGACACTCTCCTAGAGCTGTGCGGAGTGTCTATCAAGAACAGAAGTGGTTAAAAAGAGTGGGAGAAAAAGGCAAAATGAATAGCACCTTCCAATAGTTATATATAATAAAATATAACTTGTAGCATTCAGCAACTTGGATTGCAAAAGGAATGAAACATCCGCCAGACTGCAGTGTAACTGAAGTAGTGGAAGCAGCAAGATGCAATTGATAGAGGACTGAGAATAAGGACACCTGAGGGCCTATTCCTGGCTCCACCACTGACTTGCACTGTAATATTTTCAAGATCACAACTTCTTTGAGCTTCAGTTTCTCTAACTGTAAATAGGAAAGAATGATACTTACCCTCCTTTGGAAAGCCTTTGAGATTTATAGATGAAAAGTGCTATACTGGTGCCAAGTATTCATATTCGTGGTATTAAAGGCACAGTTTACAAAGCAATAGGTTAGCTATTCTGGGCATTAAAAATAAACATGGGATAGCAGCTGTTAGCAACAGGAAAATCATGGGCTAGCCATTGCCAATGGTTATTAATTATTATTAATAGTAGTATTCTAGTGACTAAAAGCCCCAGCCATGAACCAGGACCCCATTGTGCTAGGTACCATAGAAACACAACAAAAAGATGGTCCCTGCCCCAAAGAGTTTACACTCTAAATATAAGACAAGAGGTGACAGAGGAGACATATTTACAAGGGAGTACAAGGAAACAATGATACTATATTGGTCAGCATGATAGGGTGGTGGTATGCTGAGACCACAACCTAATTAAACAGTTGGCTGGTGCTACAATGGTGCATTTATTTCGAGTGCTTGCTCCAGTGGAGTCTTCAATGTCAATTTTTTTGTAGTGTTTCTCACAGGTATTTTTTCCCTCTATGTTTTATTTCTGCCTATTGAATTATCCATTTTCTGTGACCTGCTGCAACTTATTTAAGGATTTGCTGCCTAACAGGCTATTGAGATGAGAGTAAAAGCAATACAAAGTCTGTGGGATTTTAACTACAGATGAAGAGGAACTTCCCTTATGACCTATATATTGAAGGGATTTTTATTTTATCCACATAAAGAAATGTGTTGTATCCAGTTGTTAAATAAAAGTACAAAGAGTTGTGTACTAAAACCTAACAAAAGTAATAGCCTTAGGAACCTGATTTACTTACCAATAAGACTGTAGATAGTATAGTCCTAGGACAAAAATCTGGGTCCCCATGCAAAGAACAAATAAGAGAGTTATATATGAGGATATATACAGTGCCTGGGAGAAGGAAACCTCTCTCCTTCCCAAACCCAGAACTAGTGGATGAAACAGCCACTATTACAAAAATCTTCTGGCCAAAATAGTGGACAAAATTCATTGTGGACCCTACTTCCCCACATGAGGTTCTGTGACAGTAAGCCCTCACTGGGCATGGGTATATTGACCACATGCCTCTCTCCAAGTCTTCTCCAAAGTCTTCCACAGAGATCCACTGCAAAGTGCAGCTTCAGAACATGCAAGGAGTTGTAGAATCCCCCTGCAAAATCTTGGTGTAGTCTGGGACTCCTCCACATGGCAAAACTGTTTCAACAGCATTTTGGTTGGAGAGTCCTTTTCAATAAGCTCTTATATTACTGGGTCTCTCTACTCAGCAAAACATAGCATTGCTGCTATGTTTTGGCTTTTGCATGCAGAAAAGGCCAGAACTTCACCCTAACTGTTTTACCCTCCTGTGATATTTCCCCTTAATCTATTACCTCAGGCTTTCTCTTTCTCAAATCCAGAGCAACATCCTTTTGACTCACTGGACTATATCACACACTAGAGGGCATTATTTAAAATACGTTTTTTCATTTTTGGATTCTTTTAGGATCTTAATGAACAATCAAGTTGTAAATATTGTAGGGCAATTTTTCAGTTAACAAAAGAAGAAAGTTGCACTGAATAAACAACTCATTCTGCTCTTCTCAGATTTCTCTAAGAAGAAAATTGCCTACAACTCAACTGCAAAAAGATCCATTTTAAAATAGATTTTAGCTGTCTACATCCATCATTCCTTTCACCCATTTGTCAGGACTCTGCCTATCGCCTTCAGCTGTGACTTTGGTAAAATTCAGTCAAGTCCTTTAATCTCTATTTAATATGTTCCTAATAAACAGCCTTTCTGTTGTCATTTATACAACAAAATTAATAACTACATAGGAGTTCCTTTTGTTGCCTCTGAGCTAAAGAGAGCATTGTGTAACATTATGATGCTTTTCACAAGCTAGTTTCTATTTAATTTTTTTTTACATAAAATATACAATATACATTTTTTCAGGAAAACAATTTTTACAGATTCCATAATCAGCTATACTAATTAGGACTGACTGTTACCATTACTGCAATTCATGCTGGAACTCAGACAAGTGTATCTCACTGAGGTGGGGCTCTAAAGATAGGCAACTAAATGGAAGTCATATACTATTTCCCCCAACCACCTCATTATCATTCTTCTTACACTGCACAGAACCAAAGAGGGATTAAACTAGTCTACTATATAATTCTAGACCAAACTGGATGTCAAACTGCAGGTTAACACAAATCAGTCCCAAAAGGCAGGTGGGAAGCTGTAATTTAATGCCCTGATAAAGGGATTTGCTGTATCATTAAACTAGCAAAGCTTTACCTCTGCAGGTTAATCAGGTAGGCTGCACTATTTACGTAACAAAACCTAGCTATCAGACTTTGGTCTAGAGGAATTTATGGCAGTTGGCAGTAATTAGAATCAAATTGTGTTGTTTTCTCGCTTTCAGTTATGATAAAGGGCATAGGAATAATAGTGCTAACCTACGATGGGGGCTTCTTGATACAGGGAGATGCAGAGTCTCATTTTTAAGTTGGAGGGTGTTCAAATTTTCTGAAATTTCTTAAATATCTGGTAACATCATAAAATATTTTAGTGCTACAAAATGTTAGAGAACTGACAGGGAAAACAAATGATCAACCACACAGTAATTCACAGTCTTGAGCCTTGTTTTCCTTTTGGCTAATTTTAAATATATAATGTACACTATAATAAACTGATCCTACACTCAACTTGATAGCACTACAGAATAATTCAGTCATGAGGCTTGTTTTCCTTTTGGCTAAGATCAATGCAATACAATATGCCATGCTTTTTGACCAAGGTTACAAGGCCTTACACAAAACTTAACGGCATTTCCGTTTGTCTGTGTGTATGTAATGTGATAACTTTTTAATGCTGTATCTTATCCATTTCAAAATGTTATGAATGTTCTATGCATCAATGGGCAGAATCATACTGATGTTGATGAAAATCAGAAAACCAGAAGGGGAAACATGGGGACACACAGAGCCCTTTCCTCTGTTTAGCAGAACTAAAGTCTCAAGCACCTCTGTAATGTTCTATATATCGAAGAACTGGTTGATGGAACCCATTAATGTTTTCAAGCATAACAATTACCCCTATCTCATCTCTGCCCATCCTCCCAATAGAGTTCAACATATTGACACCGTGACTTATCTCCTAGACAGAAAGAAGACAAATAAAATGGGGCAGGGAGTGAGGGGAACGTGGTGCATCACATTTCTGGTCAAACTTCCACATTGGAAGCTTGCCACACTGCTGTGAGGGGATCCAAATGCTGAATCCCACATGCCCTTAGCTGGGCAGATTTTAGACTAGCTTTGGGCCTCTACAAATGCACTTGAGGTGTACACCTCACGTCTGACCACCCCTCTTGGCAGTGAGGCCTCCAGTGGGGACTCCCTAAAACTAATGCTGTCTCCCCAAAGCCTCCCTAGTATCTCTTGCCCATTCCCCAGAATCCCACTGATGATGTGAGCCATCTGGTATACAGTTTATTCTTTCAGGGCACATGATAATGAAAGCAAACAGACATGCAGACAGGCTTTGCACAAGAATCGAAAACACCATTACCCTTTACTTAACAGCATAAGAGATGCACAGATCCATACAAAATAATAAGCACACCATTATGCATTTCCCTTCCTCAGGTTTCTCACCACTCTAAAAGTTCATTGGGTTTAGATAAAGCTCTCTGGGGTGTATCCAGAATCCTTCCCCTGCATCTCATCATTTCTCTTGAGCCTTTCTAGCTCAGCTAGCTATTTATGATCTTGTTTGGTCCCTCAGTTAAACTGACCACCACTCTACCCATTATGAAAGCATGCTCATCTCTTCCCCTATCTTCCCATCCCGCCAAAAGCCTTTCACCCTTAGTTCCTCTTGGGAGTCCTTTTTAAGCCCGATTTGTCACTTGCCTCTTTGTCCCATTTCAGAGTTTTCTACTCTCCACTGCTCTCATCCATGCAGACAAGTTTGGGCAATTTGCTTCTCTCAGGGCACGTCTACACACAAAATATTACACTGGCACAGCTGCGCTGCTGTAGCGCTTCAGTGTAGACACTTACTATGCTGACAGGAGGGGATCTCCCTGAGAGGCAGTAGCTAGGTTAACAGAAGAGTTCTTATAGTGCTGGCTACACTGGGACTTAGGCTGGTTTAACAATGCTGCTCAGGGGTATGGATTTTTCACAACCTGAACAACATAGTTATGCCGACCTAGTTTTCTAGTGTAGCCCAGGCCACAATTCCAGCCATCCTTCTTAGCATGTCCATTGTTCAGTACAGAGCATAGTCATTAAGGTTAACGACTCTCCACTGTTATGAACCTGTGATCCTTATTACCAAGCTTTGCATTCATTAGCTAATTTGATTTCCCCCCTGCTCACACCTGACTGGGCTATTCCCATGTTGCATTGTTTGTGGACTGGCCTGTGTTATGTGTAAGTATGGTGATCTCAGCCCAGTTCTCCCTGCAGAAGTGCCTGCATCACAAAGAAAACACTATCAATAATTGCCACAAACTGGCATCCTTATCTGCAGTCTTAGCAGGGGAGCCAATGTTGGAGTGGGCAAGGAGATTTAACTATCCTCTTACCCCTAAAGGACGGAATTGAGGAAATTTGGCAGGGTATTATGGGAAGATTGTTACTGTTATTGTCTGTGCTGTACCTCTTCTGAGGATAAACAGAAGACTTCCATCTCCATAGCTGTCAATCTTGCTCTTTTCACTAGCACTAAATTCACTTACAAACAATTTGAAAAAA
Source organism: Mauremys mutica (assembly GCF_020497125.1). NCBI lineage: Eukaryota > Metazoa > Chordata > Testudines > Geoemydidae > Mauremys > Mauremys mutica. The sequence goes on from NC_059074.1 coordinate 121,536,784, forward strand.
GAGAGAAAGAGTTAAGTGAAAGGTCAGTTTTGCTGTCCAAGAACAAAAGAGGAGTTTCTTTCTTTCTTTCTCTTTCAATGTCTGTTGAAGGCTAAACAGATACTGGTACTATGGTGGCAAAAGATCTTAAAGATCTATACTGTTAACAGCAGGGCAGAAGATGGAGTTAACCCTGAGGAAGGGAGAATAACTTGCAGGTGAGTGAAGTCTCCTAGTTCTACCTTATCAAACTTCTGCTCAAAAAATAGTGTGCATATGACACTGGCTTCAGTGAGGCTCCTCCTTTCTTCTTTCAGCTTGACTGCTTAGTCAGTCAGCAATAAGAACCAGGAAAGTGTGCAAAGTTTAGGCATAAGAAATTGTGCAAGTTGTATTTTTCAAAAATATAGTATGCCCCCCTCCCATAACTTGAAATGGAGAACAAATGACATCAGAATTAATGACTGCCATTACATTAATTGGCAGCTTTGGCCAATAACTGCATGTTATAGCTTCACATTCTCAATAAAAGGAACACACTTTTCATTGTCTTTGTTTCAACTAAAATTACGGTGAATCCAGCCAAGTGACTTACAACAGTGTAACAAAGTTAATCATTTAAAACTAGAAATTACCCTTGAAAAGTTAATCCATGGAAACATGTCCCTAATAACAATAACAGCTTGAGAGCCTGCACTTTAGAGGAAATCTTAAGTGCATGTGCAGCAGAATTTAGATAAAGGTCAGATTTTTAATTACAATAGTTATGAATTTGTACAAATCACAGATTGCCTTTGTTGTTAGGGTTGTAAGAGGTAACAGAACAAGCCAAGCTAATGCTCTGATGTTCCAGACCCCCAGCAACCTTAATATTTTGAGTTTGCCAAATTTTGATAGAAGAGTAAAATTCGATTGTTTGAGCTGTACACAATACATTGCAATTACTAACCAAAAGGATAATAATTTCTGCTGCATCTCTTTCAGGGTCAAGTGTTTTGAGAGAAGAACAGGAGTACTTGTGGCACCTTAGAGACTAACAAATTTATTTCAGCATGAGCTTTCGTGAGCTGCAGCTCACTTCTTCGGATGCATAGAATGGAACACACAGACAGGAGATATTTATACATACAGAGAACATGAAAAGGTGGAAGTATGCATACCAACAGGAAGAGTCTAATCAATTGAGATGAGCTATCATCAGCAGGAGAAAAAAAACTTTTGAAGTGATAATTAAGATGACCCATAGAAGGTGTGAGGAGAACTTAACATAGGGAAATAGATTCAATTAGTGTAATGACCCAACCATTCCCAGTCTCTGTTTAGGCCTGAGTTAATTGGGTCTAATTTGCATATTAATTCAAGTTCAGCAGTCTCTCTTTGGAGTCTGTTTTTGAAGTTTTTTTGTTGCAAAATTGCCACCTTCAAGTCTGTCACTGAGTGGTTAGAGAGGTTGAAGTGTTCTCCCACTGGTTTTTGAATGTTATGATTCCTGATGTCAGATTTGTGTCCATTTATTCTTTTGCGTAGAAACTGTCCGGTTTGGCCAATGTACATGGCAGAGGGGCATTGCTGGCACATGATGGCATATATCACGTTGGTAGATGTGCAGGTGAACGAGCCCCTGATGGCGTGTCTGATGTGATTAGGTCCTATGATGGTGTCACTTGAATAGATATGTGGACAGAGCTGGCATCGGGCTTTGTTGCAAGGATAGGTTCCTGGGCTAGTGTTTATGTTGTATGGTGTGCGGTTGCTGGTGAGTAGTTGCTTCAGGTTGGGAGGCTGTCTATAAGCGAGGACTGGCCTGTCTCCCAAGATCTGAGAGAGAGAAGCTTAGGGTTTTTCAGTCTCCTGTCATGTGGGTAGAACAAAAAAAGTTGTATGGGGCAGTCTGAGCCTTCTAGTAGCCAAGCACCAGACTAAAAAGTAATCCCTTCGAAGAGAGCATGCAAAAGAAAGATTCTGCCCTGGTACTATAAAAAACACAGGGACTAAAACCCATCTAAACCAAATCAGTAACATGTAATCCTTGCTCATGATGAACACTTAATAGTGTTGTTGAGCAAACAATAAAACAGGGAAAGCATTTTCCCTCAAAAAGTAGAATACAAATATTTGTTTTTTTCTTCTTTCTTCTTTACATTAGTGTCAAATTCTCTGCTGACATAACTTGACTCAATCAAGGGAGTTTCACCAGCAGAGAATATGGCTACATAAAGGCAAAAGTGCAGGTTTCAATGTATCAGCTGTATTCTTTAAATATATAGACTGAGTCAGAAAAGTGCTTTCAACTATTAGGTCAGCCAAAAGTAAGTTCAATCCTTTCTGAATGTTCATTTAATCAATCATTAGTCTTTGATTTGTATTGATGTATTTATTAATTTTTGTCTATAGTTATTTAGACTCATTCCCTTTCCTCTCCCCCTGACTTACACAAGCAAAACATAGCAAAAGAACAAATCAATAGAAACAGTTTGCAAATGGACTGAAATATATGAGGAGCCATGCTTGTCTGGCATGCTGTCTGTTCCCTTCTTCTGAATCCCAAAGAAGCCCTTCCACACCAGCTCCTCAGAGATGAACCATTACAGGTCTAGAAGGAGAGTGACTGGTCATGGAGAGGACAGAATCATGGAGAGATACCTGCTTACCACAGCAACAACTCCCTTCAAACCTGTGATGATTTCCCCATGGAAAAGAATTAAAACTTTCACACACAGCATAGGAGGTGTACCCAATAACTAAAAATGTGTTCATTACTATTACTATGGTCACTGTGGGAAATGGAGCTGTACATACCCTTCTGATTCTGCTTCATACAACCTTCTGTGAATGCATCAATTAGTGGCACCTATCCATGAAATACTCCCAGATCCTCTCTGTTTTCTAAGCCCACAACCATTTTCTGTGAGAGGTCACTGGATTTTAAAGCAGGGCTAGTGGACAACTTGGGGGTTTTCAGCTGTAGGTTTACATTAGAGTTGGGAAAACACTAAAAATCATTCACAAATATCCATTATATTTTAAAAATGAATTCACATTGACTTTGGCATTTTTTTCACTAGCAGATTGAATGAGTTTATTGGCAGGAAATGTACTCCAAAACAGCACATGTTCAAACCAGTATCTTCCTGTGACCCTGACTGGCTGAGTCTATCCCTTTTGAATGGCTGAGTCCATCCCCACTCAGCAAAAGCCATTTTCACCCAGAGAAAGGGATGGCTTTTCAATTAAGTTCGCAGTTCTGTGTTGGCAGACATCACATACCATAGGTGCCATTAGTTAAGTTTTCAGAATTAATGTGGTCTATGCTTCTGCTGATTTAATGATCCTCTGAGGCACTACCCATGCATCCAAACTTCTCCTCCAAGCTGTCTTAAAGGGATTTTCCATCATATGCATAGCTATCATCTGGTTCAGCCTTTTCTCCATTCTTTTGTCTCTAAATGCTGGTGTCATGACACCTAGCATGAAGGATGAGCTAGTCTCTGATTTCATGAGTCACTATCAATCAAACTCTCTTTGTTTTGAGTAAAACCTTGTTCTCTAATAGGAAGATACACAACCATAGACAGGCTATTGTGCTGCGCATACCTGTATGCTATATCAACGATACACTGATCTCTCTGGTCTGGAGCATCAATTCCATACTGTGTGCCTAGAATAGCGACACATCATCAACGTCCTCCTCATACTGCTGCAGCATCTCCTGAAGGCTGCGGAGTGTTATGATTTGGCTGGTGTCAGCATCATAACAGCTGTACTATGTGTAGACCTCTGCCATGGACTAATAGAACAGGCCTCAGTGTGATCCACTGGTGTCTAACGCAGGTATCAGGGAATATGCCCCTTGCAAAACCAGGGTACACATTTTTAGCCCAGGTACAAAATATAAAATAAGATTATTCCAGTAACTGGGGAAATAGGTTAATGTAACATACTAAACTATGGCTTAACAAAATCAGACTAATATAGTGGCTAAGAAAAAGATAATCTGGAATTTTCCAGCTAGATCAAAGAGTTTAACTGAAAAGCAGTCTAAGAAAAAAAATGACTGTTGCTGCGCTGAGCTGACAACTTTCCACAAATACATGGGAAAATGTGGCAGGTGGGGCTGCTACATAGGGCCCCAGTGGGGCCAAAGATAGCACTGCAATTGCTCCCTGCCTTAGTTCACAAGTTTTGACTGCCTGCAGGGCAGCTTGTGGCAGAAGCGTTATATCAGAGTTAAATAAAAACAAACCCAGAAATTGGCTGTCTGAGCATTAAATAAACAAATACAACTTCAAAGGTCTTCAAGCACCACAACTAAGCACTTGCAGACAAGGCCCTGACCTGGCCTGGGGTTCTGGGCTAGCTCTGAGGAGCTACTTCCCCGGTTCCAGTTTCACCCTGCACCCCCATGAGAAGAAGCAAGCGTGCCTTCGTACCTGGCCTGCTGGCTCCTAATTGGTCACTGTCTTCTCTTTTCACTTTTAGGCCTCTGGAGGACTAGGACTTATTGGTAGCCTGGCTTGAGCAAAGAGGTGTCAAGGTGTCAATGCTTCCAGAAAGGGGCAGGAAAAGGCCTGATATATCCCATCACAGAAACACTCAGCCAATCAGAAGCACACAAAAAATACTGTAAGTTCCACCATGATACTGTAAGTTCCACCAGGGGAAGGAGTGGCAGTGCAGGGGGAGGAGTGGCACTATATGTGAAAGAAAATGTAGATTCAAATGAAGTAAAAATCTTAAGCGAATCCACATGTTCCATAGAATCTCTATGGATAGAAATTTCATGCTCTAATAAAAATATAACATTAGGGATCTATTATCGACCACCTGACCAGGACAGTAATAGTGATGATGAAATGCTTAGGGAAATTAGAGAGGCTATCAAAATTAAGAACCCAATAATAGTGGGGGATTTCAATTATTCCCAAAATTACTGGGAACATTTCACTTCAGGACGAAATGGAGAGATAAAATTTCTCTATACTTTAAATGACTGCTTCATGGAGCAGCTGGTACAGGAACCCACAAGGGGAGAGGCAACTCTAGATTTAATCCTGAGTGGAGCGCAGGAGCTGGTCCAAGAGTTAACTATAGCTGGACAACTTGGAAATAGTGACCATAATACAATAGCATTCAACATCCCTGTGATGGGAAGAACACCTCAACAGCCCAACACTGTGGCATTTAATTTCAAAAGGGGGAACTATACAAAAATGAGGGGGTTAGTTAAACAAAAGTTAAAAGGTATAGTGACTAAAGTGAAATCCCCGCAAGTTGCATGGGCCCTTTTTAAAAGACACCATAATAGAGGCCCAACTTCAATGTATACCACAAATTAAGAAACACAGTAAAAGAACTAAAAAAGAGCCACTGTGGCTTAACAACCATGTAAAAGAAGCAGTGAGAGATAAAAAGACTTCCTTTAAAAAGTGGAAGTCAAATCCTAGTGAGGCAAATAGAAAGGAGCACAAACACTGCCAACTTAAGTGCAAGAGTGTAATAAGAAAAGCCAAAGAGGAGTTTGAAGAACGGCTAGCTAAAAACTCCAAAGGTAATAACAAAATGTTTTTTAAGTACATCAGAAGCAGGAAGCCTGCTAAACAACCAGTGGGGCCCCTTGACGATCGAAATACAAACGGAGCGCTTAAAGATGATAAAGTCATTGCGGAGAAACTAAATTGATTCTTTGCTTCAGTCTTCACGGATGAGGATGTTAGGGAGATTCCCAAACCTGAACCGGCTTTTGTAGGTGACAAATCTGAGGAACTGTCACAGATTGAAGTGTCACTAGAGGAGGTTTTGGAATTAATTGATAAACTCAACATTAACAAGTCACCGGGACCAGGTGGCATTCACCCAAGAGTTCTGAAAGAACTCAAATGTGAAGTTGCAGAACTATTAACTAAGGTTTGTAACCTGTCCTTTAAATCGGCTTCGGTACCCAATGACTGGAAGTTAGCTAATGTAACGCCAATATTTAAAAAGGGCTCTAGAGGTGATCCCGGCAATTACAGACCGGTAAGTCTAACGTCGGTACCGGGCAAATTAGTCGAAACAATAGTTAAAAATAAAATTGTCAGACACATAGAAAAACACAAACTGTTGAGCAATAGTCAACATGGTTTCTGTAAAGGGAAATCGTGTCTTACTAATCTATTAGAGTTCTTTGAAGGGGTCAACAAACATGTGGACAAGGAGGATCCAGTGGACATAGATTTCCAGAAAGCCTTTGACAAGGTCCCTCACCAAAGGCTCTTATGTAAATTAAGCTGTCATGGGATAAAAGGGAAGGTCCTTTCATGGATTGAGAACTGGTTAAAAGACAGGGAACAAAGGGTAGGAATAAATGGTAAACTCTCAGAATGGAGAGGGGTAACTAGTGGTGTTCCCCAAGGGTCAGTCCTAGGACCAATCCTATTCAATTTATTCATAAATGATCTGGAGGAGGGGTAAACAGTGAGGTGGCAAAGTTTGCAGATGATACTAAACTGCTCAAGATAGTTAAGACCAAAGCAGATTGTGAAGAACTTCAAAAAGATCTCACACAACTAAGTGATTGGGCAACAAAATGGCAAATGAAATTTAATGTGGATAAATGTAAAGTAATGCACATTGGAAAATAATAATCCCAACTATACATACAATATGATGGGGGCTAATTTAGCTACAACGAGTCAGGAAAAAGATCTTGGAGTCATCTTGGATAGTTCTCTGAAGATGTCCACACAGTGTGCAGAGGCGGTCAAAAAAGCAAACCGGATGTTAGGAATCATTAAAAAGGGGATAGAGAATAAGACTGAGAATATATTATTGCCCTTATATAAATCCATGGTACGCCCACATCTCGAATACTGTGTACAGATGTGGTCTCCTCACCTCAAAAAAGATATTCTAGCACTAGAAAAGATTCAGAAAAGGGCAACTAAAATGATTAGGGGTTTGGAGAGGGTCCCATACGAGGAAAGATTAAAGAGGCTAGGACTCTTTAGCTTGGAAAAGAGGAGACTAAGGGGGGATATGATAGAGGTATATAAAATCATGAGTGATGTTGAGAAAGTGGATAAGGAAAAGTTATTTACTTATTCCCATAATACAAGAACTAGGGGTCACCAAATGAAATTAATAGGCAGCAGGTTTAAAACAAATAAAAGGAAGTTCTTCTTCACGCAGCGCACAGTCAACTTGTGGAACTCCTTACCTGAGGAGGTTGTGAAGGCTAGGACTATAACAATGTTTAAAAGGGAACTGGATAAATTCATGGTGGCTAAGTCCATAAATGGCTATTAGCCAGGATGGGTAAAGAATGGTGTCCCTAGACTCTGTTCGGCAGAGGATGGAGATGGATGGCAGGAGAGAGATCACTTGATCATTGCCTGTTAGGTTCACTCCCTCTGGGGCACCTGGCATTGGCCACTGTCGGTAGACAGATACTGGGCTAGATGGACCTTTGGTCTGACCCGGTACGGCCATTCTTATGTTCTTATGTTCTTATATTTGCTTCATCTAGTCAAATGAACGAGACTTGAACCCAGAATACATTGCAAACAGCAGTCTGACAATTTGTGGTTATCAGACAGAGCAATAAAGCTCATACAAAGGTTCTATAGTCTGTTCACAGACACAAAGCAATCTCCTGGTTCACACTGCTGGTTCACAGATGCATTTAAAAATCAAGCCAAGGTTGATTTTGTGTACTTTTGCAATTCAAATCTAATAGTAGCACAGCTCCAATGGAAATCAAACGAGTCTAGTAAAATATTCTTTAGCATAGGGTTTTGCTACGAACAAAGAACATAAAATGGAACACCACAACTTTTCTGTTGCACTGCAAGTTATAGATGTATTAGTGTAACTGATAATTTTTCATTAGCAGTCATTTAGAAATATATACTTTTGTCAAAGATAACCAGCTTAGAGTCATGAAAGGAAGATAAACGTCTGAGAAATGTAGCAATTCTTTAGTATATTACAAAACTGGTGGCTAAAGGTTAAGAGGAGGTCATGATAAGTGTATTTTGCAGTAGTTTTGATGATATATTGTAATAAAATTGATCTCTGTCATAAGGAAACAAGCAAATATACAAGTAAAATATTATTTAAAATTATTATGCTTTTTAAAATGTACATTGACTTTTCCTCATGGTTTTTCTCTTCTAGTTTAGAAAATTAGATTTATTGAATTCATGTATCTATACAGTACAAGCAGAATGTGCCACTGTAGTAGGTAGGGAGTATTTGTACCTTAACTTCCACATATATTGTGTTTAATATACGTAGAAAGAGTTTTCTACTACCACTTCCAATCATTCATATAGATCTGGGCAGTAAGACTGTACATTAGTTTGAATTTTCAAGTTCAGATACTTTTTAAATCCTTGTTTCTGAAAGACAACATTTGTCTGTCATTGGTTTGACTTTTATAGATCTTTATGTTAACTCAATGTAATAAAATGAAGTTAATTCTCTTAAACAGCAGTTTAAAAAACCCACACACATTTCAACCATAACAATTTACATGTCAATTAGTGTTCAGTTTTCTATGAAGCACAAAGTCCTGTGGGGAAATTCCCTGTAATAAACTTGTCAGCACTGTCTTCCTAAGACAAAAAAAGATGGATGGGTCTCTCCAAGATAAAATTTGCAGAGGGACTCGTGCAGGTCAGAACTTTGGCCATAGCTGTGAGGGGAAGCTAACCTGACCAAGTTAAACTGTCTGAAAAGTACCAGTGCTATTAGTTTATCATTTTCATGATGACAAAAGCTAAACTTGTCCCTCATGTTAAAATGCCTGGGATTTGCAAAGAAGCCTAAAAGAATTAGGTACCTATTGATTTACAATAGTTGTCAATGGGAGTTAGGTACCTACTGATTTTCAACAGGATTTGGACATCTGGTGCCTCTCAGGTGCCTTTGAAAATTCCAGCCAACAACAACAACAACAAACCACTCCCTTATTGAGACAGCTATCAAGATCAATAACCTTTTGACCAACTTGCAGCCTTTATTTAATATATAAAATAAGTTTGTTTATATCAAATGCAAACAACAATACTTGTTAGCATTTTAGGCATGAATATATTTTACATTTTAACCAATTACTAAATGTTTGCAATATCACTAATGAAAAATTTTCCTGATGAAAATACTGAGGTAGCACAACTGAACTGGTAAATATGGAGGTAACTTATTAAAGGCACTCACACCATTAAAACAATGTAACCAAACTTAGCATGTGCATTAGGACTCCAACGTATTCTGAATTTAAAAATGCCAGCCCTTCATGATACACAAATTCTAAATTATGCAATTAAAACTTGGGATTTTACACAGAACACTTGACACGCAGCTTACCTTAATGTCTTGACTGCCCATTAATAATAACATTGCTGCTTTTGTCTCTTGAATGATATGGGAGCTGGTAAAATGGAAGCTAAGCCATCTCACAGAACATGTGCAGTACCAGTTTTAGATATTTTCTGAAGAATTACAAGAATTTAGAAGAAAGAAAGACTAGAAGGGAGAGATGTGGTCAATTTCTTTAGCTGGCCTCCATCAACTAGACGGCTCCATCTCCTCCCAATATGGTACTAGTCACTCTCACCCTTATTTATTTTATTGCCATCTGTACCAGTCTCATCACTTTAGCTGGTAAGGTAATGGGGCACCATCTATATCTGCACTGTCTATACTTTCGCAGTACTGGCTCTTTGTAAGTGGGTATAAAACTTCAGACTGATAGTGATGCAAAATTGCTAGAATTTGAAATATCAGCTATTGCAGTGTTAGGCACTCTCCTTCAATCTGTTAATTCAACTGGAATTTAAAAAATAAACCTTTTTATTTCCCTTGCATTTTGCCTCCTACAAAATCTACAAAATGGAGCTTAAGTCCTTAGATATGGAATACTTTCCATGAAATGACCCATAGGCCACAAACCCAATCTTTTGAATCTTACAAGGGCACACGTTTTCCATGATGCATATAAATGTCGGCCAATGTATCAAGACGAGGTGAAGAGATAATGAGCATAGTTTATACTTCATCTATTAATAAAAGATAACAACAGGAAATTTAAATCTTTATGTAAATCTTGTACCCAGATTGTAAGCCCTTTAGAGCAGGGACTATGTTTTCATGTGATTGTGCAGTGCTTAGTTAGTATAATGAGGTTCCCAATTGTGGCCTTTGGGAGCTATCAGAATAATAATAAATAATTATTATAATAACTCTGCTATGAAAGGCTGTGGAAATGAAATGGAATTGTGGCAGCACTCAGGACAAAATTATCTTAATGTAAAAGCCTTCCGTGGCTTGGGTTTCAGTGGATGACTGGAGCCATTGTTAGTCATGATACAGAAAACTAAATGCTATTTTTAATACTGAAAACCTTCCCTTATCAATATTTATATTGCAGTAGGGCCCAGAGGCTCCTGCCTCAAAGTACTTATGATCTAGGATGATGGCTCCTTTTGATGGAAACTTGATGTCTCAGGGGATCAGTAATAAGATACAGTGGCTTTCCCCTCAAGGTCACCTGTTTGAACACAGGCCCGGATGGGAGTAAATTAACTTTCCTCAAATCTACGTGACATGAGTCAGTACTCAGGTTATGCAAAATGAATCAATGCTCAGGGCAGCTGCTACTGGTTAGATGCCCACCATCATAAATGACAGCCTTGTTGACAGTCTCAGGGAGAGGCCAAGGACTGAATAAACCTGGCAAATGAACTATCCACTTTTGGCAGATTAAGACTGAGGTAGGCTGGCAGGGCAGTATGGGGGTACTTCAATTTATAATGTTGTCAATCTGTCACTCTTCAGGGACCTGACATTGACATTCTCACACACACACCTCTGAATTTCATGGCTTGACACTCTATCTATAGTGGACGAAACCAACACACATCTGATTGGAACAATTAGAAATCTACTTCCCAATCCAAATTTTGTAACTTAGCCCATATCTTAAAACAGACAAACCACCTTCCATACCTTCCTCCACTTGTTGTCCATTGTTAAGCTACTACATATATATCTGTTTGACTGTAAGAGGACAGTTTAATTTTCAGACTGTTTTCCTTTGATATTTGAATCCCTCGCCAGTACCAGAAGTTTTAATTTGTCCCACTGTACTAAACCATTTCATAATTTTCAACACCTCACCCATGGAAAAAAATACAGTCATCTTCATTAACATTTCCCCATGACAATCTTTAAATCTGTGACCATACTGCATTTTCCTACATTGTATCTTTTCCAGTGCAAAAGTTACTTTTCCTGGAAATAATGGATACATTATTGTAGATATGGTTTTAACAGTGTTTTACTTTCAACTCCAATTTCACCTATCCTTTGGATTATTCCTATTCACAGATTCCTGTTCTTTTAGTACTAGAGGTACTAATTAAGAGTTTTGTACTAGAACTCCTTAGCCTCCTTTGCTTGCAATGTGCAGGAGATCAGACTAGGTGATCATGATGGTCCTTTCTGAGTTTAAAGTCTTTCCTAGGACCAAACTTTGGAGAGACAACGGAGAGTGGGGGAGAAGGTAAGTAATCTATTAGGTTGACCTTAAAATTTCCTGAAGGGACTTGGGATACGGGAGACCTCTCAACCCCCTACATTATGATGATTCTCAGGAAAGACACCCTAGATTCAAAGACAGGAGTCATCCAAATTGAAAGCTGTCCTCTTCATTACTCTACTGCCCCCGCACTTCCACCTGGCAGCATGGCTTCTGAAGGAGCTATACTGCCACTGGCAGAGTCTCCCTGAGGCTACTCAATGGAGCAGACCCAGAAAGAGTTAATGCTTCACACAGCAAAGACTCACCAAGTTCTGTAATGGACAATGACAAGGAGTGTGTCCAGTCTCCTATCCCTGTGGATTCCAAAGAGCATGCTGGTGCCTCAGAGATAGCACTCTCCCTCTGTCTGCTTAGGAAGGGAGAGTTCTGTAGAAGAGCGAATGCTAAAGCTATAGCCTTTTCCTTTCAATATATTGTCTATCTTTTTTTCTTTTAAGCCTTAGAATTGTGCACATAGACTGCCTAAGTTGCTGACCCAAATCCCTGTCGATCAAGGTGTACTAATTCCTGTTGTTTACTATATCATCAGTTAACTCTGAATCTCATGCAAAGTATTCAGATCTATTATTAATCTGAGAAGTTCAAAAACTGATTTTGGGGATACTCAACCTCTTTCTGGGACACTGAATTGCAGCTGCCTCATTTGTTAGGATTTTTTCTAATTGTATCATGACTTTTTACCATTGATCTTTGATACAGGACCTTATCAAGTGCTTCGACTTGCCTATTAGGAACAGCAGAAGACATTTCATTTTTATGTCAAGATGACCAGAACATAGCCAAGCTTCTCAATTTTCAAATGGTGTTGGGTATAATTATTTGAGTTTAAGTCTCAGCAGGATGCTGTTCTCTTTGTGTAATTGCATCTGAGCTGACTAAATACTACACTGTAATAACAGAATATTAAGCTCAAAACTTTAAATAGATCTGTTGACCCAGAAAATAAAATCTTACTGTGAAACCTTAAATAAGGATTAAACAACAATCAAACATACAACAACATCAGCATTAGACATTAATAAGTGATACTTGTTGTGAATAGCATGTTTACAGTATATATCGCTAGTAAAATCAGGATTAGTTACAGCAGTTCTAATCTTCTTCCATGCCAACAGTTAATCCTATTAGGATCATCAAGTCAAAAATTAATCTGTAAGTATGCAATACACTGAAACAAATCCTAAAGCAATTCTTTACTTTTTGAGCTGTTTGTAGATAGATCTTAAAGGCATGCATGACAATAGACGTTCATTGTTGATTTAATCAAAAAAAACCAAAAGGTTGGGTAGAAGATGTGAGCTACTAAAGTTTACCCCTTGTCCCTGGCTGGTTTAATACATTATACTGCACTGTGGCATTCAACATGGCAAAGCTCTCTTTAAGTTCCCCTTATTTTAATAAATTCTTTATAAGTTCACTTAGCGCTCTCACAAATACTTTATAACAGCAAAGTCAGAAATGAAAAGACAACAATGTAAAAATCACAGGAAACTAGATAAGCAATACACCAGTAGACTTGTGGTAATTTTAAAATATCTTAAATATCAGACACTGTATGTTCAAGTCTTGTGTATTCAAGGCCTTTATTTACTTCCCAAGTATCTTAACTGTAGGTGGTTTTTATTTAATACAGTGGGGGTCACCAGAAAATTTAATCCTCTCTTTATTATGTTCTCTAACTTCACGTGCAATAAACAGAACTACAGATTACATAGACTTCCCTCAATAATTCTACAAGAATTAACTCATTAAATGTACAAAACGAGTCAACTGACAGACTCACAAGGGGGGGGGCCTGTTCATATGTGATAAGACTGTGAGAACCAAAGGCCTGATTCTACAGATACATTGCTGAGGTTACTGCTATTACTGTGAATAGTTTCACTGAGGACAATGACAATAGGGTTTGAAATATGAGTCCCTAAATAACCAATCATATGGAAGTATACTTATAACTAAGACATTTAATTTCAGCATCAGACATTCAGACCCAAGAAAAACAGAGAAGGACTAGGGAGATGAAACAAAACATTTCTTTACAGAGGATTTCAAATGTTCCAAAGTTAGAAGACATTTTTCCATGGGTTGCATATCCAGAGTCAAAGACTTTCACCTGAATGCGGAAACTAGTCATTATACTTCACATCTCCCAAATAGTGTTAATTTTTTCTGCAGTAAGTCTTTGAAATACTCTCTTAAATTTCATCTGCGAACACATTCTACTTAACTAATTTGAAGGCAGTTTGTGTTTTCTGAATTCCCATGATTGCTGTCTGCAGGCTACTAATTCTTATAGCACTAGATAATTTCCTCTGCCTGTCTCCTCTATCTCCCATGATTTTAAGGGGCATGCTCAATCTGAATGTTCTTTTCCCTGTAGAAAAGCTGCCTTTTCCTGCTATTAGAGGAGTTAGAGAGAAATCAACCATTAGCAAAGTTCTTTTGTCTCTATGTATTTATTCCCATTCTGACCATAGCTAGCCCATCAGCACACCCATTTCATAGCTGTAAATCTCATTCACTCATTTGAGAACACTACTTAAGTACTATACACTAGCATATGTTACGCCACTATAATATATCAAGATGAAAGAAAGATGCTAAATTACTCTTATCGCTATGATTCCTAAAATTGCAGGTACTTATTCTTGCTTCTCTTAGTCTCTCTTGAGCCTCAGGATCATACAACACCCATGCATAGCACAGAGACTTTTCTATTCAAGCTACATATATGCATACAGAGGGTGCCCATTTGTTGCCACAGAGTATTGTTTTTCAATTACAGTCAATATTCCCCCTCATAGTAATTTTGTCTCCTGGAACATTAACAAGTTCAATAATCCACTAAAAGGAAAAATATATTCAATATTTAAAAAAAACAACAACAAAGAAGTGACATAGCTATGCCACAGGAGATGCATCTAACTGAACCAGAGGCCCCAAAACTGGAGCAGGACTGGGTGGAAACAGCTATTTCTTGTCCTTCCAGCTATAGAGGTAGAGGAGTTATAATACTGATATACAAAAGATTAACTCCCTAGATCACCAAAAAATAGACCCCAGGGTAAAACTCTGATGGCCTATATCAAACAACATGATTAGAGAGACAAGATGGGCGAGGTAATATTTTTTATTGGTCCCGGACCAACTTCTGTTGGCAAAAGAGACAAACTTTCAAGATTACACTCAGTGTAAACTCTTAATCTAGTCTCTTTCACCAACAGAAGTTTGTCCCAAAAAAAATATCACCTCACCATGCTGTCTCTTTAGTATCCTGGGACCCGCTTGGCTACAACACTGCAAACTAAATGATTGTAAATTAACCTTAGCTAGTGTGTATGGATGTAACAAAGAAGAACCTGGGCTCTTCCACAACTTCTTTGCCTGAATTAATGGAGATGGGCAAATCTCCAGTCATCCTAGTGGGGGACTGCAATCCACACACTTCGTCCTGGGCCCCTGTCCTCTTGGTCTCTGTCTCTCCCTCATTTTTCCCTCTCGGTTTTGATTATTTTGTTTTGTTTAGATACACACCATAAAAATGTGTGTGCTTGGAATATTGTGGTTAATATGTGAGAATCCAAGAACTATGTAAATATCTTGGTCTTACCGCTTTTCTGATCTGTAATATATCCTTGCTCTATACATTGGCATCTAGAATTTGTTTGTTTACAAGAAAAAAGACTGAAAACATTTAATAATAATAAAAAGGCCTGACATATATTCAACCAAGTGTATCCTAGGAAGCCTGGCCTTGTGAGGGAAGGATTTTCCTCTCACAACGCAGGCCCATCTGTAGAAGAAAGTAAAACTGTAAAGTCCACTGCCGCACCACAACTAGAAGGCAAATGTGGCTGGGTTTTTAAAAGAACTAGTTAATTTTTAACTAGTAACACAAACTTCTAACTATTCAGGCTAAGGAAAGGATCATGAAATCTTAATCTGATTACTTATGGGGGGGTCAGGATGGGATTCTTCTCTACTGTCCCATGCCAGTGTTTTGAAAAAATATGTATGAACTGCCCAACTGATTAGGTGTAGTATGTGTATGTAGTGCAGTAGTATGGTGTAGGGGAAATGGGGGTTAACCTGCCCCTGAAACACCAGCTGCTGCTGGAGGCAAAATACCAGACTAGGTGTACCAGATCTGGTGTGACAAATTCTGTGTTTCTGTACATTTCAGAAAACATAGTGAAATAATAAGGAACATGGTACATTATTCATCGTTCTTTAATAGTTTAGATATTGTTTATTTTACAATCAATACAATATTAGTTTGACTATACAATAACTCACTAATGGAGGAAACAACATCATAATTTCCCACAAACATATCTCAAAATCTACACGCAAAATCATTTTAAATGTACCACAGGATTAGAGTTTGTCATAATAAGAATTGGTTAAGTTTGTGCCATTTTCCATTCTCATTACCATAATTGTCATGAGAATAGACAGCATTTTCATTCTTGTTACAATCTATGCCACAGGAATGAGCTACCAGAATTTTAATGCTTCATATATTCCATAAGTTAAGTACAGTTCTGTATGGCTTTGACCTTTTCAATATTCTATAATTTGATTGACTGGCTACTCTAGTTTTTCCCGTTTACAGTCTCAGTAACCTATGGGGAAGAAGTGGAATGGCCAGCCAATCAAAATACAGAATAGTGAAAAGATCAAAGTAGTAAAACATACTACATTCTTTCACAGAATATATTAGGCATTAAAATTTTGATATCTCACTATAAAAAATAATATTTCCCCCAGTAGCTCAAGATATCATAAAAGTGAGGAAAAGGGTGATATCACCTAACACATTCTATGACACTTATGTACCTTCTTGGTTTAGGCTATTATTCATTTTCTCAACTACACTTCTAGCTCCTTGCTCTGCTTTTTTAATTAAATCAAATTAAACTTCAGGCTGATTAGGAATCGTTCTGTAAACTCACAATATTTTAAAGTGCATCCCACAGTTCTGGAAACTGCAGTGCCAAAGCCGTTTCCAATCTTCCAATCATGTATCAAATGATGTCATCACTAAGAGTCCTCTGATGTGGCACAATTTGGTAACTTTCATTTTCTTTGTGACTTTTAGGGACAGAGAGATTATACTAATACATTATTCAAACACAGAGGGTAATTTTATATGATTATTAACAGATCAATCACATATGTTGCACTGTTTTACTGCTGAGTAAATATAGTAGGACATGCTGACAGAAAATACCAGTGATTCTGCTGGGGGAAAGAATGGTCAGCCACCAGCCCATTAAAGATGTTAATAGTATATTAGAAACAAAAAAGGGTAAACCTCAAATATAAACAAAACTGTGATTATACAATCTGAATAGTTTATGGTTTTAATTCTAAGTAATCACTAGCAAACCTGGAACTTAATTATGTTATGGAACATAGCATATTACCCTGTTACCACAATGCATGTTGCCTTGTCAACTTGCTAATGAAAGAGGCTATAGAAAATGAAGATCACTAATATGATTTGATTTATAATTCTTTCATTGAAAATTCACAAACAGTAGTTGCTATTATTGTTGTTGTTGCTGTTACCAAATTAGGTGTCCTATTAGCTACATTCTAAATGCAGGTTGCTACTGTATATCATTAACAAGTTTACAATGAAGTATACAGTTAATTACAAAAGATGTCACTATAATGCAGATTAGTTTATAGAGGCTCTGTCACTTCTCTGGTAGTAGGCAGGAAACATTTAGGATATTCACATCACACACAGGTTACTTATACGGCACACTAGTCTATTCTCTGGTGTGATCAAATAGCAGGGTCCTGTCACCAAGGAAACAAAGAACACAGCTATTGCACCATCAACCTTCATACTGGAACAACAAATATATCCTGTAGGATAATAAGAAGTTATAATATTTGCAAATAGGCTAATAACTTATGTTATGAAACCTATAATTTAATAACTCTAGATGGTAAAGAGACAAAGACATGGAATCCCATATCATTTGTTGTACTGTGGAGGTGACCATGGTTCATAGGCAATGGTGCAGAGCAGCAAGAATGAATCTTCTTCATCTGCTAGTCACTCAGTTATATGATCTCATGCTGCTTACCATGCAGTTCTGTCTTTCTTTCTTCATACTGCATTATCCTGCACATTAGTCTATTTTTTCTCTTACTGTAATATGACCCTTCTGCATCCTGTGTTCCTTACAAAAATGTTTAAAAAACTGCAAAAGCATTTTGTAGAAAGGTATAAAATATTTTATAATTTCTGCAGAACATATCTTTGTAAGAGTTGTTCTATATGTGCATTTAAAAAGAAATACCTATAAGAGAAGGGATGAAAACAAAAGTAAACCAAAACATAAATTGGAGGTCATGTGGTGCTCCACAAGGGCTGAATAATATTTGTAGGATGCTTAGCTTTGTCTCTTTTTATCCTTCTCAGTCTACATTCCTCTGCTCAGTAGGGCTTACATGTTGACAGCTGGAATTTCACTATCACCTCTTGAATCTATCACCTTATAACTTCAAGACTCCCCTGAAAGGGACCTGATCTGCAGATGCAACTCTGAATAGTGCTAAATGAATCCGGCCTTGTCTGGAAAGAAATCTTTATCACAGGAGCTGATACAACCAACAATATCTTGGCACCCAAGGAGAAACCAAAAGTCCTTTTTCTCTTTTCACACCAGTTTTACACCTGTGTAATTCCACTAATTTAATGAAGTTATTCCTGAACCACATGAGTGTGAACAGAGAGGCAGGCCCAAAACATTTACCAGAGAGTGTGAGGTCCCCAGACCACCAGGCATGGGATATGGCCTGAAACACTCACTTTATCCATATGCATAGTAAGAAACAGTCTCTTCCAGTCTTAATAGACCCTTAATAGAAACAACAGACACAGTGTAGGGAAAAGGGATATAACATATTGCTGTTTCAAGGCACCTGTAAATGCTCATGAGACAAAAGAGGCAGTTTGATTTCTCCTGTCTCAAATACTGACCAGAAGAGATGATAAATAGATCACATTTGACCTATTTGACACTAAGTGTTTGAAGAGTCCTAGACCTTGGGAACTTCTGAAATATTACCACCACATTTAGTTCCCTCATTTCTGAAAATTCTAGCAGAAGATTCATAGTTACTAAATTATAAGCACTGTACTCAAAGGGAGAACTGAAGAAAGGAAGCTGCCAAACTTCAAGCATTACTATCTGGCACATAGCCGAGCACAAATCAATTGGTTTCTAAAGGAGACAAAACAACTCCTCTAGATAAAGTAGAGACTTAAAGAGATATGGCAAGTAGAAATAGTCCATTCCGGGCAGAGTTGCTAACACAGTCAGATGATATTCCTATTTTCCACCACCACCACCACACAATTTGGTTGCCTGCTGATATATATGATGGGGTGTCAGTATAAAAATAGTGCAGGATTTGCTGTTGAAAGTGGACCTTAACTCTTGTCCATAATCGCAAGAAAGTGTTCAGTTACTGCTGGTGAAGTCAGGGTAACTTCTGCAACTCGCACTATCTATGGGCAGGGCTCCTTGGCCTTCTCTATTGGTGATACCTTTAGAGAGCTTAAAACTGTCTCCTTCATTCACTGTTTCATTGGACCAGTTTTGCCCATCTCATGACCAGACTACAGGTGAATGTTATTTTCACAGATGAACAACAGGATGAAAAAAGGTCATTAATGAACATGTTAGGTTGGGGAGCCAAAGTGAAACCTCTACAGCTTAAGACATTGTGCATGGTGTACTGAGCCCTTGCCAGACTTTTCAAAAGTAGGCCCGCTAGATAAATTCACAGATGATAGGTCCATTAATGGCTATTAGCCAGGATGGGCAGGGCTGGTCTCCCTAGCCTCTGTTTGCCAGAAGCTGGGAATGGGCAAAAGGGAATGCATCACTTGATGATTATCTGTTCTGTTCATTCCCTCTAGGGCACCTGGCACTGGACGCTGTTGGAAGACAGAATACTGGGTTAGATGTACCTTTGGTCTGACCCAGTATGGCCATTCTTATGTAATGTCAACCAATGCTAGAGATGTGATCCTTTTAGTATCAGCTCATGGAGGACAAACCTTATGAAGTAGAGCCTGAAATTTACTAGACTACACTAAGGATGGGAAGCGTTGTCAGGAGAACATAAGGAACACCCTCTGCTCTTCCAAATGCCTCCATTTTAAGATCCGACCTCTTTCTATTTTAAGAACCAAACTTGAACTGGGCCTTTTTGGAGGTTTGGAAATAGAATCATAGAAGTATAGGACTGGAAGGGATCTTGAGAGATCCCTTGCACACTAGACAGGACTAAATAATAACTAGACCATTCGTGACAAATGTTTGTCTAACCTGTTCTTAAAAACCTCCAATGACGGAGAGTCCACAACCTCCTTAGGCAATTTGTTCCAGTGCTTAAATACCCTGACAGAAAGTTTTTCCTAATGTCCAATCTAAACCTCCCTTGTCACAACTTAAGCCCATTGCTTCTTTCCTATTCTCAGAGGTTAAAGAGAACAACTTTTTGCCCTCCTCCTTGTAACAACCTTTCATGTATTTAAAAACTTATGTCCATGCTCAGTCTTCTCTTCTCCAGATTACACAAACACATTTTTTCAATCTTTCCTCAAAGATCATGTTTTCCAGACCTTTAATCTTTTTTTTTTTTTTTACTCTCCTCTGGACTTTCTCCAGTTTGTCCACATCTTTCCTGAAAGATGGTACTGAGAACTGGACACAATATCCAGTTGAGGCCTTATCAGCACAGAGTAGAGCAGAAGAAATACTTTGCATGTCTTGCTTACAACACTCCTACTAATCCACTGTTGACTCATATTTAGCTTGTGATCTGCTATAACCCCTAGATTCCTTTCTGGGATACTCCCTCCTATGCAGTCATTTCCCATTTTGAATGTATGCAATTGACATTTCTTTCCTAAGTGGAGTACTTCGAATTTGTCCTTATTGAATTTCATCCTGTTTACTTCAGACCAGTTCTCCAGTTTGTCCAAATAGTTTTGAATTTTAATCCTATCCTTCAAAGCACTTGTAACCCCTCCCAGTTTGGTATCATTTTCAAACTTTATAAATACACTCTCTATGCCATTATCTACATCATTGATAAAGATATTGAACAGAACTAGTCCCAGGACCAATCTCTATGGGACCCCACTCAATATGCCCTTCCAGCTTGACTGAATCACTGATAACTACTCTTTAGGAATGGTTTTCCAACCAGTTATGCACCCACCTGATATTAGTTCCATCTAGATTGTATTTCCCTAGTTTGTTTATGAGGAGGTCATGCAAGACAGTATCAAAAGTCTTACTAAAGTCAAGATATACCACATCTATCACCTCCCCCCTATCCACAAGGCTTATTACACTGCAAAGAAAGCTATTAGGTTGGTTTGACATGATTTGTTCTTGACAAATCCATGCTGACTATTACTTATCACCTTATTATTATCACCTTATTATCTTTTAGGTGTTTGCAAAAGTTCAGAAACATTTTTCCACATCCAGTTTTCTGCCAGGGACAGAATCAGAAGCAACAAAATAACACGAGAAAGGCTGCTTTGGTGGTATTTCAGCTTCCATCTGATATAGGAAGTAACAGATCTCTCTCAAATGCCTGTTATTGCAAGATTTCCAGCTCCATCCTGCAGATTCAAGATGCTCTACTTTGCAAACTCAAGAGGTTTGAATAAGCATCCAGAATTTAGTGTGTACCTGAACAACATATCTTTTGAAGTTTATTCACTGACAGCTATACAATCAATGTCTCTAAATAATCTCAAGGGTTAGATTCTCAATCGGTTCCTTTTAGAAAAGTGGATGACAACTACTCTGTTGTGTACAAACTGGCAAAGAGTATACATATGGAAGACTCAAGTGATGGCAACGGCCGAGTGGAATGCCATAATTTCAGAAGTGACAGCATTTGAAAGGGTTATGTATGTCCCCTTATCAAGAAATCAGAAACATACAACTCCATTTGGTCAGGCTTTTCTACAGCACTAAAGGGAATATCCAACAAATATCTGAGGAGTTTGACAGATGTTTCATCAAATAGCAGATCAAAGTGAAAGTGTGGCTGTGAAAGCATGAACTAACACAAAAGCATGCACAAGTTATGATGGATGTATGGATGCTGCCTTGGGAATAATATATGTCATCAACATTACTATGCGACTAACATATGTGCCTGGCATCTGAATTCCTTAACACTACACTTCTCTCTCTGTTTTTAACTGTTCTTTGCCATCAACTCTCTGATTTCCTCTTGCCTATTATTCTAACTTCTCCTTTTCACTACAATCTCCTCATCCTTCCCTCTACACATTTCTCTCTTTCAGTCCACTTGTATCTTACAGTGACATTTTACGTGTCTAAAGGATCTTGGGAGATAGCAAAATCGAGTTAGAAGGAGAGGGTTACTTTACCTGAAACGATCCTGGATAGATAGACTAAATAGCCTCAACCGTGTGGGAGATACTAAAGATTTCCATTATTTTCTATATACACAGTATTAGTACACAGAACTGACCACAAAAATAGTGCGGGTATGTATCACAGATGTACAGAAGAAATAAATCTCATACATAAATTCCAAATCAGGTACCTATATTCTGCTTACATTAATTCCCCCAGCAGTTTCCACTGGACAGTGTATTATTCATTTCCTACTCTAAGCTATTTTCGCTGTGGTTAATTATTATCTGAATAATCATGAACAAATCACATGACACTGGATAGTCAAAAAAATCCCTATAGGAAATAAGCAAACTCAGCAAGAATTTGACCCAAGACCTTTTCTGCTCTTTTGTTTGATGCAGCATATGCATAAAAATAACTTTATGTTCAAGAAAACCAATTAAATTCCAACTGTTGGGTACTGTCGCTGGCAATCATTTTTCTACTGAATCCTAGAATATAAACTATGAATTTCTGATAATGACATTATTAGAATTTCTGTAGTAATTATTCTTATTCTGAACAAGTTATTATTATTGCTTTATAGTGCCCATAACTGTCTTCTGTGCTGCAAAAAGAACATTTAAAATATACTCACTCTACTCTGATGGAAGTGGTGCATTTGAGAAACAAGCAAGGCTACAACATGGAAGACACAAATTACTGAGATAAGATTATGCAATTACTCAGCCATCCATCCATCTTAATCAGAGTTGGTCAAAACTCAGAATTTTCAAAATGTGTTTTAATTCTGTTTCAAAGCATTAAACTGTTTCATTACAACACAAAACAGTAGACATTTCGATCTAGAAAAGATAACATGTTTCAGTCAGTACCACATTGTTGTTGCCCTTAATGATTTTAAAAATAAAACAAAACACTTCAACTACTATATTATGGAGGTACATTATACCATACTACAGCAATGAAGATTATTCTCTAGGCTACACCTTGGCATACATATTTCCACTCGCAAATTATTTCACACATCAAAGAAAAGGCAGTTTGGTGATTTTAAAATTCTGAATGCAATGGGAGATATAAATGTAATAGTTTGGGTGGCCTTTTGGGACTCTTGAAAATGAGATTAAATTCAGAGCGGGAACTGTAATAGTACAGGGCAACTACAGTGTGATATTCCCCAGTAAGCTAGACTGACTCAAAAGGCCAGTGCCTGCACTTTCTCTTCAGAGGCTATAAACAGCATAATGGTCCACAGTTATAAGTTACCACATAGCTCTTTCTAAGCAAGCACATTTATTCTTAAGGTGAGCGCATTACAGAGAACACATATTTAAAACAATAAAATTTCCTATTCACATGCTAAAAGCTTACCACGGGTCACCCATCAGTCTTATGGGGCCTCTGTAGGGCAAAATACTTCCAACCCTTCTCAAGAAGGACTGGCCTCCCCCTTGGAAAGAATGTCTTTTCCAGTTTCTGGATCAGAAAAAAAGGCCCAGAGTCTGTTTAAACTCAGGCTATTTATCCAAAAGTCTTTTCTTTTTCTGTTGCTCTCTGGAGAATTTTGTTTAAACTAGTATAGTTGAGCCTATCTAGGAAGTGGTACTTCTCTGGGGATGGATTTCAACTGGGTTGATTTGCCTTAATCACCACCCACTTTTTTAATTCCACTAGGCACTGTGGTAGCCCTCCCCCATGAAGTAGTACACAATCATACAGACACCATTCATATAAAAATGGGCCCCAAAGATACTTAAACTTAATCCACTATGATCTCCCAGAGATACTGAAATTGCCAAGTCTGTCATAGGCACATTGGAATCCCAAATTATTTTATAACCCCAATATGTCTGAATGCAATTTTGTAGCATAGGCCCTGCAGAAAGATGATGTCATTTTCACCCTAATGGCACAACAGAAGACTAGTTATCCACAGGAGTTGGGAAGAACCTCAGAAGGAAAGAGATGGGAAAACAAAGAAATAGGAAAAATATACACATGAAAACTAAGAAGAAAAAGGAGAGGAGTCTGCCAAAAGATGAGTAGAAATCTAACCGCTAGCCTAACAGCAAAGCATATCTTGTTAGGATCAAATTTGGTCTCCCATTTCTTGGATTAAGCAGAGGCTGGAAACACTGCAGCTATTATTTTCAGAAGTGCTCATCACTGGCCTAACTACATTTCCATTGAAGTCCATGATAAAATGGGAGCAGAGTTAGGCACAGGATAAAGACTTCTAATCTGTATTATGTTTTTCATCTATGCTCTGGGGGGCTGGAGGGGCTATGTGTGTCCCTTACCTTCCCTCTCACTTGCTTACCCTTAGTATCCTGCCCCATCTCTGCTCTTCCCCCAGTACAGGACCAAGATTCATAGTGTTTTCCATGGGAGAGAAGGGAGATAGTGTCGGGGGAACGCGCCCTTCTGCACAGGAGGGGAGAGATTCTGTGCATGGTACCTGGGGCGCTGAGCCCAGTTATTTGCTTTCAAATGACTCCCTCTTGCTAAGCTGCATTCATTCAAAACCATTATGTTTTATTTAATTCTAATGATTGGTACTTATGATGGATTGGGTTGACACAGGAAACTACATAAAATAAATCTGCTTTACTCTTCTATTTTCAAACTTAAGAAAGATTAACAAGCTTTATTAAACAGATAGTTCCATGTGAACTGTAATATAAATCTATTCCAGTTTCTCAAAGCACCGGACAAAAATATGTATGTAGCATTCGTTACACAGCAAGCTTAGATTCTGTCTCAAGTGGCCATTCCAGTAACTGCTTAACTGAAGGGATGCCCTTCACTGATGGGAATAAGGTGACATTTTGATTAATGCAATGAACATGCTGCAGAACGTAACACTATTAAAATGGCATGTGCTAATTTAGAACCTCAGATGTCATTAGACTTGAGAGCAAAGGGGAGTCACACTGTCTCTCAGAAGGATATTCCATCTAGGGAAAACAAAGAGATGTTACAGCTCTGTATACATCAGGAGGTTTACAATAAGCTGCATTACTATGATCTGTAGAGCTAATACAGAAAGGTATTAGAATACCAAAATGTATTTAAATACAATATTTTTCCTGAAATACAGATCTTATGATATCCGCAGATTGTGAATGTTCACAGATTTAAAAAACATATGGAAACTGATTTATAACTAGGCTTATGAAAAAAATTGACACACTGGGAAATTCAAAGATAAAGCTGGTATTACATAAAGAAAAATAAAACAACAACAACAACATGTTTCACTTATACTGCATCTTTTCTCTCCAGATCTCAAAAACTTAATGAATATTATGAGACTGATCTAATTTCTACTGGCTTCAGATCATGCCCCATGTGCTGCCTGAATGTAGGCTAGTGTGTAAAGGGGAAGGGTAAATGCCTTGAAGGCCGGTGGCATGTATGCATTTGTTGCAAGCAACTCATGACCTTCAGAGACTGAGTATGGGCTCTTGAGATCAAAGGGATGAATTGAAGGAGAGAAGGAAGACAGAGAGGTACGTGGAGGAGTCTTTCAGGGACATAGCAGAGTGATCCTACTCCCAGCCTGACACCCTCTGTGCTGCTGACTAGGAGGAAAGCCTCAGGGAAGGAGAACATCAAGCTAGAGCAGAGGAAATAATTCCATTGTTGGGACCCTCCTTCCAGATGACGTTATGGTATCCTCTTGTGCTGAGGATACCCCTCCAGGGAGTTATTAGAATCCTAGTTATTAGAAACAGACAGATAACAGTAATGAATGATTCAATTATTAGAAATATAGATCGTTGGGTTTGTGATGACCAGGAGAATTGCATAGTGAACTGCCTGCTGGATGCAAAGGTTACTGTCTTCTGAACTACTTGCATCCGACGAAGTGGGTATTCACCCACGAAAGCTCATGCTCCAAAACGTCTGTTAGTCTATAAGGTGCCACAGGATTCTTTGCTGCTTTTACAGATCCAGACTAACACAGCTACCCCTCTGATACTTGTCTTCTGAAGACATCTGGATAGATTTAAGTGCAGAGCTGGTGAGGAACCAGTGATCATGGGATGCGTAGGTACCAGAGACATAGGGGAAGACAGGAGAGAAGTTCTGTAGGCCAAATTTAGGCTGCTAGGTAAGAGATTAAAATTCAGAACCTCCATGGTAGCATTCTCTGACATACTTCCAGTTCCATACGAAGAGCTAGTTAGCCAGGTTGAACTGCAAAGTTTCAATGTGTGGATAAGACAATGATGTTTGGAGGAGGGATTTAGGTTTATTTGGAACTGGGGAATCTTTTGGGAAAGATACAGCAAGGATGGGCTCCACCTAAAACAAAACGGAACCAGATTGCTGGCATGTAAAATTAAAAGAATTGTAGATGAGTTTTGAAACCAAGGGATGGGGAAAGCCTATAGGTGCAGAGGAGCACATGGTTTGGAGAAATACATCCTTTAGGGGAGAATTTATTAAAGTGGATACTCTATTTCCTAGTAAAGAGGAGAGGATAGAAGTTGGTAAAGTACAAATAGTCAAACTAAAGAGTCCCAATTCAATTACATCACATGAAGACAGACTACTAAATATTGACAAAGTTTATAAGTGCTTGTATACAAATGCTAGAAGTCTAAATACTAAGGGGCTGAACTTGAATGCCTGGTATTAAATGAGGATATTGATATAATACACATCACAGAAAGTCGGTGGAACAACAATAATCAATGTTACATGGTAATAGCAGGGTACAAAATATATATGAACGACAGAGTACTTAACATTATGATCCTTGGTCACACTGCATCAATAGCAACATTGCATTGAGCCTAATGTTCAAAAAATTTGGCCCAAAGAAGTTTCTAATTAGAACTCTCTTCTTGCACCTCTGTGCTCACTTTGACTCTTATCTAACATTCCTTCCAATCACACAGGATTTGATTCAAAGCCCAGTGAAGTCAATGGGAGCATTTCCATTGACGTTAGTGGTTTTTGGCTCAGACCTCTGCATGCTGTGTACCCCTGGGGCTTGTTGACAATCCATTTGGTTGAAGGAGATTGTTTTTAAAAGGTTTGCTATTTTCTTTATATAGCATTATAAGATCCTGTGTTAAACAAAAATTATAGACCATAAATTGCACATTTCCCCCTCTTAAAAATGTGATAAAAATGTCATGATAAAAAATTATAGCTAGTTAAATAAAGATGCACTTGTAAAATTGTTTTGTAATAAGGTATTCTTTACTAGCCATGTTAAAAATGTTTAAAAAGCAGTTCAGCTTTAGTAGTCTGAAGTGTCAAGGTGCTTGCTTTATTGCTTTGTTGCTGCTTGGTCGAGTCTTAAAGATTCAGTGCTGCACTGAAAACAGTCAGTGCTAAAGCCATAACGCTGCACACAGTTTAAAGGACAAAAATCAGTTAATTAGAAGTTCAGTCAATCAAGTATCTTTGTGTGGGTTGGTCAATGGGACTAGCTCAGATTCTAGAACTGGAGCAGTGGAGCAGTGCAAACATTTCTCATTTGTTTGGCAAAATTTCTTATGTTGACAACATGGTAAATATATTTGTTTTCATGCAGTTACAACCACCATACCTTAATAAAGCAAAAATGAGTGGGAAATAGTTTTTTTCATTTACAGTAAGTATATTTTCCACTCATTTCACTCTGGGCCCATTCCTATTTCCACTGAAGTAAAAGGTAAAACTTCCACTGACTAGAATAGAAGGATCACATCTTGTGTGTGTGAATACTGTGCAGTTCTTGTTGAAATCCTCATCAGAATGCTTTTCAACACCATGCCAACCAACTATAAGAAAACAGTTAAGGTTGTCAACTGTTTCATAAACATAAAAAAACTAACTTTATGCAATCAATACATGTAATATACTCAAGCCATTACTGGATTCTGACAGAAAGAGACAGACACAACAACTGATTCATCCCTGTGAGTCACAAATAATCCCTTGGAGGAATATAACAAGGGCCAGAGAGAAGCAGATAGACCAACTGCCTGACTTTGGACTTTCAAAACTTTGCTATGACATAATACTAATACGAAACTAAACCCAATACTCAATTTTCTGTGAAGAAATTGAGTTTTTTATCATGCAATTTAAAGTCCCCACAACTTCCCTTAGCACACTGTATTAAAACAATATCTTTAATATTTTTTTAAATAGCTTTTAACAGCAGTATTTTGGGATTTGCCATCATTTGAAACATGCAAGAAAAGCACACTAAAATTCTGCAACATTTTTTCTTGTCTTGGCTTTTAATTTAACTAAGCTGCTGACTGAAGTATCTGACAAACAAACATTTAATCATTTTCTAAAGCTGTATTTTAGCTTACAAAAATACTGTTCTGAGCAATCTAAATTGCAATTGTACAGCACATAACAGATTTCATACCCCCAAAAAACACCCCAGCATGTCAGCCTTTTACAATTAACCAGTGTAAAATGAACTCTTTTTCTGAGCAGAAGGGCCATCCGTCACTTACGCAGTATCTGCATTCAGATGATTAGCAAGTGAGTTAGAAGCAATCATACAACATAAAATTCATCACTGGAAATCAGAGGACTCTGGGAATTAGAAACATGCAATGTTCCCTAAACTGGTCGTAACAGAGTCTGAAAAAGCTGACTGGCTGCTTCTTTTGTTTCAAAAGCAATTTGAAAGATTCATTACGACAGACTTTTGCACAAAAGACTTCTTTTTGGGGGGGGGGCAAATCAGCTTCACTAACCAACCTACACTTGGGAGGTTGATCTTCCTGCACAGTTACTCAGAAATCAGTACCCAAAGAAGATTCCCACTTTTGTCACCAGCACTCTCCAGATTCCCAAGAAAAACATCCATAGCCGAACTACTGTTATACTGTAGGGAGATAAACTCTAATTCTATTCCTTATCAAGAATCTGCAGTACTCAACAGAAAAAAACAGACTTATTACAAAACAGGATAGGTTCAATCAGCTCTCATTCCTTAAACTTAAAAAAAATATGTTTATAGTATCTGTCTCAAAGCAGAGGGTGCAATCCTCATTCCTGCACTGGCCCCTTTACAATTTCCGACTGCAGTAAACCAAACACCCTTGCCCCATCTGCTGCCCCTTCCCAATGCCCCACCCCTTCTCCATGGTACTGCCCTTGCTCACTGTGGGAGGACTCTGACTTGGGGGTGTGGGCTGTGGGGTGGGGCCAGAAATGAGGGGTTTG
This sequence comes from Mauremys mutica, assembly GCF_020497125.1. Taxonomy (NCBI): domain Eukaryota; kingdom Metazoa; phylum Chordata; order Testudines; family Geoemydidae; genus Mauremys; species Mauremys mutica. Next base: position 121,565,989 of record NC_059074.1, read on the forward strand.
GAGTATGGGAGGGGGCTCTGGGCTGGGGTGAAGGCTCCAAGTGGGGTCAGAAATGAGGGGTTTAGGGTGTGTGTGTGGGGCTCCTTGTTGGAGCAGGGGGTTGGGGTGAAGGGGGGGTGAGGGCTCCAGCTGGGGATTCAGGCTCTGGTGTGGAGCCAGGGATGAGAAGTTTGGGGTGCAGGATGGGGCTTTGGGCTGGAGGTTCAGAGTATCAGAGGCGATATGGGCTCTGGGAGAAGTTAGGGTGCAGGAGGGGGTCAGGGCTGGGGAAGGGGTTTTGAGTGTGGGAGAGGGTACGGGGTGCAGGCTCTGGGAGGGAGTTTGGGTGCAGGAGGGGGCCCAGGGCTGAGGCAGCGGGTTGGGGAGCAGGAAGGGGTGCGAGGTGCAGGCACTGGGTGGTACTTACCTCCCACGGCTCTCAGACATGGCTGGCATTTCCCTCTGACTCCTAGGTGGAGGCGCAGCCAGGCTGCTCTGCATGCTGCCTCCATCTGCAGGCACCGCCCCCACAGTTCCCATTGGCTGCAATTCCCACCCAACGGGAGCTATGCAGCCAGCACTCAAGGCAGTGCACAGAGGGGGGCAGTGCACAGAGTCCCCACAGCCACACCTCCACGTAGGAGCTGGAGGGAAATGCCGGCCACGTTCAGGAGCCGGGCGGAGCCAGGGCAGGCAGAGAACCTGCCTTAGCCCTGCTGCGCCACCCACTGGACTCTTAATGACCCAGTCAGCGATGCTGACCGGAGACACCAGGATCCCTTTTCGTCGAGCATTATGGTCGAAAACCGGATGCCTAGCAACCCTACTTTACACCAGGCAAAAGTACTGAAGCAGTGTAAAGGGGCCTTAAAAATCCCTTTATCTGGCCAGGGAAGGTGCAGGCACTGTGGAGGACACCTGTAAGGCTGCCCTCCAAGGACCCCTTTTCAAGCCCTGGCATAGCGTGCACAATGGGAGGGGGTGTAGGGGTGAGGCCACAACATGCATCATTGTGGAGATCCCAAGCAGTGTTGTGGCCCATAATAAGGCAGCCTGGGGAGGCTTCTGTAACTTAGACCTCCAGGACTAAGTTACACCAGGGGCTGCTCCAGTGTTCAGAGCAGTCTAGGATCAGGAGTGTGTGAAGGTGGCTTAAAATCATCTCAGTCCCCACACCCTTTGGCATGTGTTCTGAATTGTAGCTCTTGGAGGCACTGTACAGAATTTCACCCATAATGTATCAAGAGCAAACTCCAAGTACTGCTTTTACTCCTAGCTATCTGTGGTCCCAAGGGGCTTCTTCTGATAGCTAGGGATCACTGGATAACAGATATCATGACCGCGCCTTTGCATGGGTGTGTGAGATGTTCCCTGGTTATTTGCAGGGTCTTCACAGCTTCAAGCTCACAATGGACCACAAACCATTTGTACTGTTAATAAACTGTAAAAACGCTTAGATTCCAGAGAAGTTTCATGCATTTGAAGTGATTTAAACATACTGTGGAATATGCACCAGGGAAGTCCTTCACGGTGGTTGATTCTTTATCATGAAGCCCTGTTGATCATCCAGATTCTCCAGAGGCTTAAGTTGATATTATGGAGCACCTAATAGTCACACCATAGTCAGATCTCAACATGCTCTCTATACACAGCTGAATTTTCATTCTTTTCTAAATCCACACACCTACTCAGATTGACTTGATAACTGATATACCCATCCAGGGCCCAGTATATTCTGCAGGCTTGAGATCATTTGCACAAAGGATTCCCAAGATACAGCTCCAAAACATGACCTGTTTTTAAATTTCAAAATTCTTACATCACTTTTTCTTTTTTTCAGAGATAGAGGGGGGGAAAAAGGCACATGATCTGTATGAAACATCACTGGATGCTCCTGGCGAGATTTAGTGTCCAGCACCTAGATCAAACTTCAAAAGCAAAAATTAAAGTTATTAGGCTTTGATTTAGGCTCTGTGGAGAAAGCCACCAGACTGCTATGAGCGACACATGGCTCACACTTCTCGGCCATTCTATGCAGACTCAGTAGGCAAACTCAGTTGTAAGCCACTAATGGGTCACAAGCACAGACTTCTCAGATGAGCTAACTCCAACCAGCTCTCCCAGCTCCAGCTATGTGAACCTAACAGAGGCGACAGGGAAAAGGGGAGCAGGCAGCTGAAGGGCTCTCAGGAATGTAGCTTCCAGGCCCACACTGCCTGCAACTGTCTAAGAAAAGTAGCATTGGGTCATTCCTAAGCTGGGTAAACTACCAGAGGAAGGGTTCTGGAAACCATTTGCAGAGAGCCCATCAGATATCAGCTCTGCGTCTCTGCCCTTCCCCTCAAATACAGCAGGGCATATGGAGTGGGCAGGCAGAGGGGTAGAGCTGCATGCTTCTCACAGCCCCTCACAACTACCAACTGCCCTCCATACAGAGCAGGAGGAGAAGGGGAGATGGTGAATGAGGGGTTGTGAGGAGCGCAGTTGCCCACCCCACTCCTGCTGCTTCCTGAGCTTGTCAGGGTAGAGGAGGAAGAGGTCTGGGAAATTTGCTCCTGAGAGCCCTGCAGCTAACAACCCATGGAGAGGCTGTTGGTGATGGCTTAATAGGGGTGGCAGTAGTATGTTAAAGAAGAATTGCTCCTCCATACATGGGCTTCCTCAGGGCTTACTGAGATTCCCCTCATCATCGTCCCTATTCCCTTGAGGGGTTATGGGTATTTCCTCTTAGAAATGCCCCCCAGACAGCCCAGTAATTCCCCTGAGGAGCACAATAATTGGCAGGAGTGGTGGTGAATGATTACAGTGAGGTGTTGGAGGAATCTTCAGAAATGAGGGAGAGGGGGAACAGGTGGGAACATGGGAGGTCACAGATATCCTCCATGTGCAGCCCACATTAGTGTCTCCAAGGGCCAGAGGGTATTTTTAAGAGCGTGTGCAGAGGGCCACAGAAGGTTCCACTCCCTTCAGAAATAAGTTCCCCTGCAGGACTGGGGAAAGGTGCCTATAGGGGGGTCTGCTGCTCATTTCTGACGGAGAACTGGACCCTTTGATAGAATGTCTCTTATTCATGTACAGAATCAACTAAGAATTTTCCAATGATCCTTTAGATGATTCCTCCCCATCCTCTGCCCCTCTTAAAGAAGCAGCGGCTCAGAGGCAGCTCTCCTTCTTGCTGGTCCACTGAACCTATGAAAACAGCAACAGTGGTAGCTGCTTAGTTCTCTCTTCTACCCTCCCTTCCTGAGAATCTGTTGACTCCTGGCCCCACTCCCCATCCTGTGTTATAGGGGCTGTGGCTTTCCTACAGGCACCACCTTCCCAGTACTGCCCATGGCAAGGAAGGGACCAGACTGTGACACATATAACTATATCCTGCAATAAGCTAGTTAAACCTTACTGAATTAAGTTTGGGGCCCATTGTATTAAAAATGCAATAGTTTGTGTGTTATTGTGAGATATGTAATTTCTCTAGGAGGAGTGGGTATGCTGATTATCAGCTGTTAGAAGCTTTACCCTGAGGGGGAACCCAATGTCTGTATGATTACCTATTCATGGTCTCTTCAAAGGATCATACTGGATTCTCTAGAGACCAGCATACAAAGAAAGGATTTTGGGATGAATAACCTGAGTTGTTACTGACTCAGGGCATTTGTTCTAATCCAGCAAATGGGCAGAATCTTTTGTCTAACAGAAGGGTCTCAATCCTTGGGAAAGGGTTGAAAGGAATGATACCGATCAGAGCCCTTGTGGAGATGGGGGGGGAGGGGAGGGTGATCTCTGGTAAGCTTATCAGCATGCATGTATTACTCTTTTTAACATGTTTTCTTGGTAATACTTTCACTCTAAGGATAAATAAGCTTGCATGGTAATTGCTGTGTGGTATCTTAACTGTGGACAGTTACACTATTAGTCTCTGAAGAGAAGCAAAGCAGGCCTGCTTCTCTGGGTATTTTTCTGGGTATAACACAGTGAAGGCAGGGAACTGTTCAGCCTAGAAATACCCTAGTCAGAAGAGGGAGACACATGGGTCTCTACCCTAGAGAGGTGACTGTCAAGGGATCTAGAAGCCTGTGAGTGGATACCCTTGCTGGACCGGCAGAGAAGAACACAGGCACAGTGGATACCCTTGCTGGACCGGCAGAGAAGAACACAGGCACAGTTGCCCTGAACTGTGACGTAGACGATTCAGGAATTTAGTGAAACTGGGACAATCATTTGGTTTCACAAAAACTAAGCTGGACACAGAGACAGTGCCTCTGAAACAGGACAATCCTGGTAAACTAGGATGCCTAGTCACGCCACTTACGGCAATTGTACTGTAGACCCACAACCCATGCAGGACAATATTGATTGTAAAGAATACAAGGGAGATGCCAGGGCCTCACAAAATGCTGGGAATGAGCCTGAATTTGGTAAGGAAATATTATGTTTTTTTCTTATAAAATCCATGGAATAAGCCCCCAATTTAAATGCATTCTCAATGCAACCATAACTATGGACTATGAACGGTACCTCCATAGTACTGCAGGAAGGTAAACATCCCATAGCACTGTAAACGTTTACATATTAATGGTATCAGCTAGAATTTACAGACTGTCATGCTGCACTGGCTTCACTGAATAAAAGAAAATGCTACCCAATTTGCCCAAATCCAAAAGTTGGAAGAGCTAAAAATCACTTTACAATATGAGTTAATTGTGAAATGTATTTGAAAATAAAGGTAATTACCGTGGGGATTTCTGAGTCACCCTCTGGTGACATCCATCTTCCTGAAAATGATATTAGTTGTGACACTGGCTGCACAGTTGCAAAATATGAGCTACTTTAAAACCTCTCCATCCTAATTTAATAGCAGTTTATCAATCACAAAAAATTCCACTCTTTAAATATTTATAATATTGTTTAAATATTAAACATTAAGTTTTTCTTCTAATTTTTAAAGTAGTATTATACAGGGCGGAAATTTGTTTACAGTCTCTCAATGGGCTTGCTACCTGTCACTGTCAAATGATGTCATTTTCAAGCCTCTGGCTGGTGACACCTTTCTTGCTGTGAAATGACAACTGTAATTAAAACTTTGGTGAGAAGAGCTTCTTCCTTCATGAATTTTCATACTGCTGGGTTGAGCAAAAATAATGTAGATGAAATTTTCCTATAAATCTGGTTTTAAAAGTCTTGCAGACTGAAATGTGCAGCCCTTACTAGAAGTACCACAACATAGTTAAAAACTTGTATTTCTGCAGGAGTATAAAACAAAAAAGATGCAGAAATGTGCCAGGGGCAAATTCATAACATCTTTTCTGCAAATACCAGCAAATCCTGAAGAAATTCCTTAAAACAAACAACAAAAAAGATTGTGTGTCAAAAGCAGAATGCTGTGCTATATTTTCATGCATATCACGATTGATAGCACTAATGTCAGACTGCAATACTTTTAAAAGCAATCACTGACCCATAAAAGTGAGATGGCCTGAACTAAATTCCTAGATCCAAACAACTAAATGTTTAAGGAATTTCTATTCAGAGTCAAACTTCATGGCTGTGTCTATTTTCATAACGTACTGAACCAAAGCCACAGTTCTGAATATTCCTGAACTGAGTGAATTCAGATGTGGTTCTGAACTTTACAGATCAGGCAGTTCTATAGCTTAATTTTTAAAGGAATTGGATGTTTCCGAGATGTTCTCACTGGAAAGGCACAACCAGAAAGTACATCAGAAAATAATGTCTAATAGCAGATGAAGTAGGGTAGCAGGGAAGTTTCAATCCCACCACTGGTTCCTGCAGACCTATGGCTTTAACTTCCCTGCATGTAGAAGCACGAAGAAAGTATTCTAAGTTTGCTGTTCAGTAGAAGTCCAAATATGAAGATAATTAGATGAAAAGTGGCACCCTACCTAAATGAGAGTCACACTTATCAGATTCTGTTATATTATATACACACACAAATGCATATCTTAATTCTAGGCCGTGTCCCAGGTCCTCCAATCATCTCCAAATCACCAACTGCAAGAGCACCGCTACAGTATTTCTGTAGTAAAAGTGGATATAACTGTTCAATAAACTAAAATGACTAGACACTTCTTCAAACCCAGAGGCACATTAACCTCTTCTGGTCAGGATTTTGTATGCTCCAAAATTAAACAGAGAAAGCAATGATGTCAATTCCAAATATCAAAGATAGTGCTTAAAAATCCTAACTCAAGACACCACTGCATTAAAATATTCCTCATTAAACAGTTCTGAGCATGTGCATTCATTCTTATAGAAAAAAAGTGCATGTATAAATGTTTCCACTAAATATATATGGAGTACTGCTTCCCACTTTGTACAGCTAAGGCAAAGATGAAGGACACTGTTAGAACAAACCAATATTATGGAGTCATAACAGTGACCTCTATAGTTAAAGTTATAAACAGTTTCCATTAAAAACCTTATTCTTTTTTCTCACACACACTCAACTTTTTCAGTAAAACTCTTTTCCACATACATCTGTCACAGTTCAGGGCAACTACACCTGTATTCCCTCCTTGCGGTCCACAAAGGGCACCCACTCTAAGCTTCCAGCACTTCAGCTATCACCTCTTTTGGATGGAGACCCATTTCTCTCCCACTCCTGACTGGAGTTTTCCCAGGCAGCATAGTTCCACGTTTACACTGTGATATCCTGAGCAAGCCAAACTGCCTAAACAGGCTGTCAGGATATGCGGACTAGACCTGGGTCTGCAGAGCCTAGGAGAGCTGATATTCCCACAATGCCACCATGAGCCCAGGCAAAGACATAGCTAGGGAGCTCTTAGGAGAGTAGGTGCCTCGGGAAATATGGCCCAAGAGACTCAGAGTGAAGGTACCCTGAGGCACTCTGATTTGCTAAGTGTCCAATTTAACCTGAGGGGTTGCCCAGGAAGTTGTCTGGGAAACCACACAGACTTTGGTCAGATGCAATGCCAGATGTTGCTTGATCTCCAGTCTCCGACCCCAGCCTGACCCGGGCTCTTGCTTATGGGACCTGGCTCTTGCAATTCCTCCAACTCCTGCTTGGCAACTACCATCCCTAGTGGGTAGACCTCAGCCCAAATGAGACTCCTAGGCCAGACTACCTACACAGTCCTTTTACACAGGCCAGCATTTGTACTTGTTTTCTGTTTGATAGCTATGAACAGCTGTAATTACCAGCACTCAGAAGTTACCACACAGCTCTTTCTAAGGAAGCACATTTATTCTTAAAGTGAAAGCCTTACAGATGAAACATATTAGAAACAATATTAATTCCTATACGCATGCTAAACACACCACCTACCAAGCTTGTGGGGCCTCAGCAGGCCAAAGTCCTTCCACCTGGCAACCCTATAGGCTAGGCTAGAAGATCTCACTCTATGTCTCTGAACTTCCTCCTCCCTCCAGCAGCAGCAGCAGCAGCTGCCACCTCACATCAACCATCTTCATAGAGTCCCCTCCTCCACCAGATGGAAAGTTCACCCCAGCTGCAGGAGAGGGTTGTGACAGTAGAATCTTTCTCTCCCTGCAAAGGGGAGGCAAGTGACAGCTGAATATTCACACATGCAGATGCACACCCCACTATAAAGGAGGCTTGCAATTAGAAAAAAAATCACTCATATAAAAATAAATAAATTGGATCTTGCAAAAACAGAAAGAGACTAAAACAGGCAACTCTACAATGCCATTTTTACAGAGTCACTTTGGGAAGTAGAACTGCACTTTAAATAATAATGTAAAGACTGTCTAGACAGTAAAGAATAATAAAATCAATTGTGGAAGTACAGATCACTCTGTCATACACTGTCCAAGTACTGTAATTACAAGTTAGCATTCAGGCTGCATTGAAGGCTAACGAGATAAAATAGCAAAATAATTAAGTTATTGTCTAACATCACTGTAAGTAATAAATAACATATGTCCTCCATTTGGTAGGGGGAATGAAAAGGGCAAGCATTTAAACTCTGTGCCATTGTAGCAGGGATAATTTTGCCCAACAAGCAGAAACAGAGCAAATGGGCCATATTTAAGACGGGTGCAAGCAGACTCTAGAAGTCAGTTAAGTTACATTTTGCAGGCATTTGGCTCACTATGTTTACAGCTTTAACAGCTGCAAACAAACCATACTAACTTTGACCATAAAATTTCCATGAATCTCCACTAAGCTTTTTTGTTACATATGTTCATAGTTTACACATGAAAAGCCTTCACTTCAAACTTTGGGCTAAATTCTGTCATCCTTAATTGAACAAAACGTCTATTGACTAGTCACTAAAGTATGAAGTGTTGTTATCGCCATATCGGTCCCAGGATATTTGAGAACATAAGAACATAAGAACGGCCGTACCGGGTCAGACCAAAGGTCCATCTAGCCCAGTATCTGTCTACCGACAGTGGCCAATGCCAGGTGCCCCAGAGGGAGTGAACCTAACAGGCAATGATCAAGTGATCTCTCTCCTGCCATCCATCTCCATCCTCTGCCAAACAGTGGCTAGGGACACCATTCTTGCCCATCCTGGCTAATAGCCATTTATGGACTTAGCCACCATGAATTTATCCAGTCCCCTTTTAAACATTGTTATAGTCCTAGCCTTCACAACCTCCTCAGGTAAGGAGTTCCACAAGTTGACTGTGCGCTGCGTGAAGAAGAACTTCCTTTTATTTGTTTTAAACCCGCTGCCTATTAATTTCATTTGGTGACCCCTAGTTCTTGTATTATGGGAATAAGTAAATAACTTTTCCTTATCCACTTTCTCAACATCACTCATGATTTTATATACCTCTATCATATCCCCCCTTAGTCTTCTCTTTTCCAAGCTGAAGAGTCCTGAGATACAAGGTGGGTAAGGCAATATCTTTTATTGGACCAATTTCTGTTGGTTAGAGAGAGAAGCTCGAAAGCTTGTCTCTTTCACCAACAAAAGTTGGTCCAGTAAAAGATATTACCTCACGCACCTTGTCATCGACTGAAGTGGCAGTTTCACTCCACTGAGGACCATAGAATTTGGCCTTTTGAAACATGCAGCAAAAGATCTTTCATAGACACAACATTGTCATTTTGAAAAAGACTCAGTCAAACAGCACCGGCCTGGCTATTGGTCCTGAGGTGATCATCTTCTGTTTTGTGGGAAGAGGTTAGGATGGTTTGTTGGGTGAAGCAGGCTCTTAATATGAACAAGGTCTTTAGATTGGCAAGAAAGGAGAATTTTTCTCAAGGGAGGCATAGAAAAGGGAATATTGTTTGTTTATTGTTTCAGCAGAGGAGCTACTTTGAAAAAAGTGCATTCAAGAACATATGGCAAATCATATGAGGTCTGGTTCAAGAGCTCTTTCAAGCCCAGTTAAAAAGAAGAAGTTCAAGTGCTCTGAAAAAAATCATACCAAACATTTTTTTTTAAACTTGCTCAGGTTGATTGGTGAATCTGATGCACACAAATCATTAGCCTGTTCAACAAAGAAACAAAATCTTTTGACACGAGGAACTTGGAGGCCACATCTCTAGAGTTCAAAATGTCATTGAATGTATTAAAATGAGAACATTTATTTATGTGTAATGCTCATCGAGCCATATGCCTTTTAAAATTAATAAGCAGCATTATTAACAACTCCAGCTTTCCCAGATTTAATCACCATTAAACCATTTATGATGGTTCCTACACCAGAGACTTAATATTCTTTGATATTCTTATGTATAATTACTTCTTATAATCAGTGCATAGCTATTAAGTGATGTACTGCTAAATCTCCAGGTTTCAAATGGATAAATATTAGCCTAATGTGCTCAATCAATGCATAGAAATAGCTTTAAGCACTTTTCCTGCAAGGGAAAATATTTACCATATATCACAGTTAGATTAGCCTGAGGCACTAAGCAGCTGATAGAAGAGGATTGAAAACCTGGAAATCACTTTAAAAGTCCTTGTGCTTCTGTGAAGGACATCCTCAATAGACAGTAGGGAAAAAAGGAACTGGGTAGTGTTACCTTGAGCATCCTATTAAACACAGTACTTAGGATCAGAACCGTGTCAGAATATTTCCTGCTTGAGATACAAACTGTTCCATTCTATTGAGGAAAAACAATAAAGGATACAAAAAGCTTCTAATCTGTTTAGTTTACCAAATTCTTCATTCTAAATGACAGTTAATAGCTCTGGAATAGGCTGTTAATAAATAAAAGCCCTCTACTATAAATTATGTGGTGCCCAGGGTCATGCCTGATAGGATGTATGATAATGAATAAATTACACCTAATCCTACAACTGTAAAACAAAAAAGTTTTTAATAATAATCAAACACATGGCCCAATATAGTATCTGCAAGTCTTCCGTGTATGTCTCTCTCTGGGATTTAAGACAGGTTGTATGACTGATGCAAACTGGAGTACCACAATCAGTCTGATTGGACTCCTTGATTTTCTATTCTTCCCCACAAAATAGGCGATTCTTAACTGTATAATGTCATGTTAGGTGCTCTAGTGGTTATTTTTCTTTCTGATAAGAGTAAATTTGCTTTCAGATACATCGCTTAACCAGTATAACAGCTGCAGAAAAATGTTAAGTTTAGATGAATAAGAGAAAAGAAAAACCAAAAGTCCACTTTTCCCATGCCCACCCCACTGCATAGAGATGAATTATTCTTTGAGCCAGAGTTCTACATTTCAGTTACTTTCCTGTTCAGATTTCCAACTAAACAATACACTGTAACAGGAAAAACACATTACATCTGCAAAGCTCCTTTGAAAACAACATTTTTATATGCAAAATTATTTTCTGTAAACTTTGTTATCAAAGTTGAGTAACTAAAATTAGGCAAAAAGTTAATTAGAGCTGGCCAAACCATTGTTATGAATAACATATACATACATATATACATACATATACATACATATATATACATACATATATACATACATACATATATACATACATACATATATATATAAATAAAAGCTTCCTTTTGGTTAGTTCACAAACTAATCCTTATTTCATCAAATACATTGACTGCTAATTTGGTTGATTATATTTACGAAATGGCTTGGATACATAATTTTCCAAACTACGGGTTGTTTACTAACTGTGTGATTTGACTACTCACTCTACATGTACAGCTGGTAATCTTTCATTGTATTGTTTTACTCTTGTTTAAAACAAGAAGAATGATTTACAACTCACTTCTGGTATGCACTGTCAAACAAACAACTATTTGTACTAAAACCTGTGAAACATTTGAGATTTACAAACATTATTTCATGAATTTCTGGAAGTTGCTCAAATACTTGTGAACGATTAACAATATGAGCTCAGAAATCATATTTAACTGAACTCACTGGTTTTTATCTCTAACATGTTTTTAAGATTAACATGTTTTACTTTTTGACAGTCAAAATATCCTGTGACCTTTAACCTGTTACTGCTGTACTAATTTTCATATTCTGTACATTGAACTGTTTCATTTGTCCACTCAGTATTTTCTAGTTATATATTCTGTTGTTAATTTTTTTAAAATAAATAAAACAGAACTATATGAAATAGCATAAACACAAAACATCTTATTTTCCACTTAAACTAGTTTATGTCTAAAATGTAAGCAATCCAACTGTATTAATTAATCATCCTTCATTTCTTTGAAAGAGAATCATATACTTTTATATACTTTGTATATCCTCCATGTAGAGCAAATTATGCTTCCCATGGCACCTGACGCAAATGCACTGAAATCATTGGAAGTCTGTCAGTAGAAAAGGACAATGGGAATAGTTTTTAAGAGAGCAATGATTAGAAAATTGAGTTTTCTTAAAGTTCAAAAGGGTTAAGTCAAATTAACTCAACTTTGGCCTGGACTAGAAAGATTTTCCACTCTGCTTCTAGGGCCTACTTATGGAATTTTAAGACAGAATTCTGTTCCTCTTAAATTCAAGCCCTTGTTTCACAAACAATTCTGGATTTGTTGTTTCTCATATCGTGGAATCATTGCCTTCAGTAGTGCACAACATTAATTTCTTACCTTTCTCATTAAAATTTATTTCAGTACTTTCTAAGTGAATTTGGTGCTGCTGAAAATTGCCAGGTTCAAAATTATGAAGACTGAAATTAACTATTTATTCACAAACAGAGGTACAGAATTGACATTGACTGTGGGAAGCTCTCTGACATCATTGTGCTTCAAAATCTTGGGTTGTGAGAGAAGGAGCAGGTCAGTATCCTGTGATCCAAACCAGCCACTAGAACTTTGGAGCCTGGTGAATCTAAAAGCCATAAATGATCTGGAAAAGGGGTAAACTGTGAGGTGGCAAAATTTGCAGATGATACAAAACTACTCAAGATAGTTAAGTCCCAGGCAGACAGCGAAGAGCTGCAAAAGCTCTCAAAACTGGGTGACTGGGCAAAAAGATGGCTGATGAAATTCAATGTTGATAAATGCAAAGTAATGCACATTGGAAAACATAATCCTAACTATACATATAAAATGATGGGGTATAAATTAACTATTACCACTCAAGAAAGAGATCTTGGAATCGTTGTGGATAGTTCTCTGAAAACATCCACTCAATGTGCAGCAGCAGTCAAAAAAGGCAAACGGAATGTTGGGAATCATTAAGAAAGGGATAGAAAAGACAGAAAATATCATATTGCCTCTATATAAATCCATGGTAAGCCCACATCTTGAATACTGAGTGCAGATGTGGTCGCCCCATATCAGAAAAGATGTATTGGAATTGGAAAAGGGTCAGAAAAGGGCAACAAAAATGATTAGGGGTATGAAACAGCTGCCATATGAGGAGAGACTAATAAGACCAGGACTTTTCAGCTTAGAAAAGAAACAACTAAGGGGGGATATGATTGAGGTCTATAAAATTATGACTGGTATGGAGAAAATAAATAAGGAAGTGTTATTTACTCCTTCTAATAATGCAAGAACTAGGGGTCACCAAATGAAATTAATAGGCAGAAGGTTTAAAACAAACAAAAGGAAGTATTTCTCACACAATGCACAGTCAACCCGCGGAACTCTTTGCCAGAGGATGTTGTGAAGGCCAACACTATAACAGGGTTCAAAAAAGAACTGGATAAATTCATGGATGATAGGTCCATCAATGGCTATTAGCCAGGATGGGCAGGGATGGTGTCCCTAGCCTCTGTTTGCCAGAAGCTGGGAACAGGCGACAGGGAATGGATCACTTGTTGATTACCTGTTCTGTTCATTCCCTCTGGGGCACCTGGTATTGGCCACTGTTGGAAGACAGGTACTGGGCTAGATGGACCTTTGGTCTGAACCAGTATGGCCATTCTTATGTTCTTAAAACATGCCCATTTTTCCAGCTCAATTGCTGGCAAAATCTCATGAGAACAGAAATTTTCATGATATTTTCAACCTGAGATGGCAGAGCCATTTGAGATCAATATTTCAAACACAAATGACAATCTCTAGCTTGGTTCATCCTGGAGTCTGAATGCAAGATCCTCATACTGGTAGCCTGAATGCTGCCTCCTCATTCAGTCTCTGCTTCCAATGCCTAAGATAGCAATCTCCGCAAAGGAGTCAACCATGGAATGTGCATAGACTGATCGATTCTCTCCTCAAAAGAGGCAGTTCCTCCTGTTCAGAGTTTAAATACATTGGCTGTGTGGCGTGGGGAGAGACTGCAATGGCCTTGCAATATTGTATCTGTTTTGTAGATGGATTAAGTTCTTCAGTCAAATAATACATATTCTAATCTGACTAGTTTCCCTTTTTTTCATGAATCCTTGAGTGGTATATGACTATGAGTTAACTTTTGAACACCCATCTTTACTATCAAATGCAATTCAAATTGATGTAAAATATTTCGTCATAGCCATCCCACAATATTAGCAAGTAATGTTTAATTGGAAGACTTTATTTCGCCATATGTTTTGCACTCAGCTCAAAAACAGTGAGTCACTGCAATTTCTCTGGATTCATACTTAACTGGGATCAGTAGTCTTAACCAGTTGTTTAGAATGACTGTCAATAATGATTATTATTCTCAATATTTAAAAAATACAGTTTTAACATTTTAAAATATTCAACTTTGGCAGTTTTTTACTGTACTAACATATACATAGACTGAGGGATATTAATTTTACTTACTTAATACTTATTGATCTAATAACATACTCAGTAGTTTCATCATTACACCCTGATATGTTCTAATTGACTCATAGACTTTAAGGCCAGAAGAGACCATCATGATCATCTATTCTGAGATCCTGCACATAGCAGGCCACAGAACTTTGCCCACCTGGTTCTTTAATAGATGCATTACCTCTGTCTGAGTTACTAAAGTCCTCAAATAATGATTTAATGATTCAAGTTATGGAGAATCTACCATTTACACTAATTTAAACCTGCAAGTGACCCATGGCCCATGCTGCAGAGGAAGGCAACCCCCCCCCCCAGGGTCTCTGCCAATCTGACCTGAGGGAAACTTACTTCTCGACCCCAAATATGGCCATCAGTTAGACCCTGAGCACATGGGCAAGTCCCACCAACCAGACACCAGTTAAAGAATTCTCTGTAGTAACTCAGAGCCTTCCCCATCTAGTGCCCCATCACTAGCTATTGGAGATATTTGCTAGTAGCAGTTGCAGATCAGCCACATGCCATCATAGGCAGTCTCATCATACCACCCTCTCCATAAACTTATCAAGCTCAGTCTTGAAGCCAGTTAGGTTTTTTGCCAGAACTACTCCAACACTTCACTTCTATTTGCATGATCACATGCACTGTGCATATATGTAATAGAATCAATTAAAATTACTTTAGAAAAGGAAATTCACACAATTAAAATTTTATTAAAAACAGATTTGGAGATACACTCACAAAAGCTAAGAGACAGGAAGCAGCACTTATACATACTACCCACCTTTTTCCATTTTAACATACTGTTTTTAATGTACTGGGGCTCTTTTTTCACATCAGTTACATTAGTTACCACATCAATCAGAAGAGAATTCTGGATTAATTTTTAAAACTGGAATGAGTGGTATATTATACCTACAGAAAGAGAAGGTTCTTCATGAACTGTTGCATAGGAGTTTCTTGGTAATTATATGTTAAATAAAATTTATAAGAACAAGAAGTAAGAGTTTCAAAAGTGCTCTCTACCCATCAACTTTCAACAGGAATTGCTGGGAGTGAGCACTTTTGAAAATTTATTTTCTTATTTAGGTGCCTAAATGGCAGCTGTTGGATATGAAGCTATTTTTAAAATCTGGCCCAAAATTTTTATTAGTGTATTGTAAAGCACTGTAGTACAATTCTTTCAATAATATCATATACTATATATATTTTACAGTACTATAAAGAATTATAGGAACATGCAGCAGAGATAAAATGTGCACTCATGAATGTGGTTACTGTAACCAATTAACACTATGCATGTAAATGTGCTATTTGTTTGTTATTTCATTGTAAAAGAAAGAATATTTGCATGCTCAATTTACCTCATACAAAAGCATCTATTGGCTGATTCTCCAATACACTGTAGGTAGAAATGTGCATGTGAAATCACTGGATAAATTATACATGCAAACCTTCTACTGCTTTAATTGTAATAGTTCCTTTGCCTTGTAAAGTGCACAAATCCAATTTATGCATTCAAATAATCTAATTTTAGCAGGTGTCTATTAAACTGAATCTGGCATTGTCACATGCACTCCAAGAGCATTTAAATAACCATTTTTAAAGTAATCCTACTCTGAAAGTGACTACAAAAATAAGTTTACTTTCTTCCTCAACAGACCTGCTCAGTGTATATTCAGAGTCCTGTTTCTCTTATTTATATAATAAGATCTTACTACATTTTTACTCTTGTTAGCAAACACAGCTCTGAAAGAGTGAGTGAGCTGGATTCAATTCCTTTCTGTGCATAATAAACAGAATTGTTTACTATAATCCAGTTACAAGTCCAATCACTTACACATATGCAACTCCACTGAACGTAACAGGGTCACATAAGCATCACTGAGGTCATAATTTGAAGACAGTGGGGTTACACAGAGGTAACAGAGTCTAATTTGGTCTGGAGAATTGATATTACTGGTGATGATTAATGAGAAGGAAAGACTCCTGCTCGACTTTCAGATTCCAGGCTAAATTTGCAGGGCTGACAGGAAAAAAAAAACTTGTAAACTTAATACATGTGATATGTAATCAGGAGTCACAAACATGGTGCCCCACAATGCTATATTTTATCATCAGCTTTCAGAGTACAAGCATACTTTAAGGGATGCTTCCCAAGCTCCACACTTTTTGTATGTGATTCTGTATCATATAGGATGCTAACTCCTTAGTGTCTTAATATGAATGAATAATGATATGAACTTCGAAACTAGGCAACTATTCTGCACCTGGCACAACACATGACCTGCATATTGAGGGAGCTGGATGTTTTGTGATTCTATAAGCTTACTTCATTATGCGGTGGTGAACTAATAGTCATGTTGTGTACAGTTTCCAGCTCCTTGGACAGATGGACAGCCAGCAATATCATAGAATGCATATATTAAACTCCTTGCTGCTGCCAAAACTAAAAATGCAAAAAGCAATTTGTTATATCCTTGGGGCAGCCGGTGTAGGAAGCAATCACTTGAGGACAGAGAGCAGACAGCTAACCAAAACCTCCATTTTATTTACAGACACAGAGAGCTCACTCAGCCGGTTGAAACGGGCTGAGCTATCCCTTAATAGTCTAACTCAGTTGCCATAGTAACAAAACCCATGACAACCAAATACACAACATATTCCTCCCCCCCAATAAGAACATCCCCAAAATAAAACACACACTAAACTAGAGAAGGAGGGTAGACTGCCTCCATTCCCGGCTAAACCCTGGGGATTATTTTGCCCCATAACCGTGGGTTCGCCCTAACTAAAGATCCAGCCGATGAGGAGGCCTTCTGTCTCTAGGTGGATTACGGCGAACTTCTGGTGTTGTTGCACCCGAAAGTACTAGGGGCTCAGGGTCCGCAGCACGAATAGGTGAGGAGGTGGTATCAGCTCGTGCTGGGCAAAGGGGTATCTCAGCTGCCGGCGGTAATGGAGGAGAACAGTCAGGAACAGGTGACTCATGATTCGGTGTCTCACCAGGAGGGGTGAAGTCAGACCCCTCAACTGCAGATGCGTCCTGAAGACTGGCATGACCTGGCAACAGCTGATCTACATGTCGCCGCCAGGTAAGATTCTCTGCAGTCCGGACTGTATAGGAAACAGGTCCTGTTTGAGTGATGACTGTGGCCGGGACCCATTTAGCTCTGGAAGTATAATTCCGAGCCAAAACTGGCTGTCCTGGGCTAAAGGTTCGGTCTTTTGCTCTGGGTGCCCGTCTGATGACTTGATATTGCTGCTGATGTTGCACAGTTTGTCTGGGTTCAGAAGGTTTCAGCAGATCAAAGCAAGTGCGCAGCTGTCGTCCCATCATTAGAAAGGCTGGGGAAGCCTGGGTCGTAGCATGAGGTGTGTTTCTATAGGAAAGTAAGAAGGTATCCAGACGCTTTTGAATGGAGTGTTGTCCCTTTGCTGATTTCAAAGCGTTTTTCATTGTCTGCACAAATCTTTCAGCTAATCCGTTGGTGGACGGATGATATGGTGCTGACGTGATGTGGTGTATCCCATTTGCCTTCATAAAATTTTGAAACTCCTGAGAGACGAACTGCGGTCCGTTGTCGCTCACAAGTTGTTCTGGCAGACCAAAACGACTAAAGAGTCCTCGTAGTTTTTGAATAGTACTCTCTGCAGTAGTGGACTGCATTATAGAGACTTCTGGCCATTTAGAATGGGCATCTACTGCCACCAAGAACATGCTTCCTTCAAGGGGGCCAGCAAAGTCAACGTGAATACGTTGCCACGGGTTTTCAGGCCAGTCCCAGGGGTGTAGGGGTGCCAACTGGGGTGCATTTCTTACACCCTGACATGACATACAAGCTTTTGCCTTCTCTTCAATAGCACTGTCCAATCTAGGCCACCAAAAATAGCTTCGTGCAATTTCCTTCATGCGCACTATTCCACAGTGACCGGAATGTAGCTGTTCTAACATCTGTGATCTCAGGGGTGGTGGAATAATGACACGCCTCCCCCACAACAACCAACCAGATTGGACCGATAACTCCGTCCGCCTGGACATGTAGGGAACAAGGTCGGGTGAGACCGGAGAGGTTTGTCGAGATTTTCCATGCAGCACCAGGTCCATAACTTGGGATAATACTGGGTCAATGCGGGTTGCCTTCTTTATCTGAGTAGCAGTGATGGGTGTATTCTCTACCTGTTCAAAGTAGAAGATTTCCTTTTGGGCACTATCTTGATGTTTGACCGGTAAAGGCAACCTTGAGAGGCCATCTGCATTGCCGTGCAGAGTGGATTTCCGATATTTGATTTCATATGTGTGTGCAGAAAGTATCAATGCCCAACGTTGCATACGACTAGCAGCTAATGGGGGAATGCCTGTGTAGGGTCCAAAAATTGATGTCAGAGGTCGATGGTCTGTAAGAAGAGTAAACTTTCGCCCAAACAGGTACTGATGAAACTTCCTAATTCCAAAAACAATTCCTAATGCCTCACGTTCGATTTGGGCGTAGTTAGTTTCTGCTTTGCTTAGAGTGCGTGAAGCAAAAGCAATAGGTCTTTCTTCTCCCGAAGGCATAATGTGTGACACGACCGCTCCCACTCCATAAGGGGAAGCATCGCAGGCCAATTGCAGGGGGAAGGATGGATCAAAGTGCGTTAGAACTTCAGAATTTAACAATGCATCCTTAGCTTTGTTAAATGCAACATCACAGGCTTCAGTCCACTTCCAGGCCTTGTTCTGCCCAAGGAGCTCATGAAGTGGTTTTAGCAGTGTGGCTAACTGTGAGATGAACTTTCCATAATAGTTCAGTAGTCCTAGAAATGAGCGTAGCTGGCTTACATTTCGAGGTGGGGGAGCCTCCACAATAGCTTTAACTTTTGCAGGGGCCTTATGAAGACCTGCAGAATCGATGATGTGTCCCAAATATTCAACAGAGGGCTTGAAGAATTCACACTTGTCTTTGCGAACTCGTAGGCCATACTCTTCCAGTCTTTGTAGGGTAGCCTCTAAATTCTTTAAGTGATCCTCTTCATTTCTTCCAGTGACCAGGATATCATCCAGATAGCACTGAACTCCTGACAAGCCACACAAGATCTGGTCCATAGCCCTCTGGAACAGGGCGGGAGCCGATGTGATTCCGAAGGGTAGGCGACAGTATCGATAAAGCCCCTTATGAGTCACAATAGTCAACAGCTCTTGGGACTTTTCATCGACGTGCATCTGTAAATATGCTTGACTCAGATCAATCTTACTGAACTTTTGTCCCCCAGCCAGGCCTGCGAAGAGGTCATCGATGCGGGGAAGCGGGTATTGCTCTGCACACAACAGTGGGTTGACAGTGACTTTAAAATCACCGCAAATCCGGAGAGAGCCATCTTTCTTCACTATTGGAACGATAGGAGTGGCCCATGAGCTATGGGTATTAGGACTCCATTGGTGACCAGGCGCTCCAGGTCTGCTTCAACTTTTGGCCTGATGGCATATGGCACAGTTCGGGCTTTCAGATATTTTGGTGGACTGCCAGGTTTAATGTTCAATGTCACAGTGATTCCCTTCATACTTCCCAAATCATCTCCAAAAACAGCAGCATGTTTCCTTAGTATAGGGGTTAGACTGGTTTCTTCCTTAGTCAACCGGTGCACTTCTGCCCAGTTCAGCTGAATCTTTCCAAGCCAAGACCTACCCATTAAGGCTGGGTAGTTACCTCTCACCACAAACAGTGGCAATTTAGCCGCCCGTCCATTGAGCTCCACCTTAACATCAATAGTGCCCAACATGGGCACAGCTTCACCTGTATACGTCTTCAGAACAGTTTTTGTTGCCTTAAGCGGAAGATGCTGTAGCTTTTCCTTATACACAGTCTCAGGAACCAGCGAGACAGCTGCACCGGTGTCTAGTTCCATGCATATAGGTTTGCCCTCCAATAAGGGGGTTACCCAGTATTCATGTGAGCCCGCTGCCAAAGACAAAACATGCAGTGGCACTTCCTCTTGTGAGGCGGTGTCACCTTGATCATCCTGGGTCTGCTCTAGGGTATGCAAGGTTCCTCTTTTTGTCGGCCAGACCACAGGCCTCTTTTTCTTTTGTTTACAGGCACACTCAATGTGTCCCTTTTTGCCACAGTGTCGACACACCAGGTCCTTACACCAGCATTCTGATGCCTGGTGTCCTGGCTTACCACAGCGGTAACATTCTTGACTCTGCACAGTTTTGTGGGTCGGTTCTTGTGACACTTTTTGCACCCTAGGGGGTGCACTGATGTATTGTGCCTCCCTTGTAGCCAGTTCCATGGAGACAGCAATGTCAACAGCCTTCTGTAATGTAAGCTGAGCCTCTGTCAGTAGGCGCTTCCGTATAGCTTCACTGCAGAGGCCACACACTAACCTGTCACGCAGGGCATCATTTAACATCTCTTTAAATTCACAGTGTTCTGCTAGCTTTTTTAAAATGGCTACAAATTGTACAACTGTTTCATCTTCCTTTTGGTCTCTTTTGTGGAACCTATATCTTTCAGCAATTACCAGTGGTTTTGGGGAGAAATGAGACCCCAGGATTTCCACAATGTCACTGTAAGATTTAGTCTCAGGCTTAACAGGGTGTAGTAAGCTGCGTAGCAGAGAGTAGGTTTTAGCCCCTACAACAGTTAAGAATATTGGCACCTTCTTCGCTTCTGTAATGTCATTTGCAATACCAAAAAGCTCAAAACGCTCAGTATACACATGCCACTGCTCTGTATTCTCATCAAAAGGCTCCAGGGGCCTGGTCAGAGTAGCCATGATTTTTAGTTTCACTTTCACAGTCAGTGCAAACAAGCAGCTTTTTTTCTTTGTTTGGTCTTTACCTTGACTTCTACTTCCTTCTGTTACTGGAGCAGCACCAGGATCCCATCCTCGTCGCCAGTGTTAAATCCTTGGGGCAGCCAGTGTAGGAAGCAATCACTTGAGGCCAGAGAGCAGACAGCTAACCAAAACCTCCATTTTATTTACAGACACAGAGAGCTCACTCAGCCGGTTGAAACCGGCTGAGCTATCCCTTAATAGTCTAACTCAGTTGCCATAGTAACAAAACCATGACAACCAAATACACAACACAATTTGCTTTTCTGAGGACTACATCTAGGACCTCATCTAGGAAATATGGGTGCTTAAAGAGTCCCTACCATGCCTGCCTTCACTAAGGTATTGAAAATCCTGAAGTTTTAACCTCTACTGCCCCCCATTTCTCCGTCCCCAATGTTCCTCTTTACTATATGACCAACAACAAAAATGGCACAAAGAAATTCACTTGTAGAAATCAGGGAAATAATATATTGCCCTATTTCAAGGGATTCTACGCAACTGTGGATCTTAAGAACTACTTTCTTTCCAGTCTGCCTAATCAGGACCCATCTCTCTACTCCCCGTCTATTCTATTCAATGTCACTTTCACAGCCCCAGCATCAAAAGTCTTGAGAGTTTGGAGGAGGGCCTGAGAAATTCTCACTTTTCCCCACAAATGTGCAAAATGTATGATTCTCTAGTGCTGACCAAAATGTTAAAAACAAACAAACAAACAAACTAAATGCAAAGGGAACTCATCTCATTTTATGTTTTATAACTCAGATCAAGTTCAATAAAAGGTCTCCTATGGTTTGCAAAGCTTGCAACTGAACTTTGGCCAATTCATGACTTTGCAAAGACATCACTGAAAATCATAAATTTTTCAGAGTTCAAATATGAAAGCAAACAGCACACAACAGTTCTGACTAAGTTTCATTCCCATGTTTTGGATTTGCTTAAAGCAGAAAGAAACATAACCAAAAATACTGTGGGGTGAGCCTTTTATGACTCTATGAAAATCAAAACAGACTATTGGCCTGAGTCTTCTCTCTCACTTACACCTGTTTTAACATATGGTGTAGCTGTGTTAACTTTAGTGGAGCTACTCCTGACTTACGCAGGTGCAAGATCAGATCAGACCAAATATTCATATGAACTTCTGAGAAGCAAAACCACTGTCTCATAGCAGGAACTTTGCTATGGGCTAGCCATCATCTTACCGGCCAGCCTGAGGTGAGTCTCCCTCCTCATTAGCTAGAGGGCCACTAATGGGACATAGTACGTAAAAGTCGAGAGGGAGCAGCTTTGAAATCCACAAGCAACTGGTGGTTTCTCATTTTCCCTGACCCTTCCTCTCCTTTTCAGCTCAGTATTTTGACTGGTACTGACTAGGGCCTGGCCTTTGTGTTTGGGCTGTGTCTGGAGTTTCTGCCATATGTATTATTAGGTTACAAATTTGGGGATGGAAAAGAATTTTCCCTCCTGGACCAACTGACCCCAGCTGGTTGGGGAAAAAGGTTGTTTCTTTTTCCTTGGTACAATGGCAAAGCCCTTTTGGGGAACAGACATAGGGAGGGATCCTCAAAAGTGTCTGAGGAAGTTAGGTGCACAATTCCCACTGACACTCAGTGTAAAATGGGTGCACAATCCCTTTAGAGGTTTTTGAAAATCCTACCCTTAGATAAGAAGGTAAACCATAAAGATATCCCATTAAAGGACAGAAATGGCTGAAGATTAGTAGGAAGTAGCTAGGATGCGGCAATAGATTAGTTGCAATTGGACTGGCAAGGTTCTGCCTTAGGTTGGAATAATGGGGCTGCCCAATACCCATCTCCCACAATCTGGGAGAATTAAAATGCAGCAGAGTTAATGGTAAGAGAACAAGTGGGAAGGAGGTATTTGTATTCTGCGCAAGAATGAGATCCTCCCTCAGAGGACCTAATTTCTATTACAAAGATAGGACTGGGTGGGTTTTGTGGCTTTAATGAGACAATGTCCTTTTTGCTTGGTAAGTCATGGAGGTGCTAGGGACCTTTAAGGTCCATGATCTGGAATGGTGGGCTACAGGGACTTTGTGCCAGACACCCAGTTGACCTTCATTGTTCTTTATATGTTGAATTGGCATTTAAAATAAAATATATTAGTTTTATTGGGGAGTGAAAACCAGGTATGATACTCAGCAACCACCAGTCTGTAGTTTTGATATCTTTGTGTGGTCTAGAAAAGAGCCTACCATTGAAATCTGAACGGTAGGCTCAGCAGGCTCTGGACTCTTTTCTCTCTCTCTCTCTCCAATCTTCTATGTCCCATCCTCAATAGCAGTTTCCAAACATATTCCAATAGCCCATCATCTAGAAAAACTCAACTCACCATGATCTTAACATTGAGCATGCTCTTTAATTTAAATTGAGTATGCTGTTTAAACATCAAATAGGGACAATTACTGTAAATAGATGTCTGCCATTTTCTAATTGAAAAACAATTTTCCATTTTGGGGTCTTTGTGTATGCACAGTTTGCTGTATCTCTTTTGGCTCCATGTTTTTTTTTAAATACAAACCATAGGTTTATCTACGTGGATATGTGAAATTGTTAAATAAACTCCAACAAATTCCAGACTTCACACCTAAATACTCTGTCTAGATGCATGAGTTCCAGTTTCAGCACCATGTCTACAATCTACATATTTGAGATTATAGAATTAAGTGGCTAAAAGTCACCTCCACTTCAATATCTGACTGATGAATCAGTACAACTGGTTTCTTTAACATTCCTGGGGTGGAAGACACAGAATTAAATATATAATGTATTAAATAAACATATATATTGGAATAAACTTATAAATTGGGACAACTTTTCTCCCTGTTTGTTTCTGGAACACACCAATGTTTGTGTCTGTGTTAGCAATTGTATACTGTCGAAGTAAAAACAGATCTGATACAAACTGAAATTAAAGTATACATACCTACATTGTCTCATAGTGTAAAACAGCACAGGGTCACACCACAATGAACAGTAAACACAACACATGAGAATCATTGGCCAGCAATCTTCCTCCAAGTTTCAAGGTCTTCACACAGCCTCAAGAAGCATGCCATACCATATAATGTCCAATCAGCTACACTATCAAACCACACTCGCCAGGAGTGCCCACTGCCCCAGCCCCTGCAAAACTTGCTTCAGCAATCTTCCTTCGCTCCTCCAACCAACACATTCTGCAAACTCAAGTTTCTTCCTCTGATTGTCTTGATGACATCAGGTTTCACTCCAGGTATGCTGTAAATTTGGGTGATTACCTCGTTAGTCATGTGTGAAGTATAGCTAATGTGCAGCAATCTCCTGTAGCATTTCAGTTCAAAGGCAGAAAACCTCTTAATGTCCTGTTTCCTTAATGTCCATCTCTCACTGCACATAGCAAGATGCTGAAGATAGGAGACTGCAGCAATTTCATTTTACTCTTCATGGCAATACCTTTGCTTCTCCAAATGTGGCTTAGCGTTGCTAGAGTAGAAGTCAAGAGTCCAATTTTATGTGCGATCACTGATGTTTAGCATTTCTCGTAATCATGCTACTGTGACACTTCCTGGGGCATCCAGGGTTTTGAGGCACCTCGCTATCACCTGCCCTTAATGTAAGGAAGTCTCATCTGTGCCTGCTGAGTGTCAGCACCCTGCCAACATCAGCCTCTGGCAACACAAGCACTGCCTTCCAGACCTCCACCTCTCTGTACAGATTAGCGAATGGCACACACCAGTGCCTGAGTTCTGTGAGTGCTTCCTGTAGTGTCCAGCCAATTAGCCACTGACCACTAACAGAACTACCAGGCCTGCTGCTCCCGAAGGAACAGTACATGGCAGCTTACTAGTTATACCTCAGTACACAGCTCTGCTGAACACACCACATGTAGATATATCTATAGTGAACTGAATAAGAAGTTTATTATCAAAGAAGAGAGATTCAAGTAATAGTGGATAAGAATATCAGAAACAAATGGTTACATCTAAAACAAAAATCATAATTCACTTTCTAGAGACTCAACTTAATTAAGAAACTATCCTCCTGTCTAAAGAACCGTATCTCAGCTAAAGTTCTCTCCAGTGTTTTCAACCACATCTGGCTGAGATTCCTTTTTCATTAAGCAAACTTGCTGATCATTTATTTCCTAAGTGAAGGATCCCAGGGTGTCCTCTTTGCCCCACAAATATACCAGAACGAATCTTTGATGTTCACCTCAAGATAGTCCTCCCACCATCCTACTGATTACTACTTCCTGTTACTTTCCTCTCTCTGAAGATTACACAATCCTTCATTAGCATGTGTCTCAGACTGATGAGTGGGGGCCCATTGTGAAAAATACAAACTAAATTTACAGGTAAAGAGACAGATAGATAAACATTTCTTGCCTAAAAGAAAACTGGCTTTTCACCTTTGCTGGTGACAATGCCTAAGCACAGACCTTAAGAACATAATTTTCAGTACATATACACATAACTCCTTGCACAACATCTGCACTTTGCAACTCTATTGATGACCAATGGGACACAGGCTTTTATTAGAGACCTCACATGACACTCTTTGGTGACTTAGAATATAAATACCCTAAATCACAGCTACCCAGGTATTTGAAGTGATCAACTCACTTCTACACCGCCTCAGGTCTAGGTAGAAATATCTTCTGCTTTTCAACAGATGTAGATGTCACCATTGTCTGTCTTTTAGTGCGATATCTTTAGAGCTAACTTCTCAGCTTCTAATGTTACTCTTTCCAGCAATTTTTGTACCTCTTCTTGTGATGATTCCTCCAGGTCAAAATCATCAGTGAAACACAGATTATTTTTTGTGCATTAATGAGCACACTATCCTGTAGGTTTCCATCAGAAACTCTTCTAAAGATTTCTTCAAGGTAACAGTTGAAGAGGATCAATGATAGCAAGCTGCCCTGTCTGACACCTATCCTCAAGTCAAATCAATCATTTTGCTCATGCCTTACAAACACCAAAATAATTGCACTTCCATAGAGATTTGGTAGCAGCCTTATTTCATTTTCACCAGCTCCAACCAGCCACAGGATTACCCAAGAAAGTTTGTGCCATATGCCGTCAAACACATTAACAAAATCCACAAAAACACAGTCTACCTTCCATCATTCTGCAGCAAATATACATTGCATATTTTCTCCACTGTAACTCTTTTGTGTCTAAATCTGGCTTGTTCTTCAGCCAGAAAGCTATCCTGGGTGGAATTCTCTTCAGTATGATGTGCAGCAGTATTTTGCGAGGGTGAATGAGATTGTGCAGTGATTTCCATAAACAGCCAGTTCCTCCTTTTTATGAATAGGAACCATCAGGGACCATGTCCAGGTCTTGGGCCATATTCCAGTCTCTCAAATCACATTGACAAGCTTTTGGTATGCCCAGATGAGGGCCTCTCCACCACGTTTAATTAATTGTGCTTGTATATTATCCACTCCAGGGACTTTACTGCTTTTCCATGTCTGCATCACATCCTCAACTTCTCTGATCATAGGAGGAGGTTCATCAGAATAAATCAAGCCTCTCATGTAGCTCTCCTCTGTCTCTTTCACTTCAAATTTAGAAATTGTTTAGCTCCTATTATACAGTTCTCGACTACACCTACTCCAAGTCATTGGTGAAATGGTATATTTCCTAACAGAAATTTTTTTTGAAAGAGTCTCGATGGTTTGGTAGGCCTTCCTAGTAGCATTTGCTGCAAAAGAGTTCTGTACGCTGACGCACTGATGCTCAAGCTAATCTTCTTTTGACACTTAAATCTTTGCATTTATTTCTCACATGACATGGGAATACTGCTCTCTTGCAGCTTCATCTGTCTTCCTCTGTGCCCTTAGCTTCCTTCATTGATCACACAACTTCATAATCTCCACTATGATCTAAGGTTTTTCTTTAGGATCTGTTTCCCCAGAAGTTCATCCATCGTCTCTGTAATGCAGCAGATGATGTTGTATTTTATCTGATCTACAGTACCCATGCAGAGTTCAGCAGCTTTCAGCTTTTGTTCAATTGTCTTCTTGAATTCCACTTGTGTTTCACAGACTTTAATTTAACTCTGTCAATATTAAATGCACTCTGAAGGTAGTGGCTGGTCATTTCTTGCTTTGCAGTTTGATCTTTTCATTGGCTATTACTAAATTATGATCAGATCCTAAGTTGGCCTTCTTCAAGGACCGACTCTCCATTACACCAGAACTCCACCTCTTCAAGATCATGATGAAGTTGATCTGGTTCTGAGTCTGCAAACCCAGTGATGTCCAAGTCCACCACCTTGATAGTATTAATAAATACTTTATTCAAGCACAAACTAAGTCATTTCCAGTTGCAAATTGCATGAGTTACAATCTTGTGCTGTTTTCTTGCCATACACAAACTTCCCAGCACAGCTGTGCCATTCTGGGGAACTCTCAGGACTAATGCACCCTGTACAATTAAAATGTCTCTACAGTGAACAACTGCTATCTCCTTCTCAATGTCATCACAAAATTTCTCAATCTTATCATCATCACAGTCACTAGTTGGCACGTAGCACTGGAAAACAGTTATGTTAAAGGGATGGGCTGCCAATCTGAGGGTCATCTACCTGCTGGTGACTGGTTTATAGGCCATCATAGAGGGGCTGATCTGCTTCCTGATCAGCACCACAACCCCATACTTTCTTATTCTGTCATCATCGGTGTGTTTCCTTCCACACTAACTCATCATTCTGTTCCCAGCCCATCTGGACTCTCACAAACTGGTCACGTCCCACTCAAATGACAAGAGCCCATTTTGTATTAGCTGGAGGTAACCTGCTTACATGATACCAGTATTCCATATGGCAATAAGAACATTTGCTTTACCAATTTAAGTAGCTTGAAATCCAGTCACCCCTTCTAGAATGCACAGCTGTAATTACCCAGCACAAATGCATTCGTTCCCCCGAATGCAGTAGCCAATATGATGATGTGTCCTCATGTCATCATGAGGGATTACAGACAATAATGGTCGTGGCATCCATCTCCTCTTCAGCATCCACTGCCATTGTTATCCAAGGATGATCATCTGGCTTCAAGGAGTTGAATCTCTGGTTTGAACTCTGAGTTCCTTTTCCTAAGCGGGCTGTTTTCCAAGGCTGGGAGTTTGTCCCCAATCCCACCCCAGCCATAACCACCAGGGTGGACTTGTAACAGTACCTTTTAAATTAGAGTTACATCTGGGCTAACCTTTCAGGCCAGAAGAGCAAGAAGACCCCAGGGAGAAAGCTACTAACATTCAAATGAACTTTTGTCAAACCAGATTGTGTGTCTGTACAGTACATAACAGATTCAAAAGGCTCCTTTGAAGTTTGAACTACGAGTTTGGAAAAAGGATATTGAAATATATAGGGTTCCACTTAATATTGGATAAAATTTTAATACTGGACCACAGAGGAACCGAAACGAAGTAAGTTCACTCAAAGGGTGTTGAAATGGAGAGATAATATTGCCTATGTATGAACAGAAAGATAACTTAATGACTAGAATAGTGATGAGGAACATGTCCTTAACTTCCAAGATGATCAGGTGAACAAACTAAGAGGGAAATATAAAAAGAAAGGGGGTTTCACTGACATACCGAAGTGTGACTCAAGCCCTGAGATGCTAACAGAGGGAGGGGAAAATGCCTTTCACTGGGACAGGGATAGTGGCACATGAACTTGAAGAATGTTAAGACTTATCCTTTTACTGAAATCAACTGTAGCTATGAGATTCTGCCTATCTAGTAAGGCTATTACCCAGATCGCTGACTATTTAAGATTGTATATTGCTTACTTTTGGATTTAATTGATTTTCTCTCAGTCTTTTAACAGACACTGCCCTAATTAAGTTTTACTGATGGCTGTTATTGGGGAAACCATTGTGACTGTTTTGAGAAATGACAAACAAACTTTTGAACTGTGGTGACAGGGAGAAAATATCTTGTCTGGAATATTCAGTTAAAAAGCGCAAGACAGGAGAGTGCTTGTTTTCAAAACATGGCGACTGTGGTCAGCTGGTGGCTGCAAGGAGCAGCAGGAATGGTGGAGCTCAGGGTATAAGCTGAGCAAATATAACATTCCTGAAAGGCAGATTTCTACCGATCAACTCTTCTCAAGAATTTTTCTCTGGTGTTTTCCCTTGGAGGAGGCTCAAATTAGGTTAACATAAGAACATAAGAACATAAGAAAGGCCGTACCGGGTCAGACCAAAGGTCCATCTAGCCCAGTATCTGTCTACCGACAGTGGCCAATACCAGGTGCCCCTGAGGGAGTGAACCTAAAAGGCAACGATCAAGTGATCTCTCTCCTGCCATCCATCTCCATCCTCTGACGAACAGAGGCTAGGGACACCATTCTTACCCATCCTGGCTAATAGCCATTTATGGACTTAGCCACCATGAATTTATCCAGTCCCCTTTTAAACATTGTTATAGTCCTAGCCTTCACAACCTCCTCAGGTAAGGAGTTCCACAAGTTGACTGTGCGCTGCATGAAGAAGAACTTCCTTTTATTTGTTTTAAACCTGCTGCCTATTAATTTCATTTGGTGACCCCTAGTTCTTGTATTATGGGAATAAGTAAATAACTTTTCCTTATCCACTTTCTCAACATCACTCATGATTTTATATACCTCTATCATGTCCCCCCTTAGTCTTCTCTTTTCCAAACTGAAGAGTCCTAGCCTCTTTAATCTTTCCTCATATGGGACCCTCTCTAAACCCCTAATCATTTTAGTTGCTCTTTTCTGAACCTTTTCTAGTGCTAGAATATCTTTTTTGAGGTGAGGAGACCACATCTGTACACAGTATTCGAGATGTGGGCGTACCATGGATTTATATAAGGGCAATAATATATTCTCAGTCTTATTCTCTATCCCCTTTTTAATGATTCCTAACATCCTGTTTGCTTTTTTGACCGCCTCTGCACACTGCGTGGACATCTTCAGAGAACTATCCACGATAACTCCAAGATCTTTTTCCTGACTCGTTGTAGCTAAATTAGCCCCCATCATGTTGTATGTATAGTTGGGGTTATTTTTTCCAATGTGCATTACTTTACATTTATCCACATTAAATTTCATTTGCCATTTTGTTGCCCAATCACTTAGTTTTGTGAGATCTTTTTGAAGTTCTTCACAATCTGCTTTGGTCTTAACTATCTTGAGTAGTTTAGTATCATCTGCAAACTTTGCCACCTCACTGTTTACCCCTTTCTCCAGATCATTTATGAATAAATTGAATAGGATTGGTCCTAGGACTGACCCTTGGGGAACACCACTAGTTACCCCTCTCCATTCTGAGAATTTACCATTAATTCCTACCCTTTGTTCCCTGTCCATTAACCAGTTCTCAATCCATGAAAGGACCTTTCCTTTTATCCCATGACAGCTTAATTTACATAAGAGCCTTTGGTGAGGGACCTTGTCAAAGGCTTTCTGGAAATCTAAGTACACTATGTCCACCGGATCCCCCTTGTCCATATGTTTGTTGACCCCTTCAAAGAACTCTAATAGATTAGTAAGACACGATTTCCCTTTACAGAAACCATGTTGACTATTGCTCAAGAGTTTATGTTTTTCTATGTGTCTGACAATTTTATTCTTTACTATTGTTTCAACTAATTTGCCCGGTACCGACGTTAGACTTACCGGTCTGTAATTGCCGGGATCACCCCTAGAGCCCTTTTTAAATATTGGCGTTACATTAGCTAACTTCCAGTCATTGGGTACCGAAGCCGATTTAAAGGACAGGTTACAAACCTTAGTTAATAGTTCCGCAACTTCACATTTGAGTTCTTTCAGAACTCTTGGGTGAATGCCATCTGGTCCCGGTGACTTGTTAATGTTGAGTTTATCAATTAATTCCAAAACCTCCTCTAGTGACACTTCAATCTGTGACAGTTCCTCAGATTTGTCACCTACAAAAGCCAGCTCAGGTTTGGGAATCTCCCTAACATCCTCAGCCGTGAAGACTGAAGCAAAGAATCCATTTAGTTTCTCCGCAATGACTTTATCATCTTTAGGCGCTCCTTTTGAATTTTGATCATCAAGGGGCCCCACTGGTTGTTTAGCAGGCTTCCTGCTTCTGATGTACTTAAAAAACATTTTCCTCTAGAGCATCCTCAACCTAGTTTGGATACATCCAGTGTCAATTTAAAATATGTATCTGAGGAATTTAGAGATGAATGCATTGATCAGATTGGATTTCTACTTCAACCAAATCAAAACTATTTAGTGAGCTTCCGATACACAGGTAAGATACAAAAAACCTCTACCATACAAAAGGAGAGCCAGTACCATACATGAGAATTATAATCCTATGGCAAAACAACATTAAGGAGCAAAATGATTCATAGTTTTTGGTCCTGCTTTCATGTAAATACTGTTTTCTTAGTAATAAAGACTACAGGAAAGTGGTTAAGACATGCTATCCATTTTAGGTTGTATGATTCCTATTTGTGCTGAAGGTAGCAAACAATAAGTGAGATCCAATAAGGAATCTTTAGAATTTATATTGTTTCCATAAATGCTGCAGTTTTCGTTATGAGAGACTAAAGGAACCATATAGGATATCCAGCAGTTCCCTACAGTCCCACATGAAATGTTTGAGGATTATTTGAACAGTGCCACATAAACCTAATGCTCTGGCAATGACATGACAATCTCAAAATGGCTAGTAAAGTAATGGGAGCAGAGCTCATCAAACCAGAAATAAATGTGACAATGTCTAAAAGTGTTACTGTAATGGATACAGTGACTTTCCAATTTTCCTTTTTACACAGAAGGGAATTTCTTCCCATAAGTTAAATTACTACACAATTCAATATCATGCAGAGATGAAAGTTTTGACCCATTCAGGGGCATTTGTTTGCATAGTTTCATCATTTACACACATTTCTTGAAGTTGCTCTTTGAGTCATCTATATTGTATCCATTTATACTTTTCTCTTTATTTTAATAGAGAAAACTAAAAGGAAAAATGAAGCTAAGAGTTTCCCTGCTATATCTAGGCTGAGGTTTTTTGCCAAATAGCACACTTGTTCTGAATTAAATCTGAAATGATTCTATACATTACCTGTAAATATTTTCTTTGATGAAGTACACCTATTTTTCTCAGTGAAATCATGTTGAATCAAAGAAATACAAACATTTGGCTCTATCAGGTGATATGGCTTCCTAAAAAAATCATAAGCATTATAATCTATCATTTGGAAAACATGCCTGAGAGGCACCGTGTTCCAGTGGTTAGGACACTTGGCTGGCAATCAAGAGACTGGGACTGATTTTCTTTCTTTCTCTGCCACTGACCTAATATACAATCTTGTGCAAGTTACTTCATCTCTCTGTGCCCCACTTCCCCAGCTGTAAAATGGGGATAGTGATACATACCATTCTTTTATTACTTTGAGATGTACACTGTACAAGAGAGAAGAATATTAATTATTTCTTGCTAGGGACAATATAGGCCCAAATTCTGCCTTCAGATATGCCCAGGCAACTCCCACTGGAGGCACATGCATATCAGAGGACAGAATGAAGCCTGTCGTCTTCCCCTGTTATTGATTATCCCATACTCTGTAGGGATTTAGTGAAAATTATGCCCTTCTAACAACGGGTAGTAAGACTGGTCAGTTTTAAAAATTCCTGGCATACAAAAAACATGAGGACCATTTAAGAATAATACTTGGGACTGTCTGTTTCTGGAATAAAGACTAAGCCTGTTTAGCAGATATTCTTGCATGGTATTATACATGCATTAGCTCAACAGGATCATGCAGGAGGCAATGAAAGATGGATATATTCTTTCCAACTCAGTGAGTAGAAAGATGCTTGATGTAGAAAACCTCTGAGGTGTTTTGTAATACTGGTTACATGAGATGATTACTCTGAGATATATACGGGAGCAGTGACTCCAGTTACAATGCTGCACAACACTAAAACCATGCAATAGAGTGGTAAAGGAGTGGAAGAATGGTTCTGCCATTGTCCTACAGAAGGGGGCTTTAGGTGTAGTACTAGCATTTTATGTTTGTATTTTATATAATTTAGAATGATGGATAAAGAATAATAAAGTGGCATGTGTTACATGTATTGCTGTATGATTTGATCATATCAAGTCAGCCACCCTTTTTGAACAGCAGAAAGGAGTGGCCTAATGACCCATTGGTAGAGATGCATCAGCCAGAATCTGTGTCTGTGCTGATTTCAAGGCAGTGACAGACCTTTTAGGGTCACCACTTTGTTGTAAGTCTAGCATTTTAAAAAAAAGTAAAAGAATGAAATCATTGTTTTTCTTGTGTGTGTGATTGAATGCATATGCTAATTGTTGTATCTTCAATAAACGCGGCGTATTGCCGTTTCCCCTAAAAAAGATCCTGTGTGCTTCTTATAAGCATAACATAGGAAAGGTGCAAACACGTTTTACATCAGGAAATGAGGCAAAGCAAGAGTGGAGACATATTATAATATCCCTTTGACCTGGAGTGTTCCATCCATTTAGGGGCACCTGCCCTTAGAAAACATACTCAATGCTTAGAAATGATTCCTTGGTTGCCTACAGTCATGCCCGTGATTGCTGCATGTCAAAATGGCTTTGGGTCTGTTCACAAGCTGGTCAAATTATTTCTCTCAGGTGTGCCAGTTCTAAGATACAGCCCATAGCACATGGTATAAAGGCCAATTCTTCCTTATTAAGACTTCTTAAGTTTTAAAACTGTAGATGCTTTAAAAGTAAAGAGAGTCTCAAACAAAAAAACAGTATTCATCTACAGCTCCGTTGTGTTTTTAAAACACAATCCTGTCATCATGCTGTCTGGAATGGTTCACTACTGAGTGCCAACCTCAGGGCAGACACTCCAAACTGGTGTTATATAATAAGATTTAATCAACCCAGTAGCAAGTGTGAACACCTAAAGCATTATCAGTGTCACCATGGAATCACAGACAGTGCTAGTTGGTTGCTATACACCAAAGATCACAAAATATTCAGGTTGCTTCCAGTCCCAAGAGATCAGTCATTTACCCCAGGTAAATCTGTCCCTTAGATTTCTCACCAAAGACACCTCTTGTAGTCAATCCTATAATAAACTAATTAAATATTTATTAACTAAGAAAAAGAAAAGAGCGATTTGTTACAATGTTAAAGCAAGTAAATATAAATACACAAATGAGTTACAGTCTAGGGTTTTAAAAGGTGACAGATGTAGTCATCTGTCAGCTCTGGATGTCTTTTAGGGATAACCCAGGTTGACCCTGGGGATCTTTGCTTTTGGTTCATAGCTCCCTCCAGCCCTATGAGAGTCCAAATAGCAAAAAAAAAAAAAAGATGAACAATGTTCTTATCGGCAACTTTTATTTCCTTCTTCCCAAATTCAAGCTGATGGGACAAGCCTTTTTGCACATCGCCTCTTCATGGTGTCATACAAGTCTGTGCAGGAGATGTGGCTTAGCCCTCCAATCTAGTCAGACACAAAACTTAACCCCCCACTAAGGTAACAAGAGTCCAAACTAAAAAGTCCCAACAAACAAACCAAAAGATTTTTCTGCCCTTCAGGGCTTCTCTTCAGCCTCCCTCAGGGCCCAGTGAGGGCTAGTGCCCTTGCAAAGGAAATAATGTGGATGCTGATCTCTGCTTCTCCCCTGCGAGACGCTCCCTGTAAACTGGATCTGGGTGTGGAGCAGCCTCTGCAGTACTTAAAGTGGGACCCAGAGGCAATGCAGTGCCCTAGGACTGGGCCACCAAGCAGGTAGGAACCAGGATGACTGTACTGAGGCTGGGCGCAGCCCTGCTTGAGGCTCCACTTCCCCCATTTCTCCTGCTCTGACATTGGTACAGGTATGGCTCTCCCATCTCCCCTTAAAGGACCAGTCACCCTGTGACACTGGTGTTAAGAGAGAGTCTGCCACTGCTGAATGTGTGTCAGTATTTAGGCTTCTGGTCTATGCTAACTTGTAACATTGTATTCACCCTCAGTGGAGTTTTTTGTTCTCCAAATCTGAGTGAAATTCTGTCTGTTATACCCATATATTCCAACTGGCTTCCATGGGAGCACACATCAGTAAGTCCAGGCAGAATTTAGGACTCGGTATTAAAAAAATATTGTGGGATCTCACTAATTTGCACTTTGCTCAAACTTCCATCCCATAATTTGCACACTAAAAACCAGTGGTTTCTCCTCACTTTTCAGCATCTCTACAATGACGGAGTGCTACTGTCTCATTTACTATGATTTCATTCATTTTACTGCCAAATATTTACTAAGTTACTATATTCTGAAGTATAATAAATAATTAAAGCCAAACTATATTTGTTAAGTAAATGAAGAAAAGGTTTTTTTATGATGCATTTTCCCTGCTTGGTTTTCTTTTTGTTTGTTTGAATTGTATTTGCTTGTTTACTTGCCAATTTACAAAATTTAGTCATTTGCAATGGGTTTCCCAGTCACTGGTTTAAATTAGTTAAGTTCTACTTCATTATCTTCTTTCAGTAGCAATAAAAATATCCAGGTTTTTATAATTTTATAGGAATTGTCTCTACATTTTTAGTAAAGTTATGAGACAAGAAGGGATGGAAAAATTCTGAGATAGGAAGCATAGGCGACATGACGAAATAACAGAAAAGAGCGTCCCAGAATGACAGGGTGAAAACTGTCTACCCTTCTGGACTAATAGGTAGAGAGTGTCCATAGAACAATGATAGCAGAGGTTTATTTGCAAGGATTTTTTTTTAAAATGTGTAAAACAACCTCTGAATGAGCTTTCCCATGCCATCAATTGAGGACCAGAGGGAAAAGACCTCAGGAGCAGACCATATTTGTATAGATACAGCTGCTTTGCCTAGAGAGTCAGCAAACAGACCTACATTGCCAAAGTGATCAATTTTGGCTGTTTTGGCTGAAAATTCACTTTAGTTTTGGATGCCCTAATTGAGGGGGATCACCCTTAATGGAACCTCACTCGCTAAGCAGGGTGTAGTGATGCCAAATCCAAATGGAAGTCAAAGGGGGTGAGGACAAGTGTTCCTACCTGGTGGTGTGGATTCTGTTTAAAGAGTCCTAGTCACGATGTGACCCTCCCCGTCCAGTAAGCAAAGACAGACCTGATCATTCTCAATTTAGAGTCCTTGCTTCTGCTGAGCAATCACTAGATAAGCTGCTCTATGGGCTAAACCTCAGACATGGTGTGGGGATCGTGTTGTGGAGAAAGGCGACAGAGGCTGCAGCAGCAGAGAGGTTCCTCATTGTCCACTGAAATTACTCAGAACTTAAATCACTAAGAACTGGGTTAAATGGTGGAACCTCCGAATACAGCATTGCAGCAAGAGGCCGAGGTGGCAGAAAGCAGTACGAGCGGCAAGCAGCGACAGAGACAGCAGTGAGCACTGGCAAAGGTGGTGTAGACAACAGCAGCTCCTGCAGATGCATTGCTCAAACCCCTTCCCCCTTTCAGGGTGGGAGGGGAACCCACATGGACACACCTCTGAAATCTGACCTTGGACAACCAACCATTAGTGGGGTGTAGAAGAGGGGAAAGGGGAGTAGAGTGTTTAAGAGACATTCATCTGACAGACTTTTGCACCACAAGGTAGGAGACTGAGGTGAAGGACTGCTGCCCAAGGTACCATTAGACTGGTGTTTGATAACTGTTTGCAACTTTTTGAATCATTGACATGGTATTTTCCAAAATTAATGCTGAGTTCCCTCTCCCTTTTAATAATAGTTTGTTGGGGAAGGGGGATATATACACAGACTCTGTGCTCCTGAATGGGGAAGTATTGCCTCTTAGAAGTGCCCAGAGGTGGTAGTTAATTTTTCCAGAGATCTGGGTAGAGGCTTGAGCTGGTTCTGTAATGCTAAGAGGAACCCCTACATATTGAACCTGGCACAGGTTGCTACCAATCCTATCTGGCAGAAGGCTACAAATGGAAAGCATGAGACTGATTTCTTAAAGCATTAATATTAAATAGCTTTGCATTTGCAGTGTGTTATACTATTACTTAACATGAAATTGGCTTATAAGGTTTTATAAGAATTGCTGGTCTTTCAGACACTCATGGCTACATTTTCAGCACAGAGCATAGGAATTAACATTAATGGGATTTACGCAGCAAAGTCCCTGAGCACCACTCTAAATGTTTTTCCACTTTGCTACTAATTCAGTGGGTGTAAATGAAAGCAGATTTTGAAGTAAAATGTATATATGGGCCAGGTTTCCTGCTTGTGTAAATTGGCATAGCTTCATTGATGTCATTAATATGGGAATACAATTTTCTCAATTGAAATTTTAAGCTAGACTAACGTATCTATTTTATGTTATAACCTTTTAAAATATATCAGATACATACAGGATCAGAGGACATTTATCAATATAACTCAAATAGTGTTCTGCAGCTGCTAGCTACAAATGGGCTCAAGCATTCAGATCCAGGCCCAAAATTTTCCAAGATTTGGTTTTGGTTTTGTGCTATCTTTACTACTGTCCATTACAATGACTATATTACTGATCCAAATGCAGTGTGATTATGGAGAGGGTCTAAAATATTACTGTCAATTATTACATTCATTTTGCTGTCAGAATTTAAATATTTTAAGTGGATCTTATGAATTTTGGTTGAAATTCAGAAGACTAGTTATTGTGATGATATGGCTTTAGTTTAAATGAGGAACCTGATTTTTAAACAAAGAAAACAAGCCTTCAAAATATTAAGGAGATACGTTCCTGTTCCAAAAGTCAAATAATAATTCTCAAAATTTACTCACACGTTATATTGTATCTCTTATCTGCATGTTCTAATTTCTAAGCAACAATACTTGTATCAGCAGGAGAAAAGGAAAGGCACCAGTTTGTAAAAAACAATGTCTGGAAGACCCCCGCACATTTGTGGTACTGTCAGCCTAACTTTGGGATCAATTAATATCCCATGGTTACTTAACCTCATTATTCCCCATCACATCTTACTATTATGTGCTTTGTTGTAGTGGGCAAAATCAATAGAAATTGTTTAAATTTTAAATACATTTTAGCAATCACAATGTTATGCCATATGGTCACCCAAAAGTTATGAACCATCCACAAGTTTTATTTCCAGCTGCAAAACTAAACAGTTAATAGTTTAATAAATTGGCATGGTCATCATTGACACAATCACAATTGATTTTGAATGACTCACTTCTGTTATAATTAACAGTGTATAATAGTCACTGAGAAAATGTCAGTTCCTGTAGGCTGGCTGAACAATGGTAACTGAACCTGAGTGATGCCTTAACAGTTAATGAAATTCTTTTTTAACCAATCAGAAGGAAATATGTTCTTAGTTTATACTACCATATGGATATCCGGACATATGGATGGTTCATAAATGCTCTACATTAAATTGTTATTTTTATGTTTTCAGTGTAACAAAAACACCAAGCAGGTGTTTTTAAATGTCACATTTTGAACAGCAGCAGTTTCATTAACATAGAAAATTCATTATTCACAGTTGTATTACTGACATATTAGTCCAGGAGAGAAATTTTATTGGTGATATGGCGATATATCTATAGCAAGCATTCTTCTCTTGTATTTTAAATATCTCTTTCCCGTTCATATGTGCAAGTGCACACACTCTCTGATCACAGTCGTAGCCATGATATTTCTTTTCAGTACTGAAATTACAAGAAAATATTATAAAGTCATGAATTTGCTCTCACTCCATTCTTATCATGCACTGATCTGCTTGTTCTGCTGCTCCTTTTTGTTTTGCTACAATGGGGTGTCTTCACAGTATACCATATACATATAATTTATACATGAAGCAGTTTAACACTCATCCTTGCATTTTCAGAGATGGTATGTATTACATAATTTTGTTATCTCTTGGGTTTGGTTTATTTTTTCAAAGCGTTTAATGTTGTATAAATTAGAAAACATAATCAAGAGACGTGACAATAATCTCTGTAATGCAACTTCAATCTCTGCATACAAGAAAAAATATTACGAAAGAATAAAGAACATTAAAAATGCAGATTCCCACATACTATGTTCTTTAATACAGTAAATATGCAATCACCGCTACCAATATTTTTGTCTAGAATGATCAAGGTGTTCCAAACAAAAATGAGTCTGCAATTTCATCTATTGGTGCCAAAATGTATAGTACAGCACTATGTTTCCAATGATACAGATAAGGACTGCAAGCAGTTTCCTTTCTGAACTCTGCTTCTTTGGAGTTTGTGGCTCAGATGGTTTAATTTCCATTGGTCTACAACTTGGTATATAAGACATCAGCCAGAATGTTGTTTCCCCCGTTCCCCTGCCCATCAAATAGTTTCAGTCAGTTCAGCCATTTAAAAAAAGTTTGTTTGCACGCTAGTTCTCTAAAATGAAGCACATATTTTCATTATCACTTTTCTGACATAGTTTATGTGTAATATACAAAAATAACAAAAACAAAATGCAAACATAAAAACTGACAGTATATAAAACTCTAACATTGTGTTAGTCAGATATAAACCTAGGCGTACAGGAACACTGCAAAGGCATCACTGACATGTGCCTGTACACTGTTGGGTAGCAGCCCCAGAAATACATATGTTCCTCACAGAAATTAGTTATAATGGAAGTGTGAATAATATCTAATTGCCACTGTCAGATCTGGAGAGAAAGGATGGTGAAGGGGCTGGGCACTTATATATGACTTGGGAGACCTTCTTTGTCACAGATTTCTTGTGTGACCTTGGGCAAGTCATTTAATCTCTCTGTGCCTCAGTTCCCATCAGTAAAATTGGGATAATAGCACTGCCTTACCCCACAGGGGTTTTGTGAGGATACATAAATTAAAGATTGTGTGGTGCTCAGATATTGGATGATGGGGGCTATGTAAGAATTTAAGAAAAGTAGGATCGATAGAAGTGCAACCACCACCTGATTCCCTAGCTCTCACCTGTTGGATCTTTGGAGCAGATCTGCCAAGTACGACACATTTCACATAACACTCATGTCTGTGATCCCACATCAACACTTTCCCGCATCTCCACTGGAGTCTTGTATACCAAGCCAGGCTGCAGGTTTTCCCTTGCAATCACTCCTTCTAGGTCCAGAGGCCACTGTGACACATTCTAAGTAAGGAGCCTGTGTGGTTCTCTGTTTCCTCCCCACTCACTACTCCTCTTGCAGGCCCTAGCTGCCCCAAAACCCACACCATCTACCACCACCATCAACCCTTCCCCTTGACAACTGCCCTAGCCAGGGCCAACCAAACCACTACTACCTAGGTAACCTACACACCCTCCAACACCACATGCCTCTCCCAGGAAAGGGGTCCTGCTCTGTGTGTGAGCATGGGGTGGAGGCCTCTCACCATCTGTTTCTGCAAAGCATGGGGGATGAGGGTTAAGTTCCTGTCTTCCTATTATTCTGGGGCAGGAGTGGGGGAGTTGTGCCTGAAAGAGAAACTAATGACTTGCTGTCACCCATGAGAATGACATAGAACCACACAAAACTTGGTAGGTCTGAGAGAGATCTTTCTGAAGGTTGTGCAGCAAGCCAGATCAGGGCCAAAAATGGCTGTTCTGTTCTCCACTCTACCAAAAGGTTTGCTGGCATGAACCCATGAGCAGAACAGACAGAATTTGGCCTCCGATTAGTCTGAACAACCGAGCTAACATGGCACTACAAAACAAAGACAAATCCATTTACATTTTATGTTATCCTAAATACAATGAATAAAGTGAAGACCCTCAGAGCATGGATGATACAACTGAAGCA
Organism: Mauremys mutica; assembly: GCF_020497125.1. Taxonomy (NCBI): domain Eukaryota; kingdom Metazoa; phylum Chordata; order Testudines; family Geoemydidae; genus Mauremys; species Mauremys mutica. The sequence goes on from NC_059074.1 coordinate 121,606,641, forward strand.
TCTTTCCCTCATGGACAAGCTTATTACTGGGTGGGGAGATTAGGACACAACCAGTGAAAATACAGGACCACAGCCATGATCAATCAGGTTATCAAATCCATTCCCCTGGCTAAGGCAAGATAGACACAGCCAGTATTTAACCGATCTTGATCCACAGACTTAATTTACTTTAGTATATTAGAACATTAATTTCTTATTGATTATAGATCAAGCAATATTAGCAGCTTTATCACACCCATTTAGTATATTTTCACTGTCATCACATCATATAGATGGGATTCCTAAAGATTATAAAGGAAGGTAATGTCATCCTAACATTAGGGATGCTGACTGAGGTGCTTGAATTTCACTGCACATAGAAGAAGCTTCCCTCGACAACTAAACATTCATTCTCTGAAATTCTCTTTCTGCCCTCTTCCAAAATGGAGTCACAAGAAATGTATTCAAATAAGTAATTCTGCATAAACTGTGGCACAGAGATTATGGGATAGGCTAAGAACTGCTGGAGTAAAAAAAAAATCCCAACAAAACAAAGTTCAAAGCTTTATACCACTGAAAGGTAGCCCTGTGCCCTTAATATAGGCATGGTTCCATCTTCTCCTTGAATGTCTACAGGTCACAGTGAAGTGTGTGTAGTGTTACACATATATTGTAAGAACTCCTTTCCCCTGCTTATCCCACCCTGGGAAAATCATTATAAACCAACATGTGCTAAAAGCTGATAGCAAAACATTGCATAGTAGAGTAGTAAGGTCATACAAATCACTACTGGTCTCTCTCACACACACACACACACACACACACACACGAACCTAATAACTGGTAAAGTGAAGATATTAGAACAGTAAATAAAAGGAATTGTTGTGAACAGGACAAATGAACCTGTTTTTCACCAATGAATGGCCAGCAGCAACAATATTGCAAGCAAGTCTTTAAGAATGGAGAACCATTAAGGTCTTTGAGATACTGTTTGTGTCCAGTCCGCGCACCTACATTTCAAGGAAATAAAGGAGAATTATTCAAAAAATACAGGAAAACAGATATCATCCCACAGTTTTTCACAAATAATAAAAAAATACACATTTGTATCACAGTGTATAGTCCTTTGGATAATAATTCTTAAAATCAAATATTTTTACAAGATCAAAGGCTTCTTAATAGCTCTAGGTAACATCACTTTAGCCACTGAACAAGGAACATCATTTAAAATACACCCTATATCCACCATGAAATTACATCACTTTGAATCTATTTTGGACAAAATAATTATTGATTTAAAAACAGAATGACATCTCTACAGTGCTATGCAGTAATTCAAACATGAATCTAAGCAGTGACTATAATAGTTTTTCATCTCTCTGGATACGATACACATGATCAATAAGCCACAATGAATGCTCACATGCTACCTACATTCTCAAAGACTTGGAAAGCCATGCAAAATGCACACACCTGGTGAAGGGTCTCAGCTTTCCTACTATTGCAGCTATTGAATCTACTGTACACTACAGAATTCCTACTTCCCTTAGGACCGAGTCTCTAAATGCCAAAGCAGACACATTTACTTTTTAAAAATAGCATCTCCTGTCTCCCGCACCAATTTCTATTCCTTTGTGAAACCACCTAATAACTGAATCTAGTCAGATAGTAGTACTGCTCTTGTGAGCAATTATACATCTGCTCACTTTATCACAGGGGTTCTATCATTAAAACAAACACACACAAATTAGACATTTTATGGGTTTTTATTAAGTTGCCATGATTATGAATTTCAAACTTCTCATAAATGAACTTAGGTTTTGTGCTGTTACAATTTTCTGTATAATGTAGTTACTCTACCTAGATTATGTAGCTGATTTCAACAGCAGGAACAACAGCTGTTTTAACAATCTTTGCAATTAGGCAACTTGATAAAATGCTACAATTCTGCTTCCTTGAATAAGTGCCACAAAGCATTTATCTGTTGCTTTGATACCTTGGCTGCTCTTTTAGCATCTATCAAATATCTGGACTAAGGGTATCAAACACTTAGCAATATAGACATTAGGTGCCAACCGAATATAGTGCCAAAGACACTGGCATGCTCAATTTTGAAATGCTGACTTTATTCAGCAAAGCTGGGACAGGCTAGCAGCAATTAAAAACTTGGTGGTAATTCATTTTTTTAAATAATTACTGCATCCAGAATTGACATTGTAATTAACCACTAGATCCTAGTTTATTCTCGAAAATGAGGAATTCAGTTAGTATTGTGGCAAACATTACTGTGAAGTAGCTGAAGGATGCCGAAGATGGTAGCTGGCACCTCAGAGAGAAGCAAACAGTTTAAAAGCAGCTTCAGTCCACGACAGAAATGTGAATTATATGTGAAGGAGGGTTTGTATGCCTGACAACAATCGAAACAACGAAACCATTGAACAAAAAAAAAACCATACTGAAACGATCTGAAGTTATTCTGTCCACAGCATACATTGCTGGCCAGCCTAACAGAATGAGGGTCACTGCAGTTGTTATTGACAGCCTTGAAGTCTTTAAGAAAGAAAGAAAGAAAAGAGTTGATTGATGCTTTTTTAAGGCTCTGGATTGATAGACTTCCATCTGGTGGGCTATTTATGTACAGAGTTACAGAATGAGCAGCCGGTGTACCGGCTTCTCATTAAAGCCCTACCTCTCCTGACTTCAGATCTTGAGGAACCACTCTTAGAGGTGAGACTGCAGTTCACTCTCCTTCTCCATTCCATCCTTGGAATCTCTCCTGAGGTTGCCAAGAACTGTGCCAAGCAAGATGATGGTTTCTGAATAAGTTTACAGTGCAGTTACTCCCTGAAACCACCAGTGGCATGGATGAGAATACTGATGCCAAAGAGCGACACAGAAATAAGTGACAAGTATGAAACAAGAGAAAATAAGACACCCCCACACCAACCCCCCACAAAGAAACCCCAAAAAAACAACCCACCAAACCCAAGGAGTTTGAACATAGAGCCAGCAGAAAGATAACTATAAATAAAACAGTTTAGCCAAATACTTACTAGGTATCACATGTTCCTTCCAGGCTGGCCTGATGTAACACACATGCCATGTTTCACTGGCTCACAATCATAAGAAAGTATTGTTTCCTTCTAAAACTGGAACATTAACTCTCATGGCTCTGAGAATGTGACTGCATTAAATCGTGATGACCAGGAAGATATGTCATTCCTTTAACTGTGATGAGTTATAATCAGGGTTATGTTTTGTTTTTGTTGCAATGTCTTTTCAATGAATTATAGAAAGCAGAGATGGAAAAGACTTATTTTAATGTAGTCCATCACTCTGACAGTGCAGAATTGTCCTTGGTCCAGATTGAAATTATTCATATGACAGGGCTTCCATGAGTTTCAGACAGACATACTTAGACTTAATCTCTATGCATGCAAGCAGGGTTCCTAGCAACACTGTTCTTTTGCTAGACATTAGAGAATACTGCTACAAGTTTGGAACCGTAAAACATTCTGGACGATGGTCATGAAGACAGCAAAGATATAGAATCACAGAACCACAGGGTTAGAAAGGTCATCTAGTCTAACCCCCTGCCAAGATGCAGGATTTGTTGTATCTAAACCATCCAAGACAGACGGCTATCCAGCCTCCTTTTGAAAATATCAGATTCCCAGCAGTGACCACTGTTATATTATTAATAAATATTTTAAGGTATCGTATCTCTTCTGAGTACTGTACAGAGATAAAGGTATGAGATTTGAGTTGGGATTTGATGGAGGAGAGGAGAGAAACATGGCACAAATGAAGATGATGGGATTCCAGGCACAGAGAGCAGCACGAAAAAAGGTACAAAGGTCAGAGTGGGAGGATACAAAGGAACAGATCTTTGGCACTGATACAGCTTCTTTGTGCCATAGCTTTAAATTAATCTTAAAAGGGTACTTGGGAGTGAGGCTGAGAGAAAGATGGGGTGACTGGGATGCCACCAGCAATTCCAGCTGCCAAATGGTCTCTTTGGGCTGTGGGCACTCAGTGTAAGGTGGAACAAGCTTCAGGGGACTGAATCTGCAGCCCCAAGATTGGTAGAGATCAAAAGTGACTTACAGTCATGTTTTCAGCCTCTCCTGAGCTGTGCAAGACACAACAAGGACAGTCCAAAGAGTCTAGCAAGGAGACAGGTGATGAGTGATCAGAGGCAGAGTTCTGAAAAGCCACAAAGTAAAGACAAAGAAGACTTAAATTTTATGGACAGACAGACAGGGAGCCAAATAAAGAGATATGAGTGGGGTCATTTGGTTGGAGGGATGGGGGTGACTTGGTGAGAGGATGATTATTTTGGCCTCAATGTTGGTGAGGTGGAAGAGGCCAGAGTCAGAGACTGAGATTACAGTACTTCAGATGTCAGAAAAACTGGTGTGAAAGTGTGACGATTTGTATAATAGTTTCAAAGGGAGAAGCAACAAGATCTAGTGAAAAGCTGGATATGAGAGAGAAAAAGGGTGAAGTCGTAAGTAGCTCCACATATTTGTGTTTGAGTGAAGTGGAGGACAGTGGATTTGCCAGCAATAATGGAGACTGGGGGAAGAGAAAAGGTTTGGTACGAAAGACGAAAAGCAGGTTTTGCCATGTTTATTCTGACTGAGTGACAGGACATCCATTGGAAGAGAGCTAAATGGAGTCTTTCCATCACTTATGCCATTTTTTTTAGTCTACCAGCCCTTCATCCAACCCAGAAACACTCTTTTGCACTTGGTTTTAACCTTAACCAGTGATGCAGCCAATTAACAGACTGAAAATATTTTGAAGCCTTTATTTATTCTTGGTTTATACTGTGTCCCTACTGAGACACTGTATAAAAAGGAACGTGACCATTTATATCGCTGTTGCTACCACTGTTATACAGTTGCAATAGGTCTTGTACAAAGTAAGCCTTGTAAAGTATCAATGGAAATATTATAGTCTGATAGGTATTATTATCCTGTTTATATGTCTGTCTTATCATTGTAAATGAAGTTATACATTTTTGCTATGTATTTGTATCTCAAACGTTGTGTTCCTGGGTAAGACTCACAAGACAGATTTACATCAAGACCAGCCAGGCACAGGTGATAGGCCATTAAGGAGAATGAACTATACCAATGGGCCCCTCCTGAGGACGCCTCAGAGAGCACAATGGAGGCCCAGTGACTTAGCAGGGCATGTAGGGCATGTGATCCCTAACTCCATGTACATGGGCTGAAGGTATAAGTGGAGACTGTGACATCACCTTCTTGCCTCTTTCTTGCTGCACATCTCTGGACTTGATTTCTAACAAAGGGAAGCTTTGAACAATGGAGGACCTCCAATCTTTTGGGTGAGCCAGAGTCTACAAACTAGCAGATTTAGCATCACTGCTATTATCCTGATTTACAAACTCTGAAATCAACTGATATGTATATGATTCATTTTAACTTTTTAATAACTCTCTTTTTTATATATTAATAAACCTTTAGTTTTTAGTTTACTAAAGGATTAGCTATCAGCATGTTTTTTGGCTGAAGTATATTTTGACCTGGGGTGTGTGTCTGGGTCTTTGGAACTGGAAGAACCTAATATATGTTATTTCTGGTTTTAAAAATCATTTATCACAGAAGTCTGATTTGTCTAGATCAGGGGTAGGCAACCTATGGCACGTGTGCTGAAGGCGACACATGAGCTGATTTTCAGTGGCACTCACACTGCCCAGGTCCTGACCACCGGTCTGGGGGGCTCTGCATATTAATTTAATTTTAAATGAAGCTTCTTAAACATTTTAAAAACCTTATTTACTTTACATACAACAATAATTTAGTTATATATTATAGACTTATAGAAAGAGACCTTCTAAAAACATTAAAATGTATTGCTGGCATGTGAAACCTTAAACCTGAGTGAATAAATGAAGACTCGGCACACTACTTCTGAAAGGTTGCTGACCCCTGGTCTAGATGACGTGGGGAGGGGGAGGGGGAGGGGGGGGGAACGGGGTTGTGGGCCTGATGGGGACTGTCTGTGGCTCCATAATAACAAGTATAGTATTTTGGAAGCGTATATTTGTTACTGGCTTGGTGAAACCTTATGATAGAGTATAGAGTCTGTCTGGGATATATGCCCTGTATTCTGGCAGTCTGACCTGAGATTGGCGCTCTTAGCTGTATCCCATACCAGGCAGTATGACAGCTACCATAAATCTCTATCTTTAATACACATAGCAACAATTGTCTACACTGACAAAATATCAGCACTTCTAAAAGAAATTTCCATTTAAGAAACAACAACAACAAAACCTTAACACACAAGTCCTGCCTCTGACGTCTCAGGACCAGGCTACTGTGATGCACTTTACTTAAATCCATTCAGAGGCAAAAGCTAATATAGAATCTACAGCCTACTTTTTGAACACAGTATCTTATAGCAAGCCTATTAAACCAGTGCTTCCTGGCTCCACTTGCTACCTGTGGGTCTAGGGACAGAGTTCCTAGAATTGGTAATAACCTGGAAACTTGTTTATCTGATAGAATGCCTCTTGCCTCATGACATACTGCCACAGTTGGGGTCTGGGATGGTGCTTCTAGTCAGCAGAAACTAGTGACATCAGATATGGGTAGAAAACTGAAACAAAGTTGTGTTCCAAACCAATTTACAGCAGTGATAAAAATCACACTCAATCTTATGCCAAACAAAGTTGGCAAGGTCTGTTCTGAAGAGGTTCATCCTACTTTGCAGGAAAGATAAACAAAATCTGACAGAAACTCATTGAGCAAAAAGCTCTCCGCCAGACTGTTTGGCATTCACTACTCCACCACCATTCATGGCCCTTGCCCCATCGCCTGCAAAACAGAGCTGTGCCTCTGTAGGTGGGTGAAAACCAGCTCAGACCAACTGTATCCACTGCTAAAGGATACTGCTAGAGCTGAGCAAATAATTGATTTATCGGTTTGCTCGCAGTTCCAAAAAATTGAAAAAGAATTTTCAGGTCACTCAAAATAAACATTTGTCCAAACCTCTTGACAAATTGAAAAGGTAAAAAAAAGTTTGGGGTCTAAGTAAATGTTTAATTCAACCTGAAACAAAATGATTCATTCTGATTGTGAATTTGTTTTGTTTTACATTTTAAATTTTTAAAAAAACTGAAGAACATTTCAAAATTGAAGGGTTAAAATCCGTGTGCATTTTATATAACAACCTGGTATATGGATTGTGCCAGCTCTTTTCCAGACCCAAAGTCCAGAGTTTGGTCAAGAGACCAGAGGCCTAGCAAATAGTGATCAGCTAAGAGAAAGCTGGGGTAAACAAGATAACATTGCCTTTGGTAAAGATATGCTTGGTCAGTAGAAATGCCAGATGTTGAAGCAATAACTGAATAATTATGTTTCAAATTGAACAAAGGATCCCTGTTCCTATTGTGTTTCTCCTGTAGGGAAACATTCTTCCCACAGATCCAACCTTGAGTTTATGAAAAGTTGGCACATGTCAGTATAAAATATGGCATCCTTCCACCTCCCTTCCCAGGGACCAATGCTTGCCTTAAGCCATAAAGGAGACAATCTGTATTGTCATATACTTTCACTGTTTCTTTGCTTTAACCCCTAGGAATGTACCTGTTGGACAATCAAAGGAGTTGCTCCATTCCTATGGACCCCAAATCAGAATTCAACATATATATTTTATACTAATAAAATTTTATCAAAGTATTAAATAAATGTTAACTTGCTAATTTGAGACCATGGACAGAGACATTATGTAACCTTTTAACCACTGGCTAATGTGCTATCTTGTCTTGCTGCAAAACCTATCCTGGGGTGTGGAACTGCCTACCCTGTCACTTTCCCCGCCCATGGAAAATCTATATATTCTATTGTAATCAATTGATTGACAGTGTCTCTGAGCCTAATAAGCAAGGTTACACTCCGCCAGCGCTGTGTGTAATAAACTCCTATGCTTGACCTCTACATGGTGTGGATTTATGTCCTTCAAAAATGAAAAGTCATTTTGAATAAAAATATCAAAATGTTTACATTTTTTCTACTTTTTTGACCAAAACAATTCAGCAACATTGAAAAGAATTCACAATGTTTTGGTCGACTCAAATCTGCATTTCTAGCAAAAAAACAAAAATTCAGGCAAAACATTTTGCCCAGCTCCAGTGACTACTAATGCCTTCTTCACGGAAGATAATTGCAAACCTACCTAAAAATGCAGTATTTCATTTGGTGCACAAAAAGGTGACACTGGATATAGACAAGCTCTACAGCTAGAATCCCAGCTAGCATTTCCTAAGCAAAGTCATTGAGAAAGTAATTACAACAATATGTTACATCCACCAGTATCCTTAATGTTTTGCAGTGGGGCTTCAGATCTGGAAACAGCATGGATACAGCATTAGTACACTGACTTCCTCAAATCTGTTACAAAAAAAGCAAACGTGATTCTGGGATGCATTAACAGGTGTGTTGTGAGCAAGACACAAGAAGTCATTCTTTCGCTCTACTCTGCGCTGGTTAGGTTTCACCTGGAATATTGTGTCCAGTTCTGGGCACCGCATTTCAAGAAAGATGTGGAGAAATTGGAGAGGGTCCAGAGAAGAGCAACAAGAATGATTACAGGTCTTGAGAACATGACCTATGAAGGAAGGCTGAAAGAATTGGGTTTGTTTAGTTTGGAAAAGAGAAGACTGAGAGGAGACATGATAGCAGTTTTCAGGTATCTAAAAGGGTGTCATAAGGAGGAGGGAGAAAACTTGTTCACCTTAGCCTCTAAGGATAGAACAAGAAGCAATGGGCTTAAACTGCAGCAAGGGAGGTTTAGGTTGGACATTAGGAAAAAGTTCCTAACTGTCAGGGTGGTTAAACACTGGAATAAATTGCCTAGGGAGGTTGTGGAATCTCCATCTCTGGAGATATTTAAGAGTAGGTGAGGTCTAGACAGTATTTGGTCCTGCCATGAGGGCAGGGGACTGGACTTGATGACCTCTCAGAGGTCCCTTCCAGTCCTAGAATCTATGAAACTATGAAATCAGTAGATGGAATCCACATTTCAATTCTCATACTACCCATTTTTTTTCAGATTTCAATACAGTCAACCTCAAGGTACTACTGACCTGCATACATTGCACAGTTGTGTAGATAACATAGTACTAAAGTAGCTCCAATCATTCCCCTCCAACAGGACTTACAGCGGTTATTGGAAACAGTTCTACATCCCCAGAGACCCTCATCTGGAGTTCCCACAGAAATCTATTCTGGCTCCCTCATCTTTAATACCGATATAAGAGCACTTTGAGAGGCAGTGAGACACAACACTGGGTTCCACTCCTGACAATATTCAGATGTCACATAGCTGTATATATCACTTTACACAGATGGAACCAATGGCTTTACAAGGATGTTACAATGCCTATACAACAGCAGCTCCTGGATGAAGAGCTGTTGGCTCAAATTCAACCTTGGTAAGACTGAAGTGATGCTGGAAAATATTTTAACGAACTAACCAAAACATTGTCGTCTCCCTCCCTCCCCTTTTGTAAAACTGGTGTAAAGCTACGAGGGTCTTGCTTCAATTTTCACTTTGCTTGGATGACCAAATAGCGTCAGCGGCCAAATAAGACAAACCAAACCAAAACAAACCAAAACAAAAAACAGCTTGTTAGGAATCTTCACCCCTTCCTCTGAGATGAGGATTTGGCCACAGTGAACTATGCACCTGTCATCTCCATACTGGATTTCTGAAACTGACCGTATCTAGGACTGAACAGGGAAGCAATGTGGAGGTTCCACTTGCACAGAACTTGACTGCCTTCCTTCTCAATGAGTCATACTGGCACAGGCACATCACCTCTGTGTTCTGATCCTTCTGCTGCCTCCCAGTTCACTTCCAGAGCCAGTTCAAGTGCTTGGTCTGGCTTTTCAAAGCCATCAGTGGCTGAGGACTTGGATGCATCAGAGATTGCATGTCTATCCACGACCTGCCACGACAGATGAACTTCTCTGGAACAGTACCGCTCACAAATCCCCCGAGTTCTTGAGGATTGGTGATAAAGTTCTTGAGGATTGGTGATAAAGCATTCTCAGTCAAGAGATTTGGGTATGGAAAGTATGTTGCAAGATCTTCCTCTTTGAGAAAGTTTTCCCCATCATAACCAGAATGGGGAAAGACATATATTGACATATATACACCAAGAAGAACTTCATATGGTAGGAAAGGGCGAAAAGCAGATGACCATGAAGTCCATTTGGAACCCTGCCTGGGAAGTGAAAATCTAAATTGCCTAGGAAGTTCTTAAATACAGTGGTAATGAGTGCTACAAGAAAATCCTAAGATAGATCACCAGACACCATCGAAACATCATTCTAGTTATTAATGAAGATTTTCAAATCAATAATAATCAAAGTATTGGTAAAATGTGCTTACCCAAGTCAATCACTTATTCAATCTATGGTCTGGGAGGAGTGAGGGAAATCCTCAAGCTTGATGGATTTGAAATACATATTTCAATCTTCCTACAAAAATGACTAATTCAAGGACATCCAAAAAAATCAAATGATTCATTGAACCAGAGCTATTCTTGTAAGCCCAACATAGTTTAGATTCTTTAATACTGCACTTAAAAATACCATAATTAATTTTATATAAAAGAATAAATTCTGTGATGAAAGAGTATCCCATTTTTAAGATACCTGTTACATTCTTGCAGGAAAGGAAGCAAAACAGACCCACAAGGCCTGAATCTCCATTACGCTGCATGTTGTGTAATTCTCTGCATCAGTGTAAAGTGAGAGCAAAGTGGATATAGAATGCAATCATTTAAATTTGGTAGCATTTTACACATACTTTACACTGGTGTAAGTAACTGCACAAGCTGCAGAGCAAGGGAGAATCAGGCCCACAGAATTTGTAATGGTCTCTTTATCAACAAATATGCACCACTATTGCTCACTGGAGCATTGTGAAACTTTGCAGAATGCTTCTTGCCATTTATAAAATATAAAAACAGTCGGTATGTAAAGGCCCTGCGGCTGGCCAGCCCTTATCAGTTATCAAACTGGGGCTGGGAAGGGATCAGGTGTTTTCTATAAAGAGCTCAAAGAACTCAGGAGCTGCAAACAGGAGATACCCTCCTGCAGCAGCAGGATTGAAGGTAATGATGTGGCCTTTTTTCAGCACTGGCAAATGGGAAAGCCTCTTGGACCTTTGGCCCATGGTGGGCAGAGGACCTGCTTTGTTTGGACATTTTGCCTTAAGTTTTATGTTTGAAGAAGAAAATGCTGCCCCAGAGGAGAGAGATTTGAATGACTCTGGGTGTGGCAGTGACTCCTTCATGGGTTGGGGAGACAGGCCAGCAGCCTCTTTTTGCACTGGGATTCTGGCACATGGAAAACTTTAAAAAAACTGGACCCAAAGTTTATTAATTTGAAAATATGTAAGAGAGGGTAAAACCAGGGCTTACTTAAACTCCACACAGCCCCAGTGAATTCACTGGGATTGACCTGCACAATTTGGCCCAACAACATTAGAAGCTTTTTATAAAAAAATAAATAAATAAGATTTGCATTATTTAAATGAACTAAATGCAACATTTTCTATGTCTACAGGTCTGTGTCCCTCAACTGGACTTGTGATTTAACAATCTCACCACTAAACTAATGGGACCAAGGCAGAGAAGGCACTCTACTTCACGTTTTAGTGGAAATTAGGAGTGAAAGAGAGGAAAGAGGATTACAAGGGGAGGAGAAAGGTCAGAGCTGCGCATGCCCATTCTGGACAGACTGCCTGCCAGTATGAAAATAACATTTTTAATTTAAATTAAAAAAATTCTGCCTCCTGCAGAGTGCCAGTATACTTGGGGAAGGAGATCATGTCAGGAACTATCAAACAGTTTCCACTGCACTTTTGAAAAGATTTCAGTGAATAAATATAAACATTATTAAATATCAATAGTAAAGATCTTTCAATGATCAAGCTAGCATGAAGGTAAGTTGAAGTTGATTTACGAACTAACAGATGGACATGAACACGCAGCTCACCAGCGTCATGGAGGTGGCAATTTTTCTGATGCACTGGCAACAAGCAGAATGGAATGGGTTGTCACGGTTATGCCTCCTTGATGTGTTGGCCAGTTCTAGGCTGCCCCTGGAGTACAGAGACGCCTGCCAGCTAGTAATGCTCCCCAAAGACGCGTCCTCCAGCTAGGGATAGCCCCTTGCTAGGACTGCCAGGTGTGTGGGGGAGAGTGGTGTAGGCACCAGTTATGCTGACTCTACACCCTCTAGGGACTCTCTTTTACCAGAGGAACCTTCAGTGTGGAAGATGTGGTCAGTTTCTGTCCACTTTGCACAACAAGGAACAGAACAGGCAAGAGAACCTGATGCATCATTTTTTAAAAAACTATTTAAAATGATTTGCACTAGAGGCCTGATATATGGGGCACGCTGAGCATTCAAATAGTGCTCAGGACATCACAGGTGAGCTTGGCATTTTGCTGGAGCCAGGCCTTTATGAGCTTTCAGGCTGTCGTGCTACTAAGCAAAAAGGATGCCCCTTGCTCTTGATGGAAAAGCCCGCCGGGTGGAGCTGGAGCAGGAGCATTGAAATTTCCATGTTCGACTGCAAATCTGCTGAGGTTTTAATATCTGATCACTGAGGACGTTAAAGAATTAACTGCAGTAAAACCAGAGATGTCTCCAGTTTCAAATCAGCTTTGAAATTTAGAGGATATTCATATCCTGATCTGAACTTTGTGGCTGGCCTTTGTCTCTGTAACAGGCCAAGCCAAAACCCTGCAGTTGAAAAACTGCAAAACTTTGGGAAAGTTTCAAAGTACATATAAATATTATGGTTCAGGCCCATTTCTAAATATGATAATTATTCATTCATGTAGCACCAACACTGTGTGCCATGCTTTACAAACAAATATTGAGATGCTTTCCCTGGTCCAAGTAACTTAAGTCTTAAACCTGATCCCACTGAAGTCAACATCCAAACTCCAAATGACTTCAGTGGTACAGGATGAAGCCCTTAGGAAATACAAATAATGCACACAGATGTTCCCCGAACATTTAAGATCATGATATATTATACATAATATTCTGACCCTTACAATTATGTTATACTTAGACAAAATATGAGAGAGAGAGAGAGAGAGAGAACAGAGAAGAGAGGGACTGAAAGAGGGAAGGTAGGTATAAAAAGATGGACAGAAATAGTCTCCCTTGTATCTCATACTATAGCACTACTAAGCAGGACTCACAAACTGCAGTTCTAACTAACCCTCATTTCTTTCCAGCATGAAAAAATAGGCCAATATTCTGTTCTAAACAGAGCTTTACAATACTTGCTCTTTGTTGAGTCCTTCATAGAACACTGTGGTATGTAAAACCTATCTAAAAATCAATCTCTCTCTCTCTTTTTTTTGTCCTGCTGCTACCATGGATATGACATCATTTTTGCCAACCGTTGCTAAGTCATGAAGAGAGAGAACATTTCCCTTTCTCACACGGTGCAGGGAAGGAGCCAGCACTTCCAAGAGACACAATGTTCTCTTTATCCAGCCAGGGAAAACAGTAAGAGAGAGCCGTAGATGGTCTGGGAAATGGCATATGGCCATGCAACACACAAAGTGATAGTGCAGCCTGGCCAATCTCAGTTCTCACTAAATTGGTGGCCTATTTTCTCATCTCAAAGAAAAGAAGGGGAGAAAAAAGCCTCAAAGCCTTACCCTGCTGAGGCAACATGTTTGTCTCCAGCCCTTCCCAACAAGGACTGCATTCTCTGCTGAAAAACAGAAGAGGGAGTGCTTATGATCTATATGTGAGCTGCAGCTCCTGGCCTTTATCCTGTGAGCGGCATCTATTAAACCATTAAATATAATATGTTATTTATAACAGAGGGTGGAGGAAAGGAAAGGAGCGTTGAGAATATAGGGATAGTAGGTTCAATGGAGACAAAGAGATGTTTAGGATTTAATTATGGACAATTTAATAACCAGCCCAACTCATCTTTCATCTGAATGACTATAGGTTCAAGGGCAAATTCTGATGTCCTCAGTATTTCTCATTCAGAAAAAATTTCCACTGAGGTCAATAGGAGTATTGCCAGAGGAAGGACTTTCCGGATGTGAGCCTCAGCCTTCAGGGCTGGCTTGCTGTGTGTATACAGCAAGAAAAATACTCTATACTGTGGGCCAACATGTTAAATCATTTCAGCCCAGTTTGAAACAAGATTATGGTTCAAGTCCATTTTGTCCCTTATGTTTTTGCACTTAATGACTTGATACACTGACATCAAAACAGAGGTCACTGAAACCTATAGATTTTCTCCACAGCCTAGACAAATCAGTCCATGATGCGGAGACATAACCTGTGGATAATTTTCTGCCAGGACTACAAACTTTTACAGCTTATATTGTTTGCAAATGAGCGAAGAGGGGCACTTCAACATGTGTGAGAAAGGATTAAAGGCTCAGGTAGCCACATTCACTTCACCTGGGTGGTAATTAGGCAGTTACTTGTCAGCCAGAGAAGGTGGGAAGGAAGGATCAGGTGATAACTCAACAGATCCTTGAGCCTTCTAAATCAGCTGAGTGTGTTCAGGGAATGGGGACTGGCTGCTGTGATCCGCTGAAGAGCCAGACACTGCTGGAGGCTAGAGGCCTCAGGAATACTTAGGTTAGGCAGGACAGTGCTTGATACCAGCCACAGGGAAAGGCAGCTGAGCGTCAGGAAAGGGTTGAGCACAGGGCCCAAAGGATAGGTTGGTTCTTTGGATCTATGAACTGCACCTGGACATTTTGTTACTCCAGAAGCAGTTTGGACTAGCCACTGCTCAGCTGGAGGGCTGAGAGGGGTGCAGACAGAGCCAGAGGGCCTACAGGAGTCACTGGAGACAAAAACCCAGCGCTCCCTAACACAAGTAGGTACACTGATGGTGAGTGTGCATTGTCACAGGCACACATGCCAAGTTCTCCTTCATCTCAAGAAAGGAATTTCTTGCCACAGTTATTTATCACATATTAATTTCATTTGCCAAAGATAGACTGCTCTTGCTTTTGCTTTCCTTTTTCCAAAAAGCAAATAGAGTTCACTGCATCTCAGATAAGGATACCAAGCAGAACATAAATTTCTGTTTGCTTTTTAAAGAAATGGGAAGGGGGTGTGGGAGGGAAGACACTTCACAAAGATGGGGAAAAGTTTTGTAGCCAAAGAACAGTTGTAGCCAAAGAACAGGCAGATTCTGTCAACCTCACACCACCTCATTCATGGTTTCCACAAACTGTTCTATTCTCTTTGGCGATGAAAAGTCATTAAGCTACATAGTAATGCATAGTCTGAGTTGCCATGGGGATGGCTGACAATATTTAACTATGTGCACTCATTCAGTGACAATACTTAATGTGTGCTAGAAAACGACATGAGAACACAAACACATCTCCTAGTTTGCAAAGGACTGGATTTTCACAAGGCAGCCAGCAGGGGGAGCTAAAGTAGTGAAGGATTTTCTTGCCCACAATTAAAAAAAAAAAATCCTTGTTATTCCAGTCTAACAAGTGAAAATTGTAGAAAATGTGTACTTTAAGATGCAAAGCTGTTGAATATAAGCTTTCCCTTGATTGTGCATTTTTGGCTTTCCCTTTCAAATATCTTCACCTCACAATGAGGCATTCTCGCAGATTTCCATGTACAGTGGCATATAAGGTACTAGTTTGACTGACACAATGAACAGTAGACAGAAGGTCCATACTATATTTTTTTAAAAAGAATTTTTATATGGTGTGTGTGTGCACGCACGCGCACGTATGCATGCGTACATTTATCAGTTTATTCAAAAAGAGACTAAAACAGTAGTTCGACAAGAAGGGATTAGCATACAGTACATAGCCTAGGGCACGGAAGAGACTACTGTTGACAGTAAGATAGAGCATTATGAATCAGCAGTGAGCTTCCATCCTGAGCAATCAACTAAGGGCTTGATCCTGCTCTCAGATATGAAGGCAGGTGTCTTGTAAAATCAGGCACTCCACTTGCACTGCAGCTGATATTACAAGACATCAGGAGATGTGTGCTTGTTTACCAAAATCAAATTCAAAGTGCATAAAATAACTGAAAAACTGAAAATTCCTCCCCTAACAATCCCTGCCAGCAAGGAAAAATTAGATAAGGACTGCAAAAGGGGATAAAAGAACCTTCGGCCTGATAGTTTGGGATAGAAATTTCCAGAATTTAATTTAATCTCAGCATCAAAACCAAACATTTTAGATGCTTTACAGTCCACTGACAGCATTTGTTTTGGGTTCACTTGCACATGAATGCCCAGGAAGGAAATGAAGTGAATGTGCAATGCAGAGCTCACAGGATATGCAGCTTGATAGGGTGTTAACATCAGCAAGGTTCATTCTCTCCTCAGAACCCCAGAGCAGTACAACTGTACTACTGTGCGCCTTTGTGCAGCGCTAGGGAAGCTGGAACAATTCCACAAACTATAAAGATGAAAAGACATTGTGCTTCATCTAGGAAAAACGCCCTCTTCTTCCAGTGAGGTTACTTAAGGGTCAGGGAAATGTGATCTCTTTTGTAAACGTCTCACAATCTCTCTCTCTCTCTCTCTCTCTTGCTAGATCCTTTTAGCAAAGTTGCAAAGCCTTTAAGTTTGATTGAATTCAAGCAGTGTTGTAAATTCAGGAAATTGTTTTCTTCTGAGTTACTAGTTCTGCAAATCTATATCCTATTACACACACAAACTCCATCAAAAATGTGTTGCAGCTCTCCAGAAGTTGATTAATTTAATCTTGTTTTACACTGTTTCATTGGCATTTGTTCCTTTCTCAATTGTCAACACGTTTAGACCCCTTCAGCCTTATTAAATCCCTAACCTATTTAAGAGACAAAACCCCCATAGATTTACATGAAACAAAACCACACCTGGTAGATCAGTGGCTCTCAAGCTTTCCAGACAACTGTACCCCTTTCAGGAGTCTGATTTATCTTGCATACCCCCCCAAGTTTCACCTCACTTAGAATCTTTTTGTTAATTATACAGAGAATAACTAGAATCATCAGGAGAAAAACTTGCTACGAGGAAGAAGAAAACTACTGATATAATGAAACATTAAAAGAGATAATGATCCCATTTTATACATAATAATGTATTTTTAGCCAAAGAAAAGTATTGGGTTTTTTTTATATTTGACAAGGGAGAAGCTCATAGTCTTCTTGACAAATTGCCACAAAACACTGAAGAAAAGCTCTACAATGTATAGAGATGAAATCAGTTTATTAATAGACTAAAGTGAAAATAATACTGTAGCTTGAGCTATCTGACTGGTTGCTCACTGTTTGTGCTGATGCATACAGTGGCACAATTATAAACTCAGGATTTGTTGCTCCTGCACCAACTGCAATATCTTTCTATAGGAGATGACATAGTACCACAATCACTGCCAAATTGGAAATGTTGGGTTTAAGGTCTTGTAATGTCTAACGTGGTCACCATTAAATAGTCACTCATCAACTAAAGTTATCACACAGTAATGTCTAAGATGCTGCACATCTTTACCATTCTGAGTATGCAGAAAAACTGCAGCATCTCTGGGTGAGATTCTGCCACACTTTTTTCCACTGAGTAGTACTTTACTCCTTGGGCCCTTACATACTACAGTGTGGTAAATGATGGTAGGCAAAGTAAGAAACCTGAGCCAATCCAATTCCCATTTCGGATGTCTTTAGACCAACATTATTAAGAACCACTACCCCTTGTACAAGATTTGGATAATTTGTAGATCAAATATGAAATATGAGGGAGCCTTTGGGGCTGTTTCTTTTAGGGGGCAGCGATTTCTAGGAGTTTCATTTTCAATCTGAAGAATATGTTTTGGGCTTTCTTTAGGAATTTCAAGTCATATGAAGATAAAGACAGTGCACTGGGGCTGTTGTGTCAGAGCCCTTTACTATAAAGTACCTAATACAAGACAAATGTCATATGATTTATTTTATGTTTGTCCTGATCTGATAAATTCACAGAGAAAATCTCCTTCCTAAATGTTCATTTAAATATAATGTAATAGTAAATGTAACAGTATATATATTGAGCATTTCACACACTAATTTTAAAAGACATTCAAGAAATGTACCAACTGTTACCAAGAAGTTTTACTTCTGGGATCTCCTTTCATAGATTAAAGAAAAAAATACTCTTTTTGCTAAGGAGTTTTTATGAATAAATCTGTAGGTTGTAGCATGAATTGTGAAAATCATGTAGTTTTAGAAATCCATACCACAGTACTGTCTGAAAAATCGTAAGACACTGAAATGTCTTACAACTTCAAATCAGTAATTCACAAATACCTTTACAAATGAGCCAGCCACTCCAAAAGCAATTTTCCCTCTCTTGGTATTGGCACCGCCTCATCGATTATTGGGAGTGGACCACATCCACGCTGACTGAATCGGCCTTGTCAACACTGGTTCACCACTTGTAAGGTAACTCCCTTCTCTTCATGTGCCAGTATATTTATAGCCGGTATCTGTAATTTTCACTCCATGTATCTGAAGAAGTGGGGTTTTTATCCACAAAAGCTTATGCCCAAATAAATCTGTTAGTCTTTAAGGTACCACCGGACTCCCCGTTGTTTTTGGCTGGCTGTGTCTTAGGCTGCCTAGCTAGGAGTCTAGTTGAAAGGAAATGGAAACAGCATAAAGAACAAGTAAGCTAAATAGTTTAGTATGGACTATGCTAGGAAAGACTAAGCATAATGAGACATCTCATGAGTCTAATCAGAAATGGTGAAGTCATATGAATCTGAAATCCTTTTGGGAATGGTCTGTTATAGTCTCATACAGAAATTAGCGCTTCTCCACTGTTAACTCTTGTATCTTTTTTGTTAGAGCATCAGGTCTTGATTTCCAGCATTTATGAGTTACCATGATACAAATTTAGAACTCTGGACACAGCCAAAGGTTTCCAGTTTGCCCTCCAGTGATGATAAGTTCATGTCTAGGATGCCCAATAAATTCATTGGTCTTTGATACTTCAAACTTCAATTTCCATCTCCCATGAAGGGAGGGATTGTATTGTTTTGTTTTGTTTCTAAAGAACAACTCAATGATATTAATTAAAATTCACTTTACAGAGCTGTTAGAATTTTAAGATGACAAAACCATATAATGGTTTGAACCAACTACAAATTAACCCCTGAACTGCAAAGCTCTGGTAATTTTATATATCTTTTAATGATTTAAAATTTGCAAACATCTCTGTACTTCTTGGTTTCAGGCATAACTGGAAGAGCACGTGCTAAAGCAGAGTCAAACCTCATGAAACATAACTGACATCCCCAAAGTCGGCTATGGCTATACTTGAACTTCAAAGCGCTGCCACGGCAGCGCTTTGAAGCGCTAAGTGTAGTCAAAGCGCCAGCGCTGGGAGAGAACTCTCCCAGCGCTGTCTGTACTCCATCTCCCTGTGGGGAATAACGTACAGCGCTGGGAGCCGCGCGCTGGGGCTTTGACCACACTGGCGCTTTGCAGCGCCACAATTTGCAGCCTGAATGTTTTCACACCCTGCTGCAGCGCTGCAAATTTGCAACTGAATGTCTATCCAAACTGAACTGCCAAACTTTCTGAGCATCATCATAGCTACTGTTTTCTCTATTTGTATATTCTAATTCTTGCATTTTTACTTATAGCACCACTTGAGGCAGGCTATTCACTAGTTAGCATGAGAAACTTCATATTACCACACAATTGTAACTGATAAATCACTGTTATTTTGTATCCAACGTAAAGAGGGTTTGGGTGGGGAAAGAGTGGCTCCTCATGCACTGCTGCATGGTAACTGTTAGCAAGTGTTGATGTTTTTAATGCTCAAGAATGTGGTACCTGGAGTCTCATTGCTTACATTAAAATAAAGTTGAATTCCAAAGCCAGAAATTTCCAGTATTATTGCAGCATGAATTTCTGATACAACTACTCAGGGTTGGTTGCAGTTTGCTAAGTCTCTATTCACAAATCTTTATAACGTGGCACTAAAAAAAATAGCTCCACAGTATAATTTGGAATATAAATTCTCAGTCTGGGAGAAATGTTTGTCCAGTTTTTGAACAAAACTCCCCTTTTTAGATGAGAGGAGAGGAAAAAAGAGATACATTTTTTGCTCTCTCCTAGTAAAGACAATCACAATAAATCATACAAACTATAAAATATAAAGGACATGAATCAACATAATTCACTAACTCATTTTGGTGTAATTTGCCATTATTATTAATACTACTCCCTTGAAATTAAATAAAATATACAGGCCAAATTCATTCCTGATGTAATACCATTGGAGTTAATTTAGTGTAACATGTAGATACCTCACACTCACTTTGTGTAAATTATAGTAGCAATAACAACAAAATCATAGCAACTAAACCACCAAAGGGATGTTAAAGATGAAATGAAGTAGTTTTAACTCACTGAGACTTCAGCTCAACTTCTTGTGACTGTTGATGATACAGTACTACTATCATCAAACCAGAGCAGACATCTATGTTCATTACAATGTTAAACTTGTCAGTGACATGACGTCATCAACAGGAGCAGGGGAAGCTGACTCCTGACCTTAGGACTTTGCTCATAATTAACGGAAAACATTATCTACAACTATTTTGTTTAAGAAAGTATTTCTTCCAGTATCTCTAAGCCTGCATATATATCCTGTTCTGTATGTGGGGCCACACACAGCTGTTCTATGCGTTTATTTTAGTAACAAACACATTCCAGTTTGTTTTCAATGATAAGGGTCTGACTTATGGCCAATAGATTAGGTTTTGTAGCATATTGCATAGTATACAGTTCAACCTCTAAGCATGGATGGAGAGTTTAGAATGGAGTGCCATCTCTTGCTTTTTAAAGTTTATTTCTGGCATGTTCTTAACATTACTTTAAGCTGAATACTTTCCTGTGATTTAATATACGATATAATGTCTGAACCCGTGTGCAGTTACACAGGCATAGTGTTTTGTCCTTGTGTCCTGAGGATCGTGAGACTCTGAGAAGGCTGGAGAACTCTTATCTGGAGACCTAATAGGGAATCTAATCCTGCAGATAAGGATGATTCCGAGTGGGGCTGTGCGGAAGAAATAGGTGCTGCAAAATTCATTTAATCGCTTGACTGATGCGGTAAGCTTCCCAGTTTATTAAATTTATCTACTTCCAACGACCAGTTTACATGACTGGATAAACATCTTGTTTTGCCATTTTGATGGCATCATAAAAGGGGAGGAACTGTGAAAAAAATGTTCCCTAAAGCCGCAATAGTGTTGTACTGAGATTTCCAATTTCATTCTCCTTCTAGTAAAACACATAAATAAAGAGCCGCATTGTGGCATGGATTTATATGCAGTACTCCCCATTGATTTCAGTGGGGAATATTGTGAAAAATCAATGGCATGACATACCACAAAGATTGGAATTAAAACATTTTCCACTATAAAATAAGGAAATACAATTACAGTGGCACATTACAAATGGTTCTTTAATATTCATTTCATGCCTTCATGTAGCACATGGCATGTACTATTTAGAAATCAAATGAAAATACAAAAAAACCCTGATCCCATTTCTCATTTTGCAGCACCAGAACCTCCCACAAAACAGGTGGCAGAAGAACCAGGAGAAAACAGAGTGAGTGAAGTCACTATAATGAACCTTTAGTAAAACCCCAGGGAACATATGCTTCAGGGCATGTTGTTATACACCATTAATATGTATAATAGACAAAGGAAGAATGTGACCTTGTATGGGACCATTTGATACAAAGAGTTCTGCAATGAGCTTTACAAAGTTATTTATGTTCTTACTGTTAATTTGGTACACTGCCCTTGATATCAGTACTTGTGTTATGAAAGAGGGAATGTTGATCAGGACATTAAGGGTATCCTTTTTGAAAGCACCATCGATTAGATCTCTGACTTCTGCTTAGATAGCCACCAGAGAGACAGAGCTGGGGATTCAGTGTAATATTTCATCTGTAACACTTCTTTAGTACTACACTGTAGGGTCAGCATTATTACAAGCATGGGAGTAAGTCCTTTGACTTAAATGCCCAAAGCTAAGACTGCTAGTAAGTGCAAACAGTGGGGATTGAAACAGTGATCCCATTTCTCATTTTGCAGCACCACAACCTCCCACAAAACAGGTGGCAGAAGAACTAGGAGAAAACAGAGCAGGTGAAGTCACTATAATGAACCTTTAGTAAAACCCCAGGGAACATATGCTTCAGGGCATGTTGTCTCAAATTAGTGGCCCTCCTAGAACTATCTGCTTTCGTTACCATTGACTAGGAGAAAGAATCTTTATGGTTCGGAGAGCTAGCCATGACGTTGCAATGGCATGCCAGTGTCACTATAGTTAAGGCTGCATCAAGACATCTGTTGAAAGGTCAATCTTTCTAAGTCCTCTAAAATCAACATGCTCAGTCGGATTTCTTGGAAATGTGTCATGCCCCAGAGGACGCCTGCTAGGGTTAGTGATCCAAATTTGGAATCATTTGAGCCAGGGTTCCACAGACATAATCCCCCAGAAATAGCCATTTAGAAAACAAAAGATCTTTTCCCCAGAGCTAGAGATCAAACTACTGATGAGGTGTGGGTCAAAACAGTTTCAAGATGCTGCACACACTCACTAAACCCAACCTGCCTGCACCCCCCAGTTCTGCCTTTTTGTCCTTTAACAGTATTAGTCAGAATCCTGTGGGTGACAGGGAATGGATTGTAAAAGAAGGTAAAAAGTTTGTACACTTCAGCAACCGTGGGGTATGTGTATTAACAGGAATTATTGCAGCACTACTGAAAGAGGACAGAGTTACAGTTCTATGGGTTACCACTGCATATCCCGGTTTTGAGATGTTTGAGTTTTGCTCAACTCAGCAGACTGCAAGAGGATGATGTCACCAAGCAACCTTAAGGCTGCACTCACAGTTTTTTGCCACTGTATTATAATATTGATTGGTGTAATGGAACTTGTGTCTTGCTGAGTTTGGTACTGCTACATATAAAAATACTTCTGTAATGGTATTCAAAATTTAAGTCAAGAGATAACGTTCTTACTCATTACAGCAAACAAAGTATGTTCATTATTCATGTCTACAGAGATGCGGGAAGAATATCAGGGGAAGATTTATAAATGGAACATTCCACGTCTTGACTGTACTTCTTTATAAAACTGAAGGGTAACAAACTAGCTAGCCTTTTTTCTCTTTCTTGTGAATACACCAATTCTCCTCAGGGTCTTCAGTGTATCCATTTAAACGTCAGGAAAAAAAAGTCATATGTGAGTCATTTGCTTTAGCTCCATTAATTATGCTTTATATAGCTCTTTCCACGTTAGAACCTGGGAGGGGGCTTTATTCTAGCAGCCAAGTGCAATTGTGACAAAGAAAGGCACTCTAAAAGCAATACTGATGTACTGTAATTACAGAGAAAAAATGTGAGGTGCATGTGACAATTTTCTCCAGACGCTTAAATGCATAAGGAAAAGTAATGACAGAGCAGAGAAATAAGGCAAACCAAGAGTGTTTTGATATAGAAGGAAAGAAGAACAACGCAGTCAGAACCTCAATTTCATTGATATTTCTAAGGTGTTTTAAAGACTACTTTGGGTTGCAGACAGAGGCCCACACTGGGGACACTGTAGAGGCGGAATGCCTGGGGAGCTCAAGGAGGGATTGTGCTTCGTTGCCTCTGTTTTGCAATCTTGTGGACAACCTAATTTAGGCTATTCAAAGAGCATTAACTCAGATTCTCACCAGCTAGTCGGAAAACTATGACATCTTCTTGGAAGCGCGGAGTCACAAAAATTCCTCCCTTTGGTGTGAGCTTAACAGTGATTTCATTGAGTAGCTGCCAGTTCTCTTACTACATATTGTTAAAAGTAACAAAGAATTGTGCGGAGGGCATAAGAAAAGAAAATAATTCATTGAGCTCAGCAAATTTCACAAAGCTGGGCCTAGATAGAAGTTCATTTAGCCCTTGCAAAAACATTGGACCTCCTCCAAAATTGAGACTCTACAGTCTTTCTTCATAGTAGAGCATCAATATACCCAGGGAGGTTTGTCTTCCCTGGGAAGAAATCAGCATTTGTCTATTTATTTTATGGTCCTGTGGAGACTACAGTTTTGGGATTGTTACTGGACTGGGGTGGGTTGTGCACAGAATATGTGCCGTTTCCCATGCTCAGTAGAATCATTGGGACAGAGGCATCAAACAGATTAACAATGAATTCCTTTTATTTCCCTCTTTCAAAGTTTAACACATAAATGCTATTCCCATAGTCTTTGCTTATTTCAGTGAACAGTGAGTCAGAGATGAAACAGACAGCGAATCCAAAAGCAGAATACTAGGGATGGAAGGAGGATCAAATGTGCAGACAAGGCACTACTGTGGATATATTGCGTGCACCCTACTGAATCTGCTGTGTTGGAGAGATCAGCTAGGTGCCTCTGTTTGTTGTGTGGATCTGAAATCCACTCCATTCTAGGAAAATTAGAAGAATAAGCCTATCTAGTCTCAAAAATATGAAGGGCAAAACTTCCATCATCAACAATTTCTTCAGTTGGGATTTACAGAAGTTTCAGAGTGAACACAATCATCTTGGACATTAGGCCTAGTATCAGATCTCCCTCCTCAGAGGATCTTCTTGGAAAAACTCATAGAATATCTCCATAGGCACTGCTGAAGTTATAAATTAAGTCTTTTAGGTCCTAAATAACCAGGAAAAAGAGCTAGAAAAAGTAGGACATGGAAGTACTGGCTCACAACACAGAAATTGTTGCTATTAGGTTGAGTTGAGATGTAACATAATCTATAGAGATTGTGTCAAGATCCAATTTGGTGCAAATATATATAATTTCAATGATTTTACTGAAGCTGCTCCCACTACCTCTGAATTTGACCTCCCCATGTCTGGAGAAGTTGTTTAATCTTCTTTGGGTCAGAAAGAACAAAAACAAAAGGCTCATTTTCTAAGGATGGTCTTTTGTATGGGCATTACTCACAATGGCTTTTCCAAATGTGGGGGAAATTATAGATCATCTTTCTCAGGTTATACTAGAATTTCACACAGTGATTACTCTTTCTTTTGGTAAAACTATGTATTTTCCTCTCCATGCACTCACTTACCTACACTTACTCTTTTCTCTGCCTAGAATAGCTCAACAAGAAAATCTTCTGCATCCCCAAGGCTACAGAAAGAATGGGTAATATTACAAACATAAACCTATTCCCATTACAGTTTTAAGAGTGTCATCTTCTGTTCTCCCTGCAAGCTTTGCCATATAAATTAAATGAAACACATAATTTGATATTAGATCGAAGGCTGTTAAGCAAGCACTGTATGTATTGGGGTTCATGCTTCCCATTCTGAAAAATGACATTTTTTTCCAATTCTAACTTCTAATTTTAGCTGCAAAGTAACTGAGCTAACTGGCAACATTGGGGCAATTTATGATGTGTTTTAATTTTAGGGAAATGTCATGCTTTGGAAATGCACAAGAGTTCAATGGAGTCTATTTTACATTAATTCAGTTCTACATTGGATTTTTTTCTTATTTAATAAGCATATACCAAAATGACTCTTTATTTTATGCTAAAGTTCTTAATTTCAGTAATCTGTTCTGAAGTAAAACAGCCACTCATATTGATCTAATAATTTTTTTTTTATAAATCAGAGGCTCCATATTATGAAAAATTGACATTGGATTTGTTCTTCTACAATTTGAATGCAAGAAAAAAAGAGAAGCCTTCTTAATCTACCAGCCCAATAAGCCCTTCCAGACTGCTCTTTTCTATATGATAATATTATGGTTAAACAATAATTATAATCAAGCTGAAAATGAACAAAAGTCTTGGGCATTTTTAAGGATAAAAAGAATCCTTCCACATTGGATGCAGAGCTTGCCAAGCCAATTTGTGGCAGCCTCATCACCAAAATGCAGAGCCCTCACACCATCAGATAAAAGGGATGACTAAATAACTATAACATTTAGTCACATGTATATCAGCAAGGGAAAAGGGCAGTATTACGGTTGTTGCATGTAAACAGGAAAATTAAGTATTTAGGACTTTCAGTCCAAGGATCAGTGTACAGTGGGAGCATTTTGGAGATGATGGGCCTGATTGTCTTTTCTGTCACATCAGTCTTGTGCTGGTATAACTCCATTGAAATGAATGTAATTATACCAAAATACAACTGGTGTAAAGGAGTGGTGAATCACACCCAATACTGATATATAGTAACAAGTCTGCTATCCCAGCAAGCTCAGGAGAATTTGTGTAATTCCTCATTAACACTGATTATTCAGACACCTAATTCCCTAGTGCATGATGTGGAAGACAACCCTAAATTTCTTGGGAGGGAGAGAAATGGCTTCTGCACCATTGCAGAAGATGGTTATTGAACAGATAGCTGTCAGCTTCTGAAAAAGCTGTATACACATCTACTGTCTCTAACAGAGGTACCACATGGAATCAATTAACACTCAAAGGGAAAGGAAAGGAAAAAGGAAAGGGTGAACTTGAAGAGAAATAAAGTCACCAAAAATTGAGGAATCATCACAAAGTCCTGTCCCTATTATTTTGAGACAGCGAAAACCTATCTGGACCTATTGGTAAAGAGATGTCACACACACTCACCATAACTATGCTTAATACCCATACAACACTTTTCAGCTGTAGATCCAATGGCTTTGGTTAAGTAGTGAAGGGAGAGAGAAGTCACTATGGATATCTAGATGTCATTTAGAAAAAGGTGGAGATGAGGCAGGGGATGTCTTCTAGACACAAAATACAAATCTGCATTTAAAACAGCTTAATGTGTTAGTTTAAAAAAAAAATCTAAATAGTTCTGTATCTTTAAGTGACCACAACTACAACTCATTCATCTCAAAACTTCCCTGAGAATTGTCTTAGTTTATGAACCTTCATGAATGTCTGCATTGCTGCCAAATATTAATTGAAACAATTAACTGTGGAGAACACGTGGGTGTGAAAATATTAGTACCGCATAATCCTTTCTAGTTAAGAGGTCCTT
Organism: Mauremys mutica; assembly: GCF_020497125.1. Taxonomy (NCBI): domain Eukaryota; kingdom Metazoa; phylum Chordata; order Testudines; family Geoemydidae; genus Mauremys; species Mauremys mutica. The sequence continues at coordinate 121,633,700 of NC_059074.1, forward strand.
ACTGGATTATTGCGGAAAAGCTCTGGAGTTTTAATTACCTATGGAAGTCCCACCAGGTTACTGCAGAACATGGTAATTAGAAGGTTGTAATATAAGGTGTTAGCAGGGGATTGAGGATTTGTGCTAAGTACCATGGTGTTTTCATGGCTATTTACTGTGCAGAGTACCAGAATTTAATGGAATTTGGCAGAAATCTCCAATGACTATTGTGAGCATGTAATTGGGGGAGAGGGGAGAAACATCTTAATGTGTGTCTTGTGATTGGTGGTTGGAGACCAGATATACTACATTTGGATCTTTAGCTAAAGCAAGTTAAAAAATTACTCATATAGTAAATTTATACAGGCTTTTTCAGTCTTGTCTTTATTAGATATTTTATTAAAATGTTTTATCCAGTTTTGTGAATATAATATAGAATAGACACAAACCAGTATTAAGTAAGTGCTTCATTCTAACTACCATATGCATAGATTTAGGAGCAGATTCGTCTTTCAGATATAGCAGGGTAAAACAAGAATAACTCCATTAAGTGAAGTGGGGCTACTGCAAATTTACAATGGGGAAAGAGAAAGAAAAATCTTCCTTTACTGTAAAACTCAGCCATTTTAAACCATGGTTTTGTAAGCCATAAGCCAGCCACACATGCATCATGTATGGCAAAGAGGAAAAAATACCGAGGACCTGATTCTCTAGTATTTATACCTTGTGCTGTCACTTATACCTGTGCAGAGTGAATTTATGCTATCACTGGTAGCATCTGACACTCTTTTTCCACAGGTGTTATGTATTAAACAAGATAGAAAGCAGTGGAGAATCCAGCCCACATATTTTGTTAATATATGACCAAAACTACAAATTAGTTAAGCATAACAGGTAAAATTCAGCCCTCTGCAACGTCTTCCATAAGGCCTATGTACTACTCAAGTCCCATCTGAGCCCAACTTTGAGGGCTTATTTAGAACTTCAGTGGGGTATAGGCCTTGCACAGGCCCCTCTACAGAAGGGGGAGAGTCACCCTATATGGTTAGCACAAAGACCAAAATCAGACCTCATCCATTATGTAACAATCCCAGTCCTTCTTCCACTATCACTCCCCTTGGTAACAGGGTTGCCTGGTGTCCAATTTTGACTGTAACAGCGGGTCGAAAAGGGCCCCTACCAGCTCCGGTCAGCACTGCTGATCAGGCTGTTAAAAGTCAAGTTAGCAGCGCAGGCAGGCCCCCAATCCGGTTCTGCCCAGCTCCCAGGAAGCTGCTGGCATGTCCCTCCAGCTCCTAGGCATAGGGGTGGCCACGGGAGTTCCAAGCACTGCCCCCACCCCGCTCCCAGTGGCTGGGAACCGCAGCCTAGGAGCCGGAGGGACCTGCCAGCAGCTTCCTGTGAGCTGCCTAAGCGCTACCCAGAGCCCAAACCTCTCCCTCCCTCCCACACTCCAACCCCTAGCCCCAGCCCAGTGAAAACGAGCGAGTGAATGAGGGGTGGCTGAGAGCGAGCGAGCGACGGAGGGAGGCGGATAGAGCGAGTGGGTGGTGGGGCCTTGGAGAATGACTGGGTCAGGGGTAGGAGCAGGCAAGGGAGTTCATTTTGTGCAATTAGAAAATCCTATTTGGTAAAGTAAATCTCCTCCGAATTTTGTATTTAAGGCAACATGATAGAAAGTTTGTAAAGTTCTAAAGAATAAAAGATCTGATTTTGAAAGGTTCTCTTTTTCAAAAAAACATACACCATTGTGTATGTGAAATGTATAAAAAACTGTATTCCACTAAAATTGTTCATCTAAATGGAGTTTGTGCGCATGCAAATGGTCCATTAGATGCACAACTACTGCCGGCATTTTTTTGACATACAGTTGCCCATGTGCATTTTTTTAAAGTAAAGACAAAGAATACAACAAAGAAAGCTTTTCTCTAACATTTCACAACTCTTTTTCTATTTACCACATGTAGTTTTTGTGATTCTGATTTTGGATATATGGCCTCTTAAAATGTGCTTTCATGCCTGTCCTGTATAGCCTTTCATTTGTGGCAGGCAAGACAACAGTTGCTACTTGTATCAGTTCATAAGGATGATTCATCCCACCATGGAAGTTAAATCCTGGCTCTCCTGATCCTGGCTCAATCAAGGCAAGTTTGCTTTGCCATTTTTAGCTTAGCACTAATGAAGAGTCTGTTACCTTCTGCAGATCCTTTTAATGAAGCCAGAATGAATAAGGACTTCTATAGAAGCAGTGCTGCCAAGATATGAAAATCCATGTGTGTCTGCCATTCATTGGAATGAGGAGAGAATTCCCTCCCTGACTAAAGAGAGAAATTCACCTGAATGATTACTCTCTCCTCTGAAGAGCGAACATCCCTTTTCCAACATTACAACAAGGAATTATTAGTAAAGAGTGAAAAGCAGCTGAGCTGAGCAGAGCCTCCCTCACCCAAAGGCTTAAAGCTGAAAGTCCACCCTGCCTATCCTACTTCTGATATTAAATCTACCACCACAAAAAAGGAGGGTCAGAAGAGCAGGGAAGCTGGCAGAACGAGCACGCAAGAAATCAGGAGACAGCTTGGAAACACATGCATTTCCTGCAAGATGTGGGGGATGTGCCAGAACTACTAAGGGAATCCTACAATTTATGGGAATGTTAATTACTAGCAATGCATATACACCTTTCACAAACAGTAACATCTACATTTTATTATCAACAGCCTTCACTGGACCAATTAAAGGTGGGAATGAAGCAAGATTTGTTTTCTTGGGGGGAGGAAAGGATTCAGAATAAATATTACTTTCAAGTTAAAAAATACTGATATATTTACTGAAAAACCTCACTACATACAGTGTAAACATTTGACACTGTTTTAAATCATTCAGCCATTAACGAGAGCAATTGTTCAGTGTACCTCACAACTTTCTAAAGGGCACCAGAAAAGACAGTTTTGTTTATTAACTTGTTACAGTATGTGAAGTGTAAACTGATTTTCTTATTATTAGTTAGATGTCTAAAGACAGGATGTAACTGACTAGCAATATCACCAAGTAACACAGTTAGACCTTGGGGAGATTTCTTTTTATGGTGTATAGTGAGAGTGCTAATTGACTTATTTCCTAATAATTGTTGAAACTAATAATCTGGAAAGGCTAGTGATTTCAAAGAACTGAACATTAGACATGAAGACATTTTTCTACCTGCCAAGTCCATATGTGACTGTCTTAAAAAATCAATATTGAAATGTCTGTCCTCTGTACTAAATTAATGAATTCATCAATAAGTCAATCATGACCACCATAATACAGAATCTAATAACATATATGTAATTACTATTATAGTAAGTAATTTGGAAGGTAATGCAATTGCCTTTCACTGTATCAGCAAAACGGTAGTGTGACAAAAATGAGCTGTGGTAAAACATTTAGAACAGACGTGTATTTGACATTATGCCTCAGGAGTTGGATGGAGTTTGTTTAGAGTTGAATATTGTTTGGCTCCTTGGAAGACACATATGTGCGGACTGAACTTCCCTGAGATTTTATTACCCTTTGTGACTGATTGGGGAAGTGTGTGAGATCAAGACTAAAAAGGTGAGCCTGAAGAACTGAGGGACACTGAGAAAAGCATCATAACCCCAGGTCTGCCACACACCCAACTTCTCCAGCAGCTGCACATATAGCCAAGCTTTAAAAGCCATCTGCCTATCCTTTAATGCAGCCAGCTACAGGGGAAGATCAGATTCACAGGGCTGAAGGTACAGGCAACAGCTCACAGGCCCAAGCTCTTTCCTCTGCTTAATCACAAGAACAATATGGAGCCACAAATGGACTCCTCTAGCCCCATTCTGAGAAGCGTGCAGCCGCCTGGTGAGTGGCAGGGAAATGTGGGAGGAGCCAGCAGAGGAAGGCAAAGTTTAAAAAAAAAAGACTGAGGGGGGGAAATCAAAGAAAAAGAAGATGTGAAAAATAAAAGAAGAAAAAATGGACAATGGAGAGAACAAAAAGGGAAAGAAGTACAGATGACAGCATTTGTGCCAAGAAACAATGCAAGGGGACTCATCCACCCACCAGCCCATTGCAAAGGGTGTGCCTCTGTGGGCAAGGGAAATCTGCTTGGGAACCACTGCCTTATAAAAGAGACAGCTTGACTAAATTAAACCAGGCTGCATTTCATTCACTCAATAGGTTCTGACTCATACAAATGACATTAGCAACAGTGAAGCTGAAACTGCCAACTGCTTCCCTATTCAGTGTTTATAATTGGAGCAGAGGTGGTAAGAGAAAGGAAGAGGCATAAAAAGGCCAAGGAATAGAGTGAAAGGCATGAAGCTGGCCAACAGAACTGAAGAGAGGGGACGAAGGAGGGAAACGTGCTCAAATGAGCTGCAGAAAGGGAAGGGAATCAGAATCCTCATGCTGCCAAAGCAATAATACAGTAACAGGCTGGCAAAGAGACAAGAGAAAACAAAATCAATGGAATCAAATAAGGGAGGGAGGGAAAATGGCCCAGTAAGAGCAAAATACAGGGGTAGATGAAAAGGAGAGAAGGGTAAAATAAAGGTAAAAGAAACAGGCTGAAGATAAAGAGACTAAATGGGGAAGTATTTACAAGTGGAAGGACAGTAAACAGGTGCATAAAGATCAAGTGAAGGAGCTGAAAGATACACCAAAAATACCGAGACCCTTCTGAGCTGGCTGAAGTGAGCAATAAAAGCAGAAAGGAGTGGTGGGAGGAGCTGACATCTTTAGAGCAATAGAACTGAAACTACCCATCACAGGAGCTGAGAAATTAGCCAGTGGAGCTGAGACATCTCGGCTGAGAGATTGAGAGTAAGTAAGAACTACGTATAGACAAACGGGAAATTTAAACATACATTTAGAGGAGTTTATAATATGCTGAAATTGGCATAACCTGCATATTGAGGATGCTGTAAGGCATAACTAAATCTGCTTAGATTCCCTTCTAACTGAAGTTCTTGACTTACCTTTGTATTTTGGCCCATTCTCTCGCACTAAGCGCAAGACCACGTTTCCTTTCTAGGGCTAACGTATCTTCTAATTGAAGGGTACGCTGCTTTCTTCACAGCTACCAGCAACGCCATGCTGAGTGTTAGTATGCTGAATAATTTGCCACACCTAGCATCCCCTTTGTGAAAGCCTAAAGCTTTCCACACTTGAAAGTTTTACCTATCTAAACATTAGTTATCTTGATAGTGATTTTTTTGTGCTTCAGCACCAAACTTCCATTCGGAACCTGTGAAAATAAGTCACATTCACACTGATTCTGTTTATAAAATGAGGCATTTCAATGAAGATGAGTGTTGAAGCAACACTCAAACTAAACAGAACTACCTAATGGGGTGATTCTGCTACTATTAAGAGATTTCCCAATGATTTCAAATAAGATCCTAACTATGCTGTTTAATTTACATTTCATTAACATTTAACATTGTTGGCTTCAACATGGGGGCACACAAAACTCAGACAAAATACTCAGAAACCACTGTTGACAGCTCTTTACCAAGTTAGTTGAACTTTTCTATTATGGAACTCTCTTTCAACTATGTATTTCATTGATATGTCCATTCATCATTAACATCCTTTCCCTTTCCATCATTTAGAAGTGCTGTATTTCCTAACACAGTGCTTTCCCCTCTACATCATATATAAACCATGCTTCAAAATCTCTTTATTTGGTGTTCTCTAAACCCCTTTCCTGGTCCACATTATCAGATAACTGTATCACATAATACATCAGAATGTGTTATGTCTATACCTTATTTTGTCCTAGAATTGATACCTGAGATAACAAAGGTCTTTTTCCAATCACTAACAATTTTATGTGCATTATTAGTTATGCAGGTGATTGCATTATTTGCAGACAATGCTTTGCCATTTACAGTGAAGAAACAGACAGATGCCTTGCTGGTCACTTCAGAGAGCACTAAAGGACCAGTAGAAATGGGTACACTAATAGAGGTATTGTGTCCCATTTCACTTCTAATAACCATGATCTCTTTGTGTCTTTCAGCAGGGTTTCCAAGATGCGAACCACTCAGATAAAGTTTAATAGCCATATAGAGTCCCACTACCCAGCAAAATTAGATGACAGTATAATTTTCTACTAACTTCTCCTACTTCTCTTATATTTATCCCTAGTACATTTTCACACAGCATACTACCAAAGTAGTCTAATTTCTGTTTTTCTCTATGTTCAGTGATTCAGCCAGCTCATCCTGAAGTCCTGCAACTTTGTCTATTGTTTGATTTATATCCCTTTATATATTGTAATGGCCCTCTCACCCTATATCCTGCTCCTACATGATTTCTAGAGTTTGTTCTAAATTGTAAACTTTTAAGTAAAACTTTTTTTTTCCATTCTTGGCCTCTCTCATTCCTTCCATGCTTTTTCTTATTTATCTTCAGCACAATTCTCTCTTCAATCACCTTTTCCTCATTCCCAGACCTGATTTACTTGTGTGCATAATACTCATATACGTGTGACAGACTGACAATTTTCTGCCATAACCTGGACAAACCTTATGGCATTAAAATAAACTTAATTCAATAAAGTCAAACCTTATTGAATTAGGGTTAATACCTTTGGGGTCCATTGTATTACAAATGCCATTATGTATTACAAATGCCATTTCACAATAATGTTATTGTGAAAATGTATGCAACTCCTCTAGGAGGAGGAGGATGCTAATGTAATTCCTACAATTATCCACCCATTTCAAGCCTCCCCCTGGAGAGGTACTAGTTCAAACTTGATTCTCCAAGAACCAACAGGCAAAGAAAGGATTTCGGGATAAATAGCCTGGTTTTAAACAGGCTCATGGTCTTCTTCCTGACCCAGCAAATTGACAGGACCTCTGGTCTACAGAGGGCCCCAATCCTTAAATAAGGGTTTGAAGGACTGGGCCTACTGAAGTCCCATAAGACTGGGTGCTTGTTATGAGCAAAGGCTGCTACGAGCTTGAAACCACAAGGAAATGCCTTGGATTGGGTACTGAAGGACTGTTCCGACCAAAGTCCACGTAAGGGTCAGAGTGATCTCTGGTAAGCATGTGGCAAGCGTGTAGGTTCTTTTATTGTTTTAAATATGTTACTCTGTAGTGTTTTTACCTTACGAATAAAACAGGCTTGCATAAAAAGCGCTGTGTAGCATAGCTGTGAGCAGTCACACTGTTAACCTTCTCTAAAGAGAAAGCAAGAAGATTCTTCTTGGGCAGCCTGTCTTTGGTGGGTAATACACAGTGAAGGCAGACAGCTGAGCAGCCAGGAAATACCCTGGTCAGAAGGAATTAAGATGTGAGTCTCCACCAAAGAAAGGCAATGACTGGGGAGCTGGAAGCTTGAGAGTGGATGCTCTTGTTGGACCATTGGGGAAATAAGGAGCAGCTGCCCTGAACTGTGACAACATGCACATCATATTTCAGCTGAAATTATTCTTATTGGGTTTCAGACCAAAGTGAAATAGCTTGAGATTTTGAGGAAAATCTATTAATACTTTTTTGAAAGAAATTGGGGTGGAGGAGAGAATGGAAAAGAATTTCTCATTAAAAAAAAACACAAAAAACAAACAAACAAAAACATAACCACAACTCAAAAGGCAGGAAATGCAGAAGTTAAAGTTCTCACAATAACTATAACCAACCTGCATTGCACATACAGTAATTTAGTACTTTGGGTATCTTAATATGAAATGGCTCAGTTCTGCCCTCAGATATGCAGACTTGCATCCCATTGACTTAAATGGGAGTTACATAGAAGGCAAATTTGACTTCTCTAAATGCAGAATAGTTACGGTTGCTTTGAGAACTTTTGAGTGCTTACAGCTCTAACCTAAATATCACATCAACCTAAATATCATGTGGCGTATAAAGAGACACAAACAAATATAAAACTGGCATTATGAATGCAAGAATCTAACTGGCTGATGAAGCTTCCAGCTGAACTGGAATGCAGTGAAACTGCAGAGTGGAACTCAATCTACAAGAAGTTGCACCAAAGGATTTTATTTTCAAGACTTTTTTTTTTTAAACATATGAATCTCCTCCAGTAATAATTTATTCTTAAAGGTAATCAGTTTAGTTGCAGCCAGTTTCTGCAATCAGCTGCTTTAATAGCTTTGTTTATGTTGACTGGAGTTGAGTTATAGTAGAAAACGATTCACCAGTGGATTGAAAAATTGGGGAAAGTGGGACCAATTCACACTGACTGTATATACAGAGTAGTCAGAGCAAGATTTAGCTGAAAAAAAAAAAGAATCCTAGATAATGTTTTCAAATGTACTTATGCACCAGATTTTCACTCATTTTCTTAAATAAAAATGTCTTTTGTGATGAAGTAAAATGATATGAAGTAAAACTCAAATACAATACAATACAAGTCAGTAAATATATCAAATTTGGAAGCCAGGGACCAGAAACATCAATCTCTTTCTATAGTAACCCTAGTCCATTTAGTTCATTGTATAAATATTCATTGCTGCAGAAAAGGAAGTTGAATCACAAGTACTCTTTGTGGGTGTAAATCATTAAATATTGCTTGTATTTGCTCAAATTTATGGGGAGTGTCTATGTGCACCCATTCAGAAGTTTGTAAGTGGGTGGCTGAAACAAGCAAAGATTTCTGTGGTGTCTCTTCCTCTCGCCTCCCCTCCCCCCTCCTTTTTTGTTTTTTAAGTACACACTTTCTGGCTGCAAACAATAACATACTGTATGTGTCATATCTATGGTGCTAAATCCTAATTTCAGATCTAAAGTTACTTCTCAAAATAGAGCTATGAGTGAATTAAAAGGAATGTCATGTTCCAAGAACTGTGAGATTTTAGAAATGACAAAGGACCACATTTTCAGGCTCTTTGGGTATGATGCAACATATGGTCTATAGAACCATTTATATTTTACAACCACTCCCACAAAGAATTATCACTCAGATTCATTCAGAATAACTGAGCTGGTAGAGGTGCATAACAAAACTGGTGTATATTTCTGAATTCTAAGGGTGTGATTCTAATCTAATTCTGGTTTTATTCCAGTATTTCCATTGACTTTAATGGAATTACTTCTTATTTTCCCTTCTGTACGGGAGAGAAGAATCAATTTAGCGAGGTATTTAGGCTATATTTTCCAATGTTCTGTTCATGCGCTTAAGGAGGAGATCTCTGCACCTAGATGGGTCTACCAGAAGCAAAATTTTCAAAATTGAGTGTCTGTGTTTATGTTAGTAGGACAAACTCATTATAGAAAGTTACAGAGCTGAGATGCAGCACTCCTCCCAAACACAGATACTATACTATTCCAAGTGCTATATGATGGCCTATTGAAACTAGTAGGACTAGGATTTTGGTACCAAAGAATAATGGTTGAAATTTTCAAAGCTCACAAAAGGATTTAGCCACACAACTCTAGAATGGTAACACCTAAGAACCCTAATCAAGGATCAAAGCCCCATTGCACTAAGCACTGTACAGACATCTAAAAAAAGACAATTCATTTCCAAAATCGTAACCTATTAGTCCATGTGTGGTATGTGGTAATTTTAGGATCCTATTTGCGGTCATGAGACTTGGCATATGTTACCCATGATTTCTGAAATCATATACAGTATGCAATTCCTTAAAATTGGTAATAGAAAAAGGCAATCATTATGTATCATTTCAATTATCCCGGCTTCCCGTCATTCTAGATATACTTCACCAGACAGCAAGGGCAAACTGGGTTGTCATGGAGACTCGGTGCCTTCTTCCATGCTGCCCCTACATGTGGAACAGCCTGCCAATTAATATATGTTCGGCTTACTCACTATTCTCCTTTACAAGTCACTTTAAAACTCACTTGTTCTATGATGCATTCCAATGATAAAAGTCCACTGGGCCAAATCCAGAGGTGAAATGTAAGGTACTGTAAATTATATTTTGAGTCAGTGTAAAGAAGTATAAGCTAGTGTAACATATATGCCAAGAAGCCCAGAGGAGATGCAAAAATTATGTAAATTATAGTCAAGCTGGTTTACTTGAACTAACACCTTCTTACGCGTCTGTTCATTTCTTTTCCTGTTACAGTCCTTTCTCCCAGCCTCTCAGCTTGTAACTTGCAGGAGCATAAGCTTCCTTAGATGCAGAATGTCACACTCAAATGTCAAGAGGAAAGGGGATAAAAGTTACATATTAATAAATTCATTGAAACCCCCAATACTCTGCTGCCTTGCACCACTACACTGGCATAAAGTGACCTAATTCCAGTATAACCAGCCATGGAAGGGGCATTTTCCAGTAGTGCAAAGCAGCCATTTCTGTGTCATCACCCTCCCTGAAGCAGGCACAGGCAGTATGGCTGTAGAGAAGGGACATAGCCAGGACTTCTCCACACTCTCTGATCCCTGCCTGTTGTAATGGTTCTTGAGGCCACTGGCAACTGGCAAAATTTAAAGCAGCCCTCATGCTGCTCTAACTTATTCTTGGGAAGCACCCCAGTATATATAGGGGAACACGGCTCCTTCACTTACCTGAAGCTGAGGCTCGTGGTCCAAGAGAACCAGAAGTAGGTATAAGTTACACCATCTTTGACTCACATCTGAATTACGCCCTCTTTCTTTGTACTAAATGGAATTGTGCTGTTGTGTCAGCCTGTATCTTCAGAATGCTAGACCTTTGGGGTCAGGAGCCTATTAACTGTGTTGCATATTCCTCCTACTCTCCTATGCTGTGAACACTCACTGTGTTATATTAACAAAATTATAATAAGGATGAAATGGGAGATATATATTTTTACATTGTTATTATTATCCTGAACTTTATTATGCCAGAATTTAAAGGTCAACCCGATTATAAGATTCTACTTAACTGAAACAACTCAGAATTAAAGATGTGAAATAAAGAAGGAGGGAATACGCTTCCAGGAGCCTTGTTATTCTCCAACACCCATTGTCCAAAGCATATAATTAGGCCAGTTGTACAGCTGGATGATCATAGCATGTATCTGGCATCACAGGTCTCTCTGGATACCTGAAAAACTATTTTTCAAATTAGGATTTTGTATTTCAAAATAGGTTTGGAAAATATGAATGTGATCATTTTGTATGTACTGTAAAAAAAACAACAATACAGGGTTATCTGGAAATAACAAAGCAGTTTGGTACGACAATTGGTACAATCTAACAAAAAGCCTGATCCTGCACCCACTAGAAGTCCTGATCCAAAAGGGCACATAAGTATGTGCATACCTTTAAGCACATACGTAGTCCCATTGACGTCAGTGGAATTAATCATAAGCTTCAAGTATCAGAGGGGTAGCCATGTTAGACTGTATCCACAAAAACAACGAGGTGTCCGGTGGCACCTAAAAGACTAACAGATTTATTTGGGCATAAGCTTTTGTGGGTAAAAAACCCACTTCTTCAGATCATGCCTCTGAAGAAGTGGGTTTTTACCCACAAAAGCTTATGCTGAAATAAATCTGTTAGTCTTTAAGGTGCCACTGGACCCCTTGTTGTTTTCATAAGCTTCAAGTTATGCAAGCTCTCAAGTGCTTCACTAGGTTAAGGCATAGTTAATAGCAACACTCAATTTACTTCAATGGGTATAGGATGGAACCCAAAAGTACCTTTCCCCGCTTGTTATAATTTCTTCCTTGTTAATATTCTATAGTTCTAGGATTCTGGAACAAGTCCCATGAGGTTCAATAGAAGTTGGGCACTTTGGGGACACATTTGCAATAGAGCAGCAAAGAGTCCTGTGACACCTTATAGACTAACAGACGTATTGGAGCATGAGCTTTCGTGGGTGAATACCCACTTCATCTTGCATCCGACGAAGTGGGTATTCACCCACGAAAGCTCATGCTCCAATACGTCTGTTAGTCTATAAAGTGCCACAGGACTCTTTGCTGCTTTTACAGATCCAGACTAACACAGCTACCCCTCTGATAATTTACAATAGAAATACAGTACAAGATAGCCATGTCTTTTTTTAAATTCTGCACCTTGTTCCTGTGAGGTGAAAAGTAACTGTGGGAAGATGTTGTATACCCTTAAGTCCAGCTGAAGTCAGTGGGAGTTGATGGTGCATAGCACCTTCCTGGATCAGGCCATTAAACCATGTGTTCCTGAATTAAGCTTTTATGTTCACTTCTGTAATTAAAATATCATCTAATATCATGGTACTGATTTTTTTCCCCAAATGCTACTGGACACTTTGTACTTGTTAAAATAAATATAGAATTTAATTGATGGGAAAATAAGTGTGTTAGGAACTCTACTGCCAACACAGTATCTGTTTCTATTGGTAATATAATTATGAACGATATCAATTAAATTTTTAATTCAGGTAAATATACTATCTGTCAATATTTAACAGTTTTTTGAAGAATATTCTCACTTAAATGATTCCTATCTTCTCATAATTTTCTATAAAAGCAAGCCTAACCCCCTGAGAGGACTTCACCACTTAAAAATACAATAATTCCCAGGAGAGTGAAGAAAATACAGTACTGTTCTCATGATAGTAGCAAAAGCTAGTCTAGTAAAGAAAAGGTTCAGAAAGAAAGTTAACAGAGAGCCTATTTAAAAATCACAGGTGGAAAGAGGGAAATATATATACATACCACTACAATGAATAACTCCATCTGCAGTGAAGGGTACAAAGTGAAAATTATTTATTTTAATTCTAACATACATCAGGCATGTAGGTCTCTTTTCAGTAACTAATTATAGCAATGCTGTATACTTATTTATTTATACTACTGAAATGGAATGCTGTCACCTATAGTGCCAGGATCCTGTATGGTTACTAAGTCACAACACTGTACTGTAGTTTTAATAAAAGCCAAGCATTCAGTCCGATTCATTAATGTCCTCAGACCTCACCATTCATGCAGAATGCCCTCAACAAGTATGGTCGTGTGAATGTCTCAGGTGTACTTCCAGTTAAAAATGAAAAGATTGTTTTAAGCCCAAGTAAAGACCTTTACAGAAATACTATAGTACTCTCCAGTAACAGACCAAAACCACCATAAATGTTAGTAATATATTTTCATGTAAGGGAAATTATCAATCACCACAGACTCCAGAGAAATAAAAGATTTTCTCAGCCACAACGTTTTTTCCCCTTTTCTTGGGAGAGGGGCGGGTTTTTTATTTTTATTTTTAAATAAGGAACCATTATGGAATGTTATAAAATATACGCTACTTACCCAAAAGTGTGCAATGGCTTCCTTAGCAAATTAATAATTAGGCAGTTTTACAAAACGCACATTATTTTCCCAAGTGACTGGAACAGCTCCAAGTGGTAAATTAGGTAATTAGGTAGTTTTTCTAAAGTGCTTATTATTTACCTGAGAGTCTCATTCCAGCCTCCCTGGTATATGCTGTCCCCCTGCTAGCAGCTATTACCAAAAAACGCCTCCATAATTTCCAGCCCTCCTCCAGCAGTGATATAAATAGAGGATATTTCTTGGGGCAATGGATCATGAAAAACAAAATCTGACTGTGCCAGCTACCCTATTTAACTGACAAGCTGAGTTTCCTTTGTCCCTGGTATTATGATTTACTACATTACAGGCACAGCAGAAATCAAACAACAGGACTTTTCAACTTTCTGATGCTTTAGATCGCATTTTAACTGGCTGCAAACCGCACTGATGGCTCTCATTTTGCGCATGGGTGTGTGTGGATGCAGAGGAAAGGAGGAGAAAACAACAGGACTGTACTGGAGTTTTTTCCTGGATATCATGGTCAGTGAAAAGGTTGCCAAGAATCAGCCATTTCACAGGAGAAAACTGCTTCAACATGATAGTCCTGCATCCCACTAACCAGTGGATTTGTCCTGCATGCAGCAGACACGGGCCGAGCTATCAGGAAGTTTTTATCTCTAACATATGTTCTTGGCATTAACTCAGAGAAATTAGATTATAACATCAATATTCTTTCTGGAAGGTTGCAGCATAACAATTTTATTTCTTAGAATTCAAAATGATAACACTCAATAATCCAAAAACACAGAGAAACAAAGCAGGCTGCTCCATAAGGCAGCAAGGCACAACTCACTCCCACCTTATTCTAGGCTGGCTTGTTCCATACTAACTCTGATCACACATTTCCCTACAGAGTCCCATAGCCTGCAAGCAAGCAGGACCATGAAACACCCTGGCCTCCTAGAGTGATAACTTCCAATTTCAACACAGTCCTCAATATACCACCATCATTTCCTCTTTCCTCCTTCCACTAGGAGTGTTGTTCAGATAACTTGGCATACTGATATGGTTGCCAATCCTCCAGGATTGCTCTGTAGTCTCCAGGAATAAAAAATTAATCTTTCATTAAAGATGGTCATGTGATGAAACTTCCAGGAATACCTCCAACCAAAACTGGCAACTCTACATAAAGACGGTGGCTGAGAATGTTCTTGCTCTTTCTGTTTGCTGGTTCCTCAGATTGTGGTTGGAAACAGAGGAGCCAACCAACAATAGGAAGGAAAGAGATCAGCCACCTGGCCCAGAGCTGGCTGGTTCACAGAACCTACTCAAGCCAAGCAACGACATTGAACACCCTTTCTCAATGATCATTGGCAGAAAAAGAGGTTCCCTTTCTACCTTTCCTCCTGAGTCCCTCTTCTTCACTCCTCTGGGGACCTGATCTCTTTGACGACCTCACAGGAGACATCAAGAGAGACTGCAATCCTAACTTGAAGGCAGAGAAAGGGAGGAGATAGTAAACCCAAGAGAAGAATAGAAAAAAAGGATGGAGGAGGAGGGGATTCAGGAGACAGCAAAAAGTGTACAGAGAGCTAAGAATAGTGGTGAGCAAGAGAAATAAAAGGAAGAGAAACAAGGATAAAAGAGACCACCACGTAGGAGGGCAAGGAGATTCCATCTCCCACATTATCTTGATGGACGGTGAATATGAAAAAAATAGATGCTGTTTTTCAAGGAAAGCAAGGAAGAGAACAGAAAGAAAAGAAAAATAAACTAGACAAATTGCAAACAGAAGTAATGTGGTATGGAAAGTGATACGCCAAGTCTGGGATGCAAGGAGAGTAAAAGGAAACAAAGAAATGGAAGAAGGGTGGAGAAACAAGAAAAGCAAAGCATTTTAATTTTTATTTAATAAGTTAATTTGATTGTATTTCCCTGGCAGATGTCCACCTCCCTCTAGGCCCTGACTTCGATCTCACTTCACTAATTTCACAGCACTGTAACTCCTGACATCAGCTCAGTTATTCATAATTCACATTTGTATAAAGTGAGTTCACTGTCAGGACCACTGTGTCCAAAATGGGATGGTTACTTTGTGTGCTGATTTAATATTAATACTGCTGGATATCTACCCTGCATAATTTGGTTAATTAAATATAAATAGGAGCCACAACAGCACATGCATTAGCAGGATACTGGCACAGTTGTGTTGTAAGGCATAGGGCTGGACCTGTGTGACTTCACCCATCCAAGAACTGCATCAAGAGGCTATAGTTGCACATCCTGGTACGGCTTACAATTTTCACAGCATGCTCCTCAATTTTACATCCAATTTTTTAAAAAAAAGTTCAAGAATCTAGGGAGAAAGGAAAGAGAGAAGAGAAGGAAAAGGATTGACAGATAAAGTAGGGCCTTTGGCATCCTCTGTAATATTTTTTAAAAGACTAAAATCCCTATAACCATGTGTAAGCTAGATGTATGTGTTTGCGCACACACGTGCGGTGACAGGCAGGGAGTAATTAAAATCATAGGAAAAAGAAACTACAACATTTTCCATCCTACGTCTTTCATTAACCCGTTGAACAGAATGGGCATTTCTGACGATAAGCTCTGCTCTGCGTATCTCTGGCCATTAATGGATAGCTGTGGTATCACCAAAAAGATCCATCAGGGAACTCATAAAATATTGGCATGGGAAACTGATGATCCAAAGCTTGCTCTAATTATTGGCATTCTCTTGGTTGTCAGAGTCATTTTACAGTAGATTTTTCCAGTGGTGTTGAATCATTCCTCCTCCCCAAGGGGTGCTTTCTCCTTGTCTTCTCTTTGCTTGTTGACATAGCTATGGATATTACTTTCTTAAGGCTCATCCTTTATCTCTCTTTTGTCCTTTCCTTTAACCTCTTGCACTGAAAGATAAACATCCCTTGTGGGGCACATATTCCTTGCATTAAAAAAAAACCACAACACCTGTGCTACACTAGTGTCTGAACAAACAGGTGGATGGGGGAAGATTTTTCTCCCTCTGGTGGAGTTAATTTCCTCTTTGCTCTGCCTTGTATCCCTGGCCTTAGGAATGGATCAGATTGTATCAAATGTCCATTCTTACCAGAAAATTTCCCACTGGAGGCTATCCCTGAGCCTCTACAATAGTGCTAGCCACCCCACCCTTGCAAATTACGCCATTCAAACTGTTAGTATCCCTCCTCATATTTTTAAGAACAAAGCATACAATATTACAGGAAATGCACTGACTCTAAATGTGCTTGGCAAGTGCTGTTGCTGTGGCCATCGCTTATGATTGCTAAGCATTTTTTTTAAATGGGAAATTGAGTAAATCAATTTGTTAGTCCTTCAACCTTCCCCTCTAAGGCCCAAATTCACTGAAGTACCTATGCAGATAGCTACCTATAAGCAGGTGAACAGTTACATTGACCTCAGTAGAACTCCTTGTGGTTAATTAGGCTCATGCTTCAGTGTCTTTCTGAATCAGGGCCTGTGTGTACACAAATGCTCATTCATGAATAAAATTAACCCTTTTTGCAAAATTGTAATTTTGGCAAATCAATACAGATGGTTTGCTATTTTGATATCTCTTTGCTACCATGGGTCCTGATTCTGCAATCCTTACTTAATTTGAGTAGCACTTGCTTGCACGAGTAGTCCCATTGATCTATTTCCCAAACATGAACACTCTTTGCTAGAGCCTCATCTAGATATTCTGTATGTTGACAGTAACAATCCATCTAGCACACTGACTAAACCGTAATGAATTATAGTCAGGTAAATCATCCAGCAGTAACCAGGACAAGAGTCTTCATTTGAAACAGGTCTGGGGCAATAGGTCCTAAATAAAAATGTATCAGCTGTGTGGAGATGTCAGCTTGCTGCTGCCTGATTCATTAGTTTACACGTTGACACAAGCGATATGATACAATTTTGCAATGGTTCTGATTTTTAAAATATTTTTTATTTAATATAAAAGACTGTTGATAAAACCACTCTGCAGATTACATCCCCCTGGTGGAACAGCTGTGAAAACGTAATCATGCTGCCCCACCTACGTGCCTCACTTCTGATCTTCAGAGAATGCTTCTCCTCTGAGAGTGAAGTTCCATCTCCATGCTCATGTAACATTTTGCCTTTTTCTTGAGACTGAAAACCAGGATACAAATTAGTGCCAGCTGAGATGAGTTTCGAAATGTGAATATTTATCCACTAGAGATAGAAAGTAAAGCACCAACTTACTGCACACAGGCCACTCACATCAGATGACAATTTCAGCCACTGTTGTCTTTGGTTCAAATCCAGTCCATGACCTAGAAATCTTTATTTCATTGCCAGTGCTCTGGGTCATTCAGACACCTTGCCTGCCCCCTCCCCTCCCCTCACTTTTTTTTAAAAACAATGTGTCTGGGAGGATAGAAAACGCCTAATCAATGTCACATTTCATGGAGATGGAGTCTGAATCATGGTGCTTGTTAAAATCCCCCACCAGTACCCACCTACCTTGTGCAGTCATTTGGTACATCTGCTATATAAAAAACCATTTTTATTAAAACTCGTAAATCAGATCTTACATCAATAAATTATAACAGATTGGTGATTATTAGTATTATTTATATGCAATATTTGTGTACCCCTTATAATGCCAGTGTCTGCTTCCCAGGGATTAATTGTTTTCATAATTTTGTCTAAGTAGTAATAAAGAAAATGTCAAAAAGAAAATTAGATTTTAACTTTCCAGACACAGAAATTTAATTAAAGCCAACTTCTACTTGAAGAACAACTTCCTTAGCAGGTTCTGTGATGTGGCAGTAGCTCTACAGGCTGCCATGTGGGAGACCAAAGCTCAGAAAGTGACTCAGGGAATATTAATCACCAGACTGCAGAGACTAAACACATGATGAATGTGCCACGATTGGTCCCTGCAGCTTATTTATGGGTGGTCGGAAGAAGCAGCTAGTAATGATTTCTCCCTGTAGAGGATTCTGCTGCTTGTACAGCACTTCTCAGAAATGGTACTACACTGCAATAGAGTCTCCTCTCAGATATAAACCAACCCAACAGGAAACCTGTAGTTATCTTGCCATGGAAAGGTCAGACCTCCCTCTTTCACCAGCACATACAGGAGTATAAATTAGAACTTTCTCTGGGATTTCTCTGTAATAATTGGCATCTGCTATTATATATTCAATCTTTTTAAGACCAAAGGCTAGATGTTTCCCCTTCACGGAACTGAGTCCAAATATGAAACAACCTACTGCCATGTTTCTGGATTAAATTCAATTTGGGGTTATCCACATATACACACACATATATTCCTCAACCTCCCAAGCCTGCCATAGAAGACATACAAATTATAATGTGGGATGGGATATCACATGAAACAATTATTCCCTTATTTCATCTTTCCTGTGTCTTTACCTCTCTCATTATTCCTTTCCCTTAACTTTACCCTCTTATCCTTTTTTCGTTTTAACACCCACCCATTCCTGTGCACTTCACCACTTTCTTTCCTTCCTCTTTCCCCCTCTGAGTTCCTTCAGTTTTCCCTTTCAGTCCATGATTCCTTCTTCTCCTATCCATCTATTCCGCACCTTTTTCTGTATACCTTGTTCATTCTTTCAAGTCTTCTCTCTCATGACTGAATTTTCAGAAAATAATATAAGAAGCCAGAAGCCTTGCTTCATGATGTTGAATGCAAGTTGGTGACCAATGAGACAGATACTACTTGGTGATTTCATTGTTAGTCTGCAAGATGTTTTTTCTCTATTGGTTCAAAATTTCATGGATGCCATAGCAACCATGCAACTGTTCCAAGTTGTAGAATCCACATATAAGGCCAGGTTCACTCCAGATCTGGGATGAAATCTTGACTCCACTGAAGTCAATGGTAAAACTGCCAGAGGCTTCAGTGGAGTCAGGATTTTACTCCTGGTGTTTGGTGTGGAAGTGGAAATATGCAGGAAAGATATTCCCCTGTCATGGACTGAGCACTATCTGCTTTGGTTTGAGGTTGGGCACACCTTTCCTGACAGCACAAAAGATCTGCTTTTAAAGATCCATCACTAGAACTTGATACACCCATTGAGTTTCCAGACACAATTTTAAATAATAATCTTTTATCTTTCACTATCAATACAGGTAGCCCCTAAATGCCCTGTCAGTGTGCTTCGTGAGTAATAAAATATAAAATCCTGCTTTTCCTTCCTTTTACTTGTAACTATACTTACTCTACACATTTCAGCCTTTTTAAATATATTGACAACTATTCTTATTCCCTCTTTTTGTAACTATTGTACTCATGGATAGTACATAGCTTTATCACTACATCAGCATTTTCCATAGTGCAAAAACATCCAGTCATTTCACAAATGGAATATGATGGGGATAAAATGGTTTAATCTTAAAATGTGTGCTTCCTTAATCATTCACCAGCAGCATTCTTTCAATGGAAGATGGCTCTTTAAAACAATTTATTATACTTTAGAGCCTTTTCCTTTCTGTTGGCAGTTCCATACCCACACTGGCAGTAATTGCACTTTTTTATATGTGGTAGCAGTAGGATTAGGCCCAGATTCAACAGAGTTTTACAGTGATCATGGGAATAGCATCTTTTATCCAGACCTCTTTAAAATACATCACACATATGATAACATTTTTGCAGTGTGCTTACAGCAATGTAAAACCTTGGATTTCCCTGGCCCCCTCATCTTTTCCTCTGTCAAAGACCTGTTTTCTCATACATATTACCCTATGGGCTAAAATCCCTTATTGCTATCACTCTGTTTTTTAAATGGAGTCGTGATGGTAAGAACAGTGCCTCTTTAAAGTGGCTAATATACTGTGTGTATACATTTCCTGTATGAGGTAATGCAACGAGATTCCAGTGCCCTGCACAGTAACTAAACAACCATAAATCATCTTTCATGCATATGCAAAATTGACCCTCTAAGCACCTTATTAATTATTTCAAAGATACTTAGAGGTCACCACTCACAGAAATTTCTATGCATGAAGCCTCATTAACACAAGACACCATACAGAGAGATGGGATACATTTTTTGTTGCCATAAAACAAGGGCAGAGAGAGTATAATTTGTAATTTTTTTTATTTTAATGACCAGTATAATACAACCACCTTTTATCTGCAAATTCTTTGTCTCCACTGATACGAGGGCTGCTACATTATTCTGAGCACATAACCCTATCAACATACTGGAGTGTAGTAATCAGAGCAGTAGACCTGGATGTTGCCTATTTTCAACTGGCATGGTGCTGAATGATGCTAGATAGTAGCTAGGCACTAAAGAATAAATTTCATTCTTCTAAAAATCAAAATGATACATTTAGTACAAGAACTGAGTGACGCTATGTCATTTTCAAAGTGATAGATCAGAGATCATAAGCTGACATAACTTGCCTTCTAACACTATACTGTCTTCTGGTTAAGTCAGTCATGCAACAGAAATCAGATAAATAGCAGTATGACCAGGCAAAGTACACGTGTAATAACAATCCACCTTTCAGAATATGTCAGCAAGTGATTCTATTTATCTGAGAAGCGTTGTTCATCGAAAATCCATGCAATAGATTTTTGCCTACTCAAATTATTATGCGAATATGGTAACACTGATCTTGTCAGTCACAGTGATCCTTTGCTGTAATTGCTGCTGTTTATTTTTCTTTTATTGTGTGTGGTATTTTGACCTCTAGATTGATTCAATAAAAGATATTAAAAATCTGTTATGTCTGTATAAAAATCAGAACAGCAAGTCAAATGTTAATGGAAACTTCAGGCAATGTCCATTATGTTATCTATATTGTTCAAAAACACTGCAAAGAGAACTAATTTGCACATGCAAACAACCTAAATAAGCTTAATTACAAGAGTAAGCCCAACTTTACAGTTCTAGGACATGCGTTAGACAAATGAAGTGAATTTTAAGTAATTCCACTTTTATTTGAAAGTGGACAACTGAAATAATACTTGTAGAAGAGCGAAGCTGTGACATTAATGTTTCCCATATACAGTACCATAAATACATCTAGAGCATGTTACTTTTTAAATGTGTGCAATGACACAGTATAAGGATTTGACCTTTATAAAGAAATATTTGCTTGTGTGCACTTAATAGTTGTTTACCTTATTACAATATTGGTCTCATTATACTAAAAGTGGGTTAGTTCCATATTCCTGTTAGAGATCAGCCCAAACCAAACCTCAAATCTCAACACTCCAAACTTTGATGAAATTCTGATCTAGCTTTTTGTGTTGGGTTAATTCCTGGTAGTGAGAAATTGCAGTGGACAAATATTGTCAGAGTAAGATAAATAATAATCTATTAGTGTGCACAATTGCACCTGTTTTATTTGAGAGGAAATAATTTCTGGGTTTTCATAGGTGCAAGCTAGAAAAAGTTGAGCCAAACATATCTATATTTTCCTAAGGATTAAATATGAAATTTATACAATAGTGTATTGTTTAATAAGCACTGCCGTGATGTTTGGAAATCAACATCAAAGGTTATTGTCCTGTATTTTTCTACTTGAATTTACAGTTGGTGAAAGGTACTGGACTGACAGCTCTGGTGGCTGAAGTCTGCATTGCTGAAAGCAGCAGAGCAGCTAACAGCAGCTCATGTTTTCCAACATTGCCCCACAGTTTTGGCATTCTGTTTTGATGGACTATCTATAAGAGGAACGAGGTAATCAGTGACCAAGGGCTAGATTTTAAAAGGTATTTAAGCACCTAAAAATGGGAGCTAGGTGCCTAAGTGCATCTGAAAAATCCCACTATCTGTATCTTTAGGTGCCTAAATACCTTTTAAAATTTGCCCCCAAGGCCAATTCATGGACCATCCATGATGAGATTGCTGATAATTGTCAGCTTAAAAACAGTTCTGATGATATGTAAACATCATCTATCCACCAGAAACTGAACTGAGATCACTGACTCATTTCACATAGGACAAAAATCAGTGACCTTTCAATCATTACCAACCTGGGGCTCAGATTGGGTTTATGATTTGGAGATGAAGAGGCTCTAAATTCCATTCGTACTAGGGAGTTTTCCTGGGCAAGTAGGACAAATACCACCAGCTTCTATAGAATCCCAAGTTTCATTTAAAAAACCCAGATATTTCTAGACCTTTTTGCAGGGTTGTATCATGAGTCCCAAGATATTTGCTGTTATTCTTGAATCCTCGTGCAATTATATGAGAATCTCAGTTTCCAGGGTTGTTTGTTTGTTTGTTTGTAAAGTAAATTGTAGTATGTAGGAATAGGACAATATACCTTTAAATAGTTTATGAGCACTCTATTGGTGCTCACTGTGTTTTATGAAATAGAAGCCACCGGAGCCAGCCCGGGAAGCAGTGTGTATGTAGCTAGGCCTTCCATGTTTGTGCATATTTATTAAACACAGGCATTTAGGGTCCAGCTGTGCCTATGTAGTTGCTTTCCATTATTTTTGTTGGGTCAAGAGCAAAAGATACAACACTAGCCTTCATGGTTACAGAGAAAAGCTTGAAAATGTGACCTCGGTACATCCTTTAGTCTCAAAAACCAACAAGAAAAAGAAAAAAATAATAATAATAATTATTATTATTATTTTAATCTCATGATTTTTGGCTTCTGACTCATGATTTTTGAGCCCTTAAGGTTGGTAATACTGTTGGGAAGAGTATCTTTATAACAGTAAAAAGAGTGTAAGCAATACTGTCGTTGAGGACTGGTGAGAGCCCAGCAGCTATTGTTATACTATCAGGCCTGTAGGGGAGCTATATGCATGCTGCCTCAGTTGGGCAGCAGAGCAGTCACTGTTCCCACTGAATCTTTCAGGCTCCCACTACTTTAGACAAAGCCTGTTCCCCCCTCACCCCGGTGAGGCAAGGCCCTGAGCACTTGTACCCTGCCTCTGTGCATCTTTCTCCTGTGCCTTCCCTCAGATCTCTCCAACCACTCAGCTCCAGCAATACCCACCCCACGCCTAGAGAAGGGAGCAGAAGATACCTAGGCCCTTATCTCCAGGTAGGGGACAAAAAATCACAGAAGATTTACTGGTGTCCTCTTAAAGCAATGGAACAAGTAGAGCAGAACCCCTGGACTGAGAAAATGGTGCTTCAAGATGTGTTGGAAGTGCCTAGCACATTGTGGGTGTAATACCAGCAATCAAATACATACATACAATGATGCAGCTAGGAGCAGAGGAGAAGAGCCATCAGGTGAGAACATCAGGGCTGAATCTGGGGAAGTGCTACAGGAGTAAGAAGTCTGATTGAGGGTGAGGGCTGAGCTGGCTGCTACAGTTTTGAAAAGCTGCTACTGAGGTCATTGATTAATTTGGGGAGCAAATGGAAGAACTGGGAAGGGAACTGATGTACTGAGAGAGGGAGTGGAAAAAAGAATTAATTTGTATGTGGGGCAGGGAACTGATTAATTTGTGGTGGAAGGAGGCAGGGGGACAGAGTAGCATTGAATATCCAGACATCATCATGGGAAAAACCAAGGAAGGAACACCAGGAGGTGAACAAATCATCTTAACCAAACTGCACTAGATTTGTTATTTATTTGGGGGTAAAGAAATAGAAGCCTTTTATGCAATATAATACCATTGCACAAAGCAATAGCAGATGAGGTTACCATGTATAAAACAAGACTTAGCAAAAAAACATATGCAGCATATGCACTGTCATGAAATGTGAACTTGTGGCCACTGCTAAAATGCTGTTGAAATAATTAAAAGCAGCTGTAAATATAGACAATCTGAATTGTTTTTAATTCTTGTAGATTTAGTATATTTGAGGCACGCCCTGATGTAGAATGTGTCACTCTCATAAGAAATGTCTGCAATTATTCTTCCATCTGTTGATATGAAACTGATTAGCTATTCGTTCTAACAGCCAATGCAAATCCATTTTACTTGCAGCTTGTAAAGTGAAGGGAAGGTAATTTATAAAATAAATTCTAGTGAAGTCCTACACAGCAACTTTGTAAGAGCCTTACTCTCTATGTGACAATATAATAGATTCAACTTTTTGTCTCTGATCTGTCAAAACAGATCTTTGAGATTCAAAATAAATCTTCTTATTCTACATAAGCCAAACTTCACTTCCTAGTCAGGTACAGTAGATAACAACACATTCCTTGGGTCATCTGTATTTCATTCTACGCAGTGGCAATTAGTAGAGATAACTTCATCAACCAGAAAGCTATTTGAAATTCTTATTAGAGTACTTTTCTTATTAGCACTTGAAGATAGGTCAACAAAGTTAACAACTTATTTGATTCAAAAGAAGAGATGTAGAGGTCATCAAGGATTTTTTTTTTTTTGGTTCAGCTTATTGTGATCATCCTTTAGCTTTCGGATGATGACATACTAATGTGAAAACTGCATGCATTTGCTCATAAAAGAAATGCCCTTTAGAATCAAGTTAATACTCCAGAGCCAGTTCACTTGCAAAGCAAGAAGGGCCATTTCAATAACAAAAATATTTTCCATCAGATGAAACTACTAATACACATAATTCCATAGACATATTTTAAAAATAACATGCACAAAACCCCACAACTTGATTTGAAATCAACAGTATTTTTCTGCAGGTTAGGGCAAAAATAGTTTAGAAAAACCAAAAACTTACCAACACATGGGAGAGAGTAGCCAAGCACAGGGTCATGGATGAACTTGCGATCGTTCAGCATAGTCACACAGTATAAATGGAAGCAGTCCAGGCAGATGACATGGCGATGCAAGCACTGGAACACCAGCACAGGACTTCTGTTAAAAATACCAAAAACAATGCAATGCTATGTTATTGTAGCCAGTATTGTCTAGATCAACTATTCCAAAATATTTCAGTTTAAAAATTCAGTTACAGAATTATTACTATCTGGTTATATAGAATCATATGCCAGCATGGCCTTCCACTGGATATTTGAAGGAAGGTGAAGAATCAAATAGGCAAAGAAAAATAAAGATAGCTGCTCAAATGGGCAGACACTCCA
Organism: Mauremys mutica; assembly: GCF_020497125.1. Lineage (NCBI taxonomy): Eukaryota > Metazoa > Chordata > Testudines > Geoemydidae > Mauremys > Mauremys mutica. The sequence goes on from NC_059074.1 coordinate 121,658,887, forward strand.
GAAGAGTCTCTCATAAAACAGGGTAAGATCATGTATAGGAGAGCCAAGAGGCTAGTGTGGAGAGAGAGGAGATGGGATTATAGAGGGATGATCCGAGACGTAGGCTAAAGAAAGTATCTGAAAGAGTTCATAGCCTGCCCTCACACCCTGACAAGGAGGGCTGGTCTTGTAGTAGCATTACTGGTCACTGCCACGTGATAGCAAGGGCACTGCACTGGTAACAATGACTAGAAGAATTCTGCATGCAGAGTTCAGAGGCAGGCAGAATACCTATGGAGGTGCAGAGGGAGAGCACTCAGGACAATTTAGAAGCAACAGCTTCTCCCAGTGGTGGGGCCAACCTCAGAAACTGCACAAGCAGCAAACATAGCTGCTGCACCAGCAGGACTCAAACATTGGAGTGTGGATCAGCACTCCAGGAGTTAACATCTTGAATATGCTTTTGAAAAATTACAATATAATTTTGTTTTATTGCCCAGACACTTCTGGGATGGGCACCCCAAAATGCATATAACAGCAGAAACAATAAATGATATATTATGACTTCCATACAGGCTATAGCCAGAATATCTTACAATTAAAATTTTCTACAGCACAATATAAATTAAAGAAAACCACTATCCTACAGAAATCACTAACAATAGTCTTCTGAATGGCAGGAACAAAGTTCTGAGACTACTAGCATAAATTAACTAAAGATGCCTATTGGTGGATCTACCTTCATTATCAATTCTGAAGTAACAACTGTGACAGATATTGCATTGACTTTGGAGACAACTGTATTACAATTATGAATGATTTATGTATGATTGTATTCCATTCCATGGGAGCAACTCTACGAATGAAACAACAGGAGTGGGCGATTATAAGACAAGTCACTGAGACTAAACAACTCCAGAGAAGTTCTCCTGCATGGGGAAGTTTGCATATACTGGTGAGGATGAGTTTTCCAGAGACTAGGAAACAAAGAAAGTGTTTGATATAAAAGGATGAGCTTAAATTCACTCGTTGCCTTCTTTCTGATCCAGCAAATGGACAGGACCTTCTTGTCCATGGGAGCCTCAAACCTTAGGGAAGGGTTGGAAAGACATTGGCCTGCTAGGGCCCCTGAAGACTGACAGGTGACCTCTGGTAAGATTTTAACATGTTTTTTTTTGGTTTCTTCTGCAGTGCTAGTCCGATAATAAAAATGGGCTTGCGTAGAATGGCTAGCAAAAACACTGTTCTTAGCCCTTGGAAAGAAAGCAACACACAGGCAGTGGCGGTTAGGCAGACTGTCTTGCTGGGAATATCACAGTGTAAGGCCTTAACCCCTCCCGAACCCCCCGGATCAGAAGGAAGTGGGACAAGGGTCCCTGCCCAGAGACGGGTAACGACTGGAGATCTGAGACTTGACTAGGCACTTCTGGAGTCGACCACAGAGGGGGGAATACAGGTGCAGTTACCTTGAAACTGTGTTAGCAACTATGTCCTTTGATAAAGTTATTCCCTACATATGGGTTGTGTACTACCTCTTGCCTGTCTTTGGCCCCATAGCATTACTGCCCACCACAAGCATTCCAAAATCAAGAGTAAAGCCCCCAAAAATCATGAGATTACCATGCAAATCATGAAAAAAAATGTTTTTATTTGCCTTCTGGGTTTCTTTGGAGGAAGGGGGGTTGGTGGTTTGCTGTATTTTGTAAAGCTTTTTTGGTGTACTTGGGACACATTTTCAAGCTTTCCTCTTCAACTATACAGAAACTTGCTTTAAAAAAAATAAGTTAAGATTTTCACTTATTCCCCTGTCCCCAGGAGCTGGGGCTTAAAAAGAAACCCCATCAAATATCGTGACACTTGTGATAAAAATTGAAACAGTTGGCAACACCTCCATCGCTTCTAGAATTTCTGCCACAAGATAGCCTGAAAGCCCCCCGTCTAACATTGAAATAATAAATCGTCATGTCCTCAAAGTGGGTATACAACTTCAAAATGTAATCAATAATAAATTTCAGATGCTGTATATAAACGTTTAATCTTTTTTGAAAATAAGCTTCAGAGTCACATACACTGTAGAATTCATGGTAGTGTATTGGTAGCTTTTAAAATATAAGCTCTGTGTTTTAAAGGATTTCACTGAGTAAAGCAGCTTAAAAACTGAATTAAATAAAACCTCTCCTATACTAATCCTTATTAGTTGCCCACTTGCTGTTCTGAATATAATAAATAATAATTATACAAAGACAGCTGCCAGCTAGAATGAGGAGCTGATCCGTACTCCTCTAACTCTGCCTATTCCCAAGATAAATAGGGAGAGCTAGAGGAGCACCTATCAGGTCCTTATTCGGTCACAGACACACCTTTACTTCCCTGCCAAATTTGCATTGGCAGACTCCCTCTCCTGGGAAGGAGGATGAGGCAAGATTCCCACCCCTGGAAGCTTCCCATCCTGGGCCATTGGAGATCTTTCCCTTTTAGGGGGTTTGTTGCTGGTGGCTACTACTGTAGTATCTGAGTGTTTTCCAAGTTAGGTGGAAGATCCCTGGACCTGCAACTCACTTTCCCTGGCTTCAGAGGGAAGATGGATGGTATGTGCAAGAGAGATCTACATGGGGAGTCCAGCAAAATTAGAGAAGCATCTAAAAAAATCAGACCACAAATGTAAATAGTGGAAAATGTATCCTGTATATGATCTCAAAAAGCAATATAACACTTGTGCAATTCTTCCCTTTTCTATAAAACCTGAACAAAATTGCAACTAACACAACTGTATTATGTAAGTGAACTAGTCAGTTACTTGTGTAAATTACCTATAGTGCCATAATCTCATTCCCTTGTATAGCGCTGTTCATAACTGTCTTTAAATCAAATAATTCTCCAGAAAGAAAACACACACACAAATATGTGTACACCTACATTTAAATATGAGTTTATAAAAACATTTTTCTTGTGAAAATATATGATTTTTTTCACTGAATCAGAAATACAGCAAACTTTTAAAACTACATACATATAACTCTGGGTTCTGATGACATCACAAATCACTAAAACATCATTTTCATGGATACTGTTATGTCGATTGAGATATATGCTTGCAGTCTAAAATACCTATGTCATAATGCCTAAATAAACAATATATAGATAGATAGATAGAGAGAGAGACTGGTGCCAGTTTCAGCTGGCATTCACACTTCCATTAGAACCAAGAATTCACAGAGTCTGTAACAGAACTGAGTGCTTCTTGGGAGTGAGCAGTGGTTAAAAACAGAATTGGAAGTCTTGCTCCTTAGATCAATTAAAAATAAACATGTTGTTGAGATGACATGCCTAGATTCTGGGGTAAGTGGTGAATATACTGAATGCTCCTTTATAATAACCCCTAGAACTGCATTTGTGTCTGATTAAATGAGGCTTCACCCTGAGGTAGAATGTTGACTTAGCTTAAGAAGCAGGAGAAATTAGAACATATTGTAATGAGGCTTCTTGGCCTTAAACCTATTTTCCTAAATTATTGATACCTCCTAATTTTATCCTCCAGGTCTGTAGAAGGGTGAAAAGGAACTCTGTTAGGGTATTAATGAAAATAAATGCTTTATTATCCCGTTTTCAAATGTTTCATTGTCCACACCCAAATTGGAGATTTCACTAGAAACATATGCAGTTTTTGTTCATTTATTCCCCAAACAAAATTCCTCTGACATATAAAACCCAAAGTGAGTTCAGTGAGATGTGTGAAATACAAGTGTTTTCTAATATCAATAATGTAAATCTGAAATAATATATTTCTCAGAAGGTATTCAGTAGTTGGGCTGAGTTACAAATTAATGAAAACAACCTACATAAAAGATATTCCTAAAAGCCTGAGATAACAGGCCTGTCACAGGGGGTGCTCTCTTCCCACTCTAGTGCCTCCTAGTGGCCCATCCGGGGATTAACTCCCACATGCTCTAATGCCCCTTCCTGAGGTTGCTCAGCCCATCATCTTGCTCACTTACTCCATGGCTTCTCTCATACTCCCAAAGCTGTGTGCTTTCCTGTTCATGGCTTAACCCTCTGGACAAGTCACATGGAAATTGCACCCCGTTCCACACTATTATCAAAGTCTCCCTTCAGACTGTCTCTTACAGTCCCCAAATAGGCTGCCTCTTGTAGGGGAATCTGGGCCCACCTTCTACCCTGAGTTCCAATCCAGGACCCTCAACCAGCACCTCAGATCTTCACTCGCACAGTCCTTACTGCTCTTTCTCTTGACTGCTTCCTATACTACCTATTACAAATGCCTCCTCCTCCTGCCCCCTTGTATAGGGTTGCCAGGTGTCCGGTTTTGAACTGGAACACCCAGTCAAAAAGGGACCCTGGCGGCTCCAGTCAGAACTGCTGACTGGGTCATTACAAGTCCGGTCGGTGGCACAGCGGGGCTAAGGCAGGCTCCCTGCCTGCCATGGCTCCTGGAAGCAGCAG